>NC_030821.1:12982209-13607209 GCF_001704415.2 Capra hircus | reverse complement strand
TTGCTTTGGCTATTTGGAATCGTTTGTGTTTCCACCATACAAATTGTAAATATTTTTTGTTCTAATTCTGTGAAAAATAGATTTCTTCCTTTCTTAATTAATTAATCTATTGATTAGTTATTGCAAGAAGATGTCTCATAGAAAGCTAAAAATATAGATCACTAAGAATAATAAAACACAAGACATTTACATGAACACTATGCATTGTATGCATCTAAAGAATTTTTTATGAAGATTGAGTCAATTGAGAAGGAAATGGCAACCCACTCCACGTATTCTTGCCTGGAGAATTCCATAGACAGAAGAGCCTGGCAGGCTACAGTCCATGGGGTCGCAAAGAGTCAGACACGACTGAGCGACTAATACTAAACTACTACTAGGTCAATGCATGTTACATGTGCATTTTAAAATACCTGTGTCTTTTACGTTCAAAATGAGCATATCATGCCTGCTGTATTGTAACCTGTTTTTTTTTGTTCACCAATCTCTACCTTTTTATACCAGCAAATGCTTACTTTATCTAATTCTTAATGTAGTTTTGAGTTTATCTAATTATGCCCCCAAATCCTTTAAAGGTCAGTGTTTCAGACCAGGTTTAATGCAGGACCACTCATTGCATCTGGTTGTTCCGTCTGTTACCTCTCTTCTTATCTAGCACATTGCCCCATCCAACTAGGTTTTATTACACTGACTTACACAACAGATTTTTCTGCAGCTAAAGGCTTAAAGGATTCAAGTTAAACATTTTTGGCTTGAACACACCATAGGTGAGGTATTGCATCATAACAGAAACACACTATCTGATTGCTTCATAAGGATATTGAACATTTTTGCTTTAAATGGAGAAGGTTTGTGAATAACAAAATGGTTTTACACTGGAAAAAAGATACCATTAACCTGAAAGAAAAAATTTAAATATCTGAGAATTAAATTTAGTGCTTAAGACAGAAAAGAGAGCAGTTGAAAGATTACTAACTCAAAAGGGGAGCACAGAAACAGCCCTTAAATTTTCCTTCTATCTGGGTTAGCAGTGATGTGTCAGACATCAGACAGAAGAATAGTCTCAGATTTATCACTGGAAGATGCACTCCTGAAGATGAAATAAGAGCTCTGAGAGGATTAGTGAGAAAATTGCCATCCAAGCCTGACTACACAATTTATAAAGAGAGCTTGCTGATTTTTAATGTAAATTTTCTCTGATAGTCAAGAATCTAGGATCTGATTCAAATCTAACTCCTTACCATGTAAGCCTATAACAAAACAACCTCAGGGACAGAGAATTCAAAGTGAGATATCTTTCATATTCATGAATTTGTTATGTCAGTCAAAAGCTATATTCTCCAAAATACTAAATAAGTTCATAGGAGGTTATAAAAGATAGTTCTCTAATCCTTCTTTCTAACCTGCAAGCTGCAGCAAGCTGTGGAGTTTCAGCAGTCTCCGCTGTGGTTTAGGACAAGTCTTATATGTGTTGGAAAAAGAACCACAAGCATCCCGAATCAAACTGGTGCCCTCTCTGCTCAACTTGTTGCCTACCTGGATCTCAACTGCTGACATGGGTTAATAGGAATAGATCCAGGAAGCCAAAGAGAAAGACTGCTGCTGTTTGATCTAAAAGGAAAAGTAAGGGAATAGCCATGGGGCGAAGGAAGCAACCTTAATGATAAGGTAGCTGGAGGCTCTGTTATACTGGGAGGAGCACCGAAAGCCTTACACAGCTGCACAGCCAACAGCCATTTATAATGATCCATAATCCACAAGCCAGAGGCACCACACCTCCCACCTGAGAGGAGAGAAGGAGAGCAACACCCCAGAGGCTTAGAGATAGATGTCTCATGTTGGGATCAGAGAATAAGAAGCTGACTATAACTCAGGTTGGGATAAGCAGATTAAATGGTCACAGCAAAGGAGATTTTCCCTTCTTACAAGTTGTGAGCTGGGTATCACTCATCTTTATTTCCTGCTGATGTTCCCCGTTTTCTCAGAATGCTGTGACGGGCCCCAAACTGTTATTTATCTTTCATGAAAAGAGGAAACAGATTCTTGTCTGAGACAAGGTTCATAGGGCTGTGGACATACCAGGAAGCACTTTTAAGAATCCACATGTGCTGGGTGTTGTTCCAAGTTATTGACACAGAGGCCACTCTTGCCTTGAAGAGATCACATCTAGAATCTTATTAAAGTGTATGGGATTTTATTCGGTGTAGTCTATAGACCACTCATACATCTGGCTGGAAGGTATTTTGTGCGTCTGGGAAACAATACTTGCATATTGTGTTAATTATAAAATAGTTCTTTAGACTACTTTAAATTTGATAGAATAATATTTTTTAAACTTAATGCATATTTTTCCCCAGCAGTTTTTCACTTTATCTTCTCCCTGCATAGGCCCCTAGCCCATTCTGGGCTCAAGGAGTCAGAGGAAGTATGCAACAAGGAGAAAGCAAATGAATTCTTTCTGGCACTCTTTGCTAAAGGCTCAGCCTTTGGAGAAAAATTTCTGGAAAATAGTTAAATGTTTGAGAGAAATATCATGAGAGAAAGAGAAAGCAGGACACTTTCCACCCACCAGACGAAAGTTTCACAGCGGAAACAAAGAGGTAGAGAATGAAACAGACAAGGAGACAAGAGCAGAAAAGTGATTGCATCATCTGACAGGATCAAGAACTGTTTTAGCAAAGGGCTGTTGTGGAGGGCTTGGTAAAGTTCCCAGGATCCCAGTGAGAGCTGAGTCAGCCTCCAGGCCAGCCCCTTTCACTGCAATGAACATTCTCTCAATTCTAGGGTCCAGGCCAGCAAACCTAAATCCCTAAGTGCTTGCAGGGGACTGCACTTTGACTGTATCTAAAACCTACCTGTAATCATCAAATGGAAGTGATGCCAAGTCACATCTGAGGAAATACTTCCTTTGTAATTTATATTAAGACACCTATAAGCTTTTTAAAACTACTAACTTAATGGTTTTGAGAGGGAGGAAATTCCTCAGGACCCACTGAGGAACTGAGCAGAGTCATCTCAAGATCCTCTCTGAGCCCAGACAGAGGAATTCAGCTCCATCACAGTCAGGGATGCTAGAAACTGGCCAATCTGATGCCATGTATGTTATGCCATATGCTTAGTAGAACCCAGAGCCTGTAGGCTCTCTCTCATCCTTTTAGCATGACTTAGGATGGGCATTAGATTACTAGAAGTGCCACACAACAGGATAAAAATTGATGCTTTCCATGAAATGGTAAAAGGGATTCCTACTGGATGTGTTAGAACTGGAAGAAGGCGGGAGAATCCATTAAAACAAACTAGCATGTGCTCTAAAATCACTGCGATGGTGACTGCAGCCATGAAATTAGAAAATGATTGCTTCTTGGCAGGAAAGCTATGACAAATCTAGACAGTGTGTTAAAAAGCAAAGCCATCACTTTGCTGACAAAGGTCCATATAGTCAAGGCTATGGTCTTTTCAGTAGTCCCATATGGCTGTGAGCGCTGGACCATAAAGAAAGCAGAGTGCCGAAGAATTGACGCTTTCCAGTTGTGGTGCTGGAGAAGACCCTTGAGAGTCCCTTGAACTGGAAGGAGATCAAACAAGTCAATCTCAAAGGAAATCAACCCTGAATACTCACTGGACAGACTGATACTGAAACAGTAACTCCACCTCTCTAATGAGCTCTTTGATGATCAGAGAGGTTAAGCAACTTGTCCAATAGTATAGACAACTGATAAGTGACCGCTGGGATTAAGCATAGCCTTTCTGATCCCAAAGTCTATAGACTTTAGCACTTTACTGTCAGCATAGACACAAGCTCCAAAGCCTCAAACTTCCAACCATCAGCTCCTCACATGTGCACACAAGAGTTCAGTGATGACTACGTATCTTTCCATATTCTGCTCACTAGTTTATGATGAAGGAGACACACATACTCTAAGGAAAGGATCCTTGGGCTGGAAGTCTGACCTCTTCCCTCAGTTACCAAAATCCTTCTCATTCTAAGCTGTGTGGTCCTGAGCAAGCCTGTTTACCTCTCTGGGTTTCAATCTGTTATCTTTTCAGGGGAATAGGCTTGTTGACTGCAAATTTCTTTTAAGTTGCTATATCCCTTGTGTTTTTGATACAGCAAAGCTGAAGGGTGGGCTGACACGTTTACATTTCAGATTAGGCAGTAGTGGGCCAGCTCTTGAACAGGGCTACAATAAACTATCTGAAAAGAGTGGTTCAACAGTTGAGTATAAACACTAAGAGGGAGTTGTGAGAGGAGGGAGGGGAGAGAGAAGAAAAAAGAGAGGGGAGATAAGAAAAAAAAGTTACAGAATTCCACTCGTATCTTCCTGAGAGGCGAGAAGCCTTGGAGCTAATAACTAGGAGCAAAGAAAGCATTCCATTGTACCACCTTCTGTATACCTGGAGGCTCTCCCCCATTCCAGCAACTCAGACTACAAAAGATTTGGCAGCTGCTGAGGCAATCTCTGTCTCTGGGAAAAGTTTCATGTTGAAACTGGCCTCTAGCCACGGGGTGAGAAAGAGTGAGCTGGCATTGGCACAACCTATTGGCAGTTAGGACAAGCTTGTAGGTTGAGGCTGTGGGCCACAGGCAGTGTGGAAAAGAAAGGGAAAGAGAAGTAGATCCCTAGGAGCTGTGAGCAAAGATGCCAAGGCGGGGAGCCAGGTCTAGGACTTCTACCTGCTGGGGAACAGCAGAGAGACAGCAGCACAGGATGGCGGGCACTTTCCCAGCTGCACCTCACAAGCCAAACTCTCCTCCTGTTTCACAGAAACAACCCTGAAAACGTTCCAGGGAAATAGAAAGTCTGAGCAAATAGGATGGTTTGTGGCTCTCTGTGTTACTCTGCTTGTCTTCACTATAAATTGTTCTTCACGGCCTCTTCATGCCTCTAGCTAAATGGACTTGCATATGAACACACAAGACCAAGAATTCTGGACTGATAAATTTGAAGGGTTTGATACCGCACCACAGCCACCTTCTGTTAAATGAAATGCACGTCTGTGACAAAACTGTTTGAAAGGTTTGGAGAAGTCAGACCTGGAAAAATAAAGAAGAAAAGGATGGGAGGGAATTTTGAATTTATGTTCAAGTCCACACATCATTATCTCAAGTTCAATGAGATAAAAAGCTATTTTAATCATTAAAGAGTTATGAGAAGTAGTAATTATTTGGGGTAAAATGTCACAGTCAGTCATTGGCTATTGCTATTCAAGGCTATTGTTAGTCAAGAACTTCTAAGTTGACAAACTGATGGTATGTTGAGTGAGCTGCCCTTGTAAGTTCACAAAGGTCACGTAACAACCAACTATTCCTCAGATCAACGAAATCTCTAAAGAAAATATAAAAAAAAAAAAACGTTTACTGAATTCTTACCCAGAGCATGGCACTGTGATGGCAGATGTGGGTCAAAACAAAATAGAAGAGAAAAAAAGAAAAAAAAAAAAAAAAAGACTTGTTCCTAGCACTTCAGAGACTTACAAATGTCAGAACCAATGTTTGCTTTCCCTAAGGAATTCACATGCTTCTTCTTCATGGGCATCTATGGGAAAGAGCCAATTATTTATTTTTCTTTGATCACAAGAACATTTGAATTAAACTTTGAGAAATATGTCAGATCCTGTGACCTATAAATTTCCTTTTTAATTCTTTCACCTCACCCCCAGATCCTTTTTTTTTATTACTAATTTTCATTGGAGCATAGTTGCTTTACAATGCTGTGTTAGTTTTTACTATACAACAAAGTGAATCATATATATATATATATATATATATATATATATATACACACACATATGTTTATAATACATATGCATGTGTGCTAAGTCACTTCAGTCATGTCTGACTCTGTGTGACCCTATGGACTGTAGCCTTCCAGGCTCCTCTGTCCATGAGATTCTCTAAACAAGCATACTGGAATGGGTTGTTGTGCCCTCGTCTCCAGGGGAATCTTTACTACCCAGGGATCAAACCTGCGTCTCTTGTGTCTCTTGCATTGGGAGCCTAGTTCTTTACCACTAGCACCACCTCGGAGCCCCCTTTCTTGGATTTTCTTCCCATTTAGGTCTCCAAAGAGCATTGAACAGAGTTCTTTGTGTTATATAGTCACTTCTCATTAGTTATCCATTTCATACATAGTGTCAATAGTGTATATATGTCAATCCCAACCTCCCAATTCCTCCCACCTCCTCTTTCCCCCTTGGCATCCATACATTTGTTCTCTGCATCTGGATCTCTATTTCTGCCTTGCAAATAAGATCACCTGTATTATTTGTCTAGATTCCACATATATGCATTAATAGATAATATTTGTTTTTCTCTTTCTGACTTACTTCATTCTGTATGATAGTCTCTAGATCCATCCACATCTCTACAAATGACCAATTTCATTCCTTTTTATGACTGAGTAATATTCCATTGTATACCACATCTTTTTCATGCATTCCTCTGTCAGCGGACATTTAGGTTGACTTCACATCCTGACTGTTGTAAATAATGCTGCAATAATCATTGGGGTGTATATGTCTTTTTGAAATATGGTTTTCTTTATGTATATACCCAGGAATGGGATTTCTAGCTCATATGGTTGTTCTATTTACAGTTTTTTAAGGAACCTCCATACTGTTCTCCATAATGACTATACCAATTTACATTCCTAACAACCATGTACGAGGGTTCCCTTTTCTCCACAGACTCTCCAGTATCTATTGTTTGGCCATGGCCATTCTGACCAGTGGGAAGGGATACCTCATTGTGTTTTGATTTACACCCGCAGACCTTGATTCCCTCTTCTACCCATAGTATTCCTGAATCTAATATCCATCTGCAACCATGAGAATAAAAAATTATGAATAAAGAGGTAAGAGACATGTTCTTAAAGTTAGAAAGTTTAAAGTGCCATAATAGAAGTTTCCGTCAGAGGAGAAGTAAGGTTTAGATGAAGAAGATACCAATTTAATATGGATAAAATCTGGGATATCTATAAAGTAGATGACCTTCAGAATAAGGGTGAGAAACTTAGAGTGGTCTCGAAAACAATGTAAGTAGAATAAATGGACCAGGTAGATATGGGTAAATGGTCATGGATGTTCTAAAAGTGAATGTTACTCCTCAGATCCAGCCTTTAAGGCAAAAACTGCCTGTAGATATGCTCAAAACTCCCTAAAATCACCCATAAGTTAGGGAAACAATACTTGAACCCCTCAAAGAATAATTCTTATTATCACATTCATGTTATGACACCAAGTTAATTGGTATTTTCTATATTATATCCTTTTTCCAGTTGTATATTAAATGATGGAGCTGGACCATTCAAAGAAAAAACTGTATAATCATTTCTCTTGAGAAAGAAGTTGGATCCCTGTGAGTTAAGTGTATTTACGCTATTCTCTTGTATACTCCATGATCAAAGTAAAACTATAGTAAAGCATTTTCATTTTGTGCAGAAGGACAACATGTATCTCACTGAATTAGTAGAAGTCATGTGCCACCAGCCATTGACCATGAGCACCTTTAGAATTTTAATCAGTATTGCTACGCTGGTAAGCCAGAAATCTATCAAGCCATCATTAGTCAACTGCTCATAAAACCGTCAAAAAATAGACAGAAGAATGAAGAAAGTAAGAAAAGCAAGGGGAGCCTCAAAAAAATATTGTTGGCTTGAGACAATATGTGAAGTTAAAGTGAACCAACAATTGCTGCTACTGCTGCTAAGTCACTTCAGTTGTGTCCAACTCTGTGCAGCCCCATAGACGGCAGCCCACCAGGCTCCTTTGTCCCTGGGACACTGGAGTGGGTTGCCATTTCCCTTTCCAATGCATGCATGCATACTAAGTCGCTTCAGTCGTGTCCGACTCTGTGTGACCCCATGGACAGCAGCCCACAAGTCTCCTCTGTCCACAGGATTCTCCAGGCAAGAATACTGGAGTGGGTTGCCATTTCCTTCTCCAACCAACAACTGAAATACAGTAAATAAGTTCCATTTCAGTGGCATTGGTGAGGGCCTGAAATGTTGCTTCTAAATATCAAAGTAGCAGGGAACCTTGGTCTTCACTTTCTTCTGAACTTGACTCTCCAAAGTTTCAGATCTGACTGTTTCACTGCACCAAGGCATTTGGGAAACAGAATCTTCTTGATGGCATTTCAAGTCTAATATTTTACTCTAATGTGCGCAGTACAATTCAGTCAATTGTTTAACAGAAACTGAGTATAAGGGTCAGCAAACCTGGCTCAGCTATGAGGCTACTGAAAGAGTCCAAGTTTGTAGATTTTTTTAATCTAAAATAAACTGTGATTGGATTTCAAGGGTTTAAATGAACTCTACAATGATGCAATCCAATAAAACCACCTTTTAAAAAGGAAAAGCAACAAAGGAAACAGAATTCTCTGGTGATAACTGAAGTTATTTTGTGCCAGAAAGAATGATCTAGTGAAACTGTTAGAATCTCATCAAGACCACCATTTGCATGTTAAAGAGCTCAAATCTACACCTCTCTTCTGTAAAACTAACATTTTCTGTCTTTTAAGAGAGCAGTTCAGTTCAGTTCAGTTCAGTTGCTCAGTCGTGTCTGACTCTTTGCGACCCCATGAATCGCAGCACGCCAGGCCTCCCTGTCCATCACCATCTCCTGGAGTTCACTCAGACTCGCGTCCATTGAGTCAGTGATGCCATCCAGCCATCTCATCCTCGGTCATCCCCTTCTCCTCCTGCCCCCAACCCCTCCCAGCATCAGAGTCTTTTCCAATGAGTCAACTCTTCGCATGAGGTGGCCAAAGTACTGGAGTTTCAGCTTTAGCATCATTCCTTCCAAAGAAATCCCAGGGTTGATCTCCTTCAGAATGGACTGGTTGGATCTCCTTGAAGTCCAAGGGACTCTCAAGAGTCTTCTCCAATGCCACAGTTCAAAAGCATCAATTTTTCTTCGGCGCTCAGCCTTCTTCACAGTCCAACTCTCACATTGAGTCTCAAATAGAATAATAATAAAATAATTGTTTTCCCTTCCCTGTCTTTCCCCCAACTCTCATGGCCCACATTATTTTCATGGACAGAATCCTATGCAGGGAGAAGGAAGTGGGAAGACTGAAAAAAAAACATTCCATGGGAGAAGCATTTTGCCCAGACCTAGTCATTTAATTTTTGGCTTCTCTTCATCCACTACCATTGTGTAGTCTGTTTTCAGAAAATGGAGAAGCAAAAAAACCCTTCCTAAAGTTAGACTTCTGATATTTGAGAGCTTGAGTCAAATTTCTATGGAATAAGAGAAAGCAATTTGTTGTCACGTGTGTTATTATCATGTGAATAAAGAATAGACTGGACCATAAAACATAGTGTCCCAAATCCAGGAAAACAAGTTTGTGGTGCTGGTGTGGGTGGGGGAAGACTTCCTTATACTAATGAAGAAACATCTGTGACTTCTCCAAATTGGTTCAGAAAAGTGACTGGCAGGGGTTTCCCTTAGAAACAGATTGATCTCACAAGTAATATATATTCATTTTCAGAGGAAAAGGAATGTATATCTAAGAAGTTTGTTCAGGTTTTTCCATATGATGTACCCAAACGAACTTCTTGTCCAACCCAGTATGTGTATAACTGAATCACTTTGCTATACAGCAGAAATTAGCACAACATTGTAAACCAACTATACTTCAATCAAATAAATCTTAAAAGTTTTTTTAAAAATTTAAAAGAAGAAAATGTTTCTTAAAGTTTCAGACTTCTGCTACTTTACAAGGCACAGCTCTAAGCAGAGCAGGAATGACCTGCATAACTTCATATAGGAGGACAGGCCAGACTCTGAAAGAACAAGGTTAGCTGTGGTTTGTCTGCCTTTCCTAAATGATTCCCACTTTCACACTTCTTTTCTGGCCTAAGCTGCTTAAGAGGGAAATGAAACTCCTCAGTGACAAAGGAGGGAGGGAGAGATATAAACATCTCATGAAAGACTGACTTTCTAGATGTGGTCAGCATCTAGAGGGTTTTGATTATTCAAGCTCTTGACTTGGCTTCCTTCTCTCCTTCTTGCCCTTAACTTCTGTCATTGCTTCTCATGCCACCACTATAGAGAAAGTAGGAAAGACCGGGTGTGAAACAGAGCTAAAAGTGTAGTCCTGTGGAGCAAACCTGAAGCTTTGGGTCTGGCATAGCTCTTAGTGTTTCGTAAAATCTTCTCTGATAAATTATGAAAGGAAAACAATACTATTAGAAATTAGATTGGTGTGATGGTCAGAAGCAATGTAGTAATCTGAAATTATTATTATATCAGAGTACAATTTTAGAAGTCTTATCTAACTAAAAATAGGGACAATCCATTAGGGATAAGATCCATGGTTAAAAATTAATCAAATTTAGAGAAAAAAATCTTCAGGTTTTAAAAAAGTCAATTACATTGTCATATTCTGGCTGCCAACACATTTTTTTTGGTCAGAAACAAATGAGAATTATTAATATATATAAAAGTACTTTGCAAAGTTTGAATTACTACTCATATAAAATAGTGTGGGTTTTGTTTGTTTTTTTTTTCATTTTTGGTCAGGTTGACCACTCTAAATTTAGTTTCTTGTAATCAGCCTCATAAAACACGTCTGGAAGTGCATGTTCCAACCTTCTATGATAGTTACTGAGCAGTGACTATATTCCAGCTATTGTTTTCAGACCTGTGGATATAGCAATGAATAAATTTTAAAACTTCTGCTCTTACAATAGGTGTTTAGAGGAGGACAGAGAAATAAATAAGAATATCAACATAAATAAGTTGGATTAAAAGAGTGTTTTGGTTGTAAGAACATCAAACAGGATCATATGAGGAAGAATGAGTGAAATGAACTACTTTAGCTTAGGTGTTCAGTGAAGGCCTCTCTGACAAGTTATCATTGAGCTGAGACTTTTGAACATCAGAAAGGAATCTTCAGAGGTGAGGATGAGCTTACTGTTTTGAAGGACAGAAATGCTAGGAAGACTCAGTTCAGTTCAGCTCAGTTCAGTTCAGTCACTCAGTTGTGTCCGACTCTGCGACCCTATGAATCGCAGCACGCCAGGCCTCCATGTCCATCACCATCTCCCAGAGTTCACTCAGACTCACATCCATTGAGTCAGTGATGCCATCCAGCCATCTCATCCTCTGTCACCCCCTCCTCCTCCTGCCCCCAATCCCTTCCAGCATCAAAGTCTTTTCCAATGAGTCAAGTCTTTGCATGAGGTGGCCAAAGTACTGGAGTTTCAGCTTTAGCATCATTCTTTCCAAAGAACACCCAGGACCGATCTCCTTCAGAATGGACTGGTTGGATCTCCTTGCAGTCCAAGGGACTCTCAAAAGTCTTCTCCAACGCCACAGTTCAAAAGCATCAGTTCTTCAGTGCTCAGCTTTGTTCACAGTCCAACTCTCACATCCATATATGACCACTGGAAAAACCATAGCCTTGACTAGACAGACCTTTGTTGGCAAAGTAATCTCTCTGCTTTTCAATATGCTATCTAGGTTGGTCATAACTTTTCTTCCAAGGAATAAGCGTCTTTTAATTTCATGGCTGCAGTCGCCATCTGCAGTGATTTTGGAGCCCCCCAAAATAAAGTCTGACACTGTTTCCACTGTTTCCCCATCTATTTCCCACGAAGTGATGGGACCAGATGCCATAATCTTCGTTTTCTGAATGTTGAGCTTTAAATCAACTTTTTCACTCTCCTCTTTCACTTTCATCAAGAGGCTTTTTAGTTCTTCTTCACTTTCTGCCACAAGGGTGGTGCCATCTGCATATCTGAGGTTATTGATATTTCTCCCGGCAATCTTGATTCCAGCTTGTGTTTCTTCCAGTCCAGTGTTTCTCATGATCTACTCTGCATATAAGTTAAATAAGCAGGGTGATAATATACAGCCTTGACATACTCCTTTTCCTGTTTGGAACCAGTCTGTTGTTCCATGTCCAGTTCTAACTGTTGCTTCCTGACCTGCATACAGGTTTCTCAAGAGGCAGGTCAGGTGGTCTGATATTCCCATCTCTTTCAGAATTTTCCAGTTTATTGTGATCCACACAGTCAAAGGCTTTGGCATAGTCAATAAAGCAGAAGTAGATGTTTTTCTGGAACTCTCTTGCTTTTTCCATGATCCAGCAGATGTTGGCAATTTGATCTCTGGCTCCTGTGCCTTTTCTAAAACCAGCTTGAATATCTGAAAGTTCACAGTTCAGGTATTGCTAAAGCCTGGCTTGGAGAATTTTGAGCATTACTTTACTAGGAAGACTAGAACCTAGTAAACAAGAGGGAGAAAGTTATGAGAAATGTTCCAGAGAGTTATGCAGCAGCCAGATGGGATAAGATCTGGTAAATCAGAATATGGGGTTTGGATTATATCTAAGAGGAAAAGGCATTGAGCTTTTTAAGCATAGGGCAATATAATCTGATTTATGCTTTTAAATGATCACTTTGCTTCCCCTTTTGTCCAGGACTGACTGGGTTGTTTATGATGTCTTCCCACTAAGAACTAGAAAAGAAACAATAAGACTAACAGCTGACTTCTTAACAGACATATGAAATCTAGAACGCAGTTGTATGATACTTTTAAAATACCAATTAAAAAAAAATCTGCCATCTTAGATGTTGTTATATATTATCTAGGTATACACCAATAAAAATGCATACATATGTGTGTGGGTGGACATACACACACTCACACACAGATGTTCATAGAGGTATCACAACAACCCAAACTGGAAGCAATTAAGATTCTTTCTTAATGGATTAGATAAATAAATCAAGGTATAGGCTATACATTGAAACACTATAGAACAATGTAGCTAAATTAACTCTGGCTATGCATAATAATGTTTAAATTTCTTGCACACAAAATTCAACCATGAAGGAAAATTAGACATTTAAAATAAGCAGATTAGTGTGATACAGGTTCAAATATAGACAAACAACAAAGCAGAATATAAAATTAGTGAATAAAGAAATTCCCTGGTGGTCCAGTGGTTAAGAACCCATGCTTTCACTACAAGGGGTATAGGTTTGAACCCATGGTCAAGGAGCTAAAATCCTGCATGCCACACAGTGCAGCCAACTAAATAAATAAATAATAAAATAAATGAATAAGTACAATTAAAAATTAAAAAAGAGAGGTGACCGTGCTGGTAAGACAATCAGTTATAGAAAAGAATGAAAAAAGAAAATGGCAATGCCTGTTACAAAGAAACGTCAATGGCCCAGTTGAAGAATGGCAGTTACCTGGACTTAAAAGTTAATCAAAGTACTCTTATGAATGCAAAGATGTTTGACTTATGGCCAATGCAGCACTCCAGAGTAGTGAGAAAATAATGGTTCTCTTGGTAAGGGTGCTGGTTCAACTGAATCCTCATAGAGAAAACAGGACATGAGTCTGAGCAGTCTCCAGGAGTTGGTGATGGACAGTGAAGCCTGGTGTGCTGCAATCCATGGGGTTGCAAAGAGTCAGACACGACTGAGCAACTGAACTGAGAGAATACAAAACTGACCTCTATCACACACCATATATGAAAATGAATTTCCAGATGGATAGTATGCTAATTTTGAAAGAAAACAATGAATATAGAATGCAAATAGAGTATGTTCATAAATTTGATATAGGAAAATATTTAAACCTAAAGACAGTAACTGAAAAAAAAATACAATTTGCTAAATCATTCCATCTTTAAATGGGAACTTTGGCATGTCTTCAAATAGGTGAAGAGGCAAGCCACAGAATGAGAGAGCCTACTTGTATTGGATGTACTTGACAAAAGGCACATACCTAGATTATGAAGAATACCCACTAATCAGTAATACAGACAGTCCAATTTAAAAGTAAAAATGGGCAGGAGACTCAAGTACTTCACCAGAGAGGATATCCAAATAGCCAGTAAACACTTGAAAAGATGATCAACCTTAGTACTTATAAAAAATTAAGCAAATAAAGTTGCACTATAGTACCAATACACATCTGCCAGCTTGAGTAAAATAAAAATGACAAAATACAAAGTATTGACAAGTATGTGGAGCAAATCGGACTCTTACACCCTGCTGGTAGGAATACAAAGTGTTATCCACAATCTACAAGCAAGAAATTCCACTTCTAGGCTGCTACTGCTGCTAAGTCACTTCAGTCGTGTCCAACTCTGTGTGACCCCACAGACAGCAGCCCACTGGGCTCCCCCGTCCCTGGGATTCTCCAGGCAAGAACACTGGAGTGGGTTGCCATTTCCTTCTCCAATGCATGAAAGTGAAAAGTGAAAGGGAAGTCACTCAGTCGTGTCCAACTCTTCACGACTCCATGAACTGCAGCCCACCAGGCTCCTCTGTCCATGGGATTTGCCAGGCAAGAGTACTGGAGTGGGGTGCTATCACCTTCTCCCACTTCTAGGCTACATCCAATCAAAATGTGTACATATATGCATATGAACTCCTTCAGAGATCACAACCTTGTTATTGTGAAAGTGATTGTATAACTCAAGGAAGCTATGAGCCATGCCATGCAGGGCCACCCTAGACAGATGGGTCATAGTGAAGAGTTCTGACAAAGCATGGTCCACTGGAGGAAAAAATGGCAAACTACTCCAGTATTCTTACCACCAGAACCTCATGAACATTAAGAAAAAGGCAAAATGATATGACACCAGAAGATGAGCACCTTTACCCCCAGGTCAGAAGGTGTCTAATGTGGTACAGGGGAGATGCAAAAGGCAATTAATAACAGCTCCAGAAAGAATGAAGCAGCTGGGCCAAAGTGGAAATGACGTCAGTTGTGGATGTGTCTGGTGGTGAAAGTAAAGTCCAATGCTATAAGGAACAATATTCCATACGGACCTGAAATGTTAGGTTTGTGAATCAAGGTAAACTGGACGTGGTCAAGCTGGAGATGGCAAGATTGAACATCACATCTTAGGAATCAGTGAACTACAATGGATGGGAATGGCAAATTTAAGTCAGATGACCATTATATCTACTACTGTGGGCAAGAATCCTTTTAGAAGAAAAGGAGTAGCCCTAGTCAACAAAAGTGTCTGAAATGCAGTACTTGGGGGAAATCTCAAAAATGACAGAATGATCTTGGCTCATTTTCAAGGCAAATGATACAGTGTCACAGTATTACAAATCTATGCCCCAATGACTGAGGCCAAAGAAGCTGTAGTTAACCAGCTCTATAAAGACATACAAGACCGTCTACAACTAACATCAAAAGAGATGTCCTTTTCCTCATAAGGGATTGGAATGCAAAAGTAGGAAGTCAAGAGACCTGGAATAACAGGGAAGTTTGGCCTTGGAGTACAAAATGAAGCAGGGCAAAGGTTAACAGAGTTTTGTCAAGAGAAGGCACTGGTCAGAGCAAATACCCTTTTCCCACAAACCAAGAGATGAATATACACGTACACATCACCAGATGGTCAATACCAAAATCAGATTGATTATGTTCTTTGCAGTTGAAGATGGAGAAGCTCTATACATTCAGTAAAAAACAAGAGCTGGAGCGGACCATGGCTCATATCATGAGCTCCCTATTGCAAAATTCAGACTTAAATTGAACAAAGTAGGAAAAACCACTAAGCCATTTAGGTATAACCTAAATCAAATCCCTAGTGATTATACACTGGAGACAATGAATAGATTCAAGGGATTAGGTCTGGTAAACAAAGTACCAGAGAACTATGGATGGAAGTTCATAAGACTGTCCATGAGGCAATGACAAAAACCACCCCAAAGGAAAAGAAATGCAAGAAGGCAACGTGGTTGTCTGAGGATGCTTTACAAAGAGCAGAGAAAAGAAGAGAAGCAAAAGACAAGGGAGAAAGGGAATGATCTACCCAACTGAACGCAGAGTTCTAGAGAATATTAAGGAAAGATAAGATAACCTTCTTAAACGTACAGTATAAGGAAATAGGGGAAACTATGGGAGAGACTAAAGATCTCTTCAGGAAAACTGGAGACATTTCATGCAAGGATGGACACAATAAAGGATGGTAAGAAATGTTAAGGACCTAACAAAAGCAGAAGAGATTAAGGAAAGGTGGCAAGAATATACAGAGGCACACAAAAATATCTTAATGACTCAGATAACCATGATGGTGTGGTTGCTCTCCTAGAGCCAGACATCCTGGCATGTGAAGTCAAGTGGATCTTAGGAAGCATTACTAAGAACAAGAGCTAGTGAACGTGACAGAATTCCAGCTGAACTACTTAAAATCCTAAAAGATGCTGCTGTTAAAGTGAATCATGCACTATGTGTGATTCAAATTTGGAAAACAAAGGTCAGTTTTCATTCCAATGCCAAATATGTTCAATCCGTCATACAACTGGCTCTCATTTCACATGCTAGTAAGTTAATGCTCAAAATCCCTCAAGCTAAGCTTCAACAGTATGTAAACCAAGAACTTCCATATGTACAAACCTGACTTAGAAAAAGAAGAGGAATCAGACATCAAACTGCCAACATTCTTTGGATCATAGAGAAAGCAAGAGAATTCTATAAAAACATCTAATTCTGCTTCATTGACTATGCTAACACCTTTGACTGCATGTATTACAACAAACTTTTGAAAATCCTTAAAGAGATGGGAGTGCCAGACTATCTTACCTATCTCCTGAGAAACATTTATGTGGGTCAGGAAGCAATAGTTAGAACTGGACAGGGAACAGCTGACTAGTGCAAAATTGGGAAAGGAAAATGACAAGGCTGGTATATTGTCACCCTACTTATTTAAATTCTATGCAGAGTATATCATGCAAAATGCTGGGCTGGATGAAGCAAAAGCTGGAATTAATATTACTGGCAGAAGTCCAACAACCTCAGATATGCAGATGACACCACTCTAATGGTAGAAAATGAAGAGAAACTTAAGAGCCTCTCAAAGAGGGAGAATGAGGAGAGTGGAAAAGCTGGCTTGAAACTCAAAATTTAAAGAATTAAGATTATGGCATCTGGTTCCATCACTTCATGGGGGAACCGTGAAGTGGGTAAAGCAGAAGCAGTGACAGAATTTATTTTGTTGGTCTCCAAAATCATTGCAGATGATGACTGCAGCCAAGAAATTAAAAGACACTTTGGTCCTTGGAAGGAGAGCTATGAGAAACCTAGATAGTGTATTAAAAAGCAGAGACATAACTTTGTCAACAAAAGCCTGTATAGTCAATGTTATGATTTTTTCAGTAGTCATGTACAGATGTGAGAGGTGGACCATAAAGAAAGCCGAGCACCAAGTAATTGATGCTTTTAGATGAGACTCTGAGGAGTCCTTTGGACTGCAAGGAGATCAAACCAGTCAGTCCTAAAGGAAATCAGTCCTGAATATTCATTGGAAGACTGATGCTGAAGCTGAAGCTCCAATACTTTGACCACCTGATGCAAAAAGCTGACTCAATTTCCCTAAATTAAATTTATTATTTCCCTAAAAATAATTTCCTCTAAGTTTTCCAGACTTTAGAAAAGACCCTGATGCTGGGAAATACTGAAGGCAAAAGGAAAATGGGGCAGCAGAGGATGAGATTTTAAGATAGCATCAGTGACTCAACGGACATGAATTTGAGCAAACTCCGAGAAAGTAAAGCACAGAGGAGACTGGTGTGGGTCACAGAGTGGGACATGACTCAGGGACTGAACAACAAGGACAGTATGCATATGAAAGTAAGCATGCATCCATGTATATGCACACACACACACATACACACACACACACACACACGGATATTTATAGCAGCATCTTTCATAACAGCATCAAAATGAAAACAAACCAAAGGTCCATCATTAATGATTTAGATCAATGAATTGATGTATATTCATGCATTGGAATACTATAGAACAATAGAACTAATCAAGCTTCTGCTAAGTACAGCAACATGGTTGAATTTCATAAACACAATGTTGAACAAAGGATGTCAGATATATATGAATATATATATTTTCCAGCACATAATTATAAATGAAAGGAAAAACTGATTTCTGACATTAGCAGTCAGGAAAAGACCCTGGTGTTGGGAAAGATTGAAGGCAAAAGGAGAAGAGAGTGGCAGAAGATGAGATGGTTGGATAGCATCACTGATTCAATGGACCTGAACTTGGGCAAACTCCAGGAGATAGTGAGGAATATGGAGGCTTGGTATGCTGCAGTCCATGGGTCACAATGTGTCAGACACAACTTAGCAACTGAACAAGAAGAAGATAATATTTTCCTTTGGGGAGATGAAAAGGATAACAATAGATAAGTATTCATATGAAAGGTTTCTGGGATTCTGGTAATGTTTTATGTCTTACTTTGGTGTCCATTAGGATTGCGATGCTGTTGTTATCATTTAGAGAACTGTCCCTTTACAATGTATTCACCTCTGTACTGTGTTATAGTCTAACACTTAAATTTCACTTTGCAATGAAGAGACTTAGTAATAGAAGGGATGGAAAAAGATGGGAAGATCTGTTACAAAGCAATTCCAGTTGCCCAGATGAAAAAAGATGGTTGTTTGGACTCGGATATTAACAATACAAATGGAGACAAGTAGACATATCAGAGATATGTTGGTGATAGAATCAAACTGCTCTCTTGATGGATTCAATACAGAAGCTTTATGGATCATGGATAACTCCTACCTAATGAATGGATGGTGGAATTAATACCCAGTCCTAAGGCTTTACTGTTTGCCAACCACTTTTTTAGATGTTCTGTAGGCATTAACTTGTTTGATACTCATAATACTTTCCCTCTGAGATGATGAAAACTGTCTTCAGTAATTCCGCTTTATGAATAAGGAAATGGAGATGCTCAGAGTTTGAGCAACTTCCACAATGTCCCATAGTTAGAAAGTGTGAAAGTTGAGACTGAAATAAAGAAGACTGAATGTAAAGTCATCTCTAACTGCTATGAATACTGCCTACCCAGGAAGACAGAAAGGGAGGAGAGAAGTACTCCAGTTTTGTATTGCTGCAAAAAGCTTAGTGGGTTAAGACAGCAATCATCTTATTATATCTCACAGTTTCTATGCGTCAGGAATTCAGGATCTCTCACGTCATTGCAGTCAGACAGTACCTAGAGCTGGAACAGCTGGGGTCAGCAGTAAGGGAATTAGAGTGTCTGGGGGCTGGCTAAGCATTATATTTCTCCAGGTAGCCTCAGGTCCTCTCCCTGGGAACATTCCATGAGTCAGATTGGTCTTCCTCATAGCATAGAAGCATCAGGGACAGTTTTTGTGATAGATCAAGGTTCCAAGAGAATCAGATGAAATCTATATTGCCCTTTATCACAGCCTCAGAACTTAACATCACGGTTGCTGAAGTCATAAGCCCACCGATTAATATATTCAAGAGGAGGAAACACCGTCTCCCCATTCTAGATGAGAAGATTATAAACATTACACTGTAAGAAAAGCATGTGGGACAAAGATTGCTGGTTGCAGCCAGCTTTGCAAAATAAAATATGCCAGATGAGAAGAGTTTGAACAGGGAAGAAGGAAGAATAGATGCAGACAATGAAGGTAACATTTTTACAACTAATATAGAAAACTTTCATTCAACAAATAATTGTCATACACCCCGTATGTGCTAGACACCACTAAGAATTATAAAGGGTCAAATGTGATCCTTTGTTAAGCCAAACATGATCCTTGAACTAAAGAAGCCAAAATTGGCTAGGTGGGAAAGTTAAATATAAAACACAGAGTGGGAAGATTTAGGAGTTCCTATACAACAACTGAAGCGACTTAGCAGTAGCAGCAGCATACAATGACCACAGCAAGATCCAAGTGATTTTACAGTGTAGAACTGGGGTATGAAAACTACAGCTCAAAGTGGAAATCCAGTCTATAAGCTGATTTTGCTAAAGTCTTATTGGAATATAGCCATATCCACTCATTTACATATTATCTATGGCTGTGTTATGCTACAAAGACAAAGTTGAGTAGTTAGGACAGAGAACATGTGGCCCACAAAGCCTGAAATATTTACTATCTGGCTCTTCACAGAAAAAATTTGTCTAACTCTGGTGGAGAATATTGTGCATCCACTCAGATGAGAAAGAACTGAAGCCAAGAAGGAAAGTCCCAGATTTCCGGCACAGCAGAGAGGAATGCACAAGGACTTCTAATTTGGGAAAATAAAATTATTGGCCAACCACTTGCTAGCCTCACGAGCTTGAGGAATTTATTTTATTTCTCTAAATCTTAGTTTCCTTTCTTAAATAAAAATCTTAGTTGTGCTTTTACTGCCCAGGATGATGCTGTGAATTAAGTAAGATGGTATAGGAGCAAATGCTTCATACCCTGTGAAATGCTAAACATATTCACCTACCTCTTTTTTACTCTTATTTCCTCTCGAGTAAAGCTTTGCTAATGGTCTTTCATCTCATCTTTATTTTCACACTCAGGGCATTGGCCTTTATAACTTTAAATGAGCACGTCTTTTCCTATTTTGATTACAATTGTCATTCTCTGTTCTTTGGTCCTTTTTTGCTTTAAGACAAATCCTGGGGCTCCCCTGGTGGTTAAGAATTCACCTTCCAATGCAGAGGGTGTGGGTCTGATTCCTGGTGAAGGAGCTGGGATTCCATATGCCTCGAAGCCAAAAACTCAAAGTGTAAAAGAGAAGCAATGTTGTAGCAAATTCAATAAAGACTTCGACAGTGGTCCACATCAACAAAATCTTTTTAAAAGTCCTGATTTCTCCAACTACTCTTACATTTCTGTTACTTATAAATCACTCCTCTCTAATAGAGTCTTCACTACTCTCTCTTTTACCTTGAAATTCTTTTTAAAATCTTTTTCCAACCCATATTCCTACTTTTTCACATATTGTATTTGGAGGAGTGTACTGTTAGAAGAAGATACCAATATCCTCTGATTCTTTTTGACAAAGTTCCTTGACTCTGTCCCACAATTGCTCAAAAATATTGGTACATTTTAAGTATGGTACAGTCTAAGAAGTCTTGAGAAGATACTTCTATAGCAATATTTGGGAACCTCTTTCAAATCAATGAGCCCATGACAAGTTCTGGTCAATTTAATGACCAGAACAATTTAATTCAACTTCATTATATTCTTACACATCTATACCTCACCATCACTCATTGTTGGGCCTTGATTTTCTACATCCTTCATCCTATTACCACATTAACTACCAATCTATCTAAGTCTAGTTACAGGTAAACTCCTTTTACTTTCCTTTCACTAAGCAATTTCTACTCAATTTACAATCTCCAAAGAACTGGACTGGTCAGGAAACTGTGACTACATGGATTTTGAGTAGTTTCAAAGCTTCCATAGTGAAATATCCCATTCAAAAGGGTAATCATTTCACCACTTGGTTCAGATGAAACTGAGCTCTTACACTTCCCAGCCAGCTTGTCATTTAATACACATTCCATACACAGGAAACGTCCATGACCAGAAACCTCACTAAATAACTATGACAATAAGCTCAAGAATGTTATGGTCAAGAACACAAACAGAGCAGGAGGATTTCAAGAGTTCTTCCAGGGAGAATCACAATAAAAATCCTAGTATTTCATGGTGAAAACTAACTGGGAAACTAACTGCGAATGATAATACAACAGAATTCCTGGCCAAAATTTAGTCAGCGTTACAATCTAGTTGAGGAAATGAATGACAATGATGAAATTCTTGCAGACAGTGTGTAAATGTCAGATTGGGGCCACTGGGAGGAGTATGGATGTATTTGTGTGAATAAGGTAAAGGAAAAGCATCTAGAAAGAGTTTGAAGGGAAGTAAGATCAGACTGCAGCCATGAAATTAAAAGACGCTTACTCCTTGGAAGAAAAGTTATGACCAACCTAGACAGCATATTGAAAAGCAGAGACACTACTTTGCCAACAAAGGTCCGTCTAGTCAAGGCTATGGTTTTCCCAATGGTCATGTATGGATGCGAGAGTTGGACTGCGAAGAAGGCTGAGTGCCGAAGAATTGATGCTTTTGAACTGTGGTGTTGGAGAAGACTCTTGAGAGTCCCTTGGACTGCAAGGAGATCCAACCAGTCCATTCTGAAGGAGATCAGCCCTGGGTGTTCTTTGGAAGGAATGATGCTAAAGGTGAAACTCCAGTACTTTGGCCACCTCATGCGAAGAGTTGACTCATTGGAAAAGACTCTGATGCTGGGAGGGATTTGGGGGCAGGAGGAAAAGGGGACGACAGAGGATGAGATAGCTGGATGGCATCACCAACTCGATAGACATGAGTCTGAGTGAACTCCAAGAGATGGTGATAGACAGGGAGGCCTGGCGTGCTGCAATTCATGGGATCGCAGAGTCAGACACAACTGAGCGACTGAACTGAACTGAAGATCAGATGCAGTGAGTTTTTAAATATTTTACTTAGGGAAAAGTTCTACCTCTATGACAAACACACTGCGTTAAAAATTCCTTATGAAATTTCTTTAGATGAAATTCGTTCTGGCTCTGGCCACATTACAGCCTTGAGCAAATCTTTTAACTTGAAGCAATTTGTATGAAAATTCACATCCACTGGACCTTGAAAATAGTCAATTATATGCTTTGTTGAAAGAATAAATTTATGTTCTGGCAAAGGAAAAAAAAAAAGGTCAAGAGTAATGCAGTTTCTTTACTTTTTTCCCCCATTTTTTTGCTTTTTTGTATCATGTTTAGTCTTGTCTCTATGATTTAGTTGTGTATATTATAAATCTCCTGCCCAAAGTATTCCTGACCAGTCCTAGAAGGAGTGTGATGTTATGTTAGGATAACTCAGTGAATTGCAAAATCTTAGTTCTCAGTTCAGTTCAGTTCAGTTCAATCACTCAGTCATGTCCGACTCTTTGCGACCCCATGAACCGCAGCACTCCAGGCCTCCCTGTCCATCACCAACTCCCGGAGTACACCCAAGCCCATGTTCATCGAGTCGGTGATGCCATCCAGCCATCTCATCCTCTGTCATTCCCTTCTCCTCCTGCCCTCAATCTTTCCCAGCATTGGGGGTCTTTTCAAATGAGTCAGCTCTTCACATTAGGTGGCCAAAGTATTGGAGTTTCAGCTTAAACATCAGTCCTTCCAATGAACACCCAGGACTGATCTCCTTTAAAATGGACTGGTTGGATCTCCATGCAGTCCAAGGAACTCTCAAGAGTCTTCTCCAACACCACAGTTCAAAAGCATCAATTCTTCAGCGCTCAGCTTTCTTTATAGTCCAACTCTCACATCCATGCATGACCACTGGAAAAACCATAGCCTTGACTAGACAGACCTTTGTTGGCAAAGTAATGTCTCTGCTTTTTAATATGCTGTCTAGGTTGGTCATAACTTTCCTTCCAAGGAGTAAGAATCTTTTAATTTCATGGCTACAGTCACCATCTGCGGTGATTTTGGAGCCCAGAAAAATAAAGTCAGCCACTGTTTCCACTGTTTCCCCATCTATTTGCCATGAAGTGATGGGACCAGATGCCATGATCTTTGTTTTCTGAATGTTGAGCTTTAAGCCAACTTCTTCACTCTCCTCTTTCACTTTCATCAAGAGGCTCTTTAGTTCTTCTTCACTTCCTTAGAAATAACCTAGCACTGTGGTTTCAGAACAACCACACCCTGACTAGAGCTCTCCAAGATTAAATCTTAATAGGCCTATGGCATTTTGAGAAAAATAAGAATGATGTTGGTGTGCACATCCATATGCATTTGTGTGTGCTGTGTGGTATGTTTGCCAACTTTCGTTTCTTAAAAAGAACTGCCCATATTATTACATTAAAATCCTCTTTCTCTTATGAAGTGCTAATTGTAGCAGATGTTAGCTCTGTGCGTGTGTGTGTGTGTGTGTGTGTATTCCAGCCTTGGCAAACTAAAATTATGGCAGTACTCTGTTTGCCCTACCCACCAACCCTGCCAAGTTTTTGAAATTGTGCTGGTGTGGTACACATAATATGAAAATCCTACTTCCTTTGCTCCCCAAATTATCTTATCTAACTAAAAGCTTGTTGTGCCAATAAATAAACGCAGAGAGATAGTTTGGGAGGGAACCCTCTTTTAAAATTTAGCAGGGAGGAAAATATGGGATTTCCTCTATTCATGTTCCTTTCTCCCACAGAGTATCAGAAGCCTTTCCTAAAACTTGAGTTTTTTCCTTTGGATAGAGTTTGAGCATGACATCCCATCCCCCCTTCACATTCCTGGAATCAGCTGCAGTATTTGTGGGTAGGATGGAGTCTACTGCCTTACTGTTGAATCAGCAAAGAGGCAGTTGTTAAACGGTGTCCAGTCTCCTACAAGGAACACAAACATGGCATATCTGGAGCTATTCCAGAAATTAGGTTCAGCGGGTATCAAAAATTCAATCCTGACTGTTCCTGTGGCCTAGAAGTACACTAATGTTGAAAACCCGGTCGCCTTTTCCATTCTTTCTTTACGTATATGTATTAGATATGTTTACCAGAAGATAGTATTCAAGAGCATTGTCTCCATGAAAATGGAATACCTATATCACTGCATCCTGAAAAATTTGAGGCTGAAGAGCATAAAAAGAAAATTAGATGTTTTAATGTGGTTCAGTGTATACCAAGAAACAGCCAACCAAAATATACATTTTTACTTTCACATATTGAAAGTATCTTCAAAGATGATAGATTGCTAAGAACCCTTAGGAACAATGATAAATAGGAGGTGATCCATTCACTGGGAATAGATAAATAATTATTGTCCTTCCTATTCAAGGATGACTTTGTGGACAAACTGCTTACCACTGAGTGTAAGTGTCACCAACCAGAAGTCCTTTCCACATTGTGCTACATGAAGGTAGCCCTTGGTTTTATAGGTACTGGCATTGAGCACCCAAACTACACGATATGTTACCTATTTCTAGGACACTAGCCTTCCCAGGGTTCCATTCATTTATTTATCAGATATTTATTAAATACCTACTGTGTGCATGTCACTATGTAGTAATGCAAACATGTATGAGATACAGTTCTCACTCTTGAAGATATTAGTCTACTTTAAATATCTTGAATATCTACTGCATGTTCAGTGTTGTGGACTAAATTATGCCCCTCAATTCATATGCTCAATCCCTATCCCCCAAACTGACTGTGTTGAATATACAGCCTTCAAAGAGATAATTAAGGTTTCATGAGGTTGTAAGAGGCAGGAGGTAAAGGGGATGACAGAAGATGAGATGGTTGGATGGCATCACCAACTCAACAGACATGAGTCTGAGTAAACTCCGGGAGTTAGTGATGAACAGGGAGGCCTGGCATGCTGTGGTCCATGGATTGCAAAGAGTTGGACATGACTGAGAGACGGAACTGAACTGAACTGAACTGAAGAGGCTTCCCAGGTGGCACTAGCAGTAAAGAACCCACCTGCCAATGCAGGAGACATAAGAGACATGGGTTCAATCTCTAGGTCAGGAAGATCCCCTGGAGAACAGCATGACAACCCACTCCAATATTCTTGCCTGGAGAATCCCAATGGACAGAGGAGCCTGGAGGGCTGCAGTCTATGCGGTCACAATGAGTAGGACATGACTGAAGTGACTTAGTGGACACACACAAGGTCATAAGGTGGAGTGGGGGTGGGTGGGGAGCTGTGAACAACAGAAGAGGCCTCAGCACCATGAGAAATAAGTTGCCAATTGTTTAAGCTACCTAGCCCGTGGAATTTTCTAATGGTAGCTCTAAGCAGACTGAGATACTAGGCATTGTACACCATGTATTTACATACATTCACATGTTATGTGGTGCTGTCTTATTTAGAGCCATCTCTGAAGTATGTCTTCTGTTATAACCCAGATTGGTTCTAGTTTGGGGAGCGGAGTTATTTGTTTTGTTTTCTCAGGATCTGTGAGATTGTTTTCTCTGTGTTGCTCTTCTGGAATCTGACTTCCTTCCATAAAGACATCTTCAAAAACTTGGTTCTCTCAAGCTATTGTGTGGCCACACTGAAGCCATCCCTCAGGTCCCTCTTCTGAGATGGTATGATCCTCTCCTCTGTATTTCCTCTATTATGTCCATCAAGACTTCATTCAGAGAGGACTGTAGGCAGAAATCACCACCATTCACATGAAGCTGTCCATGACTGATAACATCTGAAGATTAAGGGTACAACCCTTATCTTGCTACCTAATGGGTGGTCTACAAGCTGCTAGCAGCAGGCTCACTTGGTAAACTGTTAGACATGCAGGATCTCAGGAACTTCTAGGCTGATTTGTGTGTGCAACAGAGTTTGAGAAGTTCTGCTCTACCAGTAGATAAAATATTTAGTTAGCCATGTGTTCATGACACAGGCAGCATCTCAATGAGATTCAGCTCCAGCTTCCTTAAAATGGAAAAAAGCCATTCAACTAATCTTCCGCTCCATTCGGCCCTTTCAGTCATCTTGCTTCGCTGAAGTTCGTTGTCCTTGCCAGGTGTCATTGTCCTGCCTTGTAGTGTCTTCTGCCTCCTTTCAGGAATGTTTGGTCACAAACGCAGCCTCCTAATCCATTTGCCTGAGTGCCACTCCCTCTATTCTGAAACATGGTTTTCTCCATTTAAAGAAATTTCCAATTCCTTCCTCACCCGAGATCTAGAACTACTGTTATGCCATCCTTTAAATCTCAAACTTTCTGATCACCAGTGTGTCCCCCTTTCCACTTTGCTAAGCACTTTACTTAAATTGACTCCAGCAGAAACTCTTCCCAAGGTAAGAAGAGCTAAAGCTTTCATTACTTCAGATCTTTTCACAATTAGAGTTAAAATTTAAACATATTTATGTGTGCAACTTACAACCAACTAAAAAAAAAATTAAAACCACAAAGAAAAATTTTAAAGAAACTGGATATTCCAGGGAATAATAAGTGCTCTGCATACCACTAAGTACATTTGTCCTAAGGTAGGAAGATCTAGCTAATGGTTTATGTGTGGAAGACTCAAGAGTTAGACTATCTGAGTTCAATTCCTGATACACTACAGAATAAGTATTTTAAAAAATAACTACCAAAAGTGCCTATCTTAAGAGCAGGAGTGAAAAGAAAGTGAAAGTGAAAGTGAAGTCGCTCACTCGTGTCCGACTCTTTGTGACCCTGTGGACTGTAGCCTGCCAGGCTTCTCTGTCCATGGGATTCTCCAGGCAAGAATACTGGAGTGGGTTACCATTTCCTTCTCCAGGGGATCTTCCCGACCCAGGGATTGAACCTGGGTCTCCCGCATTGGAGGCAGACACTTTAACCTCTGAGCCACCAGGGAAGCAGTGAATTATCTGGTCATTTGCATACTCAAAGATACAACTGTTTATCTTAGCTAATATCACAGTGCCATAAAAATTGATTTGGCTCCAAGAATATGAGAATACTATAGCTCCAAGAGAGTATTACTGACACATATGTTAGAGAATAATGCCGGACAGTGTGGACCCTGACCTCAAGGTTTGAATCCTAGCTCTGCCATTTAAGCTGTGTAGCTTTGAACAAATTTCTTTCTTTTTTTTTTTTTTTGAACAAATTTCTTAACTTCGCCATTAATTTTTCTCATTAGCAAAAAGGAGATATTAATGTCTATATTATAAGATTGTTTAAGTGATTAAATGTGTTGTTCTTTGTGAAAGTACTTAAACTATTCCTAAATACAATGCCAAAAATGTCAGTTATTATTTTAATACCATAGCCTATCAAGTATAAGAGCTTTTCCTAGAAAGTTATCTTCCATAACCATCCCCAAGCCCAGCTGAAAACTTAACCTTGTATGTATCCCTTACCTGGGATAGACAGCCTGCCCAATATTGTTCTAGAAGCCTTTGTATATTAAAGAAATGAAAAAATTGAGAGGAGGTGTCTCAAACATTGGGTAAAATTGATAAACATGATAGATAAATAAATCTGTTATTTCAGTTATCCGCTGAGCAAATTCAAATTATTCCCTAGGTACCTACTAGTTGCCATGTACTGTCTTCATGAAACTAACAGAAGCAAAGATGCCCCTAAAAAACTAGACTCCAAAATAAACATACAACCATGGTAAGTGCTTTAAAGCAAAAACAAATCAAACAAACAAAAACACATGTTCTCTCTCTGTTGCAGAGACTAATAAGGGGCCCTACTATGAAAATTAGGTCATAGCAGCAGTGGAAGAATCCAGAAAAAGAAAATCCTTTTCACACTTAATAACAATGCATTTCCTGAGGCATTCTAAAAGAACCACAAGTTCCAAGTGTTCAAATCCTTCTTAGAGGAATTCTTTTAAATGATTCTTCAAGCTTCACAGTTCACACTTTCTTATTCATCACAGATCCTGGCAGAGCCTTCTGTTTCAATGAAGAAACTTGGTTTGTGTGCCCTGTTCATGCCTTTGTTCTCAGAACCTAGAACAGTGCTAAGTATACCAGGAATGTGATAAAAAATAGTTGAATGGTTGAATTAGAAAATGAATAAGTGAACTAACTGTGAAACTATTTTTACATAACTTTCATTAAAACTCTTTAGCATTAGTGCCCTGGGGTAGACATGGGAGGCCACTGAGGAACACTGTCATGAAGAGGAAGCGAAGACCCAGCCTTTGCCACAAACTGTGCACTTCCATGACTAGTTGAGTAGGAGTGAGGCGCAAGTGTCATGACCAAGGCTAGGGAACAGGAATGAAGCTAAAGACTTCCTCTTCCTGCTTCATTCTTGTATAAAGACAATTACAAAATCCTTGTGATTGCCATTTCCACATTTTTTTGCCTGCATTTCACCCCCCCCCCACCTTCTCTACCCATCTTTAACATTTCCTTTATCCTATTTGATGTCTTCTTCTATTCTGATGCCTGATTCATTTAAACCATCTTTAACAGCTGTTTTTAGGTCTTCAGACATTGTTGAGTGGGGTTCAGAAATTTTCCCCTCACAATGTTTTCACATTGTCACATGTTAAATCTGGACCATATCATATCCAGGGCCAATTCATCATGCACCGAATTAATCATCGAGATAGTCTCTAATTGTAACAGCATAAAGTGTTAGCGCCATCCTGAGGCTGGATAGTTGTGGTTTTGAGAACCACATTCAGAAGTTTGTTCAAATAAGTAGTATGGTTGATATTTCTATCCCCAAATTAAGGCCCCTTTATAATTACAGAAAGCAGATTAATGGTTGCCAAAGGCTAAGGGAAGGAGGAAAGGGGAGTGACTGCTTAATGAATATGAGGGTCTCCTTTGGGGGTGATAAAAATAATTTGGAACTAGATAGAGGTAATAGGTGCACATCATTGTGAATGTACTAAATGCAATAAATTATGCACTTTACAATGGTTAAGCTTATGTTGTGTGAATTTCACCACAATGTAAAAATGGCCCCATAAGATACAAAGAAGAGAATGCCCCCTTAACAAAGAATATAATCTCATGCACCCCAAACTCTGAGGATGCCTGAACTGAGGGATCATTCTGCTCTACCTCAGTGGCAAAAAGAAAGTTGGAATATTGGCTTTGCTAAGGCAAAGAAGAGCTGTGGTCACTAGGCATTTGTTACCAGAACTTTTTTACTCACTTGAGATACATGAATTATCTATTTAAAGCAGTTTTTGAGCAACATGGATGGACCCAGGGATTATCATACTGAGTGAAGTAAGTCAGACAGAGAAAGTGTAATGTCATATAGTATCATGTAATATCATATAATATGTGGAATCTAAAAAATAATGATACAAATAAAGCAGCTTCTGGATCTCAGGATGGTGGCACTGGGGTAGCAAGAAAAGAGCACAGTTGCAAGACTCACTTTAAAAATATTTCTGTGAGTCTGGAACTAAAATATGTATGGGTAATAGGTATAGGAGAGGAATTGCTAGGGTGGGAAAAATACAGCTGCAAGGAAGAAAAAAAGGGGGTGGGAAGAAATGATGGTTTCTTTAAACACAAGTATTAATCACAGTTCAGATGCAATTCAAGGTATGAAGCCACAGCTGTGAAGGGGAGGGCAGAAGGAAGACATGATTATTATTTTAAATATATTCATATTAAATCATTACTGAAAATAGGAAACCAGAGAAGAAATTTGCAGCTGGGAGTAGGGCAAAGGGAACTTAGTCTCCTATCTGTTGAAATGGATGTGTTAAATGGGTCTTCACACAGGTCAAAGAGGGCATCCTCTACAGCTGGAAGTGGGAGGACTGCTGGAGAAGGCTAGTTTGTCTCCCTGTCACTTTAAAATATGCTCTTTCCCTTTCAGTTTGTAAGCACTTCTTGCAAAATAGAGAACTTATGAAAATGAGAGAAGAACAATTAGCTTCCTAGCTCGGTTACTTTGATTTTTCAGCTTTAAGAAACTCCATGGATTTTGAAACACAATGTCATTTTTTCATTCTTCTGGAGGAAAAAGTCAATATTCTTAGCAGTCTTTGGATATTAGACATGGGAGTTCTTTAGGGCAGAGACTGTTAACCTCCTAGATTAATTTCTGAGTCCTGGAATTATCACATTTATGGATGGATGAGTGGATGCATGGATGAATGGATGGTTGGATGGATGGATGAATAGACACTTTTACGAAAACAGGATCAATTATACATTAAAAAGAAGATATAGGCAGTACCTAGGAAGATTTTAGTTTAAAGCTGTAGAATGGAAACCCTTATAGACAGAATAAGCATGAGACAACGCATGCATTAACTTGGATACCCCTTCTTATTTCTACCTTACAAGGAGACATTCCGTCCATCATGTTGCTCAGGAAATCATGCCAGTTTATCACTGGCTTTTATAATCTCATAGATCTGAATTCAAATACTGGTTCTGTCCCTTACTGGCTGTGCAAATTTGAGTGAGCAGCTTTTTTCTCTTTTTGTTGTATGATTGGGTTCTTGTTTGTTTTTGAGTAGCTTTATCTTTCTGAATCTAAAGTTTCTTATCTTGAAGTGAAGTGAAGTGAAATTTGCTCAGTCATGGCCAACTCTTTGTGACCCCATGGATTATACAGTCCATGGAATTCTCCAGGCCAGAATACTGGAGTGAGTAGCCTTTCCCTTCTCCAGGGCATCTTCCCAACCCAGGAAGTGAACCCAGGTCTCCCACATTGTAGGCAGATTCTTTACCAGCTGAGCCACCAGGGAGGCCCTTATCTTATGAAAATGATTATGTTAATAAAAATCTTGAAAAAATTGTTATGAAAATTAAGTCAGGTGATGAAAGTGGAGGGCCTGGCATTTAAGAATATTTTTAAAAGGATTAATTCTTTCTCAAGTTGATGAAGTAGTGTGCTGAAGCCAGTTTGTACCACTTCCTGTGTACAATTGTTTTACATCTCTTATCAGCTATGTGTTCATCAAGTTGGTAGCTTGAAATACACTACGGTAAGAGTATTTATGCCACAGAAGTTGGCAAAGGCAATGCCTAGGATTTTTTTTTCTGGAAATACAATTCTTAAACTTTTGCCAGTATACCACTGACTAACATTCTAAATGAAAATGTAGATGATTAAAGGAATTTGGGGTTGGGGCACAAGAGAATTAAGTGCTATCCCAAGTTTTGCAAAGTACTCTTTGTATGGTTGGAATAATTCACATTCTGGGTCTAACGTTTCCTTATCTATTATCCCATGCTCTTGTTTGAAAGAATTAATACTGTTAAAATGGCAATACTACTCAAAGCAATCTACAGATTTAATGTGACTCCCATCAAATTATCTATGAAAATTTTCACACAACTAGAACAAATAACCCTAAAATTTATATGAAACCATAAAAGACCTAGAATTGCCAAAAAAACCCTGAGGAACATAAACTTTAGACAGTACTACAAAGCCATAGTAATCAAAACAGTGTGGTATTGGTACAAAAGCAGACATGAGTCAGTGTAATAGAATAAAGACCCAGAAATAAGTCCACACACCTGTAGTTAATTAATCTTTGAAGTGGTTCTGGGAAAGTTAGACAGCTGCATGTAAATCAATGAAGTTAGAACACACTCTCATACCATGCAGAAAAAAAACTCAAAATGGCTCAAAGACTTAAGCATAAGACATGATAGCATAAAACTCCTAGAGGAGAGCATAGGCAAAACATCCTCTGTTATAAATCATGCCAATGCTTTCCTAGGTTAGTTTCCCAAGGCAATAGAAATAAAAACAAAAATAAACAAATGGACCTAATCAAATTTATGAGCTTTTGCACAGCAAAGAAAACCATTTTAAAAAATAAAAATTAAAAAAAAAAAAACTATGGAATGGGAGAAAATATTTGTAAATGATGAAATGAACAAGGGTTTAATTTCCAAAATACTCAAGCAGTTTATACAACTGGACAACATAAAAAAACAAACAACCCAGTAGAAAAATCACTTTAACAGGGATTTCTTCAAAGAAGACATATGGATGGCCAGTAGGCTCATGAAAAGATGCTTAATATCTTTAATTATTTTTGTTGTTTAGTCACTAAGTCATGTCCCACTCTTTTGCAACCTCATGGGCTGTAGCCTGCCAGGCTCCACTGTCCATGGGATTTCCAGGCAAGAATACGGCAGTAGGTTGCCATCTCCTTCTTCAGGATATTCCTGACCCAGAGATCAAACCTGCACCTCCTGCATTGGCAGGCAAGTTCTTTACCACTGAACCACCAGGGAAACCCATTACTAATTATTAGAGAAATACAAATCAAAATGACAATGAGGTACCACTTCACAGTCGTCAGAATGGCCATCATTAAAAAGACCACAAATAACAAATTCTAGAAAGGGTGTGGTGAAAAGGGAATCTTCCTACCCTGTTGATGGAAATGTAAGTTTGTGCAGCCACTATGGAAAGCAGTGCAGAGGTCCCTCAGGAAACTAAAAATAGAATTATCATACGATCCAGCAATCCCACTCTTAGGCATATATCTGAACAAAATTATAATTAAAAAAGATACATGCTGCCGCTATGTTCATAGCAGTACCATTCACAATAGTCAAAACAGGGAAACAACCTAAACATCCATTGACAGATGAATGGATAAAGACGTGGAACATATATGCAATGGAATACTGCTCAGCCATAAAAAGGAACACGTGGATGAAATTAGAGATTTTCATACTAAGTGAAGTAAGTCAGAAAGAGAGAGACAGCTATCATATGATATCACTTATGTGTAGAATCTAAAATATGGCAGAAATTAACCTATCAGCAAAAGAAAACAGGCTCACAGACATAGAGAGCAGATTTATGGTTGCCAAAGGGTAAAAGAGGAAGACAGATAGACTGGGAATGTGGAGTTGGTAAAGGAAAACTACTACATTTAGAATAGCTAAACAACAAAGTCTACTCTATAGGACAGGGAACTATATCTGATCTCCTGGGATAAACCATAAAGGAAAAGAATATTTTTTAAAAAACTGAATCACATCGCTGTATAGCAGAAAGTGTCGCAACATTGAAAATCAACTACACTTCAATTTTAAATAAAGCCAGAATTCTCCACTTAAAAAATAATTTATCATGTCTCCTAATATGTTCAAGACGTATTTTTATAACTTAGATGGATCAGACTAAGAAGAATTAAAAAGAAAGACCTGTGGAGGATTCATGTTGATGTATGGCAAAACCAATACAATATTGTAAAGTAATTAGCCTCCAATTAACATAAATAACTTTATATTTAAAAAAAGAGTAAGAAATAAAACCATGCATTACTATTACTCCTTGATATTGCTGAAGTGTGTCATAAGGGACTGATAAAATGTTAGGCAAAAAAATAAAAATAAAAACTAACTCTGATTTTAAAGTATGTTTCTTTTGATATGAGAATGATCATTCTTACTAATTAAAAAAAAACAAAATGGCAAAAAAAATTTTTATCTATAAAATGAGAGGATTGAGATAGATCAGGTTCCAGTTTCTGATAAGGATGGGTTGCTATTTGTATAGTCCTGCCACTAAAACCTAAAAATGCTGAATTATATATATATATATATACTTAAAAACATCAAAGGATGATGAATAATTATTAGGACAAAACTGAAAGAAAACAAGAAACCTATGCAATAAGCAGGAAAGAGTTGCTGGTGCCCTGAGAGCATTTGCCAGTTCCAACAAATTTTTATTTTGCTGGCCTGAATGGGAGACAGAAATATAAAAGCCTGTATCCACATAATGTTAAGTATTTAATAAGCTAATCTCTTCATAATAAACATACACTTTAAGATAAAGCTACTCTCCCATGGTCTTATAATCCACTTTCCATAGCACAGGAAATCTGAAGTCTTGAACTTGGGTGAAAGTAGTCTTAGACTTTAGTTCCTTCATGTGCTTAAGAGAAAATCCTTTCAGAAAAAAAAAAAATGATTTTATCCTAGGCTTTGAGCATCCCTAAGAAAATATCATAGTCAGAGATAACCAAACATTTAAGGAAAGAAAGCACCATGGGTGAGAACCAGCAAAAGTAACTAGCAACAGAAAACACATCCACAAAAACCTCAGACATTAAAATTATCAGCTGCATACTATAAAACAACCAAGCTTAACAGATAAGCTTGATAACACATGCAAGGTATAAGGAAACTATGAAAAGTAGCATAGCATATTTTAAAACTCAGTATAACTTCCAGAAAGCAAAAATGGAATGAACAAAAGTGAGAAATAATATCTTAAGTCAAAGTGGCAGTCTGAGAGCCAAATCTAGCCTGAATACTAATGGAGGATTTGGAGGGTGTGGCCCACAGTGTTCAAATAAAATCTAGAACCAATCTTTAAAAATAGGAAGATTTCACATAAATTCCAATTTTGAGCTTCTCTTCTAAATGGAGATCTGGTAACTATGAGCCAATTCATACAAGACAACAGTCTACTAAGATGGAGCCCATGCTCTCTAAATGGCCACAGTCCCCACCACTTTTATCTTTCCATCACTGACGCTGGGTGAGTTGCCATTTATCAGGGGTTAGCAAATCCTTTCAATAAATGCTCATATAGTAAAAGATTTTAGGCTTTGCATGCATCCAGTCTCTGTCAACATAAGCCAAAAGCAGCCATAGATAATACATAAATAAATGAGTGTTGTTATGTTCCAATAAAACTATTTACAAAAACAGGGAGCAGGTTGAATTTGGCCATTGAGCTATAGTTTACAGACGCCTACCACATATATTTTCACTTGGACTACTGTTTTTCCCAGAGTAATATTTCTCCTTACTTGTGGCACTGTGAACAGTGAGGAAAAAAAAAAAAATATATATATATATATGTGTGTGTATTTATATATATATATTTATGTATTTATATATATTTCTAGAAAAATAGGCAATATCATAAAATTAGGCTTCTCTTCTCATTTGCATTAACTGTGTGGCTACTGTAGACTTTTGTGTTTGTGTCACCAAGCCTAAATGAGCCTTACAGTTCCTTCCAGCTCTATAAATTTATAGTCTGATGACCATTATCAATGTGGCCAGAAGTCCAATTCCTGAGAACTATGCCCTCCTCATTTGTTTTATCAGCTACCAAGCCCTCCATAAAATCCATAAAATCATTTGTTTTGAAGTTAAAACAGATAGAAAAGAAAACCATTTGGGGAAGGGGCAAAACAGTAATTTTCTATATGCAGAAGCAACAGATAAGGATAAAAATGCTTGTTATTCCTACTTTTGTTTCCTGTGGTACAGTCTAATTTTTATAAGGGTTTGCTTACCAAGTACATAACAGAGGAAAAGATGATGAACCCTATTCAAGTTCTTTAAATGTCAGATAATTTTAAAAATATTAATACTCAAAGACAAAAATAGATTATTTCCACAGTTTGAAGTCAACTTCCAATCTGAAAGTTCACTGCAGGCAGAATTTTGATTCAGTTCAAGTTGTTCTAATGGCTTTGCCCTTTTCCTTGACTCAAATCATAGTGAAACATTTTTTATTGTCTCTTAAACAAAAATCATAGTCTCGATAAAATGAACACAAGGAAAAAATAAACAGCATTCTCTTTATGACTACTTTCTGAACCCATTCTGAAATATAATTCCATGTATACAATTCTTTTATAGCTAAAGACATCTTGTTTTCTTTAGGCTATTTATCTTAGATATGATGTAATAAATATTATCTAAACACAGATTCTACTCTGGAGTAAACAGAACTAAAATATTAATATATTTCATCAGCTCCAAGAGGTACACTTTTCACATTTTAATATTTCCATAACTGAGTTGACTTTCACAATTATTGTTCTCTAGTTAACAGCTGTGATGTAGCTTTCATTTTAGACACATGTTGTTGTTCAGTTGCTCAGTCCTTTCTGACTCTTTGTGACCCCCTGGACTGCAGCATGCCAGGCCTCCCTGTCCTTCACTATCTCCAGGAGTTTGCCCAAACTCATGTCCATTGAGTCAGTGATGCCATCTAACCACTTCATCCTCTGTTGCCCGCTTCTCCTCCTGCTCTCAGTCTTTCCCAGCATCAGGGTCTTTTCCAACAAGTTGGCTCTTCGCATCAAGTGGTCAAAGAACTAACATTTCAGTTTTAGCATCAGTCCTTCCAATGAATATTCAGGACTGATTTCCTTTAAGAGTGACTGATTTGATCTCTTTTCTGTCCAAGGGGCACTCATGAGTCTTCTCCAGCACCATAGTTTGAAAGCATCAGTTCTTTGGTGCTCAGCCTTCTTTATGGTCCAACTTTCATATCCATACATGACTACTAGAAAAACCATAGCTTTGATGATATGGACCTTTGTTGGTAAAGTAATGTCTCCACTTTTTAATATGCTGTCTAGGTTGGTCATAGCTTTTCTTTTAAGGAGCAAGCATCTTACTTTCATGGCTGCAGTTACTGTCTGCAATGCTTTTGGAGCTCAAGCAAAGAAAGTCTGTCACTGCTAGCATTTTCCCCCCATCTATTCACCATGAAGTGATGAGCCCAGATGCCATGATCAAGCTTAATTGTTAATCTTGACGGAATGACTGAGCAATGATATTTTCTCCACAGTTCAATTAACAAATTCTTTAAAAACTATTTGAAGAAAAATTATCAGCATTGGTTGTTGTCTGACCACCTTTTGTTGACATCTTATAGCCAGATCAAATAAAAAATTTGCAAAGTAGGCATTAAGGGCTGGAAGAAAAACCTAGATACTCTAGCAGGATATTAAGAAATACTGCATCATTGATGATTCCAATGGAACAAAAGAATATTTTGAGGGAAAAAACATAAACCTTGATAACTATTCATTTAAACCTGATTCAGGACAAAGCTTCTAGCCACAAAAGAGTTAAAAGGTTGACAAATACCCAAGAAAACAAGTTTAAACTGAACAAAATTATCGAAAGTAGTCATTTAAGGGCTCTGAAATGTCATCATAAATGAACAATATATCAAGATGCAACCTCCTATACTGTTGGTGGAAACGTAAATTGGTACAACCTCTATGGAGAACAGTATGGAGGTTCCTTTAAAAACTAAAAGTAGAACTAACATATGACCCAGTAATCCACTTCTGGGGGATATACCAAGAGAAAACCATGATTTGTAAAGATGCTTGCACCTTAATGTTCGTTGCAGCACTATTTAAAATAGCCAAGACATGGAAGTAATCTAAATGTCTACTGACAGAAGAATGGATAAAGATGTGATACATATATACAATAGACTAAGAGCCATAAAAGGGAATAAAATGATGCCATTTGCAGTGATGCGGATGTATATAGAAACTGACATACTGACCGAAGTTAAGTCAGACAGAGAGAGAATTATTACATGATATTGCTTATATGTGGGATCTTTTAAAAATGGTACAAATAAACTTTTTAACAAAACATAAATATAATCACAGGCATAGAAAGCAAACTTATGGATACTAGTGAGCAACATGAGGAGGGTAAATTGGGAGGTTGGGCTTGACATACACACACTAATATATATAAAATATATAGCTAATAAGAACCTGCTGTATAGCACAGGGAACCATACTCAATACTCTGTAATAGGCTATAAGGGAAAAGAATCTTAAAAATAAAAGAGTGGATTATGTATATGCACAAATGATTCACTTTACTGTACACTTGAAACTAACACAACATTGTAAATCAACTATATTCCAATAAAATATTTTTAAAAGATGCATTAGTTCATGACAAGCTACTCAAAGTTTGAATAAGAACACTGGACCTCTGCAGAGTTCATTATCTCTTTTTTAGGGCATAAAATTTTTATTTATAATACTACAATGGTGGATACATGTCATTATACATTGTTCAAAAACCATGGAATATACAACACCAAGAACAAACCCTAATGTAAACTATGGCTTTTTGTGGCAATAGTGGAACAACATAGACTCATCAGATGAAACAAAAGTACTTCTATGGTGTGGAATGTGAGTAGCAGGAGAGTTTGTACATGTGTGGAGACAAGGAGTATATGGAACTTTGTATTTTCCACTCAATTTTGCTATGAACCTAAACTTGCTGTAAAAAAGAAAGTGTATTAATTAAAGCAGACATTCAGAATATATGAAGAACCCTTATAACTTAGTAGGAAGATAAGTAGCACAATTAAAACTGATAAAATATTTGAAGATATTTCACCAAAGAAGACACATAAGTAGCTATGAACTGTGTAAAAATACTCAACATCATTAGTCATTCAGTTCAGTTCAGTTCAGTTCAGCCGCTCAGTCGTGTCTGACTCTTTGCGACCCCATGAATCGCAGCAGGCCAGGCCTCCCTGTCCATCACCATCTCCTGGAGTTCATTCAGACTCACGTCCATCGAGTCCATGATGCCATACAGCCATCTCATCCTCGGTCATCCCCTTCTCCTCCTGCCCCCAATCCCTCCCAGCATCAGAGTGTTTTCCAATGAGTCAACTCTTCACGTGAGGTGGCCAAAGTACTGGAGTTTCAGCTTTAGCATCATTCCTTCCTAAGAAATCCCAGGGCTGATCTCCTTTAGAATGGACTGGTTGGGTCTCCTTGCAGTCCAAGGGAATCTCAAGAGTCTTCTCCAACACCGCAGTTCAAAAGCATCAATTCTTCGGCGCTCAGCCTTCTTCACAGTTCAACTCTAACATCCATACATGATCACTGGAAAAACCATAGCCTTGACTAGACGGACCTTAGTCGGCAAAGTAATGTCTCTGCTTTTGAATATACTATCTAGGTTGGTCATAACTTTTCTTCCAAGGAGTAAGCGTTTTAATTTCTTGGCTGCAGTCACTATCTGCAGAGATTTTGGAGCCCCCAAAAATAAAGTATGACACTGTTTCCACATTTTACCCAATTATTTCCCATGAAGTGATGGGACCAGATGCCATGATCTTTGTTTTCTGAATGTTGAGCTTTAAGCCAACTTTTTCACTCTCCTCTTTCACTTTCATCAAGAGGCTTTTTAGTTCCTCTTCACTTTCTGCCATAAGGGTGGTGTCATCTGCATATCTGAGGTTATTGATATTTCTCCTGGCAATCTTGATTCCAGCTTGTGTTTCTTCCAGCCCAGCGTTTCTCATGATGTACTCTGCATAGAAGTTAAAGCAGGGTGACAATATACAGCCTTGACGTACTCCTTTTCCTATTTGGAACCAGTCTGTTGTTCCATGTCCAGTTCTAACTGTTGCTTCCTGACCTGCATACAGGTTTCTCAAGAGGCAGGTCAGGTGGTCTGGTATTCCCATCTCTTTCAGAATTTTCCACAGTGTATTGTGATCCACACAGTCAAAGGCTTTGGCATAGTCAATAAAGAAGAAATCGATGTTTTTCTGGAACTCTCTTGCTTTTTCCATGATCCAGCAGATGTTAGCAATTTGATCTCTGGCTCCTCTGCCTTTCCTAAAACCAGCTTGAACATCAGGAATTTCACTGTTCACGTATTGCTGCAGCCTGGCTTGGAGAATTTTGAGCATTACTTTACTAGTGTGTGAGATGAGTGCAATTGTGCCGTAGTTTGAGCATTCTTTGGCATTGCCTTTCTTTGGGATTGGAATGAAAACTGACCTTTTTCAGTCCTGTGGTCACTGCTGAGTTTTCCAAATTTGCTGTCCTATTGAGTGTAGTGTAGTTTCACAGCATCATCTTTCAGGATTTGAAATAGCTCAACTGGAATTCCATCACCTCCACTAGCTTTGTTCATAGTGATGCTTTCTAAGGCCCACTTGACTTCACATTCCAGGATGTCTGGCTCTAGGTGAGTGATCACACCATCGTGATTATCCAGGTCATGAAGATCTTTTCTGTGCAGTTCTTCTGTGTATTCTTGCCACCTCTTCTTAATATCTTCTGCTTCTGTTAGGTCCAGACCATTTCTGTCCTTTATCGAGCCCATCTTTGCATGAAATGTTCCCTTGGTATCTCTAAGTTTCTTGAAGAGATCTCTAGTCTTTCGCATTCTGTTCTTTTCCTCTATTTCTTTGCATTGATCACTGAAGAAGGCTTTCTTATCTCTTCTTGCTATTCTTTGGAACTCTGCATTCAATGCTTATATCTTTCCTTTTCTCCTTTGCTTTTCACTTCTCTTCTTTTCACAGCTATTTGTAAGGCCTCTCCAGACAGCCATTTTGCTTTTTTTTTTTTTTTGCATTTCTTTTCCATGGGGATGGTCTTGATCCCTGTCTCCTGTACAATGTCACGAACCTCATTCCATAGTTTATCAGGCACTCTATCTATCAGATCTAGGCCCTTAAATCTGTTTCTCACTTCCACTGTATAATCATAAGGGATTTGATTTAGGTCATACCTGAATGGTCTAACAGTTTTCCCTACTTTCTTCAATTTGAGTCTGAATTTGGTAATAAGGAGTTCATGATCTGAGCCACAGTCAGCTCCTGGTCTTGTTTTTGTTGACTATATAGAGCTTCTCCATCTTTGGCTGCAAAGAGTATAATCAGTCTGACTTCAGTGTTGACCATCTGGTGATGGCCATGTGTAGAGATTTCTCTTGTGTTGTTGGAAGAGGGTTAATGCAAATTTTTCACATGACCAAGCAATTCTATTTCTAGATATATATGCAAGAGAAATAAACACATGTATTCACGAAAAAAGCTTGCACATGAATGTTTATAGTAGGGTCATTCATAACAGACCCGAACTGGAAACAACTCAAATATTTTTAAACAAAATGTGACAGTGGAATATTACTCAGTGATAAAAAGGAGTAAAGCACTGACATGTGCCATATTATTGATGAATCTCAAAAGCAGTGTGCTAAGGGAAATAAGTCAGTCACAGCAGAACTACATATTGTGTGATCCTATTAACAGGACATTTCCAATTAAGGCAATTCATAGGGATAGCAAGTAGCTTATTGATTTCCTTAGGTTAGGGATGGGAGCAGAAATTAAATGAAAACAGGCAGAAGGCAAATTTGTATACTGATGAAAATGAACTAAGACTGGATTGTAGTGATGGTTGCACAACTCTTTATATTTTCTAAAAACCATTGAACTTATATGGGGTTCGTTTTAAAGTACATAAGCAATATCATGATAAGTATGTGTAAGAAGCTAAAGACCAAGGAGGGAAAGTAATTTACTTATCAAGGGGCTAGATTCATGAGAGTCAGAATCAGAAATAAGAATTCATAGCCAGTGGACTTTCACTATGAGATTCTAAGGTTCATAGACCAACTGGAAAAAAAAAATTTAATGGAATACAGTTTTCAATCATTTTTGGAAAAAAATGCGAGATAAAAATTATTAATAAATGAATAGAAATATGAGCAGATAAACAGATATACACTTTAGACATTCAAGATCAATAAGTCCAAGTAGCTAATATTCAAATATGAATTTTATTACAGGATCTTTATGTTTTGAAGTATCTACTTTCTTGTTCAGTGTGGTTCATTCTCCCTGTGTGTGTAGAAATCCCATCTCCCAACTCACACTGGAAGCTCTCAGTGATGATAGACCATGGTTTCCTACTTGGGAGAGGGGGAGCTTCCTTAACCTGCTGTTATGCAGACAGCACTGCTTCAATCAGCACTTGGGTACCCTACAGCTTCCGATGAAGTCAGCTCCACTGAATTCTCCATTCAGCTGTGTACTCTTTACAGTTTATTGGAATTCCTAATAGGTCACCCAATGTAACCAAAAGCACCATCTTTATTATCCTCACTTTTTCCAACTCCAGGGAGCCCTTAAGAGTTGTCCAGGAAATAAGAATCTCAACTTTATATACACAAAAAGGAGCCTGCTTTGATTTTTCTTTTTCAATCTCCATAAAGGAAATAAAACTGCCCTTGAAACCTGGAAACAGAATTTTCCCTAAGATGAATGGAAACTCTTATTTTTGCTTTTAAACTTTAATAGATCAGTTCAGTCGCTCAGTCGTGTCCGACTCTTTGTGACCCAATGGACTGCAGCAATCCAGGCTTCCCTGTCTGTCACCAACTCCTGGAGCTTGCTCAAACTCATGTCCTTTGAGTCGGTGATACAGTATATGGCTTGAGCATATAAGATGAGAAGGACATTTTTCTTAAATACCAAGTCTCAATTTCTTTTTGTGCTCAAGAAAAAAATATGGAGCCCTCTGGTGGTAGAATTACTATACTCACAATTAAGTTCCCTGACAAACTTCTCCTAGTAATCTAATGGCAAAAACCTGTATTTCACATTCAGAAACTTGACAATTCTTAATCTTCAAAGGGGCCTTTTATGAAAAGTATGTGCAAGTTTTACTTTATATAGTTCTTTGTGCATTTTCCTGTCAAGAGGTTTGAAGCCAATAAATATTTAAATCCATGGATTAGTGCTTCCTAGCTAATGTCAAAATGAAATTAGGAATTAGAAATGAGGTTCAGAATCACTTTGATGATTAGTAGTTGACTCTGATAGTCCCTAACATCCTTAAATATAAAACAGTTTCACATATTAAAATCTTTTGTAACTATTTTGGTTTATTTGCAGACTTTACTGCATCTTACTCCCAGTATTTGAATCTCTTCATTAGTAGATGAACCTGTTCTTTTGTGTAACACCATGTAACAGGTAACTTCTAAGATGCAATGAGTTTCTTGAGGTAAATTACGCTACTACTTTTCTTCTTTTGAGAGAAAACATGAGAGAGATTCATTATAAAAAACTGCCACATGCAGTTCTAAAGATGGATGAGTCCCAAGACTCACCAGGTGAACTGTCAAGCTGCAGATCCAGGGGAGCCAGTGGTTTAGTTCCAGTCTGAGTCTGAAGGCTTGAGAAGTAGGTAAGCAATTGATGTAGTTCCTGTCAAAAGGCTGGCAGATTTGAGACCCAGGAAAAGCAAATGATTTAGTACTTTGGGGGATTGAAGTCAGGAGGGTTGGAAGTCAGGAGACAAAAAACTGATGTCCCAATTCAAAGGTCATTAAACAGAAAGAATTCTCTCTTATTCAGGGGTGTGTCAGCCTTTTTGTTCTCTTCAGGTCTTCAACTAATTGGATGAGACCCACCCACATTACAAAGGGCAATCTGCTTTACTTGGTTTACCAATCTGAATGTTAATTTCATCCAAAATCACCCTCACAAAAGGATCCAGAATAATGTTTGACCAAATACCTGAGCACCCAGTAGTCTAATCAAACTGACACATAAAATTAACCATCATACATCCAAAGGGAAAAAAAGATACATAGTTACACACAGTGGACCAAAGATAAGAACTGCAGTAGACTTCCTATCTGAAACCATGCAAACAAAAGAAAACAAACTAGCATCTACAAAATGTTGAAGAAACTGTCAACCCAGAATTCTGTGTGCAGCAAAAATATCCCTCAAAAGTTCATCTATGTGTAGCATAAAATTGCATAGAAATAAACACACACACACACACACACACACACACACAATAATGCTACCAGTTTTGTAAGATGCCTTCTAATTCCCAGGAATTGACCTATATCTTTTGGACCATAAATCTAACTGGGTTTGCTGATTGATGGAAAGCAGAAAAACTACCGTTTGTTTCTCATATTTTTACCCCCTCACTACAGGAAAACAAGAAAACACAGATGACAGGATAACAGCCATTAGCAGTGAAGGTTCCAACTGCCTGATAGAAACAAGGAATACGAAAGTCAACAATTGCCTCATTTGGCCCTGAAAGTTTTTGTTTTATTTTATGTAAACACCTAGAGCTTATTTTGAAATTTGTTGACTCATCCAATACTAGTTAAGGAGTATCACTTCCTGACAGCAGATTTGCTTCAAGGGCTTTGCTGAGGTAAAAGGTCAGAAGTAGGTTAGACATGTGCATTTTATATAGCTCACCACATATGCACACTTTATCTAATCATTATTTGTGCTATTTCCTTAGAGCTTGCACTGGCCAGTTCTTAGACTTGTGTGTTACTTTCAGAAAATCAAAAATCTCCTCTCCTCTTCAAATTTAGTCACACAAATTGCATCAGTTCTTAAAGAAAGCCATACCTCAAGACCTCACAAAGAGGTATCTATTACCAGGAGCTCTAAGCAAATGTTCTTTTAATTAGCTACATTTATCTTTAATCCTTGTTTTGACAGAAACTCTAACATAAACATACATTACCAATACATAAAGCCCAGCTCAAAGTATGGTTAATTTTTATATTTGACAGAGCCAGTTGGAAAAAATAACTTTGACCTTTCTCCATCTTTGTGTGATGTCACTACGACCTAGTCTTAGAACCTAAAACAGAAACGGTGGCATCTGCAGCTAAAGTACAATAATGATTCTTAAACTGCTCCTTAAAAGTGGCAATAAAAATCCTAATAAGACCTCTGGGCCTTATGTCGAAGCAGCTGCAAAATCAAGTTGAATAATTTCTGCAAGGACTACAGTAATTATAAAACTGATTAAAGTTTACCTACACTTCATTCCTAGAGGGTTTTCACCAAGGACTTAGAAACCAGATGGTTCAAGACTATGCATGATGGATATATTCCATGAAGCATGTCCGTTGTCATGGAAACAACAGAAATAACATTATCTTTACTGTCTATTCCTTCACAAAACCATGAATTTTAAGAGTTGTCGCCAATTTAAGCACAATTCAAAGGAACACTTCAGGTATCAGGTCTAAAAGGGGTGCCCCTACCCATGTTTTAATACTAATACTAAATTCTGAGGACTGAATTCACTAAAAATATCTTTAGTGAATCAATTCACTTTCTACAGTGGTGTTTAAAGACAGCCTTCAAGTTTCTTCTGGAATTTTAATACTCTGTAGAGAATTAGAAGGACTAAAGAATCTGAAGAAGTGAAGGTGGGTCTTAGAGAGTGCTCTTCTTCTAGAAGAAAGAGTGTTTGGGGGAGAAATTTCCTTCTCTGTGGAAAAGCCAGTCTTGCTTCTCCCTGGAGTTATCTCCTCCAGTTACATCCCAAGTTTATCCCTGTCCTTATGCTAAGGAAGAACCTTACCAAAATTATTTTCTCCTCTTCATTGTCTTCAGCCTCAGTCATAACAACCATTAAGAATAATCAAACACATCTTGAACACTTACTAGGTGCCTAACATGTATCATGCCAATTCATCCTCACTACCACTCTGTATCACCCTTACCTCTATTTTATAGATAAAAGGACTGTGGCTTGAGCAGTGCTCCTCAAACAATAATGTATATATGAATCATTCAGAATGCAAGACCTGGAGCAAGGACCAGACTTCTGCATTTCTAATAAGCTCCATGTGATACAAATGGATGCTAGCCCATAGATCACACTGTGTAGCAGAATTTGATGGTTAAGAAACATACCCCCCAAACACCCCAAACTATTAAGAAGAGCTTGAGTCCATAATTTCCTGACTCTAGAAGTTCAGCTCTTAATCACTATGCTCTATCTCCAAATTCATTGTACACATCACAACAGCCTCTACTTAAGTAAACAAGAGCAAACACTTTGTGCCATGTGATTTATCATTATTAGTTCTAACTCAGCCTTGATGATGATCCAGAAATGACACAAGAAAAAATGGGAAATGGAGGCTCTGCTATATAATACATTTGGAAAACGTTAAAAATAGTCTCATAGGTAGTAGTGCTTGCCTTCAGATGGTTGGGGTGAGCTACCGGCATCAGAACCCATTTCTTGTGTTCTTATGTCTTATGAATCATGACAGTAAATGCCACTTCTCACTAAGAGAAGCTGATATGTCCTCACACTAACTTTCGCAATCTTCCCATCTGGGGCTTGGACACATAACCTAGATTATGCCAATCAATTTAAGAATCCTGTGTTCATTTTCCATTGTTGCTGTAATAAAGCACTACAGTGTCTTAAGATAACTTGAATGTATTTTCTTACTCTTCTGGAGATCAAGAGTCCAATGTCGGTTTCACTAGGCTAAAGTAAATGTGCCAGCAGTGCTGGCTCCTTCTGGAGGCTCTGAGCGGGGAATCTATTTCCTTGCCTTCTGTGGCTCTTAGATGCTGCCTGTGATCCTTGGCGCGTGGCCCCTGCCTCATATCACTTCACACTCCTGCTTCTATCATCACATCTTTCACTTTAAAAAAAATTTAAGTATAGCTGATTTATAATATTGTGCTAGTTTCTGGTGCATCAGTTCAGTTCAGTCGCTCAGTCGTGTCTGACTCTTTGTGACCCCATGAATCGCAGCACGCCAGGCCTCCCTGTCCATCACCAACTCCCGGAGTTCACTCAGACTCACGTCCATCGAGTTGGTGATGCCATCCAGCCATCTCATCCTCGGTCGTCCCCTTCTCCTCCTGCCCCCAATCCCTCCAAGCGTCAAAGTCTTTTCCAATGAGTCAACTCTTCGCATGAGGTGGCCAAAGTACTGGAGCTTCAGCTTTAGCATCATTCCTTCCAAAGAAATCCCAGAGCTGATCTCCTTCAGAATGGACTGGTTGGATCTCCTTGCAGTCCAAGGGGCTCTCAAGAGTCTTCTCCAACACCACAGTTCAAAAGCATCAATTCTTCAGCGCTCAGCCTTCTTCACAGTTCAACTCTCACATCCATACATGACTACTGGAAAAACCATAGCCTTGACTAGGCGGACCTTAGTCGGCAAAGTAACGTCTCTGCTTTTGAATATACTACCTAGGTTGCTCATAACTTTTCTTCCAAGGAGTAAGCATCTTTCATAGCAAAGTGATTCAGTTATACATATATGCATGTATGTCGATACTTTTTCAGACTGTTTTCCATTGTAAGTTATTACAAGATGTTGAATATAGTTCCCTGTGCTATTCAGTATGTCCTTATTGTTCATTTACATATTTCTTACTATTCACTGGTCTTCATACCTTCTTTTTTAATTTTAAATTTATTTTTTAATTGAAGGATAATTGCTTTACAGAATTGTGTCATACCTTTTTTTTTTATGAGAACCTTTGTGATTACATTGGGCCCACTCAGAAAATCTGAGATAATTTCCCCATCTCGGAATTCTTAACCATATCTGCACAATCTCTTTTCCCAGGCATGATAACGTATTCATTCACAGGTTATAGGGATTAGGACATGAATATCTTTGGGGCCATTATTCAGATTACTCCAGACCCCAAGATTTTTAATTGGAAGATAATGAGACAAAGAATTAGAATTGTGGAGAATCCACACTGAGAGCAGAAAGTGACTCCAGAAGGCGCTATGTAGTTCCCAAGAGGGCAGCAGCACCTAGTGAATGTCAGTACTCACAGTAGAGCCAGTCAAGCAGGTTCACAAAGGACTCAGTGACAGGGCAACGTGTGTTCCCCAGACTGGTGTCGTCTATCAGGGTGATCCTGGTGCCCCTAACCTTCATTGTTTCTGCCCTTTCTCCAAACCTGGCTCTACAATATTCCTGCCATTTCTGTGAGCCTCCCAACATCCTTTTAATACTTTCCCTTTCTACATACATCAGTCAGAATGTGTTTGTGTTGCTTACAACTAAGAACCACTATTAAATGTTCCCTTCCAATAAAAAAGGCAAACTAGCAGAAACCGGATTTTGGAGATATCAGAGTAAAAATATTTATGTATGTTTTTTTTTCTAATGCTTCCAAATTTTCCTTGACCACAACATATATATATATATATATATATATATATTTGCAATATGCTCTTCCTAAACAGTATGCCATAGTAAAGTATTGAAAACATGCTACTTCCAATGTTACAGATATGGAAACAAAGGTTCAGAGGGCTTAAATAAGTCATCCAAGGTTACACAGCTAATATGTGCCAGATACAGGATTTAAAACCTTATCTTCCCCATTAAAATGTCTGCATAGAAATAATTTGTTACAAAGGAAATAATCAATTTCTAAATATTTGAATGTCATAATTGTTAAAGTTTCATTATAATTATTTAGTCTTTTCATGTGTTTGCAAGTCACAGGCTTTCCTAATATGATAGCATTACCAGAGAATGTGATGGGGGGAAAGAGTTTTCTGGGGTGATTATCACTAATTTTAGAGTGATTGTCACTTTATATTATAGCTTACTTTGTATATACTTTATAGAAAGACCATTTACAGGGGTAATATTTTAATATCCAGTCATGCAGGGGAGGTTCTATTCCCCATAACCCCTCTCTTCAAATGGCTGTGAGGTCTCTCACTATGTACTCCCTTAAGGAAGATACTATGGAGACAGATAGCTCAGTTGGTAAAGAATCCGCCTTAATGCAGGAAACTCCGGTTCTATTCCTGGGTTGGGAAGATCTGCTGGAGAAGGGATAGGCTACCCACTCCAGTATTCTTGGGCTTCCCTTGTGGCTCAGCTGGTAAAGAATCCACCTGCAATGTGGGAGTCCTGGGTTTGACCCCTGGATTGGGACCATCCCCTGGAGAAGGGAAAGGCTATCCACTCCATTCTAGCCTGGAGAATTCCATGGACTGTACAGTCCATGGGGTCGCAAAGAGTCAGACACAACTAAGCGACTTTTCACTTTCACATGGAGAGAGAAACACTACACGGCTGGCTTTATAGTTCTGAAATCAAAGTTTGTAAGTCCATGGCAGAAACAAGTCTTAAAAACAGCAGATTTTAATTGTAAGAGTCAGGTAATTGAAAGAGTAAAAAAAATTAGTTTTCTTTTTTTTTAACCTTTATTTTTACTTTATTTTACTTTACAATACTGTATTGGTTTTGCCATACATTGACATGAGTCCACCATGGGTGTACATGAGTTCCCAAACATGAACCCCCCTCCCACCTCCCACCCCATATCATCTCTCTGGATCATCCCCATGCACCAGCCCCAAGCATCCTGTATCCTGCATCAAACATAGACTGGCAATTCGTTTCTTACATGATAGTATACATGTTTCAATGACATTTTCCCAAATCATCCCACCCTCTCCCTCTCCCTCTCCCTCTCCCTCTCCCTCTCCCTCTCCCTCTCCCTCTCCCTCTCCCTCTCCCTCTCCCTCTCCCTCAGAGTCCACAAGTCCGCTCTACACATCTGGGTCTCTATTACTGTCTTGCATACAGGGTCATCATTACCATCTTTCTAAATTCCATATATATGTGTTACTATACTGTATTGGTGTTTTTCTTTCTGGCTTACTTCACTCTGTATAATCGGCTCCAGTTTCATCCATCTCATTAGAACTGATACAAATGTATTCTTTTTAATGGCTGAGTAATACTCCATTGTGTATATGTACCACAGCTTTCTTATCCATTCATCTGCTGATGGACATCTAGGTTGTTTCCATGTCCTGGATATTATAAACAATGCTGCGATGAACATTGGAGTACATGTGTCTCTTTCTATTCTGGTTTCCTCGGTGTGTATGCCCAGCAGTGGGATTGCTGGGTCATAAGGCAGTTCTATTTGCAATTTTTTAAGGAATCGCCACACTGTTCTCCATAGTGGCTGTACTAGTTTACATTCCCACCAACAGTGCAAGAGGGTTCCCTTTTCTCCACACTCTCTCCAGCATTTATTGCTTGCAGACTTTTGGATTGCAGCCATTCTGACTGGTATGAAGTGGTACGTCATTGTGGTCTTGATTTGCATTTCTCTAATAATGAGTGATGTTGAGCATCTTTTCATGTGTTTGTTAGCCATCTGTATGTCTTCTTTGGAGAGATGTCTGTTTAGGTCTTTGGCCCATTTTTTGATTGGGTCATTTATTTTTCTGGACTTGAGCTGCATAAGTTGCTTGTATATTTTTGAGATTAGTTGTTTGTCAGTTGCTTCATTTGCTATTATTTTCTCCCATTCAGAAGGCTGTCTTTTCACCTTGCTTATATTTTCCTTTGTTGTGCAGAAGCTTTTAATTTTAATTAGATCCCGTTTGTTTATTTTTGCTTTTATTTTCAGAATTCTGGGAGGTGGATCTTAGAGGATCCTGCTGTGGTTTATGTCAGAGAGTGTTTTGCCTATGTTCTCCTCTAGGAGTTTTATAGTTTCTGGTCTTATGTTTAGATCTTTAATCCATTTTGAGTTATTTTTTTGTGTGTAGTGTTAGAAAGTGATCTAGTTTCATTCTTTTACAAGTAGTTGACCAGTTTTCCCAGCTTTTCTCTTTGTTTAAGAGATTGTCTTTACTCCATTGTATATTCTTGCCTCTTTTGTCAAAGATAAGGTGTTCATATGTGTGTGGATTTATCTCTGGGCTTTCTATTTTGTTCCATTGATCTATATTTCTGTCTTTGTGCCAGTACCATACTGTCTTGATGACTGTGGCTTTGTAGTAGAGCCTGAAGTCAGGCAAGTTGATTCCTCCAGTTCCATTCTTCTTTCTCAAGATTGCTTTGGCTATTCGAGGTTTTTTGTATTTCCATACAAATCTTGAAATTGTTTGTTCTAGTTCTGTGAAAAATACCGCTAGTAGCTTGATAGGGATTGCATTGAATCTTCAGATTGCTTTGGGTAGTATACTCATTTTCACTATATTGATTCTTCTGATCCATGAACATGATATATTTCTCCATCTATTAGTGTCCTCTTTGATTTCTTGCATCAGTGTTTTATAGTTTTCTATATATAGGTCTTTAGTTTCTTTAGGTAGATATATTCCTAAGTATTTTATTCTTTTTGTTGCAATGGTGAATGGAATTGTTTCCTTAATTTCTTTTTCTACTTTCTCATTATTAGTGTATAGGAATGCAAGGGATTTCTGTGTGTTGATTTTATATCCTGCAACTTTACTATATTCATTGATTAGGTCTAGTAATTTTCTGGTGGAGTCTTTAGGGTTTTCTATGTAGAGGATCATGTCATCTGCACACAGTGAGAGTTTTACTTCTTCTTTTCCAATTTAGATTCCTTTTATTTCTTTTTCTTCTCTGATTGCTGTGGCCAAAACTTCCAGAACTATGTTGAATAGTAGCGGTGAAAGTGGGCACCGTTGTCTCGTTCCTGACTTGAGGGGAAATGCTTTCAATTTTTCACCATTGAGGATAATGTTTGCTGTAGGTTTGTCATATATAGCTTTTATTATGTTGAGATATGTTCCTTCTATTCCTGCTTTCTGGAGAGTTTTTTATCATAAATGGGTGTTGAATTTTGTCAAAGGCCTTCTCTGCATCTATGGCTTTTATTTTTCAATTTGTTAATGTGGTGAATTACATTGATTGATTTGTGGATATTAAAGAATCCTTGCATCCCTGGGATAAAGCCCACTTGGTCATGGTGTTTGACCTTTTTAATGTGTTGTTGGACTCTGATTGCTATAATTTTGTTGAGAATTTTTGCATCTATGTTCATCAGTGATATTGGCCTGTAGTTTTCTTTTTTTGTAGCATCTTTGTAAGGTGTTGGTATTAGGGTGATGGTGGCCTCACAGAATGAGTTTGGATGTTTACCTTCCTCTGCAATTTTCTGGAAGAGTTTGAGTAGGATAGGTGTTAGCTCTTCTCGAAATTTTTGGTAGAATTCAGCTGTGAAGCCATCTGGACCTGGGCTTTTGTTTGCTGGAAGATTTCTGATTACAGTTTCAATTTCCATGCTTGTGATGGGTCTGTTAAGATTTTCTATTTCTTCCTGGTTCAGTTTTGGAAAGTTGTATTTTTCAAAGAATTTGTCCATTTCTTCCAAGTTGTCCATTTTATTGGCGTATAATTGCTGATAGTAGTCTCTTATGATCCTTTGTATTTCTGTGTTGTCTGTTGTGATCTCTCCATTTTCATTTCTAATTTTATTGATTTGATTTTTCTCTCTGTGTTTCTTGATGAGTCTGGCTAATGGTTTGTCAATTTTATTTATCCTTTCAAAGAACCAGCTTTTGGCTTTGTTGATTTTTGCTATGGTCTCTTTTGTTTCTTTTGCATTAATTTCTCCCTTAATTTTTAAGATTTCTTTCCTTCTACTAACTCGGGTTCTCCATTTCTTCCTTTTCTAGTTGCTTTAGGTGCAGTTAGGTTATTTATTTGACTTTTTTCTTGTTTCTTGAGGTATGCCTGTATTGCTATGAACTTTCCTCTTAGCACTGCTTTTATAGTGTCCCACAGGTTTTGGGTTGTTGTGTTTTCATTTTCATTTGTTTCTATGTGTATTTTGATTTCTTCTGTGATTTGTTGGTTATTCAGAAGCGTGTTGTTCAGCCTCCATATGTTGGAATTTTTAATAGTTTTTCTCCTGTAATTGAGATCTAATCTTAATGCATAATGGTCAGAAAAAATGCTTGGAATGATTTCAATTTTTTTTAATTTATCAAAGTTAGATTTATGGCCCAGGATGTGATCTATCCTGGGGAAGGTTCTGTGAGCACTTGAGAAAAAGGTGAAATTCATTGTTTTGGGGTGAAATGTCCTATAGATATCAATTAGGTCTAACTGGTCTATTGTATCATTTAAAGTTTGCTTTTCTTTGTTAATTTTCTGTTTAGTTGATCTGTCCCTAGGTGTGAGTGGGTTATTAAAGTCTCCCACTATTATTGTATTATTGTTAATTTCCCCTTTCACGCTTGTTAGCATTGGTCTTACATATTGTGGTGCTCCTATGGTGGGTGCATATATATTTATAATTGTTATATCTTCTTCTTGGATTGATCCTTTGATCATTATGTAGTGGCCTTCTTTGTCTCTTTTCACAGCCTTTGAACTAAAGTCTATTTTATCAGATGTGAGTATTGCCCCTCCTGCTTTCTTTTGGTCTCTATTTGCATGATATATCTTTTTCCAGCCCTTCACTTTCAGTCTGTATGTGTCCCTTGTTTTGAGGTGGGTCTCTTGTAAGCAGCATATATAGGGATCTTGTTTTTGTATCCATTCAGCCAGTCTTTGCCTTTTGGTTGGGGCATTCAACCCATTTACGTTTAAGGTAATTATTGATAAGTATGATTCCGTAGCCATTTACTTTATTGTTTTGGGTTCGGGTTTATACACCCTTTTTGTGTTTCCTGTCTAGAGAATATCCTTTAGCATTTGTTGGAGAGCTGGTTTGGTGGTGCTGAATTCTCTCAGCTTTTGCTTGTCTGTAAAGCTTTTGATTTCTCCTTCATATTTGAATGAGATCCTTGCTGGGTACAGTAATATGGTCTGTAGATTATTTTCTTTCATCACTTGAAGTATGTCTTGCCATTCCTTCCTGGCCTGAAGAGTTTCTATTGAAAGATCAGCTGTTATCCTTATGGGAATCCCCTTGTGTGTTATTTGTTGTTTTTCCCTTGCTGCTTTTAATATTTGTTCTTTGTGTTTGATCTTTGTTCATTTGATTAATATGTGTCTTGGGGTGTTTTGCCTTGGGTTTATCCTATTTGGAACTCTCTGGGTTTCTTGGACTTGGGTGATTATTTCCTTCCCCATTTTAGGAAAGTTTTCAACTATTATCTCCTCAAGGATTTTCTCATGGTCTTTCTTTTTGTTTTCTTCTTCTGGGACTCCTATAACTCGAATGTTGGAGCGTTTCATATTATCCTGTAGGTCTCTGAGATTGTTCTCATTTCTTTTAACTCATATTTCTTTTTTCCTCTCTGATTCATTTATTTCTACCATTCTATTTTCTATTTCACTAATCCTATCTTCTGCCTCCGTTATTCTACTATTTGTTGCCTCCAGAGTGTTTCTGATCTCATTTATTGTGTTATTCATTATATATTGACTCTTTTTTATTTCTTCTAGGTCCTTGTTAATCCTTTCTTTCATCTTCTCAATCCTTGTCTCCAGGCTATTTATCTGTGATTCCATTTTGATTTCAAGATTTTGGATCATTTTCACTATCAATATTCAGAATTCTTTCTCAGGTAGATTCCCTATCTCTTCCTCTTTTGGTTGGTTTGGTGGGCATTTCTCCTGTTCCTTTACGTGCTGAGTATTCCTCTGTCTCTTCATCTTGGTTATATTGTTGCGTTTGTGGTGGCCTTTCTATATTCTGGGAATTTGTGGAGTTCTCTTTATTATGGAGCTTCCTCACTGTGGGTGGGGTTGTATCAGTGGTTTGTCAAGGTTTCTTGGTTAGGGAGGCTTGTGTTGGAGTTCTCGTGGGTGGAGCTGGATTTCTTCTCTCTGGAGTGCAATGGAGTGACCAGTAATGGGTTATGAGATGTCAATGGTTTTGGAGTAACTTTGAGCTGCCTGTATATTGAAGCTCAGGGGTGTGTTCCTGTGTTGCGGAGAATTTGCGTGGTATGTCTTGCTCTGGAACTTGTTGGCCCTTGGGTAGTGCTTGGTTTCAGTGTAGGTATGGAAGTGTTTGATGAGCTCCTATTGATTAATGTTCCCTGGATTCAGGAGTTCTCTGATGTTCTCAGGATTTGGACTTAAGCCTCCTGCTTCTGGTTTTCAGTTTATTTTTACAGTAGCCTCAAGACTTCTCCATCTATATAGCACCAATGATAAAACATCTAGGTTAAAGATGAAAAGTTTCTCCACATTGAGGGACACCCAGAGAGGTTCACTGAGTTACATGGAGAAGAGAAGACGGAGGGGGTAGTTAGAGGTGACTGGAATGAGATGAGGTGGAATCAAAAGAGGAGAGAGCAAGCTAGCCAGTAATCACTTCCTTATGTGTGCTCCACAGTCTGGACCGCTCAGAGGTATTCACAGAGTTATACAGGGAAGAGGAGAGGGAGGAAGTAGACAGAGGTGGCCAGAAGGAAGTAGATGGAGGTGGCCAGGAGGATAAAAGAGGGAAATGAAAAGGAGAGAGACAGATCCAGCCAGTAACCAGTTCTTTAGGTGTTCTCCAACGTCTGGAACACACAGAGATTCCCAGAGTTGGGTAGAGAAGAGAAGGAGGAGGGAAGAGACAGAGGCCACCTGGTGGAGAAAAAGGAGAGTCCAAAGGAGGAGAGAGTGGTCAAGCCAGTAATCTTGCTCTCAGGTAAAATTGGGTAGTGAGGTTTGGGTTTTTAAATGTACAAAATTGACAACAAAAACCAAAAAGCAAAGATTAAAAATCTAGAGTAGAGGTTGGTTTTTCAAAAATACAATATTAAAGAAAAGAAGAAGAAGAAAAAAAAATGCCACAAGAATTATTAAAAAAACAACAACAACCACACAAAGACTATATATGGCATTTGCTTTAAAAAATAAGGTCTTTTTTTTTGGTAAAGTAATAGTAGGTTATAGAAATAAAAATTAAAGGAGAAATAGAGGACTTAAAATTTTAAAAAGTTAGAAAAAGAAGAAGAAAAAGAAAAGAAGAAAGAACAACCACACAACATCATCAACAAAAAAAAAAAAGGAAAAAAAATGATTGTAAAAATAGTAAAGATATATCTGGCCCTTTCTCTGGTGTTGTGGGCAGTGTGGTGTCACTTCCAAGGCGGTTCCCTCTGTTTAACTTCTGTTTGCTGGTCTCTTCAGTGTCTGATTTCTGTCCTGACACAGTGGGGTGGTGGTGGAGACTTTTTTGTTTTTTTAGGCTCACTTGTTCAGTCGCACTGTGGGGAGGGAGGGATGCTGCAAACAAATAACACTGTAGTGTGCACGCAGTGTCTCAGCCGCTCAGGCTCTACATTGCTCCACCGGGAACTGTCTGAGGCCGGCCCTAGGCTGCATGCACCTCCCCGGTCTAAGGGGCTCAGGCTCGGCTCTCAGATAGCCCTCAGAGGCGCAGATTCGGTTGGGACTGCATTTTGTGCCCTTCCCAGGTCCGAGTAGCTCAGGTGTTTGGTGAGCGCGGTCACTGCGACTTATCACCTTTCCTGTCTCTGCTGCACAGTTTTCTGGGTGTACCGCTGGCTCCCCTCGTGAGGCGGATGGTGACTGTCCAGAACCCCCAGAAGCCTTAGCGAAGAAGCCTGCTTGCAGTTTGGTAGGTAAAGTCTCTCCGGGGCTGCAATTGCCCCCTTCCAGCCCTTACGGCTCTGGCTGCCTGTCCCCGGCGGGGGATGGTCTGCAGCCAGCTATTTCCATTCCATCCTTTGTTCTGTGCACAGTCCTGGCGGTGTCTTATGTTCGAGCTTTTCATGTGGTAGCTATGCCACAGTCTGGTTTGCTAGCCCAGGTTAGTTTGTTCTGGTTACGCGTGGGGTGTTCCTGCCCAATTTTTACAAAGCACTGCAGCCTGTGCCTCCCGTGCCTCCCTGCCCTGCCCCCACTTGCTAGTGGCTGATGCAGGCATCTGCGCTGCTTTTCCACTGGGGGAGTTACTGTTGGGCTTGTAATCTGTTGGTTTTAATTATTTATTTATTTTTCCTTCCTGTTATATTGCCCTCTGTGCTTCCAAGGCTCTCCACAGACTCGGCAGGGAGAGTGTTTCCTGGTGTTTGGAAACCTCTCTTCTTAAGATTCCCTTCCCGGGAAGGGAATCCCTTCCCAGGACGGAGCTTCCTCCCCACCTCCTTTGTCTCTTTTTCTGTCTTTTATATTTTTTCCTACCTGTTTTTGAAGACAATGATCTGCTTTTCTGGGTGCCTGATGTCCTCTGCCAGCATTCAGAAGTTGTTTTGTGGAGTTTGCTCAGCGTTGAAATGTTCTTTTGATGAATTTGTGAGGGAGAAAGTGGTCTCCCCGTCCTATTCCTCTGCCATCTTAAGACCGCCAAAAAATAAGTTTTCAATTCAAGAGGCTGATTTCAGTTCAAAGGGTCAAATCCCATAGGACTCAGAATGTATAATTTATACTATAAAGTGGGGGAGATACAAAGTAATGGAATACAATCCATCTACCCAAAAGGAAAAGAGGGCTCCATCACCTCGTAAGAAAGGAAAGGGAGCAGCAGCACCATCACCCCAACATGGACCCCAGAAGCAGTATCATAGAAACTTCAGAAGAGTCTGAGGCATCCCCAACAGAAGAGACAACTTCCTGGCTGCTTCCCAGAGAATAAGCTAGAAGACTGCAAGCCACATTGGGAAACTCTGCCTCCCACATGGTCCCTAAACAGTAAATGAGCAATGATTGAAAAGGGTTTCTGGAAAGACAGACCTCCAAGAAGCCTCACAGAATCCCAAACATTCTGAAGCGTTGTGGGGAAAAACCGCCAGCCTCACCCTCTCACTCACCCCCACTTCCTCTCCTTCCCCAAGCATGCACACAGCATGGCTAGAGGTAATGACAGATAGTAACTAGACCAGAAGAGGTCTCTGGTGATACGAGGACAGGAAAGAGTCAAAAGAGGACAGAGTGAAAAAAACCAACACCTGGGACCAGGGAGGAGCTGCAGACACCAGCCGTGAGTGATGCAGCCTTAGACAGAATGTCCAAGGCCTGATGAGACGGTTACATCTGGAAGAGGTCAAAAGCACAGGAGGTGCTCAGGGACGCACGGCAGCCTCCCCACACACCCACTGTGTATGTCGTCTCTGATTTACAGCCCCCTCCAACACGGGAAGAAGAAAAAAATCTAGATGGGGGAAGAATCTTGATTTGTGTAATTAATTACTTACTCCTTTCACACTAAGGGACAAAGTGTTAGATTAGAAGTTAGTGAATTGTCTAAAATTGGCAATATTAAATTCTCTACTCTCAAGCCAGCATAAATTTTGAAATCTAGCATGAGTTTAATTATAGACAGAAAAAAAAAATGCTTTATCCTGTTTTCGTATATTGAGCTCATGATGATGTAAAATTTATACTCAGTGTCCAAGTCTCAAGGAAAAGGGAACTTCCTCTCAGTATGGTATGACTTGTTAGGGAATTCTTTTTTATTATTCAGAGTACTCTGGTACACCCCAATTATAGCATTATGTCATAAACTTGAAAGGAAGTTTATTTCTGCGGGAGAGAAAGAAACTGTGGAACAGATGGATATCACCTCCATCAAGGGCTAAAAGACAAGAAGGCCTCATTGGTGACCACTTCGCTTTCAAAGGCAGAAGTCGTGAGCTGCCTGGCAGCTTATAGGCTGAAACAGTTTTGTGAGCCACTCATGGCTCATGAGGGAACAGGTGGGGAACTGCTGGTGTGGGGGAGGAAGCAATAAACATGCATGAGTGTAGAAGAGAGTTGGAATGGCAAAAAGACAAAATAAGCTATAGTTTCATTGAAAAAGAAAAAAAAATGTAAGCATCAAGAAATAGATTCTGTGGATTCACAAGGGACTCTTCAAAGACGTGAAAGCAAAAAGAACTCAATGTTTTAAATTAAATAGAAAAAGGAAAGGAAACCAACTGAGAAAACAGTGGATCGGAGTTTTTAGCAAAGAGGGTTGAAGATCATTCTAAATAAATCAACACTATTCAAATTCTTAAGAGAAATGAAGACTTCCGGAAATGAAACAAGGGGTGGGAAAAGAAAGACTTAATATGTGTAAGAATATAAACAAACCAAAAGGTTCTTGCAAGGAGACATGTCTCATGTTAAATAATTTTCCTGGGAAAATATAATCATTAGTTAGTGCAGCAGAAAAAGCCTTGGAAATTATCAAAAGTCAAATATATTAAATTTTTCATTAAAACTGTTTTAATATTTAGAAGAAAAAATTTAAATGATCAGTTAAGGTGGGTCCAAATAGTGTGAATTCTGTTTAAGGCAAAGGACTTCCCTGGTGGCTCAGTGGTAAAGAATCTGCCTGCAATGTAAGAAACCCAGGTTTGATCCCTGTGTTGGGAAGATCTTTTGGAGGAAGTCATGGTAACCCACTCAAGTATTCTTGCCTCGAGAAAACCCATGGAGAGAGGAGCCTACAATCCATAGCATCAGAGTTGGAAGCAACTGACACGTTTTGAAATCATGCAGAAACACACCATTTCACTAGTCTATTTAGTTTCTCTGTTGTAGGGACATGACAATAGGTAAACATTGATCAAGACCTAAGTGAGGCAGGTATAGACAGTTTTATCCCTCAGTTCCTCATTTTAGAAACAAATTGTAGTAGTCATTGTGAGTTAGGAGACCAATATGTTACAGTAGGAAGCCTCTGGGCTTACCTTCCCTCAGGAACACATCATAGCTACAAAAATATGAAAAAAAAATCTTGGTGAAATTGGCCTGGGGACTAGCAGAGAAGCTCTTTTACAATCAAGGCTGAGAAGAAAGAACCACATAGCATCTGGTAGGAAGGGAGGAGAAGCAATTTGATCGGGTACATGCACTCTAGTGAGAGATACAAAAGAGGAGAGGGATTTTAGAAGCTTGGAGATGCTCCCTAGGAAGCAAGGGATTCAAGCTACTTGCTAAGTATCCTAGCCCTGCAGTTCAACTCCAGGAAGACAATCCTCCTTAGCTAATTTGAAAATCAATGGGGGCTATAAGAAAGTGAGCCTCTGCTCTTAAAAAGCACTCACACAGATATGCTTAACTCCCAGTATCACTAGGGAAGTAGCTGATTGATTGAAAACTGCCCGGGGCTCTAGCCAACCTTCCAAGACAGCCCAGGAAGTTCCCCAGCCTGCACCAGGCTCCTGCCCTAGTCTCAGCCCTTCTTGGTCTGGCACTCCTCTTGACTAAGGCAGAGGTTGCTGTTGCTTAGAGTGTGCATGTTTACAGGGACTGGAGCCAGGAAGGACCCCATCCTGCCTCTAGTAACCATTTGCATGAGTTGTTTTATGACAGGAGGTCCTGGTAAGGAATAAGAAACTAATAAACCACCACCAACCGAAAGAGTTCAGGAAAGGTCAAAAGGAGACCCCATGTGTCCATCCACCTCCCAGAATCCCTCTCACTGGAATCCATCTTGGCTGAACAAGGCGTGCACCACCAGGAAGGACTCAGTCAGAACGATTGTCCAAAGACACCCTGGAAACTAATCCCATCACCATAAAACCTGAGACTGTGAGCCACATGGCAGAACAATTCTCCTGGGTTCCCTTACCCTGTTGCTCTCCGCCCGGGTGCCTTCTTCCAATAGTCTCTTGCTTTGTCAGCATGTGTCTCCTCAGACAATTCTTTTCTGAGTGTTAGACAAAAGCCTGCTCTTGGGGCCCTGGAGGTCCCCCCTCCGCACCTTCCTACAACACCAGGAGGAGACTGTCATCGTCAAAACGACTGTACCTGTGCTCACTTGGAAGGGAGTGAGGTTATCTGGAGGAGACTGCTGCTAGCGTTCACATCCCTGCGCATACTTGGAGAAGTGTGGGGCCAGCTCAGTGATGTAAAACCAATCTCTCCAGCCACAACTTAGCCTCTCACCAAGGCACACACTCCAGGAAAAAGTGAAAGAAGTGTAAAAAATCAAAATGGCTGTCTGGGGAGGCCTTACAAATAGCTGTGAAAAGAAGAGAAGTGAAAAGCAAAGGAGAAAAGGAAAGATATAAGCATCTGAATGCAGAGTTCCAAAGAATAGCAAGAAGAGATAAGAAAGCCTTCTTCAGTGATCAATGCAAAGAAATAGAGGAAAAGAACAGAATGTGAAAGACTAGAGATCTTAAGAAAATTAGAGATACCAAGGGAACATTTCATGCAAAGATGGGCTCGATAAAGGACAGAAATGGTCTGGACCTAACAGAATCAGAAGATATTAAGAAGAGGTGGCAAGAATACACAGAAGAACTGTACAGAAAAGATCTTCACGACCCAGATAATCATGATGGTGTGACCACTCATCTAGAGCCAGACATCCTGGAGTGTTAAGTCAAGTGGACCTTAGAAAGCATCGCTATGAACAAAGCTAGTGGAGGTGATGGAATTCCAGTTGAGCTATTTCAAATCCTGAAAGATGATGCTGTGAAAGTGCTGCACTCAATAGGACAGCAAATTTGGAAAACTCAGCAGTGACCACAGGACTGAAAAAGGTCAGTTTTCATTCCAATTCCAAAGAAAGGCAATGCCAAAGAATGCTCAAACTACGGCACAGTTGCACTCATCTCACATGCTAGTAAGTAATGCTCAAAATTCTCCAAGCCAGGCTGCAGCAATACGTGAACCGTGATCTCCCTGATGTTCAAGCTGGTTTTAGAAAAGGCAGAGGAACCAGAGATCAAATTGCCAACATCTGCTGGATCATGGAAAAAGCAAGAGAGTTCCAGAAAAACATCGATTTCTTCTTTATTGACTATGCCAAAGCCTTTGACTGTGTGGATCACAATACACTATGGAAAATTCTGAGAGAGATGGGAATACCAGACCACCTGACCTACCTCTTGAGAAACCTGTATGTAGGTCAGGAAGCAACAGTTAGAACTGGACATGGAACAACAGACTGGTTCCAAATAGGAAAAGGAGTACGTCACGGCTGTGCGTTGTCACCCTGATTATTTAACTTATATGCAGAGTACCTCATGAGAAATGCAGGACTGGAAGAAACACAAGCTGGAATCAAGATTGCCAGGAGAAATATCAATAACCTCAGATTTGCAGATGATACCACCCTTATGGCAGAAAGTGAAGAGGAACTCAAAAGCTTCTTGATGAAAGTGAAAGAGGAGAGTGAAAAAGTTGGCCTAAAGCTCAACATTCAGAAAATGAAGATCTTGGCATCCGGTCCCATTACTTCATGGGAAATAGATGGGGAAACAGTAGAAACAGTGTCAGACTTTATTTTTGGGGGCTCCAAAATCACTGGGGACGGTGATTGTAGCCATGAAATTAAAAGACGCTTACTCCTTGGAAGAAAAGTTATGACCAACCTAGACAGTATATTCAAAAGCAGAGACATTACTTTGCTGACTAAGGTCCGTCTAGTCAAGGCTATGGTTTTTCCTGTGGTCATGTATGGATGTGAGAGTTGGACTGTGATGAAGGCTGAGCACCGAAGAATTGATGCTTTTGAAGTGTGGTGTTGGAGAAGACTTTTGAGAGTCCCTTGGACTGCAAGGAGATCCAACCAGTCCATTCTGAAGGAGATCAGCCCTGGGATTTCTTTGGAAGGAATGATGCTAAAGCTGAAGCTCCAGTACTTTGGCCACCTCATGCAAAGAGTTGACTCATTGGAAAATACTCTGATGCTGGGAGGGATTGGGGGCAAGAGGAGAAGGGGACAACCGAGGATGAGATGGCTGGATGGCATCACTGACTCGATCGATGTGAGTCTGAGTGAACTCCGGGAGTTGTTGATGGACAGGGAGGCCTGGTGTGCTGTGATTCATGCGGTCGCAAAGAGTCAGACACAACTGAGTGACTGAACTGAACTGAAGCCCTCTGGGCAGAGCTATGCCCCAAACCAAGGGGGGAGACTGCTATCACACCTAGAAGAAATCAACTCCCTCAGGATGTCTGCTCTAGCCCCTTAGGCCTCAACCTTACTCCTGGTAGGGCAGTGACAGTCGTTAAGGATAAAAGAAACCCTGGCTTACACCCAGTTCTGCCTCTAGCCCTTCCAACTCCCACCAAAGCAGTGGCTGCTGGCTCAACCTGGGCAGACATACACCATGCTCACTTCAGATCCATCTCTCCCATTAAAGCCACTGTACCTAGGCAGACTACATAGGGATGCTCCCACACAAGGACACACCTTCATGGCTGAGATACGCAAACGATTCACTTAATTTCATGCAGACAGAGAAAGTTAAACAAAACCATAAGACAGTAAATATGCTTCAAACGAAGAAACAAGTAAAAAACATTAAAAATTCCCTCATGAAACAGATAAATAATTTATCTGACAAAGAGTTCAAAGCAATAGTAAAAACAATTCTAACTGAACTAAGGAAAAGAATAGATGAACATAGTGAGAATTTTGACAAAAAATAGAGGATATAGAAAAGAACCAGTCAAAGCTGAAGAATACCTTAATTGAAAAATACACTAGAAGGTATTAAAAGCCAACTAAGTGATACAGAAGAATGCATAAACAATCTGAAAGAATAATGGAAGTCACCCAATCAGAATGTCAAAAAGAAAAATGTATTTTAAAAATGGGAATAGTTTAAAGGACTTCTGAACAACATCAGGGATACTAACATTCACATTATAATGGACTAGAAGGAGAAGAAAGGGAAAAGAGTAGATGATTTATTTGTTAAATGTATGGCTAAAAACTTCCCAAATCTGAAGAAGGAAACAGATATCCAGGTCCATAAACCACAGGGGATCACAAACAAGATGTACTCAAAGATACCCATGCCAAGATATATCATAATTTAAATGGCAAAAGTTAAAGACAGAGAATTCTAAAGTCAGAAAGAGAAAAACAGAGTCACACAACAAGAGAAACCTCAGCAAGACTATCAGCTGATTTTTTAACAGAAATTTTGCCAGCCAGAAAAGAGTGGTATTATCATACCAAATCATACCATCTAAATATCATACCATATTTAGAGTGATTAAAGGTGGGGGGAAACCCACAACTTAGGATAGTCTGCTAGGCAAGATTATCATTCAGAATCAAAGGAGAGATAAAGAACTTTGCAGAAAAAAATAAGAGTTCATCAATACTAAACCAAACTTATAGAAGTGGTAAAGAACTCTTAAGTGAAAAAGAAAAGTTTTCAACAAGAAGTAAGAAATTAGAGTAAGGGAAAATTCCCAGTGGTAAAGGCAAATATATAGTAAAGACTAAATCAACCACTTAAATAAACAAGTATGAATATTAAAAAAATAAAAAGTATAAAATCAACTACCACTACTATAATAAACAGCTAAAGGATAGACAGAAAGGTGACATAAAAAACACAAAATGTAATGAGGGAGGATTTAAAAAATGTAGAGCCCCTAGAATGTGTTTGAGCTTAAATGAAATCAGTTTAAAGTAAATAGATTTAGTTGTTATAGGTCAACATACATAAACTCCATGAGAACTACATATCAAAAACTACTATATAACTACTATATATATATATATATATATATAACTACTATATATATACATATATATAAACTTGAAAAATAAACATAACACTAAAGAAAATCATCACACCTCAAGAGAAGATATTAACAGAGCAAAAAAATTACATAAACCACCAGAAAACAAATAGCAAAATGATAATAAGGGTATAACTATCAATAATTGCTCTAAATGTTAATAGATTAAATGCTCAAATCCAAAGACCTAAGTAGCTGATTGGATTAGAAAACAAAGCTCATCAATATGCTCTCTACAAGAGGCTCACTTCAGAGTTAATGACACAGACTGAAAATGAGTGGCTGGAAAAAAGTATTTCATGTAAATGCAAGTGAAAACAAAGCTGGGGTAATAGCTATTATATTGCAATAATATGAAATATAATCTGTAAAAATACTGAATAACTATGCTGTATGCCTGAAACTAATATAAATCAAATATGCTTCAATAATGTTTTTAACTAATTTAAAAAAATATTCTAGGATAGCAATACTCTTATCAGACAGAGTAAACTTTAAAACAAATTCTATAATAAAAGACAAAGAACACTATATAATGATAAAGGAATCAATACAAGAGAGGATATAACATTTGTAAACATAAATGCATCTAATATAGGAGCACCTAAATATACAAAACAAACATTAACAGATAAAAAGGGAGAAATTGACAATAATGCAATTATAGCAGGGAATATTAACGCCCCATTTACATGAATGGACAGATTATTTAGACAGAAAATCAATAAGGAAACAGTGCCTTTAAAGAACACATCAGGTCAATTGGACTTAATAGATATCTATAGGACATTCTATCTGAAAAAAACAGAATGCACAGTCTTTTTGAGGGCAGATTGAATGTTCTCTGGGATGGATCACACACTAGGCCACAAAACAAGTCTCAACAAATTTAAGAGAATAGAAATTGTATTAAGCAACTTTCCTGAACTACAATAGTATGAAACTAAATATCAGTTGCAGGAAATAAAATGAGAAAGCACAAGCATGGGGTGACTAAACAACAAGCTACTAAAAAACCAATGAGTCAACAAAGAAATCAAAGAGGAAATTTGATAATACATCGAGACCAAAAAAATAAAAGCACAACTTTTGAAATCTATGTTTGTGTGTTAGTCGCTCAGTCATGTCCAACTCTTCTGCGACCCCATGGACTGTTGCCCGCCAGGCTCCTCTGTCCATGAGATTCTCCAGGCAAGAATACTAGAGTAGGTTGCCATTTCCTTCTCCAAATCTATGGTACACAGCAAAAGCAATTCTAGGGAAGTTTATAGTAATACAAGCCTACCTCAAGAAATAAGGAAAATCTCAAATAAACAACCTAACCTACTACTCTTAAAATTAGAAAAAGTAAAATAAGCAAAGCTAAAAGTCAGCAGAATAAAGGAAAGAATAAAGATCAAAGTCCAAATAAATAAAATACAGACCAAAAAAAGAAAATATCAATGAAATCAGGTGTCTGCCTTTTAAAAATATTAAAAGATTGATAGGCCATTATCCAGACTAATTTTTTTAAAAAAGAGGACTCAAATAAATACAAAAATGAAAGAGTAATTACAAAAAAAATCAAAGAAATAAATGCAAACATAAAGGACTACTATGAACAGTTACAGACAAATGAATTGGAAACCTAGAAGAAATGAATGAATTTCTTGAAACATACAATCTTCCAAGACTGAAAAAAGAAAAAAAAGGTAACCTGAACAAACCAATTACTAGTATTGAAAGTGAAACATTAGGCAAAATCTTCAAACAAAAGTCCAAGATCAGACAGCTTCACAGGCGGATATTACCAAACATTTAAAAAATAATTAAGACCTTTTAATAACTAATACCTGAAGAATAATTAATATCTATAATTAATGCCCATCCTTTTCAAACTATTCCAAAAAAATTGAAGAAATTCATTCAATAAGGCTACCCAAATTCATTCAATAAGACTACCATTCTCTGACCCTGAAGTCATACAAAGACACTACAAATGAAGAGAAAATTACAGCCAATATCCCCAATGAATATAAATGCAAAAATCTTCAACAAAATATTATCAAACCAAATTCAACAGTATGTAAAAAGAATCATACACCATGATGAAGTGGGATTTATCCCAAAGATGTAAGGATGGTTTAATATATGCAAATCTAACAATTTGATACCACATTAGCAAAATGAAGGATAAAAATCATGATTATCTCAATAGGTGCAGAAAAAGTATCTGACAAAATTTAACACCATTTATGATAAAAAGTCTCAACAGAGTTTATATAGAGGCAACATACCTCAATATGATGAAGGCCATTTATGACAAACCCATAGCAAGTATTATACTTAACAGTGAAAACTGAAAGCTTTTCCTCTAAAATCAGGAACAAGACAAGAATGCACAGTCTCACTCTCTGTTTAAATTATATTGGACATTCTAGTCACAGCAATCAGACAAAATAAGAAATATATCCAAATTGGAATGGAAGGAGTAAAACTACTGTTTGCAGATGATACACTAAGTTTGTGGATATAGAGAACACTAAAATCTCCATTAAAAAGCTACTGTAACAAATAAATTAATTCAGTAAAGCTGCAGGATACAAGATCAATATTCAGAAACCAGTTGTATTGCTATACACACTAATAATGGACTAACAGAGACAAAGGGAGTTGAGGAAAATTGATGATAGTAAGAAATGGAATAGTGTCCCATATTCAGGGATGATTAAAATTAATATTGTTAAAATGTCCATACTACCCAAGGCAATCTACACATTTGATTAAATCTCTATCAAAATATCCAGGACATTTTTTTTCAGAACTAGATCAAATAACTGTAAAATTTATATTAAATGACAAAAGACCATGAATAATCAAAGTAAACTTGAGAAGAAAGAACAGAGCTGGAGATGTCATATTCCCTGACTTCAGACTATACTACAAAGCTACAATAATACAAACAAAATTATATTGTCACAAAAACAGTCACAGATCAATGCCACAGAATAGAGAGTCCAGAAATAAGCCCATGAACATGTGGGATAATTAATATAACAAAGGAGGCAAAAATATACAGTGAGGTAAAGAGTCTCTTTAATAAGTGGTTTTGGCAAAACTAGACAGCCAAGAGAATGGAATTAGATCATTTTTTTCATATTGTATGCAAAAATAAATTCAAAATGGATTAAAAATTTAAATTTAAGATTGGAAGCCATAAAACTTGGAGAAGGAAATAGCAACCCACTCCAGTATTCTTGCCTAGAGAATCCCGTGAGCAGAGGAGCCTGGTGGGCTGCTGTCCATAGGGTCACAGAGAGCTGGACATGACTGAAGCGATTTAGCACGCATGCATGCGTTGGAGAAGGAAACGGCAACCCACTCAGTATTCTTGCCTGGAGAATCCCAGGGACAGAGGAGCCTGATGGGCTGCCATCTATGGGGTTGCACAGAATCGGAAATGACTGAAGCGACTTAGCAGCAACAGCAGCCGTAAAACTCCTAGGAAAAAAAAGACAGTACACCCTTTAACATAAGTCTTGGCAATATTTATTTTGAATAAGTCTCAGGCAATGGAAACAAAAACAAAAATAAACAAATGAGGCCTAATTAAACAACAGCCTTTGCATAGGAAAAAAAGAAAAACTATCAACAAAACAAAAAGACAGCCTTTTGGATAGGAGAAGATATTTGCAAATGACATGTCTGATTGGGGTTAATGTTCAAAATATATAGAGTTCATACAACTCAATATATTTTAAAAAATCCATTTTAAAAATTGGCAGAAGATGTGAATGATATTTTTCCAAAAAGATGTACAAATAGCCAATAGGCACGTGAAAACATGCTCAGTATCACTAATCATCAGGGAAAAGCAAATCAAAACCACAAGATAGTACCTCACACTTATCAGAATGGCTACTGTCAAAAAGACAACATATAATAAATGTTGGAGAGTATACGGAGAAAAGGCAACCCTAGTTTACTGTTGGTGGAAATGTAAACTGATATAGCCACTATGGAAAACAGTATGAGAGTTCCTCAAAATATAAGAAACAGAACTACAATATGGTCCAGCAATTCCACTTCATAGTGTAAATGTAGTGAACATTAAAACAGTAATTCAAGAGAGTATATATACCCTAATGTTTATAATAGCATTATTTATTATAGGCAAGATATGAAAGCAATGTGTCAACAAATGAATGAATAAAGCTTTGAGATATATATATATATGTATGTATACATCTATGTGTATATATATATAATACAAAATGTGCAATTATTGTATAATAATATATCTTTGTGTGTGTATATATATATGTAGTGTTCTTGCCTGGAGAATCCCAGGGACGGGGGAGCCTGGTGGGCTGCCGTCTATGGGGTCGCACAGAGTCGGACATGATTGAAGCAACTTAGCAACAGCAGCAGCAGCATATGTGTGTATATATATACATAAAACTGGGCTTCCCAAGTGGTGCTAATCGTAAAGAATCCACCTGCCAATGCAGGAGACATGAGATGTGAGTTCTATCTCTGTGCTGGGAAGATCCCCTGGAGGAGGGCATGGGAACCCACCCAGTATTCTTACCTTGAGAATTCCATGGAGAGAGGAACCTGGCAGGCTACAGTGCAGAGTTGGACATGACTGAAGTGACTTACCGCACATGCATATAGAATTCAGCCTCAATAAAAAGTAAAATTTTACATTTGTAACAACATGAATGAACCTGGAGGGTGGTATGCTTAGTGAAGTAAGTCACAGAGAGAAAGATAAATATTGTATGTTTCATTTATATGTGGAATTTTAAAAGTAAACAGATTAACATAACAAAACAGAAACGGACTAACAGGGAGAAGAAACTAGTGTTCACCAGTGGGGAGATGAGGGGAGGAGTAAGATAAGAAAAGAAGATTAAGAGGTACAAACAACTAAGTATAAATAAGATACAAGGATGTAACATACAGCACAGTGGATATAGCCAATATTTTATAATAACTTAAAATGGAGCATAAGCTTAAAAAATATTGAATCATTATGTTATACACCAGAAACAATAAAGTAAATCGACTAACTTCTTTTTGAAAAATTGTATACAAATCATCTACAACTGCAGTGTGAAACGTGTGGTATTGACACTGTGAAAGACAATTAGAGTAACAAAACTTTTGAATGCAGAACCCAGAAACAGACCCACCTATATACAGAGTCTTGTTCTATGAAAAGTGCCACTGCCAGTCAGGGAGAAGGATAAACTTTTCAGGGTAAAGCTAGAAAAAATTTAGGCATCCATACTAATTTTTACAATTTTAATTGGATGCCTTCTTCAGTTCAGTTCTGTTCAGTCACTCAGTCATGTCTGACTCTTTGTGACCCCATGAACTGCAGCACCCCAGGCTTCCCTGTACATCACCAACTCCCAGAGTTCACTCAAACCCATGTCCATTGAGTCGATGATGCCATCCAACCATCTCATCCTCTGCCGTCCCCTTCTCCTCCTGCCCTCAATCCAGCCCCCGCAGGATCCAGGGAAACCTGAAGGAAAAACAGCGTGGTGGATGATTTAGAAAGAGATAAGGAAAGAACGTTGTAGATAAGAAAATAGAAGAAAGAGGCTGATATTCCTTGGTTTACATAGAAAGCCAATAAAACTTAGAGACAAGAAGTTTGCCTGGTTCACGGAGGCCACAGGTGCCTTTCCAGTCTCCCGAGGGAGTGAAGACGCAGAACGTCTTCCCATTCAGGTCTTAGAAACCCGGGCAGATAAGTGAACTCAGGGAGCCTCTATGCTCCAAGGGATCAACCTGAAAAAAAAAAGTAAGAAAGAAAAAAAGAAAAACACAGGGTGACCAAGCTTCTTTGAGTGAGGCCCAATAGCTTTATTTTTAAAAGGTACTTTTATACCTTGTCTTATACATAGAGGGAAATAAAAGATGCAAAGTCATACAGAGTCAGCCCAAACATTACATCTGTTTTGTCTTTATCGAAACCAGGATTATTTCTGCAAACCTTTCCCAAAAACAATATTGTGTACATTATCTTCTGGCCTTGGAGGCCTGTGAACATTTTCTGACCCTCTTTTGATAAAGGCTGTTCAACCAAAAAACTTATTTTTCCTTGAAATGTTTTTTCTTGTATTTCTAATCTATGTCAGCCTCAAAAAGTATTAAACAAGTTACATTTCTCATGGAGCAAAGGTGCAGTGAGTTACAAGAAAGAACCAATTAGCTCAAAAGTCTGATGTGGTTAATTTCAAGGCTACACTTGTTTTTCTTACTTTCCAACTATGTTAACTAATGCACTCCCAGGTGCACAGTGGATAAGAGATATGGGAACTTAGCAATAAGCTTTGGCCCAATAATGAAATACTACATTAGCACTACTCTAATAGTTTTTAACTCTTTGAAAGGCTCTATGTTTTAGGCTTTCTGTGCCTCTCACAGTTGGGAGGCTGTAAATAATCACATGCGTAGCTGCAAGAGTCTGGATATACCTGCCAAGCAAGCTAGAATGCTAACAGAGGGGGTTTGATTTGAAATATTTCTCTCATGTCCAGGAGACTTATTATCTATAGCCCTAAGTTGATTTTCTCCAGAGAAAGGTGGTCAGGAATAGCCCCCTGTTAATGTCAGAGGAGTTGGTGAAAGTCATGAAATAGTAAAACGGACAGATTCTGGTTTTGGTATAGATGCTCAAGAAAGCCTAGGGAGCCCGTTGAGTTCTGAAGCCTTGCTTAACAGTTCTCTTCCACATGACCTTGTCATGGGTGGGATCTCCTGTGGTGGCTCCCAGCACATTGAGTCGATGATGCCATCCAACCATCTCATCCTCTGTCATCCCCTTCTCCTCCTGTCCTCAATCTTTCCCAGCATCAGAGTCTTTTCAGATGAGTCAGCTCTTCACATCAGGTGGCCAAAGTATTGGAGTTTCAGCTTCAACATCAGTCCTTCCAATGAACACCGAGGACTGATCTCCTTTAGGATGGACTGGTTGGATCTCCTTGCAGTCCAAGGGACTCTCAAGAGTCTTCTCCAACACCACAGTTCAAAAGCATCAATTTTTCAGCGCTCAGCTTTCTTCACAATCCAACTGTCACATCCATATGTGACCACTGGAAAAACCATAGCCTTGACTAGATGGACCTTTGTTGGCAAAGTAATGTCTTAATATGCTGTTTAGGTTGGTCATAACTTTTCTCCCAAGGAGTAAGTGTCTTTTAATTTCATGGCTGAAATCACCATCCCCAGTGATTTTGGAGCCCAAAAAAATAAAGTCTGACACTGTTTCCACTGTTTCCCCATTTATTTCCCATGAAGTGATGGGACCGGATGCCATGATCTTCATTTTCTGAATGTTGAGCTTTAAGCCAACTTTTGCATTCTCCTCTTTCACTTTCATCAAGAGGCTCTTTAGTTCTTCTTCACTTTCTTCCATAAGGGTGGTGTCATCTGCATATCTGAGGGTATTAATATTTCTCCCGGCAATCTTGGTTTTAGCTTGTGATTCTTCCAGTCCAGTGTTTCTCATGATGTACTCAGCACAGAAGTTAAATAAGCAGGGTGACAATATACAGCCTTGACATACTCCTTTTCCTATTTGGAACTAGTCTGTTGTTCCATGTCCAGTTCTGACTGTTGCTTCCTGACTTGCCTACAGGTTTCTCAAGAGGCAGGTCAGGTGGTCTGGTATTCCCATCTCTTTCAGAATTTTCCACAGTTTATTGTGATCAATAGTCAAAGGCTTTGGCATAGTGTCAATAAAGCAGAAGTAGATGTTTTCCTGAAACTCTCTTGCTGTTTTGATGATCCTTCTTCACATCATATATAAAGATCCATTCCAAATTGGTTAAACACTTTAATATACAATGAAAAAACTGTAAAGCTTTTAGAATATAATATAGAAAAATGTTGCATGACCACAAGATATATGGCAAGCAAAGTGAATTTTGTTCACCAAATCCAGTATCTTTTTCATTGTGAGCACTCTAAAATCACACTTCCTACTCACCTCTGTTTCCTATGGACTACATAACTGGCATCTGAATGTAAGCAAAAATGACTGATAATCAACACTGGATGGCCTGATTTTTATGACTACACACATGATCCCCCTCCCACATGTCTCTCTTCTGGGCAAATGCAGATAATAAGTAGGGGACTCTAAGGTCCTAATGAGTGATGGAGCCTGAATCTCCAAATAACCACATGGCACAGAGTCTCTCCCCACTCCCAACATGCTATAATATAAAGATCCCATACAAATCAATAAGAAAAAATTAGTAACCAAAAGGAAAAATGAAAAGTTAAAATAAGAAAGCAATCAAATGGTAAATAATCAGTTTAAAAGGCATAACACCTCTTCTGTAATCAGGGATATAAAAATAAAAGTCATGTTGGATACTCACCTGATGAGCAAATATTTTAAAGTCTAATGATATTAAACATTGGTGAAAATGCAGAACAATGGGAACTCATATTTTTCTGGTGGGAGTATACATTTGTATGACCATTTTGCAAAAAGGTTTGTCATTACTTAATAAAAATGAAGATATCAATACTCAATTAACTAACAAAATTAAGTATGTATATCCAAGAAGAATTCATGTACTGTATACCAGGATATATACCCAAAACATGCACCTGGAAGCAATCCCAATTTTATTCTTAATAGTAGGGTAGATAAACGAATTTTAGAAATGATCGACAACTCCATGCAAAAATGCCAATCAATAAGTCTCAAAAATACAATATTGAATGAAAAAAGCAAGCCACAAAAAATACATGCAATATTATTCTATATAAATAAACTTCAAAGAGAATCAAAACTAAGTTATATTGTTCAGACTGGACAGTAAAAAGCAAAGAAAACATTAAAAAAAACTCAAGATGATGGTTAATTCAAAAAGTGGCTCATGATTACACAGATATCTGTTCTACTATGAGTTGTTAAACTGTATCTGTATATTCATGCACTTTTCCGCATGTAATTTATATTTTTTATGTAATAAAATTTTTATTATATATGATAATTGTATACAACATTATACATACAACAGAAGTGTATAAAAGAGAAAAAATGATCAATTTAAATGATAATATATCTAGCACCAAAGTTAAAATTAAGACCACTCTGGAGAAGAGTAAATATCACCACAAAATGATAAGAAGAAATTCAATACCAGAACAAAGAAGAGCCATTCTTGAAAATTAAAATATTGTAATGTCTTAAATATCACTCTGTAGCAGAGATCTGACATTTTAAAAAAACTATAATAAATTAACAGCTATTCTGTGGGTTTAGTCTTAAGTGACAATAATTTCTCTTTGGTTCAACTTCAAATTCTAACTCTTACAGATATCTTTTAGAACAAAGTAAATGAGGTCAAAGGACAAACAATTCCTGTGAGGAGATACTTCAACTATGACCTGAAAATGAGAAATGAGCCTACTGAATAGCATTCCAGGCTGAGGGGACAGAAAACGGGAAGGTCCAGAGGTGCAGAAGGCCCTAACTCATTCCAAAAACTAAAAGAAGACAGACAATCTTGGCAGAAACATAATGGTGTCTACTGAGGGAAGGCTATCTGAAGAGCAAGGGTGGGAGAAGAGAGATTTCAGAAGGTTGGATTTTACTAAAATGTTACTCAAATCTCTACTGTGTTCCATCAACGCTGATAACTGCTCTCTCATCCTCCCCTCTACACACATAGTCTTGAGACGAACAGTTTTGCAGTCATAGGGGGAAAGTAGTGTAATTCCACAGAGATTTGGTGTCTCTAGTTTCTGTGTTTCTATAAATCTCATAAATAGTAAACTAGTACTGGAAAGAGGGAAAGGAATGGAACTAGCCAGAGTAAATAAAAAATCCTTTCCCTTGACTCTGTGTTTCATACTGAACACGTGATAAACTGTTCGTGGGCTTCAGTGTTCCCATAGATACAAATCCTAGAACTACTGGGAGGGTAAGTGGTTTCCAGAATTGAAGCTTTCCCTTTCCCACAGCAATGTTTGTAGACTTTCAAATAAAATGTTTAGGATTCAAGGCAGTGATTTCCAAATGGGAGCAGACAGGTTTTCAAGGTGTGATCTACTTACCCTCTTTATTGCAAGAAAATGTCTGACTCTTTATACTTAGCTGAGTTAATAAATTTTGTTCTTGTTGACAGGAAAAATAATAGCTTTGAAGTAAATAAGCACACTGTGCTTTAAAAGTCCACTCTGTTTCCCTGCTTCATTCTCATACACAATACACACGTTATTTCAGATAGACATTTAGAAAGACAGATATATACCTGGTGCTTTAAAATAAATTATACATTTTCTGGTGCCAGAGCATGCAGATGGTCCATTTACCACTTCAGGAGACTTGCCACTGTTTTTGAAGCAGTAAAACTTTCTTTTTTCTCGCCTTTTTTTTTTTAACTTCCTATTCTCTTTCATGATATTCACTACTACTATGAAATTCTCCAGACATTTGAGAAGCCATTAAAAAGTGGAGAAAACTTCGGTTCTCTACAGATGGTGGATCTAATATTTGTTTTTAAACCAAATAGGTGTGTTGAAAAAGGAAGTACAGGGATTTACACGTGTGTAGTAACATGGCCTTGGGTTGAAAGGCAGGCACACCAGTGTCAAATCACTTCAAATAGTCACTTGTACATATGAGGAACTCAAGGCCTGTTGGTTAGTTGATCGATTAATGTACCAAACGCAGCTTGCTTCCTTTGTCTGGACCCCAGGAGCTCTATGGAAATTAGGAAGGAGTGAAGAATACTAGAGACTCTTAGATCGTATGGGATATAATCATCCCATAAGGAATATTGAAAGTCACATTTTGTGAAACTCTCTGCAAAGAAGTAATTTAAGATCCCCTTCTAGGATCCCGTATATTCTTTCAAATTGGTTATATACAATATTTAATAATGCTTCATTAGAAATTTGTGTAGACTATTAAGCCTGAGTATAGCTATATTCATGAGCAGATAGAAACGTCAGTCACTCTACTAAACACAATTCCAAAAGATTACAGAAAAAAACACAGAAAGATACTTACACTTCAAAGAAATAATACTTTATAAATATCTACTTAGCAACAATTGTTTTCCAATCATAGTCTGGGTACTGGTGATATCACACTAAATAAAGCATACATAAAACGTGCTTTCATAGAGTAAGAAGAAAGAAAGTGACGTCACTCAGTGTGTCTGACCCTTTGAGACCCCATGGACTGTAGCCCGCCAGGCTCCTCCATCCATGAAATTCTCCAGGCAAGAATACTAAAGAGGGTTGCCATTTCCTTCTCCAGGGGGATCTTCCCAACCCAGGAATCGAACCTGGGTCTCCTGCATTGCAAGCAGACGTTTTACCATCTGAACCACACTGAGGACCTTTCATAGAGTAAAACGTAATAAAAAAGTAAGAAGAGAGTTCCAAACAGGGATTAGAGAGATGGAATTATACCAAGGACAAGGTAGTGAGGTCAGAGCAATTTTATTGTTTTCAATAACATTTTGCTTCATATATTAATATTGAGAATTAGAGTTGTAAATTGTCAATTCATTATTAAAGGAATAAAGATTAAATAAGTCATCAGGGCTGAAGAAAATGGTGCAAAATTTTAATTAAACATTTTAGTGAATAAAAACTGATGCTTTTGAATTGTGGTGATGGAAAAGACTCTTGAGAGTTCCTTGGACTGCAAGGAAATCAAATTAGTCAATCTTAAAGGAAATCAACTTGAATATTCATTGGAAGGGCTGATGCTGAAGCAGAAACTCCAATACTTTGGTCACCTGATGCGAAGAGCCGATTCATTGGAAAAGCCCTTAATGCTGGGAAAGATTGAAGTCAAAGTGAGAAGTGGATGGCAGAGGATGAGATAATTAGATAGCTTCACCGATTCAATAGACACGAATTTGAGCAAACTCCAGGAGATAATGAAGGACAGGGGAGCCTGGTGTGCTGCAGTCCATCAGGTGGCAAAGAGTTAGACAAGACTTAGTGACTGAACAACAACAACAAAATGGAAATTAGGACTTTCTTCACTGATTCGGCTATAATTATTCAATCTCTCATGTTTATTGTTGCTGAAACGGAAAACAAAGGAAAGGGCAAAGAAAAGATGGGAGGATGAATTGATATGTTGGTTGGATGAGTTGGTAGGTTGGTTGATATTGTCAAACTAGAGTGAATTATACTGATGGTATGGAAAACTTTCAAATATCTAAGTATCCACTAAAAATAATTCTCTCATGCTGGTTCATTACGTGATTGAGTTCCATAATGGATGGTAATTTAGTGATTTTTCCAAATCTACATACTATAGAACTCCACTCAGCTATTAAAAAGAAGAACGAAATAGTGCCATTTGCAGCAACATGGATGGACCGAGAGATTATCATACTAGGTGAAGTAAGTCAGAAAAATAAAGACAAATACCATATGATATCACTTACATGTGGAATCTAAATTATAACAGAAATGAACTCATCTATGAAACAGAAACAGACTCATCAGTTTAGTTTAGTTCAGTTCAATTGCTCAATCATGTCTGACTCTTTGTGATCCCATGGATTGCAGCACGCCAGCCTTCCCTGTCCATCACCAACTCCCAGACCCTACTCAAACTCATGTCCATCGTGTTGGTGATGCCATCCAACCATCTCATCCTCTGTCATCCCCTTCTCCTCCCACCTTCAACCTTTCCCAACATCAGAGTCTTTTCCAATGAGTCAGTTCTTCACATCAGGTGGTCAAAGTATTGGAGTTTCAGCTTCAGCATCAGTCCTTCCGATGAACGTTCAGAACTGATTTCCTTTAGGATTGACTGGTTGGATCTCCTTGTAGTTCAAGCAACTCTCAAGAGTCTTCTCCAACACCACAGCTCAAAAGCATCAATTCTTCGGCACTCAGCTTTCTTTATGGTCCAATTCTCAAACATCTGCATACCTACTGGAAAAACCATAGTTTCAGCTAGACAGACCTTTGTTAGCAAAGTAATGTCTCTGCTTTTTAATATGCTGTCTAGGTTGGTCATAGCTTTTCTTCCAAGGAGTAAGCATCTTTTAATTTCATGGCTACAGTCACCATCTGCAGTGATTTTGGAGCCCAAAAATATAGTCTCTGACTGTTTCCACTGTTTCCTCATCTATTTGCCATGAAGTGATGGGACTGGATGCCATGATCTTCGTTTTCTGAATGTTGAGTTTTAAGCCAACTTTTTCACTCCCCTCTTTCACTTTCATCAAGAGGCTCTTTGGGATCTTCTTCACTTTCTTCCATAAGGGTGGTGTCATCTGCATATCTAAGGTTACTAATATTTCTCCCGGCAATCTTGATTCCATCTTGTGCTTCTTCCAGCCCAGCATTTCTCATGATGTACTCTGCATATAAATTAAACAAACAGGGTGACAATATACAGCCTTGATGTACTACTTTCTCAATTTGAAACCAGTCTGTTGTTCCACATTCAATTCTGACTATTGCTTCTTGACCTGCATACAGATTTCTCAGGAGGCAGATCAGGTGGTCTGGTATTCCCATCTCTTTAAGAATTTCCCAAAGTTTGTTGTGATCCACACAGTCAAAGGCTTTGGCATAGTCAATGAGGCAGAAGTAGATGTTTTTCTGGAACTCTCCTGCTCTTTCGATGATCCAGCAGATGTTGGCAATTTGACTTCTGGTTCCTCTGTCTTTTCTAAATCCAGCTTGAATATCTGGAAGTTCAGTTTACATACTGATGAAGCCTGACTTGGAGAATTTTGAGCATTACTTTACTGTGTGTGAGATGAATGCAATTGTACGGTAGTTTGAGTATTCTTTGGCATTGTCTTTCTTTAGGATTGGAATGAAAACTGACTTATCCAGTCCTGTGGCCACTGCTGAGTTTTCTGGATTTATAGACATAAAGCATAGACTTGTGGTTGCCAAGAGAGAGGGTGGGTGGAGGAGATGGATTGGGAGTTTGAGATTAGCAGATGCAAACTAGTGTATATAGGATGGATAAACAAAAAAGTACAATGGGATCGCACAGGGAACCAGATTCAACAATCTGTGATAGAAGAAGCAAGAGTCAGCAGTCCTTATCCATGCCTCACCCTTGGCAGAAAGACATGGACTGGTGAACTTCAAAAAATATCAGAGCTGGATTTTGTATAGTAATGGGTGAAACATTTTAAGATGTATTGACTGAGTTTGGAAGATACATAGAGATTTATATGTGTAAATTTATGTTTATATTATAATCTTTAAGCTTTACATTTAGTTTTTAATACCCTTATATTTTCATAATTCAGTCCATACATGCATTGTTTTGTCCTATTTTTAAAATGTTTAAAAGAGAAAATAAAAATTCATGTGATAAACCAAAATGGAAAAGAACATGAAAAAGAAATATATATATATATGTGTGTGTGTGTATGTGTGTGTTTATATATATATCTATAGAGAGAGAGAGAGATTTGAATCAGTTTGTCATACAGCAGCAACTAACACAATATTGTAAATCAACTACACTTCAATAAAATAAATTTTTTTAAAATAAATAAAGTTTCAAATTCAATTACTCAGTCACATTAGCCACACTTCAAGTGTTCAGTAGCCACATGTGGCTACCGGCTGGCCAGTCTTGGGCAGCACAGAAGTTCATTTTCCATCATCTCAAAATGTTCCCTTGAACAGTGCTGCACAACCTTCCTAGGAGGTTCTGCTCCTAACTTGAGGAGCAGAGAGAAAATGAGACTGCAACAAATCCTCTGGATTAAAAAAAATTATATTTGTTTCTCCATAATTCCTGGAAGCTTTCAGTACTCATTCCCAAATGGGAAATATGTTAAATTTCTCCCTTTTCTATTTCACTTAGTGTTTGGTTAAGATCCCCTGAAGGAGGGCATGGCAATCCACTCCAGTATTCTTGCCTGAAGAATCCCATGGACAGAGGAGCCTGGTGAGCTACAGTCCATAGGGTCGCAGAGAATCAGACACGACTATATCGATTTAGCATATACTCACTGCTCAATCCTACTCCCTTAAGCTTTGCATCTCTCTTTACCACTTCCCCTGAGCCAGCTTCTACACAATGAGTCCAGATTTTGTTACATTTTTTTCATCATAACAATATGTTTGTTTTTCCTATTTGGAAAGGATCTTCCCTTGACATCCAGAACGCTGCTATCCAAAGGAAAAAGAAGGAAGTGGGCACTTAGTAGAATTCATTAAGCCACTCTAGAGCAGACATTTTGTAGTCATTTTCCTCTCTGCCAACCACATCAACCCTCAAATAACAAGTGCTTAATTGCGCTATCTCAACCTAATAAGAGATAAATTCATGATTACATAAAAGTCAAACTTCTCCCTTATGTTTCTTGACCTCAACATGAAGAAAATGTTGTAACTTAAATTTCAGATTGTTCTTACAGCCAAGGGTTTCTCTTATCCAAATATACCTTTAGGGACCAGTAGAAAGGACTTGCTGATAAATGTTTCAACACCATGCTTTATTAAAGCAAGTTATTTCTGTTGTTTACTATGGGGTTAGACCATGATGAAAAGCAGATCTTCAACCTATCATTTTTTTTTATGCAAATTCTTTACCTTTGTGTTTACGAAAGAAAGTGAAGATCTTACATGGCTATTTGTCACCATGCTCTAGTAGCTAACAATGTACACTGTCAACTGCTGATGGTTTCACTTCCTAATTAACATTCCTAGAAACATAAGAACCATCTAAATGAAAAAAAAAAGCCCTCTGCCCTTGAACCTTCCTCCATCCCACTCAGCTGAGTCCCAATGGGATGATAAACACAGTACTGAATTATAAAGTCCTCCAGTGTGATTGGAGGGAAAGTCATCTGAGAAGGCATTCTGCAAGACATATTTGTTATCTGCTTTATTTAGAACCTATTTAAGGATTACAGCATCAAAGCAGTCCTGCTCCAAACCCACACGCAAATGTTGAAGGCATTCGCAAACATATTTATTTACTTTATTCCCAAAGTGAGATTCATTTTCACTTAATCACTAACAATATCTCCCAGTTCTTGGCTGAGTGACTCCAGATCACACATGCACACAATATCACAATATATTAGTAATGCTGAACCTAAAATAGAATCATTATTAGAAGAAGTAAAATTTTATTTTAAATCCTTATTTCATTTAGGTGTTTGTAACAAAATCCACCCCACTAAAGAATCAAATAACTACTCAAGTGTACTACAGTCAATACATTACTGTCTATTTTAATTGATAGAAATATTTTGGCAAAATTTTGGGGTATGTTTGTAAAAAGTGTATTACTGAAGTCATTTTATATAATTTCTCATAGATGCAAGGATTATTTTGTTCATTTTACAAGAAAAGGAAATAAGGAACTTGAAGGTTAAGTCACCAACCTCAAGTTGCACAATCTGTCAACTATGAATGAAACCAAGGACTCTCCTGTCTGAGTCACATGTGTTTTAAAGGAAATAGCCCTCACACTTTAGGATACTCTACTCACCTTAGGGAAGAAATGAGGATAGTTTCTCAGGCAGCAAGTTCTTATTCATTAAGAATCTTCTGATGTCTTTGCAATACTTTCATAATAACTAGAACTGGTGAGAAAAGAGTGACTGTAACACCCCTGGCATTCCTGAATGCGTGATTCTCACTTTACTTTCTGGTACGACCACTTATTTCCGTACATCTCACTGCTCCAGAAAGCATAAGCTCAGTCACGAAGATCTCTGCCTTGTTTATAGACCATTTTAAAGGATCATTTTTGAGTAAATGTAAGATACAGTTCCAGTTCTATGATATCCCCACTCAATTGGGACTGTCCAAATCGCCACTTATTACATATTTATCTGCTTTTCACTACTAAAAATAATTTTGCCTAGAATATGACAAATCTAGTTAGCCCCACTAGTTCTTTCCAATAATGTATAATAACTAAGAGAGAACAGTGGCTGAGGACATAATTTGGCAGAAGAAGACACCTGGAAGATTAGCAGTGTAGATCCGAGTAGGGAGTTACTTTCAATGAATCTTCGTGCCACTTGGTCGCAGGGAAAAGCCCAGCTGAAATCTAGCAGAATGTTCATCCCTCCCAGGACTCAAGGGTGGGGAAAGCATGGCCATCTTGGTGAAGCACTCGGGGAACAGTAGCTGAATTTGCACAGAGAGCCTTCCCTGAGTTAGGTTTCCTTTGGCAGTTACTTTTCTATTGATTTGGAAGTTTAAAGGCAAAAATAAAGTTAGTTCACTCAGAAAACCTAAGGAGGACATTCAGAACTTGAAGTCAAATGTACATGGTCCTCTTCCTTAAAGGATATTTAGAAAGGCTGGTTGGGTCTAAGTGCTGCTCTGGTTACTATTCAAAACACAGCAACCATTTGTTCAGTGGAAGAGGCAGTGACACCAATCATTCATAATCCTCATAGAAACAATCTGGTCATTTGCCAGGTCAGTTTAAATTGACTGTGACCAAGGGGGAAAAAAAAGGACTTTCAAGAGTATGAAGAAAAACCAGCCTTGATGCAGATGAGAATCTGAACAATTATTTATCTAAACATCCTCATGCAGAAGAGAGGCACTGCTTTCTTACTTGGAAGCCTCACCTAGCTAAATATCTAAGGAAATATCAACTCCCACCAGAGCCATATTTCACCCTAACCTGTACACACTGCCAAGATGTAAAGAGATAACTATGTATAAAATGGTTGTGCAGAACTTTAACAGAGAAGCAAAAGGAAAGGAAGATGAAAGAACTTAAAATTGTGTGGCCGATTAAACAACAGCCAAAATAAAGTTTGCCTTCCAAAGTCAACTAAGTGCAAACTCTACCTTCCTGCATGAAAGGGCACTTTGGACCATACATTTCACACTCAGATGTCATTTCCCGCAGATCTTAAGCAGGTGAGGGAAGTAATTAAGAGGGAGTGACGTTCACTTATCTAAATCTTGAACACAGTAGGGAAAGGGAGGCAGCAGAAAGGAAATGCCTCTTTTTGGTTCTGGGAGCTGTGGTAGAATTGGATGTAACAGGCACCAGGGACAGATTAGGCTGGTGAAAGGAAGCTGGTGCCAGGAGGCAAGAGGCCCTGAGGCATGGGGGGCTGATCATTAGTCCCATAATGGACGTGCACTTGAGAGATCTTGAGAACCTTCAAAAGAATATACGTATCTTAAATGCAAAGATAAGCTTGAATTTGAAGCCAGTGGGGTGACTGGAAGGAATCAGGTACCAGATAATTTTACCTGAATGTTTTGTTCCTATGTCAGTGGTGTTCTATGAACCCAATATAAGATCTACAACTCCTGCTATGAAGAACAAACTAATAACTGATATTCAGCTTACCTAATTAAGAAACAATGCTTTCAGCCAAAGGTGGGAGACAGAAGAGAGGTAAAATCAAAATAGTTGTTTCTGAGGCCAAGCAAAAATTTCATATGCTAATATACATTGTTAAAGTTCATAACATTTTTTTTTTCAGAACAACACAGACATAACACACATAAATTAGCATCAGTATCTCCACTCACTGGGAAATAAAAAGTTACATACAAAGCATGATAAAGTAGAAGAAAGGCAAGAATGTTAGGAGATTGCTTTTAGAACTTTTCAAGATATAGATATGAATATCTGCCTTCCAATAAAATTTAGAAATTATTTTTATAAAAGAACTCCATGTGATGAAATGTCAGTGGATTCTGGGTGGGGAAGATCCCCTGGAGAAGGCATGGCAACCCACTCCAGTATTCTTGCCTGGAGAATTCTATGGACAGAAGAGCCTGGCGGGCTACAGTCCACGGGATGGCAAAGAATCAGACACTACTGAGCAACTGACATTCTTAATGTACAGAGACCTTTATTATACTCTGTTAAGAGAAGTTATAAAGTATTTAAAGCATTCAAAAATGTTTGAACAAGGCTTTAACCATTTTTTAGATCTTCAGTTCAGTTCAGTCACTCAGTTGTGTCCGACTCTTTGTGACCCCATGAATCGCAGCATGCCTCCCTGTCCATCACCAACTCCCAGAGTTCACTCAGACTCACGTCCATTGAGTCAGTGATGCCATCCAGCCATCTCATCCTCTGTCGTCCCCTTCTCCTCCTGACCCCAATCCCTCCCAGCAGCAGAGTCTATTCCAATGAGTCAACTCTTCTCATGAGGTGGCCAAAGTACTGGAGTTTCAACTTCAGCATCATTCCCTCCAAAGAAATCCCAGGGCTGATCTCCTTCAGAATGGGCTGGTTGGATCTCCTTGTAGTCCAAGGGACTCTCAGGAATCTTCTCCAACACCATAGTTCAAAAGCATCAATTCTTCAGCACTCAGCTTTCTTCACAGTCCAACTCTCACATCTATACATGACCACTGGAAAAACCATAGCCTTGACTAAATGGACCTTTGTTGGCAAAGTAATGTCTCTGCTTTTCAATATGCTATCTAGGTTGGTCATAACTTTTCTTCCAAGGAATAAGCGTCTTTTAATTTCATGGCTGCAGTCACCATCTGCAGTGATTTTGGAGCCCCCAAAAATAAAGTCTGACACTCAGCTTTATATATAAATGGCATCATTTACATTTTTTTTCCTCCATTTGAAATTAGTAATTGCACTTGTCTGCTCATGGCACCCCACTCCAGTACTCTTGCCTGGAGAATCCCATGGACGGAGGAGCCTGGTAGGCTGCAGTCCATGGGGTCGCTGGGAGTTGGACACAACTGAGCGACTTCACTTTCACTTTTCCCTTTCTTGCGTTGGAGAGAGAGGGAAATAGCAACCCACTCCAGCGTTCTTGCCTGGAGAATCCCAGGGATGGGGGAGCCTGGTGGGCTGCCATCTATGGGGTTGCACAGAGTCGGACACGACTGAAGTGACTTAGCATAGCATAGCTCGAGAAAACTAACCAGTTGAACCAGAAATACTAGGTTCAGATGATAGAATCATGTTTCTGATGTGTGGTCTCAGGAAGCAAAATCCCTTAGGCAATACAGTCCTATGGCAGGGGACCCTCCAGAACTACCATGGATAGTACTGTGAGAGACCCAACAAAGTACTAACATAGAGTCACATATTATCTTATTTGATTCTCACCATAATCCTTTAGAATAGAAATTCTTATTTTCATTTTAGAATGAGAAGATTGAGATGAAGAGAGTTTAAGTGACTTGACTATGGATATACAGCCATTAAATGGTAGAAACGAACTTTGAATCCAAGCTTATGGCTATGCTCTTAGCCAATACTATATCCTGCTCCCTGCTTTTCACATGGTCCAGCTTTAACGAAGAGTAGAGGAAAACACCAAAGTAATGGGATCCAAGTTGTTCTATAAGGTCTGTTATGAATTGAATGTTTGGGCCCTCACTTCCAAATCTGTATGTTGAACTTAATCACTAGTGTAATGGTATTAAGAGGTTGGGATAAAAGGGTGAAAGAGGAGAGTGAAAAGACTGGCTTAAAAGTCAGCATTCAAATTAGGTCAGGAAGTCTTCACAAATAGGATTAGTGTCCTTGTTAAAGAGACTCCGGAGAACTGCATCACCCATTCCCTCATGTAAGGACACAGTGAGAAGACAGTCACCTATGAACCAAGAAGTAATCCCCCGCCAGACCTGCCCACACCTTAATCTTGGACTTCCAGGTTTCAGAATCATGGGATATAATGTTTGCTTTTAAAGTCACCGAGTCCATGGTATTTATTACAGTAGGCTGAATAGACTAAGACAAGTCCTTTAACTACTGATAGGCATTAGTGATATCTCTAAGTAATATGTGTCTGTGGCTAAGTAGCAAAGTCACCCAATCAACTGACCCTTGAAATCAAGGCCTATCATCACTTTCTGGGATATTACCAAGTCACCTCAGCAAATAAAAGTAGAGTTTTGTTAAATTTTCTTTCCTTGAAGGGGCATAGAAGACTTTTACTCACGACTAATTAGGAAGAATTGATCACATGACCACAAACACTAGGGCCAAAATTCAATCTTATCATGGAATAGAAGAAACCAGAAACATTTGAGAAATCATACTAACGACTACTGCAATAACTACAGCTCTGAGTCATGTGAGCTGCTATCCAAGTGTGTCAACGTGCTTTAGGAGAATAGAGAATGATATTGGAGAAGCATAGAAAATTCCATACAGGAGGTGACACTTAGATTGGCCATTAAAATACTGGAAAGATTTATTTCTTAAAGAAAAGTGGGGAAAGGGTATTCCTGGAGAGGGAAGAGAACTACAAAAAAAGCTCCTGGCATAAAGGTGAAAGAGGAGAATGAAAAGACTGGCTTAAAAGTCAACATTCAAAAAACTAAGAACATGGCATCTGTTCTCATCACTTCATGGCAAATAGATGGGGAAACAATGGAATCAATGAATGATTGTATTTTCTTGGGTTCCAAAATCACTGCAGATGGTGATTGCAGCCATGAAATTAAAAGAGCTTGCTCCTCAGAAGAAAAGCTTTGACCAACCTAGACAGCACATTAAAAAGCAGAGACATTACTTTGCCAACAAAGGTCCCTATAGTCCAAGCTATGGTTTTTCCAGTAGTCATGTATGGATGTGAGAGTTGGACCATAAAGAAGGCTAAATGCCGAAGTATTGATGCCTTCAGACTGTGGCACTGGAGAAGACTCCTGAGAGTTCCTTGGACTGCAAGGAGATCAAATAATCTATCCTAAAGGAAATCAACCCTGAATATTCATTGAAAGGACTGATGCTCAAGTTGAAGCTCCAATAAATCGGCCGCCTGGTGTGAAGAGCAGATTCATTGGAAAAGACCCTCATGCTGGAAAGATTGGGGGATCAAGAGATGGGGATGACAGAGCATGAGATGGTTGGACGGGATAACCAATTTAACAGACATGAGTTTGAGCAAGCTCCGGGAGACTTTGAAGGACAAGGAAGCCTGGCATGCTGCAATCTATGGGGTTGCAAAGCGTCAGACATGATTGAGCAACTGAACAACAACATGAAGGTACCCTGCGGGTTCAAGAAAGCAGGAAGTATTTGAGGGGAGATAGAGCAGAAAAACTTAAACCATATTATGCTTAGGAGTATTCTGAGGAGTTTGGAACCCCATCTAAATCTTCAGATTTTGAGTAGGATCTAGTTACCTTCATCCCTACCCTCTGTAACTGCCTGTGATTATGGTGCAGGGGATCTAAGGACCATGCCATGAGATATACTAAAATCCAAAGTGGGAGAAGTAACTAGAGGGGGTCTAGAAAGAAAGCACTGGATCCAGAAACTGAAGATTCCTGTTTCCCTAGCTGAGAGTTGTCCCCAAAATTTTGGGAAGGAAAACAATAGTATTTTCAACCAGAGGAGATTTTTAGAGCTGTTGGTGTGGCAATGTGAAGGACAGACTGAAATAAAATGAAAGCTTCTGACTTCAGAAGCTACTACATAGTTAGTAGCTAGTACATAGTTAGTGAGACCCTTAAGTAAGGATGCTAACCTCAAGTTGGGATATACATTATTTAAAAAGTCAATAGCAAAAGCAACGATTTTTTAGAACTAACAAAAGATTTTTTCAGATAGAAGTATATCTTACCATTGACATTGTTAGGATTGCCAGTGTCTGCTGCTGCTGCTGCTGCTGAGTCGCTTCAGTCGTGTCCGACTCTGTGCGACCCCATAGACAGCAGCCCACCAGGCTCCCCCATCCCTGGGATTCTCCAGGCAAGAACACTGGAATGCCTAGAGATAATAAAAATCAGGCTGGCTTTTAGTCAATTTTATTATTTTTTCAAAGTGTCTCCAGACTGTGCATGTCCTTATTGCCGCTACTTCCCTGGAAGACAGCTCTCACCTCTCAACCTTTGGGATGCTTCTGGTGTGCAACCAGATTGCAGTTCAACGAGCTTTGACAAATATATATATATATATATCCATGAAACCACCACCTCAATAAAAATATGAAATTTATTCATCAGCCAGTGATTCTCTGTGCACCCTTCACAATCTCCACCCCTGGCCACTGATTGGCTTTCTATCACTATAGACTTGATTTGTGCCATCTAGAAATGGAATTATATGTATTTTTTTCTGTCTGGCTTCTTTCATTCAGCATACTGTTGAGATTGATCCACACTGTTGCACAAATTAGTAGGTCATCCTTTTTAATCCTGTGGATTCCATTGTAAAGATGCACCAGAATGGTTTATCTGCTCACCTGTTGATGAACACTTGGGTTGATTTCAGTTTAAGGCTATAATAAATAAAGCTAATTTGAACAAATTGTGTAGACATGATTTTTACTTCTTGCGGGCATAAAAACATAGGGCTGCTAAAATTGATGTGTCACACGTTAAATGTATGTTAAACTTTACAAGAAATTGCAGAAGTGTTTTCCAAAATGGTGCCATTCCATATTCTCACTAGCAATGTATAATGGTTTTAGTTGCTTCATATTTCACTAGATACCTGGTATCCTAAATTTTCTAATTTAAGTCATTATTCTGTATGTAATGGTATTTCATTATGGATCCTTTCCTTTGGCTATAAAATTTTCATTAAATCAGGGACTTGTACCAGATCATCTTAATTCTTTTCATAACACTTTTGACCCCAGATGTAGCAAAAGGAAGAATTCGGCTGTGACCATTTATAAGGATAATGTATCTCTTCAACAGCAATAGATAGACTTGGTTTTAATGATGAAAGAAAAATAAAATTTTATAAGCTTTTTTTGGCTCAATCCAACATTCTAATTAGTAATTATCCAAAGAAAAGTGGACATTTCTGAAGTTCAGCAAAACTTCTATTTCCGACCTCATATTGAATTTTCTTGTAGAAAGCATTTGCTTTCCATAGAGCTTTTCTTTCCCACATTCCATATAATTTTCTTCATTTTTTTGTTTGAACTAAGATTAATAGACAAAAGAAATTTCAGAGAAAAATGAAGGGATATACCACACAATTCTTCAACATTACAAAACAGTTTTCTAAGGAAGGTCTAAACCCAGCTGCTCCAGAGTAAGACAGAAAGCAGTTATACTGCTGTAAATCAGCTAAGAACATTTCACTTTACCTGGTAACTAATGTAACACTTTTGAATTGTTGAAGAATCACATCCTCAGTTGAAGATGATAATTTGCTTCCTATGGGAAAACAAACTCAGACATACATAAACACATATTCAGTATACTCTCAGCTGATGTCACTAAGGTCTAGGTATGGGTTTACACATTTCCACATTTAAACATCTGGTGACAGAGGCAAAAAATATTGACACTGATAATAAAGCAATAAGCATAAGCTAACTGGAATATTCTCCTTCATGGATCACAGCCTTGTTATGGTGAAGGGGCTTGCATAACTCAGGGAAGCTATAAGCCTTTCCATGCAGGACCACCCAAGATGCACAGGTCATAGTGAAGAGTTCTGACAAAACGTGGCCCACTGGAGGAGAAAACAGCAATCCAATCCAGTATCCTTGCCTAGAGAACCCCATGGACAGTATGGAAAGACAAAAAAGATATGAAACAAAGATGAGTCCCCCGCCCAATCCCAGGTCAGAAGGTGTCCAAATAGTTTACTGGGGAAGAATGGAGGGCAATTACTAATAGCTCCAGAAATAAGGAAGCATCTGGGCTAAAGTGAAAATGATGCTCTGTTGTGGATGGGAAAACCAAACCACCTGACCTGCCTCTTGAGAAATCTGTATGCAGGTCAGGAAGCAAAAGTTAGAACTGGACATAGAACAACAGACTGGTTCCAAATAGGAAAAGGAGTATGTCAAGGCTGTATATTGTCACCCTGCTTATTTAACTTCTATGCAGAGTATATCATGAGAAATGCTGGACTGAAAGAAACACGAGCTGGAATCAAGATTGCAGGGAGAAATATCAATAACCTCAGATATGCAGATGACACCACCCTTATGGCAGAAAGTGAAGAAGGACTAAAAAGCCTCCTGATGAAAGTGAAAGAGGAAAGTGAAAAAGTTGGCTTAAAGCTCAACATCCAGAAAACGAAGATCATGGCATCCGGTCCCATCACTTCATGGGAAATAGATGGGGAAACAGTGTCAGACTTTATTTTGGGGGGCTCCAAAATCACTATAGATGGTGATTTCAGCCATGAAATTAAAAGACACTTACTCCTTGGGAGAAAAGTTATGACCAAACTAGATAGTATATTCAAAAGCAGAGACATTACTTTGCTGACTAAGGTCCGTCTAGTCAAGGCTATGGTTTTTCCAGTGGTCATGTATGGATGCGAGAGTTGGACTGCGAAGAAAGCTGAGCACTGAAGAATTGATGCTTTTGAACTGTGGTGTTGGAGAAGATTCTTGAGAGCCTCTTGGACTGCAATGAGTTCCAACCAGTCCATTCTGAAGGAGATCAGCCCTGGGATTTCTTTGGAAGGAATGATGCTAAAGCTGAAGCTCCAGTACTTTGGCCACCTCATGCGAAGGGTTGACTCATTGGAAAAGACTCTGATGCTGGGAGGGATTGGAGGCAGGAGGAGAAGGGGACGACCGAGGATGAGATGGCTGGGTGGCATCACTGACTCGATGGACGTGAGTCTGGGTGAACTCTGGAAGTTGGTGATGGACAGGGAGGCCTGGCGTGCTGCGAGTCATGGGGTCACAAAGAGTCGGACACAACTGAGCGACTGAACTGAACTAAACTGAACTGTGGATGGGTCTGGAGATGAAAGTAAAGTTTGAGGCTGTGAAGAACAATATTGCATAGGAACCTGGAATATTAGGTTCATGAATCAAGGTAAACTGGATGTGGTCAAGCAGGAGATGGCAAGAGTGAACATTGACATCTCAGAAATCAGTGGACAAAAATGGCTGGGAATGGGTGAATTTAATTCTGATGACCATTATATCTACCACTGCGGGCAAGAATCCCTTAGAAGAAATGAAGTAGCCCCCGTGGTCAAGAAAAGGGTCTGAAATGCAGTACTTGAGTGCAATCTCAAAAATGACAGAATAATCTTGGTTTGTCTCCAAGACAAACCATTCAACATCACAGTAATCTAAGTCTATGCCCGACCACTGGTGGCAAAGAAGTTGATGCCATCTGTATACAGATGGCCAAAAGCACATGAAAAAGGCTTAACATTCCCAACTATTAGAGAAATGGAAATTAAAACTACAATGAGGTATCACCTCACACAAGTTAGAATGGCCACCATCAAAAAATCTATAAACAATAAATTCTGGAGGGGGGAAGATAAATACCTATGATATTGCTTATAGGTTGAATCTTAAAAAATGGTACAAATGAACTTAATTACAAATCAGAAATAGAGTTTCAAATGTGAAAAACTATCATGGTTGCCTAGGGAAAAGGGAAGAATAATTTGGGGAATTGAGATTAACATATATACACTACATGTAAAATAGATAACTAATAAAAACCTACTATATAGCACAGGAAACTCTATTCAATACTCTGTATTGACCTATATGGGAAAAAATCAAAAGAGTAGTGGATACACGTATATATATAATGGGCTCACTTTGCTGTACAGCAGAAATTAATACAACATTGTAAATCAACTCCAGTAAAATTTACTCCAAATAAATTTTTTTTAAAAACATAGAATTGGAGCATAAAGATAAAAACTTAGCATATATATTTGTAAAACATTTAAATAAATGTGGTTTCCTAATGGCTTAGTAAAATGTAAATAAAAATTAGTTTTAAAAAAGGGCTAAAGTTACTTCTAGATGGCATCAACTTATTCTTCTCCCAGTCTCTATGACAGAAAAATGAGGAAATCAGAGTGAAGAGTTCCTTTTTCTCAAAAAATCACCTAAGGAGGAATTCTACCCCATCTCCAACTTTCTAACAGTTACTTTAACAAGAAAATCAATTCTTTGCAGTCAAGGAGTACAAAAAAAGTATGTTGTTGGTCTTTGCATTTTGGGGTGAACTTATGGGTGTAGCCATCTTGCACCCAAGAATATGAGAGGGTGCAAACAGTGATGCCCTGCAAAGCCCTAGACTGACAGCTAAAGCCGATATTCAGAAGATTTTGTTTGGGAGGGATTCCTATGAATTTATATTTCTTAGACCATTTCCTCTGTGCAGTTGTGAATCAAACAAATGATCCTGAATTAAATGATTTTCTCATGTCTCCCACCTGACATTCCACAGAGCGCAGGTCTCTTCACAGTTTGGCTCAAATTTCCTGGAAATTCAGCCGAAATTCAATCTGGGTTTGTGAATCTTGGCAAAGGATCCTGCTGGCTGCTCCAAGCTCCGCCAGCCGGGAGCGCGCACTGCCTTCCCAATCTGGAGGACCCAGGGGGCCAGCTTTACTGTGTGTTTATGTGGGTTAGCCTCCCCAACTCCAGGCTGACGTCTCCTTTCCTGAGTTCCAGGTCTACCATCCCTGATGTTGATTGCCACATCCCAGGGGGAAAATAAAAATTCTAGGGCCATATTAATGATGAAAAGTTCTATAGCATCCTCCTCTGACCTGGCCAGTTTAATCTTGGGCTCCCTCCATTGCTGGTCTCCTGGGACAGCACTCTTACACATGGCTCCACCGTCCCTTGAGATCCCCTTAAGTGTCTAAACACCCTTCTAAATGCCCTTCCCTTTATCACCTGCCTCACAACACCATGAGGTAAGGGAGTTACAGTGTGTCAGTCCTATTTTATCATTTGGGGATTCTTGTAATAAGCTAAAATGGTTCTCTCTATAGTATCTCACCTTTTGTGAAGAATTTCAATCAGGGAGATTGCAATTTAAACCTAATTCTCTTTTCAAAATATAATTTGCCATCTCCTCAAATTAATAGCTACATTTAGAGCAATTGCAATCGTTATTTTATGAACGCATTAAATCCCTAAGTGTCTTTTTAAATGTAATGATTTGAAAATCCATGGCAAATTAAGCAAGTGAAAATACTTAATTAAATTTGGGGTGAGCAAAAGACTGCTAAAACTTAAAAGCGTGAATAAGTTATGACAAGTATAGTATTTTATCTTAACATAGAACTCAGTAGATGGACTATGAAATCTTTTAAAAATTCAAGAAGACATAAAAATTTAATAATTATTAAAGGTTAAAACTCAAATTGGAATACTCTTTTTTATTATTCATTTTTAATTGGAGGATAACTGCTTTACAATGCTGTGTTGGCTTCTGCCATACATCAACATGAATCAGCCATAGGTCAACATATCTCCCCTCCCTGTTGAGCCTCCCTCCCACCTCCCACCCCATCCCATCCGTCCAGGAAGTCACAGAGCACTGGGTTTAAGCTCCCTGTGTCACTGAGTACATTTCCGCCAGCTATCTATTTCATATATGAGAATGCATGTGCTTCAGTGTTACTCTCGTTTCTCATCCCACCCTCTCCTTCCCCCACTGTGTCCACAAGCCCATTCTCTGTGTCTGCATCTCCATGGCTTCCCTGCAAATAGGTTCATCAGTACCTTCGTTACGAGTCCAAGCTTGCTCTGATCACTGCACGATAGGCCAGTAAATCTGAGAGACAAAGTGTTGAGGCAAGAAATACAACTTTATATGGAAAGCCAACCGACTGAGAAAACGGTAGACTAGAGTCTGCTAATAACCAACTGGGCAGGGCCTGGATGCCAGTTTCTTTTATGGATCATAGGTGGATGAGGTGAGGAAACAAAGTAAGAAGACCATTTAATTCTTGTAAATATCTTCTAGAATGGCAAGCTTCAAGGCGGGGGATGTCTTCGTTTCACCTTCTCACAGTCCCTACGGGTGGGTGGGCTCAGGTTACCTCCCTGAGGCAGGCCATTGGGTATACCTACAATAACAGAAGCAGCAAGACAAGGGTTAAAGTCCCATAAGCAGATCCAGTAGGAATTCAAAATTAACCCTTATGGTTACACCATCTCTCTAGATTCCATATATATGCATTAATATGCAATGTTTGTTTTTCTTATTCTGACTTAATTTAGGTTCATCCACCTCATTAGACTCAAATGCATTACTTTTTATAGCTGAGTAATATTCAAAATGGATTAAAGATTTAAATGTAAAGTCAAAAACTATAAAGCTCTTAGAGGAAAACATAGGCAGTACACTCCTTGACACAGCAAGATTGTCTATATGACCCACCCCCTAAGATTAATGGGAATAAAAACAAAAATAAACAAATAGGACCTAATTAAACTTAAAAGCTTTTTCACAGCAAAGGAAACTGTAAACACGGTGAAAAGACAACCCTCAAAATGGGAGAAAATAATAACAAATGAAACAACTGACAAAATGAAACACTATCCCCCAAATATACAAGCATCTCATGCAGCTCAATACCAGAAAAACAAATAACCCAATCAAAAAGTAAGCTGAAGAAGACTACTTCTTTTTTGCTCCAAAGAACTCATACAGATGGCTAATAAACACATGAAAGATGCCCAACAGAGAAACATGAATTAAAACTATATTGAGTTATCTCCTCACACAGGTCAGAATGGCCATCATCAAAAATCTACAAACAAAAAGTGCCGGAGAGGATATGGAGAAAAAGGAACCCTCTTACATTGTTGGTGGGAATGTAAATTGATACAGTCACTATGGAGACCAGTATGGAGACTCCTTAAAAAACTAGGAATAAAAGTAACATATGACCTAAAAATCCCACTACTGGGCATATATCCTAAGAAACCATAATTGAAAAAGACACATGTATCCCAATGTTCTTAGCAGAACTGTTTACAATAGCTAGGACATAGAAGCAGCCTAGATAGCCATTGACAGATGAATGGATAAAGTTGTGGTACATATATACAGTGGAATATTTTTTTTCATTCAAAGAAACAGTTCTCACAGCATACACTAAAAAGCCTTACAGGGAATTAAAAAACAACAACAATAACAACAACAAAAGAAATTTTTTTTTTTTGCTTAACTTAGGCTTTAGTAGCATAAAATACTCTAAAATTATTAAAAAGATGACTGGTTATATGTGAATTCAGGAAGGTGAGAATAAATAAATTTAAGAATGTCAAAATTACCACAAACAAAATAAATTGACAAAAGACAAATGGAAAGATAGATGTATACATAACAAAAAGAAGCTTCCCTGATGGCTCAGACGGTAAAGAATCTGTCTCTTTGAGACCCTATTGACTGTAACCCTCCAGGCTCCTCCATCCATGGGATTTTCCAAGCAAGAATACTGGAGTGGGTTGCCATTTCCTTCTCCAGGGGATCTTCCAGGCTTAAGGATCGAACTGGCATCTCTTTTGTTCCCTGTATTGCAGGCAGATTCTTTACCTCTGAGCCACTGGCTTCCCTGAGAGGTATGCATAGCATATATAATAGCAATGGATATATACTTCCTATAGAAATTTCATAAGAAACCATATTATAGTCAGTCCATAAAATGGGACGAATTGGCCCATGATGATATGAAATATGTATGACCTAAGAGTTTTATAACCCCATGAAGTGTAGCCTGCCAGGCTCATTTGTCCATGGAATTCTAAAGGCAAGAATACTGGAGTAGGAAGCCGTTACCTTGTCCAGGGGATCTTCCTGACCTGGGGATTGAACCCGGGTCTTCTGCACTGCAGGCAGATTTCTTTACTGTCTGAACCACCAGGGAAGATTCTTTCTTTAAAAGTCAGTGGGTATTGTCTAAAATTCAATATTTCAAAGAAAAAATAAGATGCAATGCTTACCTACTATTAATAAATTTATAAATATTGAAGAAAAATACATAGTTGATGATGATATAAAATAGCCTTTCTTGTTTTATTGATTACTGCTGATAGTTTAAATCGGTAATTTCTGAAAAGCAATCAGAAACAGACATTAAGAACTTTACAAATATCGTACTTTTTTACTTAGACATTCAAATGCTGGACATTAGTTCTGCAACAATAAAAAGGAATTATTCAAAGATGTAGATATAAAATGCCATTATAATAGCATAATTTTAGGAAAGGTTGAATTTCTTCATGGAAATATGTAGGCAAGTCACTGTCAGGAATTAAAGTTGGTAGGTAAAGACGCTTGCTTCATACAACAATATTCATCCACACATTTTCATAGGAATGCTGGAGCCAGACATTGAAAGCTGTTAAAAAAACATGTTACAAGGATGACCCTGACTGAGGATAGATTTATATGAAAGGCCAATAAGGGGTTAAGGTTTAAGATCAACGAAAAAGCCTTTATATTATGATTATGTCCATTCCAGATCGTTGGTACTTCATCATGACTGATCGGTTCCACAGAAACTGGCTGCCTAGAAATATTGGTAAACTTTCACAGCCAGGATACCTTCTGGGCTCACGAAGAAGGATGTACCTGTAGCCTGCTGAAATTAGGATGATTCTTCCTCCCATTTGCCGAGACTGTCCTGGTTTACTCTTCCTGTCTGGGTATAAATGTTTAATTAAGTGTCTCCTTTTACTCTCAAAAATCCCCCATTTTGGCATGACAAACTATATGTCACCCTAAAGACCCATTTAAGTAAATAAATAGCATTCATTTTAATTAAATGGTGTTTTAACACAATGGAACATAGCGAAGAGCTTTAGATAAAATAGCTCAATGTACTTTGTTATGGTATTTGCTAAGAGCGCTGTCCATTATATTAGGCTATTCTCTTTGAGAACTTAGGAGAGGCATTTCTTTCAGGACTCATTAACAGTTCTGGACTCAACTGTAGAGCTATAGAACTTTCCATTTTTATTGACCCACTCTTAGGTGCTTGGAGCCAACCAGTCATGGCCCTAGAGTTCTGGGAGACAAATTATTAGGTTTATAACTCACTGCTTTACCTCCCCTTTCAAACTGCAAATAGTCATTTTTCATTTTAAGAGTTTAAAAAGTATCATTCCAACCACCCACTGTGAAACAATATGATTTCCATTCTACACAAGATACATACTACTGTAAGAATGTAGGCGTCAGCCAGCAAACATTGTATTTGTGAGGTCACCCTTCATGGAGATCATGTCTTACCACTGCTACATTGGTGATACACTCCCAGAGTGCAATCAAGAAAGGAAACCCATGGTTTGCGTTACGTTCTGGAGTTGATTGGGGAATTTGTTCCTGTACCTAGTATTTCCCTTCTGTTCCTTTATTTAGGTCAGTTTTATTGCTTCTGCAGCCACAGAAAGCTTTCACTCCAAATGACACCTGGCAACTTCGTCTCGGGTTAGTGTAAGGATATGATATAATTCTTCCTCTATTGCTAGAAGGTAATAGAGGCAGCTATTGAAAGAGCTTCAAATAGCAGGGCAAGCCTAGGATTGACTAATGCCATTTTCAACACTGGTTGGCAAAAGGTAGGGACTTAGAAAATAGAGGGTTTATGCTCTCTTGCTCTGATTTTGTTTTCCTTCCTGGTATCTTTGGACTAAGCATCATCATTTCCTCAGCTACAAAGACACATATTTAAAGAGACATGGTCATACTATCTTTGAACTTTTCTGCAAATTTAAAACTATTCTAAAGTAAAAAGCTTGCTAAAAAAAAAAAAAGACAGTTCTCAGCTACAAATTGGCACTTGCCATCTATCTCTACAAAGATTAAATCAAGAGCTGCTGCAGTTGTCAACCTTCAACACCCCCTGAAAAATGATGAAAGTTTAGGGTGGAGATCAGGAATGAGGTGCTCTGCTCTGTGAAAAAGTGGCAGAACAAGTCTTCAGAGAGACATTCTCTGTACATTTTATGAGCTAAATTCTTGCATCTCCACATATTTAGAAAAGCACTAAAATCTCTCATAGTGACATCTGCTCTTTGTGACTAACACTAACCTTCACAAGACTATCCTGCAAAAAATAAAAATAAAAATGTGCTTGGTTACATGCACTCCCCCTTCACCAAAATCACACAGAGACGGACCTTCCCTCCTAACCTCTTTGGAGCAGTTCCTCAGAGTTATCTAAAGTGCTCGCTCCTGGGCTATAGTCCTCATTTTGCCCCCTAAAACTTCACTGACGACTCTTACGTTGCACATTTTTTTCAGTTGATGCAGTGTATTTAAACAAAAAGAAACTAACACTCTGTGCTAGTTTTAATGCTGCTAAAGAAACATTTGCAGTTATTTAAACTCCAAGCACACGGGAAGATTGCCCTTTCTGGACCCCTGAAGTTACATAGGGCCATGTGACCACCCACCATCTTCTTAATGAATTGGGGCTGGAAGTGTTTCCTGGCATTGCATTTAGGTGCTGCTATGACATTGCTTTCCCTCTGGCACAGTGATTGAGAATATCCTAGCTAAGGGCTGTTCCACCACCCTGGATCTTGAGTAATAATGATCAAGAAGCAAAGACCCAGCTGAACATCGATGGGCGTACACTGTGGTATGAACCTTTGTCTTTCAAGTCACTGAGATTTAAGGACTGCTTTTTCCTACAGCATAACTGAGTGTACACTGATGTTACATGCCAGGACTTCAGACAGAATGGTGGAATCTATTCTATCTAAAGTACACAATAGAATCCATAAAGCCATCCAGAGCACATGGAATCCATGTACTCTATGCATGTATGTGTGCTCACGAGTGTGTGAAGTTTATTAAATGGGTCCTTAAGCACCATGCAAGAGATGTGGGTTCAATCCCTGCATTGGAAAGATCCCCTGGAGAAGGAAATGGCAACCCACTCCAGTATTCTTGACTGGGAAATCCCATAGACAGAGGAGTCTGTGGGCTAAATGAGGTCACAAAGAGTCAGGCACAATTAGGGCACACACACACATACACATGTTCTTGCTTATCCAGAAGAAATCAGGTTAACATCTATTAGCATGGACTAATTAATCACAAGGTTGCCTTTAATTATTATTAGTAGAAGTGCCTCAGTTTACACAGTAAATTATAGAGTCGTGACAGGGCACCTGCATGTTTCTAGCAAATGTAGTGGACTTCATAGTGGGCATTTTGCTCACAAACCTCCAAAACCTCCATCTTATTTTCCTACCTTTATTTTTTAATTTCCTTCATTTTTGCAGTTTATTTCAAACCCTCTCCATTTTCCTCTAATGTGTTATTTTTAATTTCCCCATTGGGAAACTGATATAAATAATATATGTATAAATTTTAATTATTTAATTTTAAATTAATTTATTAAAATTTTATATTTGCATGTGTTTGGAGAATTATAGCTTGACTTTCTTTCTTTTAATGCTATTACATATCAGAAAAGCAGCCCCTTCTGGTGACTAATTAAGCCTGAGATTAACTATATAATGTGTGATGACGGTTGCATAAGTCAGGGCTTTTAATGACAAGCAACAGAGGTAGGTTCTGAGTTATGAAGAAGATATCAGGTAACTCACAGAATTATTGGAAGAGCTAGAAGCTAAAAGTAGCCCCAGAAAAGCCCCCCAAATCTAGAACCTTATTTAGTGAGGAAGCAGCGTCAGCTGTTTGGCCCCATTGCCATGAAGTGTGAAAAGTGTCGGTCCCTCAGTTGTGTCCGACTCTTTGTGGCTCCATGGACTATAGGTTGCCAGGCTCCTCTGGCCACGGAATTCTCCAGGCAAGAAATCTTGAGTGGGTAGTCATTCCCTTCTCCAAGGGATCTTACCAACCCAGGGATTGAACCTGGATCTCCCGCATTGCAGGCAGATTCTTTATCATCTGAGCCACCAGGCATAAATAGAAGGTTCCTATTCTTTACTTCTTGAGAGCTCCTGAATCAAACTCTGATGTAGATATCCCTGACCAATATGCTGGGTGCTAGTGTTCTACTGCAAAAAAAAAAAAAAAAAAAAGGCTGAAAAGGCAAAAATTTGGCATTTTCAGCAACTATAGCAAAAGAGAGTCTTTGTTCCACACAAAGATACATAGGATGGGGGATTAAATAAATCTCCCCTTGGCCTTTTGCTAAGGGTTTAGAGGCTGAATCAGAATAAATGAAGAATCAAACTAAATGGCAAATGTCTATTTTAGGCAATGAAATTCAGCATGGAACTATGAGTGGTCATTGCACTGTACACCCATGTGACTGTAACCTACTCTTTGGTCAAATATCCAGAGTCCTGTTTATTCCCATGCACTGAGACCACAGCTGCTATTTGAAAAGCCAGATGTATTCATCCACTTTACACCCATGAGAAAGTTCTTTCTTCATTACTGATTGCCTTTTGACTAAAAGGAAGGCAGAGAGATAGCATAGCCCTCAACGGGGAGCTGAGGGGGAGAGGAAGCCCTGTGTTCTTTGCAATACCCTCCTGGAGTAGAGCTTCCATCACGAGGAGCTGGGAGCAGTAAAGGAGGAAGCAAGTTGTGGCTCAAACGCCATAGACCTCTTAATGTTCTTACTAAAGTACAGCTTCTTGAATAAATGTTTATTTACTCATTAAATATAAATGTGCTTCATCCAAGTAGACTTATAAATGTTTGTCCTTAAGTTAGTTCCCAGAGAAATTAAAATTTTTAGTGATTTTTCTTTTCCATTTATGGTTGTTTCATTGGGCAGACATTTATGAAGCTCATCACTTCATCATTCCAGAAATCATCTTTCATTTATCTCAAATAGTTGTTTAAACTTCAAAAGGTTTTGATTAGCATGTCATACAGTTTATATTATAAAAACTTCCCAAAGTTACAGGATGCTGTCTCCCTTGCCTTCTTCACGCTCGTGCTTTTTGTTCAGTCAAATAATCAATGTGAAAGAGCCTGAGAAATCAGTGATGATTTTGAAAAGAAAAGTGAAATATATCAATGAGTAATGGGAAAAACGGAGGGCAGGAGGGGAAGGGGACAACAGAGGATGAGATGGTTGGATGGCATCACCGACTCAATGGACATGAGTTTGGGTGAACTCCGGGAGTTGGTGATGGACAGGGAGGCCTGGCGTGCTGCGGTTCATGGGGTTGCAAAGAGTCAGACACGACTGAGCGACTGAACTGAACTGAACTGAATGATGATAGTGAACAGAATAAGTGCTTCCCAGGACACAATGTGCCTGTATATGCCAATTTTCTGCCCATGTGGCTTTCCATTCATATCATTAAATTCAGAATAACAGGTGGGAACAGGGAACCAGTCCATATTACTGTAAGTGGTTAACTTGAGGGATAATTTTCATTCATTTAAAAGGATCCATAGATTAGTGTCATTCTGTGGACTCTCAAGATGCACAGTCAGACTTCATGACAGCATTTTTTTAGTCAATTTATGTCAAGTTCATATAAACCACTTTTCCCCTTTCATTTAGTTTAGTTCTTTGGTGATAAAAGGGTTTCAAGGCCAGAATATCAGCTTCTTTAGTTATTTAAAAGCAGCTGAGAACACATAAGTGGCTAAATTTTCTTTTGAGTCTTAGAACAGGTAAATGTTTTAGCCTTAAATATTGAAATTGCATGTGATCTAAATAAATGCTATTCAAATCATGGTTCTGCAGACCAGCCTTGGCTCATGAACTGTTTGCTGCAGATCTGTGAAAAGCCAAAAAAAAAAAAACGAGAATCAATGTTTACAAACATTTATAGCAATTTGACAATGTAGCTTTATTTGAATTTAGTAATAGCAAACTTGGGATTAATGTTTGTATAACTTTGTATTCTTGTTTCATTTCTGTACTTAATCATTTTCATCATACTCTGTGAAACAAAATAGTGCTTCACGACAAGTAGTTTGAGATATTTGAGCATAAGTCTATGCCCTCCTACATTCTCACCAATTCTATGAAGAATGATAATGCACAGTAAATATAAATTTTCCCATTTACATTTTCCAGAAAATGTAACTTTACGCTTTACATCAGTTTTATATTTCTGTATAACAAGTTACCACAAGCTCAATAGTTTAAAGCAATGTCCATTTATCACTCATAATTCTTTAGGTTAGAAGGCTGGCATGCAAGGCTGTGTTCTTTACTTCGGGTATCCCATGGCCAAAATCAAGATGCTGGCTAGACTGAGTTCTTGGCAGGAGGCTAAAGGGAAAAGTAAACCCCCAAGCTCATTCTTGTCATTAACAGAGTTTAACTCTTTGCAATGGCAAGACAACGCTCCCTGTTTCCTTACTGGCTATCGTCCAGAGACTGCTTTCAGCTCTGAGACTCTGCCCATAATTTTTTGTCACTTGGCCTCTTTCATCTTTAAACTAGTAACAATATGTGGAATCCTTCTGCTTCATATCTCTGACTTCCTCTTCTGCGACCTAAGCCATGTGGTTAGGTCAAGCCCAAGGGATAATCTCCCTACCTGAAGGGCAAGTATGCCATGTAACCTAACCTAACCACAGAGTAAAATCTCTCAGAGTCACATACCCAGGGCTGCTGTGGCCATGTCCATGGGGAGTTGGGGATGAGGGAATCTTTGAGGCCATCTTAGAATTCTGCCTACCACATGTTCCACTCTCATATCTCAATTTGGCAATCATCTCCTTGAATTCTGGCCAATAAAAACTCTTGACTATTAAATAATATTTTTTACATACATCTACCCTTTGTAGATTTATGGAGGAGGTCTTTTTCTATATGAAATAGGTTAAAATTGTTTCATTTCAATGACCCCAAATGATATTCACTAAACACCTCCTGTTTGAAAAAAATAGCAACTGCACCTGTGTACTATATATTATAATGTCTAATTTCAATGTCTCAAATTTCACAGAGCATGGGAAAATGGAATCACTTCTTTAAAAGTTCATTTTTTAAAGTTTATTCTTTTTAAAGAACATTTCCCATTAAGAGTTATTTCAAAGGAATGCCTGCGATTTCTGCTAACTTATTACATAGGAGTAGCATATGCATTGGAGAAGGCAATGGCAACCCACTCCAATATTCTTGCCTGGAAAATCCCGTGGATGGAAGAGCCTGGTAGGCTGCTAAGAGTCGGACACGACTGACCGACTTCACTTTCACTTTTCACTTTCATGCATTGGAGAAGGAAACGGCAACCCACTCCAGTATTCTTGCCTGGAGAATCCCAGGGACAGAGGAGCCTAGTGGGCTGCTGTCTATGGGGTCGCACAGAGTCGAACACGACTGAAGTGACTTAGCAGCAGCAGCAGCATATGCATGCTCAGTCATGTCTAATTCTTTGTGACCCTTTGGACTGTAGCCCACCAGGCTCCTCTGTCCATGGGATTTTTCAGGCAAGAATACTGGAATGGGTTGCCATTTCCTCCTCCAGGGGATCTTCCTGACCCAGGGATTGAAACACGTATCTCTTGCATCTCTTACACTGCAAGATTCTCTACCTGCTGAGCCATCAGGGAAGCCAATTTATCATAGACCCATCTTTTTATAATGTAAACCACAGACTGTGATAAAGCATACCAGTTAGAAATATAAACAAATATATTATAGATAACTTAAGTAATACTTTTCTCCCCTGTAAATACAATTTACATCACTTAAAAGCTGGAATCAAAGGAAACTTATTTTTAGATATATTTAGAGCTAGGAGATGTAGCAAGCAAGAGCAACACTAGCTAATTAAATCAAATACCATCCATGATCTCTGTTAGCATTTTAGGGTCAAGATGAAACAAGACGGAAAAAGTCTATGATCCCTTGATAAGTATAACTTGCAACAAATTGGCAAACTGGTTGGAATTAGAAGCCAAAAATAGCAGTTTTGCTGTATAATTTTTTTTTTGCAATGACTTTATAGCTTCACATCCCAGCTTGCATTACTCATTTTGTGAAATAAAGAGAAAACTATATTTTTTGAAAAACTTACTTTAGATAAATTACCCCACCAAACTGACCAGTTAAAAGAAAATATTCCATTGGTTGATGGCATTTGAAATTCTGTACAGGAAAAAAAGAAAACCAAATATTCTTTGACACTGAGAATAATACAGTCAAATATAAAGTAATTGAAAGATTGCTGCTGTGAGCCGTGTCATACACCAGGATTCATGACCTCCAGAGGAGAGGATTTCCATCTGGGGTCAGAGACAAGGCTTGATTAGTTGAAGCTTTTTGTGTAGCAAAGTTTTATTAAAGTGTATTAGAGATTGGGAAAGCTTTTGACATAGGCATTAGAAGGGGACAGAAAGAGTGCCCCTGTTGCTAGTTTTCATGTCTGCTAGTGAGCTTCTAATCAGATAAAAGAAGCACCTCAAGGCTGAGGGAGTTTCAGCAGGCTCCTCTCCCACAATATGCATTTTTGAGATAGGATGGCACACGGTGTGTCATCCCTGGCCATACAATTGACATGAATACTGGTTTGTTGAACCATTATCAGCCCAAGGCTTGAGAAAAGAAAAAAACAAAAACAAAAAGGTTAGTCTTAAGCAGAACAGAGAAGGGAAAAAGTCTGCCGCTTGCAGTTTATATTCTCCTGCCACTTGGGGACCTCTGGGCTTCCTACCTGTTACCCTCTCAGTAATAACTGCAGTCAGTGCAACTTACCCTCTGCTTAGTATTGTGGCTGTTTATATTAAGATGAAAGCATCTAAACCAGTACCTTGTTTCTGAATTGTAGCTTAGTGTAATTAACAATTTCTTCATTTTTCCATGTTGATATTTTTATATAATTCATCTTAAGCAATGCAATCAAGAGAACAAAAACTATAGCTCCCAGACATAAAGAGCTGACTTCAGAACACTGGGATTCTTAAAGATTGTGCTTCACCATGGAGTAAATGTTTGTGTGAAGACAAAGTAAGATAGAGTCAATTTTTCACTAGATAAGCTCAGGCTCATGACCTTTGCCTGATGTCTAAATCAAGAAGCTTGCTCTAAGAATAAAAAAAAAAACAAGTCAGTTTTGTGCTAACTGATGCCTTACTCTATGTTTTGTCTTCTCTTACATCTGCAGGTAGATGTCCTCAGAAATTTGAATACATATTTGACCATAAGATAAGCCAAGTATTGGCCAATACCAAAGAGTTATGAATGTACATGTTCTAATGCCTATGTGCATGCAAAGTCACTTCAGTTATGTCCAACTCTTTGTGACCCCATGGACTATGGCCTGCTAGGCTCCTCTGTGCATGGGACTCTCCACACAAGAATGCTGGAGTGGGTTGCCATGCCCTCCTCCAGGGGATCTTCCGGACCCAGGGATGGAACTCGTGTCTCTTATGTCTCCTGTATTGGCAGATGGGTTTTTACCACTAGTATCGCCATGTTCTGATAACCTCCTCAGTTCAGTTCAGTCGCTCAGTTGTGTCTGATTCTTTGTGACCCCATGAATCGCAGCACGTCAGGCCTCCCTGTCTATCGCCAACTCCCGGAGTTCACTCAGACGCACATCCATCGAGTCCATGATGCCATCCAGCCATCTCATCCTCTGTCGTCCCCTTCTTCTCCTGCCCCCAATCCCTCCCAGCATCAAAGTCTTTTCCAATGAGTCAACTCTTCGCATGAGGTGGCCAAAGTACTGGAGCTTCAGCTTTAGCATCATTCCTTCCAAAGAAATCCCAGGATTGATCTCCTTCAGAATGGATTGGTTGGATCTCCTTGCAGTCCATGGGACTCTCAAGAGTCTTCTCCAACACCACAGTTCAAAAGCATCAATTCTTCGGCTCTCAGCCTTCTTCACAGTCCAACTCTCACATCCATACATGACCACTGGAAAAACCATAGCCTTGACTAGACAGAACTTAGTCGGCAATGTAATGTCTTTCCTTTTGAATATACTATCTAGGTTGGTCATAACTTTTCTTCCAAGGAGTAGGCGTCTTTTAATTTCATGGTTGCAGTCACCATCTGCAGTGATTTTGGAGCCCCCAAAAATAAAGTCTGACACTGTTTCCCCATCTATTTCCGATGAAGTGATGGGACCAGATGCCATAATCTTCGTTTTCTCAATGTTGAGCTTTAAGCCAACTTTTTCGCTCTCCTCTTTCACTTTCATCAAGAGGCTTTTTAGTTCTTCTTCACTTTCTGCCATAAGGGTGGTATCATCTGCATATCTGAGATGACTGATATTTCTCCTGGCAATCTTGATTCCAGCTTGTGTTTCTTCCAGTCCAGCGTTTCTCATGATGTACCCTGCATATAAGTTAAATAAGCAGGGTAACAATATACAGCCTTGACGTACTCCTTTTCCTATTTGGAACCAGTCTGTTGTTCCATGTTCAGTTCTAACTGTTGCTTCCTGACCTGCATAACCTCCTATTAACCTTTAGAGAGGGTGCTGCATGTAATTCCAAATGTGTGGGTGGGCGCTTCCCCACCATCAATAAACAATGCTCCAACCCTAACTGACTGTCCCTCAGTTCGACCCAATCCTGGCACTATTTACCCTAAAATAGCATCATATTCCATAGGTTAAAGATTTATTCCCACAAGCCTACCTCCTGCTTCAGATGCCATACAAGTCCAGGCTGTTACTTGTGCCTCTGCTCAACTGGCTATGTATTCAAAATTTCCATGACCCCCTCCTTGGATTTCAGACACCAGTCACTAGTCCAGGTTTTACCTGTACCTCTGATGAACCAGGTGTAAATCAGAAGTTCCCATGACTTCCTCTTTGGGTTCAATTACTTTGCTAGAGTGACTCTCAGAATTCAAGAAATCCATTTACTCACTAGATTACCAGTTTATTACAATGGATGTTCAGTTAAGTTCAGTTCAGTCGCTCAGTCGTGTCTGACTCTTTGCAACCCCATGAATCGCAGCACGCCAGGCCTTCCTGTCCATCACCAGCTTCCGGAGTCCACTCAAACCCATGTTCCATTGAGTCAGTGACGCCATCCAACCATCTCATCCTCTGTCATCCCCTTCTCCTCCTGCCCTCAATCTTTCCCAGCATCAAGGTTTTTTCAAATGAGTCAGCTTTTCACATCAAGTGGCCAAAGTATTGGAGTTTCAGCTTCAACATCATTCCCTCCAGAGAAATCCCAGGACTGATCTCCTTTAGAATGGACTGGTTGGATCTCCTTGCAGTCCAAGGGATTCTCAAGAGTCTTCTCCACCACCACAGTTCAAAAGCATCAATTCTTCTGTGCTCAGCTTTCTTTATAGCTCAACTCTCACATCCATAGATGGCCACTGGAAAAACCATAGCCTTCCTTGACTAGACGGGCCTTTGTTGGCAAAGCAATGTTTCTGCTTTTTAGTATGCTGTCTAGCATAGTCGTAGCTTTCCTTCCAAGGGGTAAGCGTCTTTCAATTTCATGGCTGCAATCACCATCCCCAGTGATTTTGGAGCCCAGAAAAATAAAGTCAGCCATTGTTTCCACTGTTTGTTCCATCTATTTGCCATGAAGTGATGGGACCAGATGCCATGATCTTCATTTTCTTTCTGAATGTTGAGTTTTAAGCCAACTTTTTCACTCTCCTCTTTCACTTTCATCAAGAGGCTCTTTAGTTCTTCTTCACTTTCTGCCATAAGGGTGGTGTCATCTGCATATCCAAGGTTAGTGATATTTCCCCCACAGTCTTGACTCCAACTTGTACTTTCTCCAGCCCAACATTTCTCATGATGTACTCTGCATATAAGTTAAATAAGCAGGGTGACAATATATAGCCTTGACATACTCCTTTTCCTATTTGAAACCAGTCTGATGTTCCATGTCCAGTTTTAACTTTTGCTTTCTGACCTGCATACAGATTTATCAAGAGGCAGGTCAGGTGGTCTGGTATTCCCATCTCTTTAGGAATTTTCTGCAGTTTATTGTGATCCACACAGTCAAAGGCTTTGGCATAGTCAATAAAGCAGAAATAGATGTTTTTCTGGAACTCTCTTGCTTTTTTGATGATCCAGCAGCAATTTGACCTCTGGATCCTCTGCCTTTTCTAAAACCAGCTTGAACATCTGGAAGTTCACGGTTCACGTATTGCTGAAGCCTGGCTTGGAGAATTTTGAGCATTACTTTACTAATGTGTGAGATGCATCAGTTGTGCTGTAGTTTGAGCATTGTTTGACATTGCCTTTCTTTGGGATTGGAATGAAAACTGACCTTTTCCAGTCCTGTGGCCACTGCTGAGTTTTCCAAATGTGCTGGCATATTGAGTGCAGCACTTTCATAGTATCATCTTTCAAGATTTGAAACGTGGAAAGATCGAATTGGGTGGCATCCTCTGGGTGGAGTTTGGACCTGCATGGCGGCACAAGGAAGCATTCTGTTTTCACAACCTGGCAGCTCTCTGAACCCTTTCCTTTTGGTTTTTTGTGGAGACTTTATTACATAGGCATGATTGACTTAATTATTGTCAACAGTGATTGATTCAACCTCCAGAAGTCAGTGGGAGATGATAGGAATGAAAACTTTGACCCTTATTTATGGCTGGTTGCCCTGGTGACCAGCCTCCATCCCTAGGTGCTCTCCAAAGATCACCTCATTAACATAAAATCCAGTTGTGGTGAAAGGAGTTAGTTTTGAATAACAAGACACTCATAAAGGTGAAAATTTCACCCTTATGGTTCCGAAGCAATTTTAGGAATTGAAGACAAGAGACCATGTAGTATTAAAAGAGATGCTCTCATTGCTCAGAAAATTCTGACAGTATGGGGAACTGAGCGCCAGGAACTGTACAGGAAGACCAAATATACATTATATATATATATATATATATACCAGATACATTTCTTATAAATCACTATATTGCCACCCTTGTTGGTGGTGAATACCCAACCCTAAATGGTGTGAGATGGCTGAACACACAGCAGTCCTTGATATGGGACAGATCAGTTTGCTGGTCACATGTGCTCACAACCTGGGGGAGGACACTGCATGCCAGGCAGGGCCACAGAGGGGTTGCTCCTGAGAACAGACTCAACAATCAGGGGCTGTGGGATACAGATTTTGTAGTATCAAGATGAGATGCTTCTGATTCCCATGGTCTGTTAGAACAGTTTGGCCAACTAGCTGGAAGCCAAATCCTATTAGGTTGAAGACTGGAGTGCAACTTACATGACTGATGGAAGAACTAGCTAGACAGGGCCCCTTTTGCACTGGGTGTGGGCATTATCTGGTGAAACCAGGAGAACTCACAGTGAGGTTCTTGGGGCCTTGTCTGTTTCAAATATGCTAAGACAGCATTTGAAATGTTCTTATAATGCAGCTCAAGTGAGGACAGTCTGAACAAATCAAGACCCAAACCAGCGCTGTTGGGACAAGAAACACATCCTAGCCACTGCAAATTTTCTCTACAAATGATGACAACAACAACAATAATTTCCAACCTTATCCTAAAGTTCCAGGAGGAAGGAAATTTTTAACATCCCCCTGCCTATCTGCTTTGTCACCCCTTATGACATCTCTTGATCATAATTCTCATTATGCTATTTATTCACATATTTGTCTTCCTCACTTTTCTGGTGTGAATAATCCCATTTTTGTCCATGGGCAAGACCAGGGTTACTCCAGGAGGTGAATTGGTGCATGTTCAAACTGCTCCCTGCTCACTTCCCTCTTGGCACTAAGACTGTCATTTCTATGATGGGCTGTTTCTGTCTTTTTCCCAGAAAAGTGCTATTGAAGTTTTATTTACATGAAATGATTCATTTCCACTTTTTTGTCCCCCCTCCCCGGTAGCTTAGAAATTGCCAAAAACCCCAAAGTACCTCATGCTGATGCTGAATCACCGTTAGATGTTTCTTGGAGGACGACCCTGAGTTCGTGAATGTGCCTATCGTAAGAGTAGCTGGACCGCCACTGCAGCAGACCCTAAATGAAGTGGCCTTCTCTACACCTGCCCATCACCACCGTGGAAAGAGGGAAGACTGTGTGCAAGAGGTGGAGGGAGGGAGAACGAAAGGGAAAGTGGGAGAGAGACAGAGCGAGAATTTTGCAAGAATCAAGTAGATTCCAGAAAGCAGTGCCATTAATAACATGTGTCACTCTTGATGACATGAGGAGCCAAATTTGAGACTTCACAGCCAGCCACCAGGGGAAGTTTTTACCGGTACAGTCACTACATAAACTCCCATTTGGTCTTTTCGGTACCCCCTGCCCCGCAGGCATCCTGTAAATTTTCTTGACTTTCTTTCACAAGATTTCTGAACTTGCACGTCCTCCCTGTGCAGTGAGTGCCAGCGAGACTGAGGTCACGGCAACACCCACGGCTGGAGTTTGGGGGAAGGTGATGGGAAGCAGCTGTTCTGTTCTCAGTTCCTGCAAGTCACCTGCTGCCTTATAGAGGATAAAAGACACTGCAGATGAATTCAGCCTCCTTGCTTTTTTCTAAAAAAGTATTTATTTATTTGGCTGTGCTGGATCTTAGTTGCGGCATTAGGTTCTTTGTTGGGTCACCATCTTCTCCACTTCTGATGTGGGGGCTTAGTTGTTCCAAAGCGTGTGGGGTCTTCGTTCCCTGACCAGAGATCAAACCTATGTCCCCTGCACTGGAAGGTGATTCTTAATCGCTGGACGACCAAAGTCCCAGCCTCCTTGCTTTTGTGCTGCCTTCATTCACTTGCGCATTCATTTATGTATTCCGAAACTACCTACTGAGCACCAGCTGGAAGCCAGGCATTCCTCCTGCATGGTTTTGTTCTGCCTGTATCTGCCAAGGGAAAGAAGAGAGGAACCATAGAAGCACAGGTGCCTAAATCCATCCCAGCGTTCTTCTTTGCCAATTCAAACCCTGGAGAAAATGAAACGAATGTTAAAATATTAGAAGGTTAAGCAGAAATAGTTCTTAGAGTGAATAATTTTCTTTAGGGCACTATCTGTTGAAGTCAACACTAGGTCAGATGGATTTTGAGTTGGAATATTAACCTAAAAATACAGAAGTCAATTTGGTTATCTCACTTTGATCAGACAGTATTTGCCTTTGTGAATGTTATCTTTTAACACATGTAAATATTTGCTATGGTTTTTTCTCAAGCTCTAAGATACTGCTTCTCTCAGATTTCTATTGATTTTCAAGGTACGGGATCAGATTCTGATTATTAGCAAATATATTATTTTTCAAATTTTATACAGGCAAGCTATCGGATCCTAAAAACAGGTAAGGGGGATTTTTTTTCCTAAAATAAATAGATACTAACTACAATCCTATATTTTTAAAAAATGATAACAGCATCCCTATTAGTTTGAAAGAAAATTGAGGGTTGTTTTCTTCTTCTGAGCAATGTGTTTATGAATGTCCACTTCCTTGGTTGGTATAATCACATAGCCTGTGAAAAATGCTGTCATTTTCGCATGTTAACCTCAGAAATGAACATTACAATTACCAAAACTCCTGAAGCTTTTGAGAAAAAGTGATCAGTAAGAGAGCCTGGGAAATATATTATGAGTTTAATAGTAAGAGATTTATTTTTAACAACTGTATATTATGAGTCTAATAGTAAGATATTTATTTTTAATAATTCTGTAAACTAGTAAGAAAAGGCTTCTTGAAAACCAATTAGAAAGTTCATTATTGATGTGATCACCTATGAAATTCACTAAATATTTCAGATGACTCTGAGATCAATGAGAAAAGGCGATGGGTCTTAACATCTCAGTTTTCAGTAAGGTGAGGTCATGAAGTTACAAGGATTTAATTTAAATAAACACACACACCCAAAGCATTAGTCTTTTCGAACTTATAAAAGAATTCTATGTCTACCTGTATGTGTTTTCATAAACAGAGAGCATGGACTCTTAAGTAAGTAGATTAAACTATTGTTCAAGCTGAGGATAAAAAGTAGAAAGATTATGTCTGATGTTAGAATCAATGGCACATTGGAGATAAAGGTAGAGAAAGAAATCATTCCAATCATTTGAAGATGGTCTTTTTCTCTATTTGACAGCCTGAAAGGCGGTTATAGAAATGAAAGCTGATTTCCCCAGCCTTGGAATAAGACCCCGGTGGCTAATACCTGACATTATCTTTGTGAGACCCTGAGCAAAGAACACGGCCAAGCCTCCTGGATTTCTGACCTGCAAAACTGAGTTAATAAAAAGGATTTTGCTTGAAGCTGCTAAATTTGCAGTAATTTGATACATGGCAGTTAGGTAAAGCAGGTAATCAAACACTGAGTCTCTGCTTCCAAAAGAACTTCCAAATGGACCAACACGAGCCATGCCTCAACCTCCCCTATCTCTCGCCCGAAATTCCTGGTCACAGCTTTACTTCCTTTTTGACCATTCCCTACTTACCCAATTCATGGTATTGTTTCTCAGGCCCCTCCCCCAGTGCTCTTGTATCTTCATCCTGACACCATATCCTTGGACCCACTTCATATGGAGCCTGTCCCAGTACAACATTGGACTCCAGACCCTTGGAGCTATGCTAACTCCCTCTCAGTTTGTCCCAACTGAGAAGGCAGGACTCTTGTAAATTTTAACACAGCTCAATTGTCTTTCTTCATCACAGAATAGTATCTTCCTGGAAAAAAAAAAAAAAAAAGATGGATATAGAAAATATTTCAGAAGACAAATAGCCAGGGTTTGGAACTGATAGGATGAAGAAAGAGTCAGAAATGTGGAGCCTGGGAGGCATGAAGAATGGTGAGATCACTATCAAACTTCAGAGACTTAGAGCTGGCCTTTTAGGATGAAACTCATTTTATCACGCTTAGTGTGAAGTGTTCCAGGACCATCCAGACTGGTCATATATCCCTTGGAACTGTAAGCTCCAGAGCCTTTCATAATGGTCAGCGCATTTTAAGTGCTCTCTCCTTGAGTGCTTAATAGGGATATAAATTATTCACTTAATAATAAGTGCTCAATTGGGGTTTGAAGGGAAAGTTGTTAGAGCTGACCATGAAGAGTAGGGAAAGCCCCAGTCTTAAGCCACAAATTAACATTTAAGAAAAAAATCTTAACCAGAAATCTAGAAGAGATAAAAGCCAAAACACAAGTTAACTGTTAGATGGTATTACAGACTGACTGTTGAGTAGTGGGTGTGATTGTGGTTGTAGATTTTTTTTAACTCATCTTCCGTTTGAAATACATACTAAAATAATGGTGGGTGGGATAATAGGGTTGAAATCTCTTGGTTTTGATTTAAAATACACCTCAAAAATTGTGAAGAAAGAGGGGGGTTAAGAACATTGAAGCAGAAAGTTGGATGGGTATTAAAGCTGGGTGATAGGTGCATGGGGATTCAACAGATAATTCTCCTTACTTTCAGGCTTGAAAATTGCTGTAACGACAGGAAAGAAAGAGAAAAAGAGAGAGAAGGAAGGGAAGGAGGGAGGGAGAGAAGAAAATGAAGAGTTGCCACAAGTTGCCAATTATTTTTCACTGATGCTGCTCATTGAACCCTCTTAGTCTACTCTAAACCCAATTTGTCAGACTGTAGGCATGAACATCTGTTTCTAAGCCTTTAAAGTTTTCTTCCTTCTACTCATCAAATGCTTACTCCATGGTGAGCCTGTGTGAAAGTCTTTGCTAGAGTTAGGTTGATATGAGTTAGGTTGGTATGATATTACTCATATCCACAGATAAGCATCTTATGTGGGAACCGACAAAGATGTCATTTTTGCCATAAAATATGACTGTGACTCACCATAGGAACAGCCTCATTGAACAACTGTAAAACATGTGGGCACAATGCTCCCTTTTCCACTTTCTAATGTCCTGAAAACAAAAATCCACCATTGCTACTCTATTGTGTCACTACTTACCTACATAAGGCCCTGGATCAATCTGACTCCATCTGAGGAGGGCAGGTTTGGAAGAACAGACTGCTCACTTCAGAGAGAGAGCTGGGAAGAGGAGAGGGGCAATGCCCACCCAGTCAGAAGAGGTACCAGACAGCCCCAAGCAGTCCGCTGACCTAGTACTATAACAACAACCCTAACAGAGAAGCTAATCTCCTTGATGGAAAACAGACACGTGTCTTACTTACACCTCTTACAGCTTTCCTGCCCGCTAAGTATTTTGCTCGGCTGAGAGGGGAGAGGGCATGGGGACATTTGATGTCTCCAGGAACCACCTGGATGAAGCACAGCAGAAGAGGCTACCTGGAAAATGCCTTCTTCTCTCCGCATCCTTCCCCACTCAGGCAGCGCAAGAGAAAGAGAGGAGCTCAGGTGGGAAGATGTGCTGAGCAGACAGAGAATACCACCGTCTTCATTTTCAATTAATTCTGCTTCTCCAGTGGCACAGGACTATGACCAAAAAGGATGAATTCTGCCGGATTTATTAAATTTCAATATCATGTTTGGAGGAGGCATGCAGCATTTCACACACATGCACAGACTCCCCTTTTAGGCCTAATAGGAAAAGAAAATGACCCCATGCTAAGGACAGGAGCTCAGAACAAATGATCTAGAAAGTCTCATCTAGTAACCATCTGGCCCTTGGGATCTTGAGAACAAATCATGGTGTAATGTTTCAAAAGGATTCAGGGTTTTAGACAAACCTAAAATTCAAGACTGAATCTTGGCTCTGCCAATTACAGGTGTGAAAAAGTCTCTTGGCTGCCTTGATTCTTAACTTCCTGACTTTCCAGTCAGGCTAGTGGGCTAATCGTGCAGGCCATGGTGGCTGTGATAGTTAAAAGGAATATTCGTGTAGCTGAGTGATGTAGATATGAATTCCTCAGACCAAAGCTCAGGTGTGTGAAAATGTAAATTCACCCTTTCCTGTGGTTGAATTTAGACAGTATCTTAAGTGCCCCTTCCTTCTAGTGGCAGAAATTAGGTTTAGTCACTTCTAGTAAATCAGGTTGATTCAGAGTATTCTCAGGCAAAAGTTCTGGACAATGGCAAAATCACAATATTGTAAAGTAATTATCCTCCAATTAAAATACATAAACAACTTTTTAAAAAAGAAAAAATATCCAGAAAAAAGTTCTGGATATTGTCATGTTTGACTGTGTGAGTGTGAACCTTCTTCCTTTGAGTGGTGCGGGGGAGTGGGGGATGCTACAGTAAATGGGAGTGGGGACCATTCCCTCCAGATCAAAGCCAAAGATAGGTAAGCTCCCAAGCAGCTGGAGAGTGGGCACAAGACTGGTGTTGGCCCGCAAGCTAGCCTCGCCCAGAACATCAAATCAGAGTGAGCAGGAAGCGAGGGATGCTAGAGAATGTATCTTGGCAGCAGCGGCAGCAATGGCATCCAAAGCCCTGTTCCTGGAGTGGGAGAGGTTGACAGCAGTGACGCCCCATGTCCATTTCTGACACAGGTGACACAGTGGTGGTGTCATCCACATGTTGCCAGAAACTTCCTGTGCTGCGGTTTTTGCTGGAGGTAATCCACCCTTTTTTTCTGAACCCACTGATTCTGAGAACTGCCTGGTATCCTTCCTGTAAATTCCTTTAATGCTTATGTTAACCAGAGTTGTCTCTTTGTTTCTAACCAAGGATGCTGACGATTCACTTAAGCATTTCTCCCAAATGTCCCTAGAGGGTGGTGGAATGAGGCACCCAAGCTCCATGGGGATTTACATGGTAACAGCTTATGTAGAGGGATCTGTCTTCTAGATGGTGTTCACGATCAGTTTCACATAAGCATCTGCGGAGACGTATGTGGTTCTACCTAGTCCTCAGTTATCATCCCCTCTCCACACCAGCCACCACCTGAGATGCCTTTGTTCCCGCCTGGGCCCCAATCTTATGTTTCCCACCACATTTACCGTGAGCATCTTCATCCTGCAAGTCTTCTGGTCTCAGTCTCAGATGCTGGACAATGTCAGTCCCATGGAAAGAACCCTCTGCCCCTGCACTCCATGAGGGGATCAGGATAATCTGTGGTTTTGCCTCAAGTCAGTCTGCCTTGGTACTTTGGTTTGTCTAATCTCTAGTGGCACAAGGAGCTGTGAGGTCTTGCTGCCTCCCAAGACTCTGACAAGGAGTGGAACCTAGGACTCCTGAATATTTGGATCTTCTAATGTGTCTGCGGGCTTCTAAGGTTCTGCTGGGATTCAATCCAGTGTAGGAGAGGGGCAGGTTGCAAGGTCTGGTTCTTGAAGACATTCACCAGATCCTAATGTTTTCCAAACCCTGTGCCATCCCGAGACTGGAGGATTGTATATTTCTCAGAGAGGAGGGGAGAGAGCAGCCCAGGAATACCACATATTCATCCACTTTTATTCCATGTTAATTTTTCAGACCAGGACTTTGGCATATATATCACTGTTTATTTTTTTAATGTATGCACATGGTTACTTTATAGATCATATTAAAATGTACACAATCCAGAGCAGTAGCTTTTATCTCACCTTTACCACCCCCCAAGCTATTACTTTTACATACTTTAGCCGTTTCTTTTATAAGATTATGTTGCTGTTTATTGATTCTACCTACTACTTTTCTCTTGTAAAATATGTATATTTAATGCTAATACACTCCCCTCTTCTCCCGTCCATCCTTCCACTAAAAAATATTATGAAAACACATTACAAGACAAACATCTAGCACTGGAAAGTAGGGCAGTGACTGGATTGTCAAGCAGCCTCTTGTGAGAATGTGGAGGAAACAGCTTTGTATTTACATAGGTGAATAAGAATTGCCATTGATAAAATCTGAATGTAAAAACCAAAAATGATTATTAAAAGAGCATAGATAAAGCAACTATACTCATAAAATCAGACAAAACTAAGAGGAGGGAAGGGAAGATGTGGGATGATAATAGAAAGAAACACAAGCCAAAATATTGATTTTATACAGAGAAGAATCAAGATATATACATACTTTATTTTGTTTAACAGAAAAGATAATTTTGGATAACTTAAGGATAATCATGAGTAGAACTGAATAAGGACCATTATTTTCTAAATGATTATAGAAAAGAAAAAAAAAAGGGAATCTCAGAAAATAAGGAAGTGTAGTTTACATGGATACAGAAAGATAACAAAAGAAAAGGCCTACTTTTCCTTTCTTTTCTTGTAATGTTCTAGAGTCCCTCACTCTCCCATATTTATTGAGGTACAATTAACAAATAAAAATTGTATCAATTTAATAGATTATACCACATGATTTTTTTAAGGTATACAAAATGATGATTTCACATACACATATCTGATTTCAGGCCATATACCTTGTCCTGTAGCGACCTGAAGCAGGATTTTGATTCCCAGCCAGGGATTGAAGTCAGGTCACCGCAGTTGAGAGTACTGAATCCTAGCCACTAGACCAGTTGTTTTTGTTGTTGACCAAGTTGTGTCCAACTCTTTGCAACCCCATGCCCTGAAGCACACCAGGCTCCTCTGTCCTCCACTATCTCCCAGAGTTTGCCCAAACTCATGTCCATTAAGTCAGTGATGCTGTCTAACCATCTCATCCTCCGCTATCCCATTCTCCTTTAGCCTTCAATCTTTCCCAGCATCAGGCTCTTTTCTAAAAATTTGGCTCTTCCCATCAGGTGGCCAAAGTATTGGAGCTTCAGCTTCAGCATCAATTCTTCCAATGAATATTTAGGGTTGATTCTTTTAGGATTGACTGGTTTGATCTCCTTGTTGTCCAAGGGGCTCTCAAAAGTCTTCTACAACACTATAATTTGAAAGCATCAGTTCTTCAGTGCTCAGCCTTCTTTATGGTCCAGCTCTCACATCCATACATGACAGCTCAAAACAACATGGTTTTGACTATACAGAATTTTGTCAGCAAAGTAATGTCTCAAATCTAACTGCTGTCTAGGTTTGTCATAGCTTTCCTTCCATGGAGCAAGTGTCTTTTAATTTAATGGCTGCAGGCACCATCTGCAATGATTTTGGAGCCCAAGAAAATCTATCACTGCTTCCACATTTCCCCTTCTATTTGCCAGGAAGTGATGGGACTGGATGTCATGCTCTTCATTTTTTTAATGTTGAGTTTCAAGCCAGCTTTTTTACTCTCCTCTTTAACCCTCATCAAGAGGAACTTTAGGTCCTCTTGGCTTTCTGCCATTAGAGTGGTATTATATGCATATCTGGGGGTTTCCCAGAGAGTGCCAATGGTAAAGAATCTACCTGTCATGCAGGAGACATAAGGGACGAGGGTTTGATCCCTGGGTTGGGAAGATCCCCTGGAGAAGGAAATGGCAATCCACTCCAGTATTCTTGCCTGAAGAATCCCATGGGCAGAGGGGCCTGTTGGGCCACAGTCCATGGGGTTGTTAAGAGTAGGATATGACTGAAGCAACTTAGCGTGCATCTGGATATCTGAGGTTGTTGATATTTCTCTTGGCAATCTTGATTCTAGCTTGTGATTCATCCAGCCTGGCATTTCCCATGACATACTCAACATATAAATTAAATAAACAGGATGACAGTTAAATAGACTGGGTGACAGCCTTGTCATACTCCTTTCCCAAATTTGAACCAGTCAGTTGTTCCACGTCCAGGTCTAACTGTTGCTTCCTGACCCACAGACAGGTTTCTCAGAAGACAAGTAAGGTGGTCTGTTACTCCTGTCTCTTGAAGAATTTTGCACAGTTTGTTGTGATCCACACAGTCACAGACTTTAGTGTAGTCAATGAAGCAGATGTTTTTCTGGAATTTCCTGGCTTTCTCCATGATCCAACCAATGTTGGCAATTTGATCTCTGATGCCTCTTCCTTTTCTAAACTCAGCTTGTACATCTGGAAGTTCTTGTGGCCAATGAAAAAACTCTGGCCCCTTGGCTTGGCTGGAATGAATTCCCACAAAGACAGGAAGTAGTGAAACAAGTAAGGAAAAGAATACATATGAATAAGAAAACATGGGTGAATTCAAAGAAAGAGCTGAGTGCTGGTGATAGTTTTAATCACTGTTTTTGTTGTTGTTCAGTTGCTCAGTCACATCTGACTCTTTGTGACCTCACTGACTGCAGCACTCCAAGTTTTCTTGTCCTTCACCATCTCCTAGAGCTTGCTCAAATTTATTTCCTTTGAGTTGCTGATGCCATCCAACCATCTTGTCCTCTGTCATCCCCTTCTCCTCCTGCCTTCAATCTTTCCCAACATCAGGGTCTTTTCTAATGAATTGGCTCATTGCATCAGGTGGCCAAAGTACTAGAGCTTCAGTTTCAGCATCAGTCTTTCCAAAGAATATTCAGGACTGATTTCCTTTAGGATTGACTGGTTTGATCTCCTTGCAGTCCAAGAGACTCTCAAGAGTCTTCTGCAACACCACATTTAAAAAGCGTCAATTCTATGGTGCTCAGCCTTCTTTATGGTCCAACTCTCACATCCACGCATGACTACTGAAAAAACCATGGCTTTGGCTAGATGGACATTTGTCAGCAAAGTGATGTTTCTGCTTTTTAATATGCTATCTAGTGCCGGGGTCCTGCCCCAGTGGATCCAGGGAATTCGAAGCAGGGACAGCATTGGTGAGGAAAGACTTATTTATTTATTAATATAAGATTAGATTAGGAAGAAACAGTGTAGTAGGAAAATTTAGTGGTGAAAAGAAGGCTGAATAACTTGGCTTACGGGGAAAACCAATAAAATTCCAGACAAGGAATTTGCACCATCTACGTTAAGCCACCGGCGTCCGTTTGAATATCGGAGAGTGCCTGCCTTGGGCTCTCTCTCTTATGGATCTTAGAAGCCGGGACAAGTAAGTAGACATGGTGAGCCTCCACACCCCAGATGGGAATTCAGCCTGAAATTAGAGTAAAGAGAAGACACGGGGGAGACCAATCCTTCTAATGACTGCCCCCCCCTCTATTGTCCTTCAAGGCCTTTTATACTTTTGATTATACATAGAGATCAATGGGTAATACAAAATTATGTAGCATTAGCAGCCCAGACTCTTTCTGTATATCTTTTTGTATACAAAAGATCTCAGGTGATTTACATTATCTTCTGGCCAAGAGGCTTGCTAACACTTTTTGGCTCTCTTCCTTAATGAATGTTAATTTCGTTTCCCCTGAAGTGTTTTTATTTAATCTGCATCTCCTTAAAGCACTAAAGTTACATCTCTATAGAACAAAGGCACAGTGGGTTATAACAAAGAAGTTACTTAACTCAAAGATCTAATGTTGCTACTTGTTTTTTCTATATACCAACTATATCAACAAGTAAAAGATAAGAAAATTTGTCAGCAAGTATTGGCTCAACAAATGAAACCTTTAATCAGTCCTATTCTAATGATTTTGACTCCTCGGAAGCCCCTATATTCCTAGGATGTTTTAAGCTTCCTGTGCATCCTGCGGTCAGGAGGCCTCAAACAATTACATGCGCAGCTGTACGAGTCCTGCAGGCAGGCTAGAAAGCCATCAGAGGGGTTTTTGGATTGAAACACTCGTATTATGCCCAGGAGATTTATTATCTAAAAGCTCTAATTTTTTCAGAAAAAGGTGGTGGGGGGACAGCCCCCTGTTAATGACAGAAGAGTAGGTGGAAAGCATAACACAGTAAAGCAGGCAGACTCTGGTCTTGGGGGGTGGATGCTCAGGAAATTCCAGGGGGAACCCCTGAAGCCTGATCACATCCTTGCGTTTTGTCAGGCTTCCTTCTGCATGACCTTGTCACAGGTGGGATTCCTCACGCTGGCCCCCCGCAATCTAGTATTGTCATAACTTTTCTTCAAGGAGCAAGCGTCTTTTAGTTTCATGGCTACAGTCACAATCTGCAGTGATTTTGGAGTCCAGGAAAATAAAGTCTCTCACTGTTTCCTTTCTTTCCCCATCTATTTGCCATGAAGTGATGGGACAACACACCATGATGTTCATTTTTTGAATGTTGAATTTTAAGCCAGCTTTTTCACTCTCCACTTTCACTTTCATCAAGAGAATTTTTAGTTCCTCTTCACTTTCTGCCATAAGGGTGGTGTCATCTGCATATCTGAGGTTATTGATAATTCTCCCAGCAATCTTAATTCCAGCTTGTGCTTCCTCCAGCCCAGCATTTCTTATGATGTACTCTGAATATAAGTTAAATAAGCAGAGTGACAATATACTGCCTTGACGTACTCCTTTCCCAATTTGGAACCAGTCCATTGTTCCATGTCCAGTTCTAACTGTTGCTTCTTTACCTCTATACAGATTTCTCAGGAGGCAGGTAAGGTGTTCTGGTATTCCCATCTCTTTAGGAATTTTCTACATTTCGTTGTGATTCACACAGTCAAAGGCTTTAGTGTAGTCAATAAAGCAGAAGTAGGTGTTTTTCTGGAATTCTCTTGCTTTTTCTATGATCCAACAGATGTTGGCAATTTGATCTCTGGTTCCTCTGCCATTTCTAAGTCCAGCTTGTGCATCTGGAAGTTCTTGGTTCCCATACTGTTGAAGCCTGGCTTGGAGAATTTTGAGCATTACTTTAATAGCATGTGAGATGAGTGCAATTGTGCAGTAGTTTGAACATTTTTGGTATTGCCTTTCTTCAGGATTTGAATGAAGAGTGACCTTTTCCAGTCCTGTGGCCATTGCTGAGTTTTCCAAATTTGCTGGCATATTGAGTGCAGCACTTTCACAGGATCGTCTTTTAGGATTTGAAAAAGCTCAGCTTCAGTTCCATCACCTCCACTAGCTTTGTTTGTAGTGATGCTTCCTAAGGCCCGCTAGACTTCACACTCCAGGATGTCCGGCTCTAGGTGAGTGATCACACCATCATGTTTCTCTGGGTCATGAAGATCTTTTTTGTATAGTTCTTCTGTGTATTTTGACACTTCATCTTAGTATCTTCTGCTTCTGTTAGGTCCATAATATTTCTCTCCTTTATTGAGCCCATCTTTGCATGAAATGTTCCTTTGGCATCTTTAATTTTCTTGAAGAGATCTCTAGTCTTTCCCATTCTATTGTTTTCCTCTATTTCTTTGCATTGATCACTGAGAGAGGCTTTCTTATCTCTCCTTTCTACTCCTTGGAAATCAGCATTCAGATGAATATATCTTTCCTTTTCTCCTTTGCCTTTCACTTCTCTTCTTTTCTCAGCTATGTAAGGCCTCCTCTGACAACCATTTTGCCTTTCTTCATTTCTTTTTCTTGGGGATGGTTTTGATCACTGCCTCCTGTACAATGTACAAACCTTTGTCCACAGTTCTTCAGGCACTCTGTCTATCAGATCTAATCCCTTGAATTTATTTGTCACTTCCACTGTATTATAATAAGTGATTTGATTTAGGTCATACCTAAATGGCTTAATTGTTTTCCCTGCTTTCTTCAATTTGAGACTGAATTTTGCAATAAGGAGTTCATGATCTGAGCCACAGTCAGCTCCCAGTCTTGTTTTTGCTGACTGTATAGAGCTTCTCCGTCTTCAGCTGCCAAGAATATAATCAATCTGATTTTGGTATTGACCATCTGGTAATGTCCACGTGTAGAGTCATCTCTTGTGTTGTTGGAAGACAGTGTTTGCTAGGACCAGGGCTTTCTCTTGGAAAAACTCTGCTAGCCTTTGCCCTGCTTCATTTTGTACTCCAAGGCCAAACTTGTCTGTTACACCAGGTATCTCTTGACTTCCTACTTTTGCGTTTCAGCTTCCTGTATTGAAAAGAACATCTTTTTTTTTTTTTTTTTTTTGGTGTTAATTCTAGAAGGTCATATGGGTCCTCATGCTGCTGCTGCCGCTGCTAAGTCACTTCAGTTGTGTCTGACTCTGTGCAACCCCAGAGACGGCAGCCCACCAGGCTCCCCCATCCCTGGGATTCTCCAGGCAAGAACACTGAAGTGGGTTGCCATTTCCTTCTCCAATGCATGAAAGTAAAAAGTGAAAGTGAAGTCGCTCAGTCGTGTCCAGCTCTTCGCGACCCCATGGACTACAGCCTACCAGGCTCCTCCTTCCATGAGATTTTCCAGGCAAGAGTATTGGAGTGGGGTGCCATCGCCCTCTCCATAGAACTGTTTAATTCACCTGAAGTCGAATGTTTCTATGAAGAGCCACCTTTTAGAACTAAATCATTGTTATGTGGCATTTATTCCAGGCTTCCTTTGGCCAATCATGTTGCTTTTCCTGACTCTGAGTCCGTATTTGGTTTATCTAGATAATCATGATGGTGTGATCACTAATCTAGAGCCAGACATCCTGGAATGTGAAGTCAGGTGAGCCTTGGAAAGCATCACTGCGAACAAAGCTAGTGGAGGTGATGGAATTCGAGTTGAGCTGTCTCAAATCTGAAAGATGATGCTTTCAAAGTGCTGCACTCAATATGCCAGCAAATTTGGAAACCTCAGCAGTGACCTCAGGCCTGGAAAAGGTCAGTTTTCAATCCAATTCGAAAGAAAGGCAATGCCAAAGAATGCTCAAACTACCACACAATTGCACTCATCTCATATGCTAGTAAAGTAATGCTCAAAATTCTCCAAGCCAGGCTTCAGCAATACGTGAACCACGAACTCCCTGAAGTTCAAGCTGGTTTTAGAAAAGGCAGAGGAACCAGAGATGAAATTGCCAACATCTGCTGGATAATGGAAAAAGCAAGAAAGTCGCAGAAAAACATCTATTTTTGCTTTATTGACTATGCCAAAGCCTTTGACTGTGTGGATCACAATAAACTGTGGAAAATTCTGAAAGAGATGGGAATACCAGACCACCTGACCTGCTTCTTGAGAAATCTGTATGCAGGTCAAGAAGCAGTAGTTAGAACGGAGCATGGAAAAACAGACTGGTTCCAGATAGGAAAAGGAGTACGTCAAGGCTGAATATTGTCACCCTGCTTATTTAACTTCTATGCAGAGTACATCATGAGAAATGCTGGACTGGAAGAAACACAAGCTGGAATCAAGATTGCTGGGAGAAATATCAATAACCTCAGATATGCAGATGATACCACCCTTATGACAGAAAGTGAAGAGGAACTAAAAATTCTCTTGATGAAAGTTAAAGTGGAGAGTGAAAAAGTTGGCTTAAAGCTTAACATTCAGAAAACGAAGATCATGGCATCTGGTCCCATCACTTCATGGGAAATAGATGGGGAAACAGTGGAAACAGTGTCAGACTTTATTTTTTGGGGCTCCAAAATCACTGGGGATGGTAACTGCAGCCATGAAATTAAAAGATGCTTATTCCTTGGAAGAAAAGTTATGACCAAACTAGATAGTATATTCAAAAGCAGAAACATTACTTTGCCGACTAAGGTCCATCTAGTCAAGGCTATGGTTTTTCCTGTGGTCATGTATGGATGTGAGAGTTGGACTGTGACAAAGGCTGAGCACCCAAGAATTGATGCTTTTGAACTATGGTGTTGGAGAAGACTCTTGAGAGGCTCTTGGACTGCAAGGAGATCCCACCAGTCCATTCTGAAGGAGATCAGCCCTGGGATTTCTTTGGAAGGAATGATGCTAAATCTGAAACTCCAGTACTTTGGCCACCTCACGTGAAGAGTTGACTCATTGGAAAAGACTCTGATGCTGGGAGGGATTGGGGGCAGGAGGAGAAGGGAACAACCGAGGATGAGATGGCTGGATGGCATCACTGACTCGATGGACATGAGTCTGAGTGAACTCCGGGAGTTGGTGACGGACAGGGAGGCCTGGCGTGCTGCAATTCATGGGGTTGCAAAGAGTCAGACACAACTGAGCGACTGAAATGAACTGAACTGAACTGAGGGATCCTCCCATGTTTGTGTCCACATCTCTTAGCCAAAATGTATTCCAGTGAAGAGGCCTAAGTGTAGATTGATATCACCTACTATGGGGTGGCACCCCTTCTCTTTTTGACCTCCAAGGAGCTTTTCTGCACATGTATAGCCAAGAAATTCTCCATAACCTCAAGAGTGAGAAATATGTGGTCTCTGTATTTTATCTGGGCAGGGCTCACCCTCTCCTATTATCTTTGCCTTGGAGTATCTATCCATACGGGACAAACTAACTCTCCAGCCTAGGTCCTATCTATCTCCTGTCTCACATACATTGTGAAAATATTACTACATCAAGTTACTAACATCTTCATCACCTTACATGGTTACCATTTGTGTGTCTATGTGTGTGCGTTTGGTGAGAATACTTAAGATCTACTCTCTTGGCAAATTTCAAGTGCTATTAACTATAGACACCATGGATGTACATTAGCGCCACACAATTTATTCATCTTACAAATAAAATTTTGTATCCTTTAACCAGCATTTCCCCATTTCCTCCAGTTCCCAGGCCCTAGTAACCACCATTCTATTCCCTGCTTCTTTGAGTTTTACATTTTTAGATTTCATATATAAGTGAGATCATACAGCATTTGGCTTTCAGTTTCTCGCTAGCATCATTTAGCATAACATCCTCTGGTTCATCTATGTTGCTCTGAATAGCAAGGTTTCCTTCTTTTTATGGCTAAGTACTATTCTACTGTTTGTATATCCACATCATCCTTTCCTCCAACTGCATACACTTAGGCTGTTTCTATATCTCAGTTCTTACAAATAATGGTTCAGTAAACATAGGCCTGCAGATATCCTCTTCTAGATCCTGATTCATTTCATTTGGATATATACTCAGAAGTGGGATTGCTAGATTATATGGATTACATAGAGGTTGTATTTTTAATTTTTTTAGGAATCTCCTTCCTGTTTTCCTTAATGGCTATGCCAATTTACATCCCCACTAAGTGTACAAGGACTCCGTTTTCTTCACACCCTTGCCAGCACATCTTATCTCATCTTTTTGATACTGGAAACAAAATTATTTTTTAAATCCAGGCCCTGCAAGCCTAGCCAGGTCTCCGGGCATCTTTGTAACTCAGTCTTCTTAACTGTATAATGAAAATAAAATGCCCATTTCATAAGGTTATTGCAAGATTGAATGAGATCAAGCAAATCTGACAGCCTCCTATTGCATGGTATCAATAATGTTTACATTCAAAGTAGTGCTGTCCAGAATTCAAAAGCAATTCAAAAAGAGCTTTAATCTTTCTTTGCATCTCTTGAGGAGCATATCAGCAATTCAATTCAAAACTTAAAATATGACTTCTTAAAGTTACAGTTTTCTCAGAGCCCGTAGCTTCTCTGGAATCCCCATCCCTGCTCACCATTAGTCTACACATCAGGATCTCCTTGGTCCATTGCAGTCTTTGTTCTCATAGTCGTTTCCATTCTTCCTCTGAACTAGCCAGTCTTGTCTCTCTCTCTACCCACCTTCCCGATGCTGTGTTTAAAAATCATAAGAACATGGCCACACATTCAGATCTCTTCTTACAGGAGAGAAGACGAGAGAAGTTACATAAACTCAGGCAGAGAAAAGAAGGAAGTAAAATTGGAATTATGCTTTAATAAATTTTATCCCCATCACATATGTAAAGTGCCTTACACATAATAAATACTTAATGCAGAACTATTTCCTTTCTCAGTAACTCCCAACATTTCATAAATGCTTAGTCTTTGTTTTTGATATATGCTCCATAAATAAAAATAATTATTTAATCCTTGAACACTAAATTTCTCAACACTCTCTCCCCAACTCTACCAAATTAGCAATTTGAAATTGGGCACCGCTTCACAGGAGAAGGGCTGCTGTTTTAAAGCAAATCTATGATTCAGATAAAATTAAAAACCTGCATTACAATATGAATAATCACCTCCTAAAGTCTCTAGTCCATGCTTGTTTTTTTTTTTTTTTTTGCATTGCATTTTCTCAAAGCCAGCTACACCTGCACCCCACAGCATCCCTGAGGGGCCGAAAGTGAAACTACAGTCTGCATAAGACCCCCTTGGTTGGTCCAACTTTTTTAAAAGTAAGGTTTTTTTTTCTCCTGACATTTTAGAAGTGTTATTAAAACTCACTGGATTCTTGGGATTTGGAGAGGGAAGAAAAGAAACAACTGAAACCTTGATTTTCCTCCCCTGGATATCATGTTTGTTTTGACGTGTGGGTGTGGTGCGCTTTTCTGGCAGTGACTGTGCAAATTCAGCCCTGGGCGTCTGCAGGACACATCACAGCCATGTCTAGGTTGCTTGGACAAGGAGTATTGCTTTTCTGTCTGCAGGTCATTCACACACAGCTGCTGGGCTCAGGTGTCACTGCACCAAGCTGCTCTGCTCTTTCATTAAGATCTTAAGCTACATACTTATGTGTCCGGTAACAAAAAGCAAGGAGAGGCACTGGTGGAGAGTTTAATGTAGAGGTGGATGAAGATGGGTTATGGGGTCATAGATTTGTAGGAAAGGTGCAGGCTGCGAGTCTCTGACCCTTTGACAAGACACCACTGTCTTTTGTATTTCACGTTTCTAACTGAGTGTCAGGACACCATCATTTCTGCTGTGTCTTTTTTTTTTTCATTCTGCAGTTTTTTTGCCTCCTACTTCAGCGGGAGGTCTTCTCAGATGTCTTTGAAATTTGAGGTTGCCTCTCCCTCACCTATCTTCGCACAATGTAGACAGTGATATATGTTTTGTTGTTGTTGTTGTTGTTGCAGATTTTTTTCTGCTGAAATGAGTTTTGATATTTTATTTGCCTCATTCATCATCTTTCCCTTCTTCCAGTCATGGATTATTCTGCTTCAGCCATACACAGTGGACTACTTAAGATTCATGCATTCATTATGTTATTTCACACCTACATTCCTTTGCGTGTTCTGCCCCCCTGCTTAGAGTTCATTTTGCTTAGATCCATAAACATAGGGGAAAAAAACTTACAGTTACTAAAGGGGAAACAAACAGGAGGGGAAGGATAAGGTTTGGGATTAACATATACACCCTACTATATCTAAAACAGATAACCAGTAAGGACCTACTGTATAGTACAGGGATCTATACTCAGTATTTTGTAATAACATATAAGAGAAAATAATTTGTAAAAACAAACAAACAAACAAATATATATATATACATATATATATATAAAACTGAATCACTTTGCTATACACCTGAAACTAAAACAACATTGTAAGTCAACTATACTTAAATTTAAAGTTTTTGAAAGGGATTCCTTTCCTGTACTTTATTTAGCTATTGCCAGTGCTTGTCTCTCAGAACTCAACCTGAGTTATTCCAGAAACTTTCCTTGACTCTCTCATTGTGCTCCCCTAGCAACCTGTAAATACCACATAAAACCAATATTTGCTGAGCACTTATGAAGACCTAAGCATTGTGTTAAGCACCTAACTTCTTTTAATTCATTTAATCCTCATAACAATCTTAGGTTGAAAGAATTGGTGCTTAAAATCCTTTTACAGACAAGAAGAGACATAAAAACATCAAGGAACTTGCCTCAGGCCAGGCTTGTGGTAAGGTTCAAATACAAGTGCAGGTCTGTGACTTCAAAGCCTGTCCTCTTTAGCACTAGATTATTCTCCCATTTCTAATACATAAGGTGTATTTGCTGATGTGCTTTATTTATGGGAAAGTTTTCCCAGCTCTTCCATTAATTTGAAATTTCCTTGGACTGAGAGCTAAAGTCTTACTTCAGCATACACCACTAGCAAAGTGCCTGGCTTCAATCAAGGTCTCAACCAAAGTTGTTGAATAAATGAGAGTAGAGGTCTCTAGTCTGTCACCTTCCATGTTCAGCTTACGTCAGAGTCCCTCTTTTCTCAGTGAAATTGAAACTCAAATTCACCAGGTCAAACCATACGATATGCTAGTGAGGAAAAGCAGAAGGAATCCGAGGCAACTGGTATATTTGGCAATGAGTAGAGTGAACAGGAAAAGCAATGTGTAAGTGCCCATAGATGCCAAGCTCCAGGGATGAATTAGTTTGTGCAGCTGGGAGTCAGGGGCAGCCAGCCACCAATGTCATCAATAGAGGAACACAGATCAAGGGGCAGAGGAAAGATATCCTGTGAAACCAAAAGCTGATTGAGAGAAACCCACGTAAGTCCACATAAAGGACAAGATGGTATCGACAAGATGGAATGTCGTGTCGATTTCAATAGTGATGTTACAAGACTATAGGATGTGCCTGAGCATTTGCAATGATCAAATCATCTGTCGTGAGGACTCAGTAGTGAGTCCCAGGGAAAGAGAGCTAGGATTTGTTTAGAGAAATTGCAACAAGGAGAGATAGGATCTGCACTCACAGAAATAACTCTGTGGAGGAGCTTCTAGGCAGTTCTGGATCACCAGCTCACGTAGTTAACAAATGAATGAGAGTGAATAAAAGCAAGTATGTGACATAATTAAAGATAGGGTGAGGTATTAACAGCCCCACTGAAAAGAGCAGAATATGCATTTGCATGAAAAAAATATGAATGTGAATTAGATCTGTGATGAGGAGAGAGTGACGTATTCTCCAGGAATCCTGAATACAGGAACTGTAGGGAGTTACGTGTTCTATGCATAGCTGGAGAAGTCATACAAATGTAATGCACAGGGAAGAAGAGTTACGTAGTTAGGTAGGATTGAAAGGGGACAGCAGAATGGGTTTCAGATGAGACAGAAGAGAGAGAATAGATGAATGTGTATTTCAAGTTTTAAAATGGAGAAGAAAATATCAAATTATTGGGAATATACATGCAGCAAGAGAAGGGGGAAGAAAATCAGAAAACTACTTTTTGTAAATCAAAAACTGTGGTGATCAAAATCCTGGCTTCAAAAGAAGAGATTTCAATAAAAGAAAAGATAAGGGCAGGAGATTTGGGGGAAATGAATAAAAGGGGGAAAAAAAAAGACGATTTTTTTTTTTAATGCAGTAGCCAATTCCAAATCAAAAGGAACAGGGCAGTGATACCGAGCTTGAGACGGCAAAGGGTAACGGAAAGAGGGCCACCCCAAGGGAAGTAAGAAAGGTCAAATAAAAATGTGAAGAGCACAACACCTTCAAGTTGGACATGAGATTTAAGTAACATACACATACAGAACCCAAGAAGAGAATAGAAGAGCCGGTATTTCAGAACGAGAAAAAGAAAGTTGAAAAGAGACTGTTTTAGGGACTCTCCATACAGATCAGTCTAGGGATACAGGTACAAAAGATGCTCAGTCATGTCCAACTTTAGGATATGAAAGATACTGAACTGGCAGTCAGTGCTGGACTCCACCCACCAGTCTGTTGCTACGTGAGAGAACAAATCAATACACCTCTGTGGCTTATTGTTGGACTAGGTGATTCAAAGTTCATCTAGTTCTGAAAGTTTATGACCATATTGTGGCTCAAAAAGTGAATAAACCCTCAAAGGGGAGGGATAAGTCAACAACTTTAAAAAGTAAACTGGAGTGTGCCAGATGCTCATAATTGAATGTATAGATAGCTAAACGGAAGGTTAAGAAAGAAAAACACTAAAAGTGGGAGTAAATAACAGGAGCTTATAGGTGCACTAAGATGTATGCTTCCTGAGGTCAGGCGCTCTGTCTGTCTTGCTTCTCATTGAATCCCCAATATTCAGAACAATATCTGGCTCACGGTAGATGTTGCCTTGACTGGAAAGATGAGGACTGCCAGATTTTTACAGAGATCCAAACAGGGCATTGGTTTGAAAAGTGTCAAGGAGTTCAAAAGAAAAAGATTTCCAATAAGTGCAAAGTATTCACAAGTCATCAACATCGTGTATCTGCATGATTGATACCTTACATGGGGATTGCCACCAACTTACCTTGGTCACCCCACGTGCGCTAAGCTCACCAGGACATGACCCGCATGAAACATTGGCTTGAAGCTAAGTGTGGTGACATGGAATTAATCCACATATTGAAAGGACTTTAAAGTGGTACAGTGCCTGCCAAGTTACTTTTTTCTCTTCAGCCAAAAAGCATGTGCTTTTCCACAGAAGAAGGCCAAGAGACCTTGATCATGAATCCATTTCTGTATTGCAGGACCATTCCTGAGGGAACACCTCAATTATAGTAAAAAATCTTCCCCAAATAACTCCAATGGCTTCAAGGTTTAGCCTCAATTTTTTTTTTTTCTCCCAGTAAAGCAGGTCCTCTAATTTACAACTCACAGATTTCCAAAGTGTAGGAACTTTAAGGAGGAGTATACTTTTACCTATCTTAAGTTCAAAGACTGTATGGACTTAATTATTGAGCTCTCCTATCTTGTTTCATCACCCTCAAATCAAGAACTTGGATACAATAATGAGGTAAGAAAACAGAGGTCCACGTGCATCATCAGAGGAAGCTGGCCAATAAGTCTGGCTAAGTTTTCCAGGGTTCAACATGGCATTCCTTTCATCCAGCAGCCAAGACACTTGCACTGAACACCTGGATTGGACACTGTACTGGGGGACTGGAAAGATTAAGAAGGCAAAGTGTCTCCCTAGAGGGTTTTATGCTCTAGTGGGAGAGACAGGCAGGTCCACATCTAAACAGGAAGGAAAACAGAAGGGAACTGACATTTGTTAAATATCTGCTCAAGGAGAGGTTCTGTGCTATATGCATTATCTTCTTTCCTTTGCTACAGTCTCTTTTACAGATAAGAAAACTGAGGTTCAAAGGGGCTTGAAACTTACCCAAAGTTTCAAACCTGAGCGTAGTATAATACAATGGGCCTCCAGATTTTTTCTCCTCAAAAATTCCTTCTCCTGTCCCTCTACCGTACTCAAACGCAATTTTCACAAAAATAACAGTGGTGATAAATGCTCTACAAGTAGTAGTCTGAACAAAGGGCTATGGGAGCGCAAAGGGCACAGTGAAACGGTGCCTTGGAGAGGAAGGGGGTCAGAGAAGGTATCACCGAGGATGTGACATTTGAGCCGGGCCATGTTAAACAGCTGGACTTGGTCCTGCTGAATTACTAATGTGTTGATTTTTTGACTACACCTCTTGGGCACTTACCAGAGCCACAAAGTGAAGGAAGCAATAATTCTTCTCTGGTCACCAAAACTGCCGAAATGGAGTCACCTGCTATTTCTGCACCCACTGGTTTCACACAGAGAGTTTCTCAAATAAGGTTATAGTTAGAGGATGTTAGCTTAGGGAGTAGCAGGTATGTGGATGGAGAGGGATACGGGCCATATCTGATGGGAAGGGGAAAGCCACGGTGCTTTTGAGCCCCTCTTGTTTGCATGCCGGGACTAGAGGTACCCAGAATAGATAAATGGAAGGAAACAGCTCCAAAGAGGATCTGCAAAAGCATTTGGTACAATTTTTGTCTGAGGGTTGTTTTAAAAAGATCTCAAGCATGGATTTTTTTTTTTTTAATGAAAGTTTCTATTTACCTATTGATGATAAATCAACAGAGTTGCATGGCAGCCAAATGGGTCTTTCAATGTGCTGCTTCATTTTTCCCATAAGCCTAAGGAGTGTCCCAGAAATGGAAAAAAATAAAGCATTAAACTTCAGTGAAGCAAAATCTGGAAAAATGTGTGTGATCCACCAGACAAAAGACACTGGTTGGACATTAGTGGAAAGAACCTTAGGAGTAAACTATGGAAAGTTTAGTGACTATGTACTCTGAAGGAAAATAATGAAATGCCCATATAAAGTACATAGTCACTAAGTGGGGAAGGAAAGGGAGAAGAACTGAAAAGTTTTTGGAAGCACTATGATGTTTTCTATAGGATAGGGTGCACAAAGGCAAGAGCTGAATATGAGTAGCTCCTAGGTAATCTCCTTGTTTCCAATGATTCCTCCCACTGTAACCAGTGATCTCCCTAAAATTCAGATTTGGTTATATCACTCTTCTGCCTAAATGCCTTCAATGATTTGAGTTTGAAGAAAAAGTCCAAATCTCTTGGTGTGCCATGAAAGAACTGTGGTATTATAGCCCTTCTTACTATCCAGCTTTGTCTCTCCCTTTCCCCAACACACACTGTGCTGAGCTCTCTGAAGATACTCCAAAGCCAACCTTTGAAATGCTGAGAATACTATTTCTCCTACCTGGAATGCTATGCTCCACCACTATATTCTTTTATTCTCCTGGCTCCCATTCCTTCCTTCTTTCATAGAACGTTTGTTGGGCCAGGCAATAGATCAGAAGCTGCATTGAGAGCAGTGATGGAGAGGTCGATAGTCCTGGCTTCATGGTCTAGCCTGATTATCATCACTTTCTTCATGAAGTATCGGCTCCAAGGCTGGATTGAATGCCCCTCCTATCCCAAAGCACTGTGAATGAATGATTAAGTTATTTATTGTTAATTAGTTCATGGTTTATTACATTGTTTAATGAATAGCTAATTAACCACTTAATCAGTAAGGACATAAAAAGACCATGTGTGTGTGTGTGAGTGTGTGCACTTAGTTACTAAAGTTGTGTCCGACTCCCCCTGGACTGTATGTAGCCCACCAGGCTCCTCTGTGCATGGGATTCTCTAAGCAAGAACACTGGAGTGAGCTGCCATGCCCTCCTCCAGGGGATCTTCCCAACCCAGGGATTGAACCCATGCCTCCTGCATTGCAGGCAGATTCTTTGCCACTGAGCCATGGGGGAAGTCCATGAAAGACCATAAGAATTACCATTTTTAGTGGTATTATTTGCCCAACAGTATTTGCCTCATTTTGGTTCAACAAACATTTATTGGGCATCCACCACCAGGTAATAACTAGGCACTGGGCGTGTGAAGATAATTAAGACAGTCTCTGACCTCAAGTAGTCTGCAGTCCAAAAGATGAAACAAGTCCATAAATTTTAATATAATTGTAAAAGATAGAAATGCATAACTTACTGTAGTGTGAAAGGCTGTTTTGACAGTTTTTGTCTGAACAAATCTTTCATTTCTCACAAGAACTTGGAGTAGAAGACAATTCTTATCATCCCTATTTTATTGTGAGAAAACAGATTAAGTCATTTGCCCATTACTTATATCCAGCCAATCTTGTTCCCTAGCTTATGACCTTAACATCTTAATAGGCATGATAGTTGCTGTAGTGAAGTTATGTATAAAATTCTTTCTCAAAACAAAGAACTGAGCCCAGAATTGAAATTCAGGATAAATTTCTTGGAGGAGCTGAGTCCTTTCGGGTGCTAAATTTGGGGCCAATACAATGAATTATTACCTGAGCTAGTTAAATAAGCAGACCAACTTACCTGAAATCAGACGAGAAGAAAGAAACCACAGTGGCAGGCAGATGATTCACACAGGTGTGACATGCTCTCTATTAAATATTAATATTATATACCATTTGGGAAATAACTATTGTCTCTAAGATCCCCAAGTGCCACTCTTGTCATCCTGCCCATCCTAACTGCAAGGCCATCTTTAGAAGATTTAAGCTTCCAAAGAGGCATGCTGCTGCTGTTGCTCAGTCACTTCAGTCGTGTCCAACTCTGTGCGACCCCCATAGCCCACCAGGCTCCCCCATCCCTGGGATTCTCCAGGCAAGAACACTGGAGTGGGTTGCCATTTCCTTCTCCAATGCATGAAAGTGAAAAGTGAAAGTGAAGTCGCTCAGTCGTGTCTGACTCTTCACAACCCCAGGAACTGCAGCCTACCAGGTTCCTCCGTCCATGGGATTTTCCAGGCATTTTTGCCTTCTCCGAAACAGGCATGAATGAGCTTCTATTCTCGTTATTCTATTCCATTTATCTAACTCTCCATGCCCAAAACACACTTCTATAATGAATGATAGGTTTGTAATAAATCTTGATATCAGTGAGGCTAAGCCCTCCTACTTTTGTATTTCTTCAGGAGTGTCTCAGCTATCCATGGCCCTTTATATCCATGCAGAGTCGGACACGACTGAGCGACTTCTCTTCACCTCACTACAGTGTTGGTCTTTCAGTCGTGTCCGACTCTTTGTGACCCCATGGATTGTAGCCCTCCAGGCTCCTCTGTCCATGGGTTTCTCCAGACAAGAGTACTGGAGTGGGTTGCCATTTCCTTCTCCGCCTACTACATGTCTATTTGTACATTTGTTTATTTAAACGTAAATTTTGAAAACAGAAAATACATTCTCATGGTTAAAAAATTTAAATGTACCTGATGGCATATGTTAAGATGTGTCCCTCACACTCCATTTGTCAAGTTCTATGAAAAATATTACTGAAATTTTGACTACAACTCTATTGGATTTAGAGATTTGAGAAGAATTGGTCCTTTTGTGATACTGAGTCCTGCTCTCCATGAAAAGGTGAAGTCTTCTGTCTAGGTTTTATACCTTTCACTAGATTGTCATGATTTTCTCTTTAAGGGTTCTGCACATCTATTAGATTTATTTCTAGCACAATTTTGTTGCTGTTGTAAATAGCATCTTTTAAATAAATATATTTTCTGACTACTTGTTGCTGATTATATATATGCAATTGACTCGTATTAGCATATTTCCAGCATGTTTGCTAAACTCTCTTACTAATTCAAAAGAAATTGTCAATTTATTTATCTTTGTGGATAATTATGTCAACTGTAGTGATAATAGTTTTGCTTTTTCTTTTCCAAATTTTATACTTTTATCTATTTTTCTTCTTTTACTGTGTTGATTAGGACTGACAGTGCACTACTGTTTTTCTGATTTTAAAGGGAATGTTTTGACCTTTCATGATTTAAATAACTATCTATATAGTTCTTTGGTAGCTACCACTTAGCAGATATGTTAGTTTTTATTTCTAGTTTACCAAGATATTTTAAAATAATTAACAGATGGGTAATTTTAATTATTCTTTTATTTTTTATATATTAAGATGATTATATAATTTTCTTCTTTAATCTGTTAATGTGGGAATTTTCTATTACTGAACTAACTTCGTAATTAGGAAACCATCATAGTAATGATGTATATATTGTTGTATTTTATTTGCCTATTACTTCCTTTAGAACTTTTGTATCTCTATTAGTAAGTGAGATTGTCCTGTAGTTGACATTTTTCATACCATAATTGTCTTGTTTTTATAGTGAGGTTTAGTAGCCTCATAATAGAAAGTGGGAGTATTCTCTCTTTTCTTATTTCCTAGAAAAGTTTGTAGAAATACCTGTTATTTAAATACTTGAAAGCATATAAAAGAATTTTCTTATAAAAACATTTGATCCTAGCATTCTCATTGTGAGAAAGTTTTAAACTTACACTGATTAAAATTATCTTATGGTAATGGAACTATTCAGATTTTCTGTTTTCTCTTTTGTTATGTTATAGTCTTTCAAGCAACTTGTACATTTCATCTAATCTTTTTAATGTACTAGCATAAATTGTTTATAGTATTCTGTTATCTTTTTAAGCTCTTCTGTATCTGAAGTTATATCCACCTGTTTATTTATTTGTAATATAGATTGTTTTATGCTTTCCATCTCAGTTTTAAATAAATCTTACTAGACAGTGTTCTTGCCTGGAGAATCCTGGGGGTGGGGGAGCCTGGTGGGCTTCCATCTATGGGGTCGCACAGAGTCGGACACGACTGACGTGACGCAGCAGCAGCAGCAGCAGCAGCAGCAGCAGCAATCACTGAGTAATTTGTCACTTCACAAAAACCAAACTCAGTTGATTCCCTTTGCTTTCTATTTCATTTGTTTCTTTCTACTTCACCCTGATTATTTATTTTTCTCCACTTTATATTTTATTGTTATTTTTATTTTTTATTGAATTATAATTTACATACAATGTTATATTAGTTTCATGTGTACAACATAGTGATTTGGCATTTATATATGCTATGAGAGGATCACCATCAGAAGTCTAGTTACCACCTGTCACCATTTAAAGTTATTACAATATTGACTATATTTCCTACTTTTTATATTAAATTCTCATGATTTATTTACTTTATAGCTGGAAATTTGTGCTTATTAATGCCTTTCACAGATTTTGCCCATCTTCCCTCCATCTCTCATGATCACTAGTTTGTTCTCTATATCTATGAAGCTGTTTCTCTTTTGTTTTATTTTGTTCATTTGGTTTGGTTTTTTTAGATTCCACACACAAGTGATATCTCAGGCATTTGTCTTTGTCTGACACATTTCACCTAGCATAATACCCTTTTGGAAAAGGAAATGGCAGCCCACTTCAGTATTTTTGCCTGGAAAATCCCATGGATGGAGGAGCCTGGCAGGCTGCAGTCCAAGGGGTCGCCAAGAATGAGACAGGACTGAGTGACTCAACAACAACAATACCGTTTAGATCTATTCATGGTTTCACAAATGCTTTTATTGGCTGACTAATATTTCATTAAATATATATACCATATCTTCATCCATTCACCTATTGATGGACAGTTTGTTTCCATATCTTGGCTATTATAAATAATGATGTAATAAACATAGCATCACATGTATCTTTTCCAATTGGTGTTTTCACTTTCTTCAGATAAATACCAAGAAGTAGAATTGCTGGATCATATGATATTTCTATTTTTAATATTTTGAGTCATCTTCATTTTATTTTCCATAGTGGTTGCATCAATTTACATTCTCACCAACAGCGAATGAGGGTTCATACTCCTCCACACCCTCACCATCACTTGTTTTTTGTCTTTTTGATAACAGTCATTCTCACAGCCATAAGGTAAGATCTCATTGTGATTTTTATTTGCATTTCTCTGATGTTTAATAATGTTGAGGATCTCTTCATACACTTGTTGACCATCTGTATATCTTGTTTGGAAAAATGTCTGTTCAGGCTTTGACAATTGTTTAAATTGGATTAATTGGGGGTTTTGATTTCAAATTGTATAAGTTCTTTATATATTCCAAATATCTACCTCTTATCAGACACGTGATTCACAAATACTTTCTCCCATTCACCTGTGAAGCCATCTGCTCCTGGATGTTTGTTTGTTGGGATTTGTTAAGTTACTGACTCAGTTTCATTACTAGTAATTAGTCTATTTAGATTTTCTGTGTCCTCCTGATTGTCTTGGTAGGTTGTATGTTTCTAGGAATTTATTCATTTCTTCTAGGTTTTCCAATTTGCTGTTATATCATTGTTCATAGCAGTCTCATGATCCTTTGTATTATTGTGGTGTCAACTGTGACCTTTCATCTTTCATTTCTTATTTTATTTGGGCTCTGTCTCTTTTTTTCTTGATAAGTCTAGCCAAAGATTTGTTACCCTTGTTTATCTTTCCAGCTTTTAGTTCTATTAATCTTTTCTATTTTTTTTTAGTATCTGTTTTAAACATCCACTGATATTTTTTTTCTTTCCTCCTGCTAACTTTGGGATTTGGTTATTCTTTTTCTTTCTTTTTCTTAGTCTCCTTAGGTATAAGGTTAGATAGCTTGAGATTTCTCATACTTCTTGAGGTGGACCTGTATAGCTATAAACTACCCTCTTAAAACTGCTTTTGCTGCATCCCATAGACTTTGGAAGGGTATGTTTTCATTTTCATTTGTATCAAAGTTATTTTAATTTCTTCTTGATTTCTCCCTTGACCATTAATTGTCTAGTAGCATGCTGTTCAGTCTCTATGTAGTTTTTTTTTAATCCAGTTTTCTTTTTGTAGTTGATTTCTAGTTTCTACCATTGTAATTGGAATTGATGTAATTTCAGTCTTCTTAAATTTACTGAGACTTGTTTTGTGGTGTAATGTATGATCTCTTTTGGAAGATGTTCCCCATGGACTTGAAAAGAGTATGTTCTCTACTGGTTGAAGATGGAATGTTCTGTCAATATCTATTATGTTTATCAAATCTAAAGTGTCATTTAAGGCCAGTATTTTCTTGCTGTTTTTCTGTCGGGATCCATCACGATAAGTAGGTATTAAAGTCCCCACTATTACTGCTACTTTATCTTTTCATGTCTGTTAATCAGTTCAGTTCAGTTGCTCAGACGTGTCCAACTATTTGCAACCCCATGGACTGCAGCACACCAAGCCTCTCTGTTCATCACCAACTCCCGGAGTTCACTCAAACTCATGTCCACTGAGTTGGTGATGTCATCCAGCCATCTCATCCTCTGTCGTCCCCTTCTCCTCTTGCCTTCAATCTTTCCCAGCATCAAGATCTTTTCCAATGAGTCAGTTCTTCACGTCAGGTGGCCAAAGTATGGGAGTTTCGGCTTCAGCATCAGTCCTTCCAATGAATATTCAGGACTGATCTCCTTCAGAATGGACTGGTTGGATCTCCTTGCAGTCCAAGGGACTCTCAAGAGTCTTCTCCAACATCACAGTTCAAAAGCATCAATTCTTTGGCACTCAGCTTTCTTTAATATTTGTGTCTGTTAATACTTGCTCTATATATTCCGGTGCTACTATGTTGGGTGCATAAATGTTTACAAGTATTATACTCGCGTGTAGGATTGACCCCTTTAGCATTTCATAATGCTTTTGTCTCTCTGTTGCTATTTTAAAGCTACTTTTTGAGTTGCAGTGTTACCTTCAATCATCCTTGTCTAATAGTGTAGTGTTTACCTACTATGTAGTACTATCTTCAATCACCCTTGTCTAATACAAATATCTAAGTACTGTTTTATCTGCATTTCACGAGTTTAATATGTAATGTTCCAAATTTCATCATGATTTTTATTTGACCTATGAATTATTTAGCATTTAAATTTTCAAATGTACAGTGTGGGTTAGTGATTTTTTGGTAATATATTTTTAATTTAATTGTCTTGTTACCACAGAACATAGTCTGCATGGTAAGAACCCTCCAAAATTTGCCAAGTACTCTCTAAAACTTGATAAGTCATCATTCTGATAACTGGTTAATTTTCATAAATGTTTAATGAATTTTTGAAAAGAATGGTTTTCTCTGATCATTTGGTATGAGAGTCAATATAACAAGTTTGGTGATAATAGAGAGCAAATGTTCTTGATTTTAAGTTATTGACTGTTCTGATTTATTAATTTTGAGAATTTTTTTAATATTGGTTACAGTGACTATGGGTTTTTCATTTTTTCTTATAGTCTTAGTATCTACGTATGTTTTAAAAGTGTATAATTATGTTCATGCAAGTTTTGAACTGTTATTCCAAGGGAATTCAGCTTTTACTATTATGTAATGGATATTTTTACTCAAAGTAGTGACCCTTGTCCTAAGGCCTTGTTTTGTCTGAAGTTACCATAAACGTACCAGTTTACTTTTCATTATTATTTTCTGGTATCTTCTAGCATTTTCCTTTCAATTTTTATATCCTTGTATTGTGGGCAAGCCTCTTACAAACAACATAGCTGGGCCTTTCTTAATCCAGTCAGAAAAACTTAACCTTCTAACTGAAAAGTTTAGCTCATTGATACTTACTGAGATTGTTCATGTACTGAATTTCTTTTTACCACCTTATCTTTGCCCTTCTATTTGTCCTGTATTTTCTGTTTGCATTTTTCATTGCTATTTTTTGGATTGCTTAAGATTTTTGTTATCTTTTCTTTTTTTACTCTTTACTCATTTGAAAGTTTACACAGCTACCTACTTTGGTAGCTGTTTAGAAATTTTAATAAGTAAGCACATTAAAATGCTTTAATATTATTCACTCTCATATGCTATTATTAAGAAATATTTTTCTTGTAATCAAAAGTTTTTCATATATCACAAGTTAAACACTATCATTGTCATTGTTACTTTAAAATGTTATGTTATACAATAAGCATTTATCTAGATTTACCCACATCTTCACTCTTCTCTCTCCTCTCTTGCTTCTCAGACCTTCCCTCTGGGATGGTTTTCCTTCTTCTTGAAGTATATTCTTCAGTAGTTTCTCTACTGATGGTGAGAAACACCATACTTGATGATAAACAGTTTTTTGTTTTCTTAAGAATGTCTTCATTGTATTCACATTCTTAAAAGACAGGTTTCTTGTATGTTTTCAGTTATTTCACTTGTTTTCTCTCAGCTTTGAAATAGTATAACATTATGTGCTGTTTTTCACTTTTATCTTTGTTACTTGTTTCTAGTCTGTTTTTTCTGACTACTCATTACATTTCTTTTCCTTTGTTATCTTGCATCTTCATCACAATGTAAATATATATATACACACATATATGTTTGCATCTTTCTGCTTGGACCTTAGTGATTCCTAAATCGTAGGATGTGTGTCTTATTGGTTTGGAGAAATTTTTCACTACTATCTCAGAATATTACCTGTTTTCATTTTAATGGCCACCCCTTCTTTACCACTGATTACATATATGTTGGACATTTGTTTTCATTTTATGATGCATGATTCTTGATATCCCATTCATGGTTACCATATCTTTGACACGGGTGCATCTGGTGGTTTGGTCTTCCCAGACGTCACTAGTGGTAAAGAACCGCCTGTCATTGCAGGAGACATAAGAGATGCAGTTTTGATCCCTGGGTGGAGAAGACCCCCTGGAGAAGGGAAAGGCCACCCACTACAGTATTCTTGCCTGTAGAATACCGTGGACAGAGGAGCATGGCGGGCTACGGTCCAGTTGCAAAGAGTCCTACGCGACTGAAGTGACTTAGTACACATCTAATTCAGTCTTTCTCTTGAGCTTATGGAATCTGCTTTTAAAACCAATTGAGTTTATTTCAGTTATGTTTTTCACGTCTGTAATTTCTGTTTCAAATGTGTCTTATTGTCAATGAACGTCTTTAAACTCATACTTTCAATACTGTTTTTCCCCTTGAGGCTCAGCTGGTAAAGAATCTGCCTCCAATGCAGGAGACCTGGGTTCGAACTCTGGGTTGGGAAAATCCTCTGGAGAAGGGAAAGGCTACCCACTCCAGTATTCTGACCTGGAGAATTCCATGGACTGTATAGTCTATAGGGTTAACCCGCAAAGAGTCGGACACGACTGAACGACTTTCACTCACAAACGTATAAAATTTGCTTTTTCTATTCTATGTTTGAATGTCATACTTATTGTATATTGATATTTGTTTATATGTTTCAACTATTGAGTATTTCTGCTGATCCTCAGCCCTGTTTTTCTCACATCTGTTTTGAAATGTTTGACAGTTGAGTCTCTTATCTGATGTAGTTTTATCTGAATGATTTCTTACAGGCATGAAATTGAGAGTACTCTCAGCCACATAAGATTTATACCTGCTTTTGGAATCCACCATTAAACCTATTATTTTCTAATAATTTTGTTTTTAAAATAAAATAGACAAGTTTATTTTATAAATTAGGATTTATCTCTGCTCACTGTTTACTGAAGGTGTGGCCTTTTTTGGTAGGCAGGGTCTTGGCTTCACATGCATATCTTTGATCTGTCTCTTTACATTACGTGGACATTAATATTCATTTCCTGCTCCCTGTGAGGCCATTAAAACATAATCTCTGGATCACCAGAAATCCACAGGTGCCCAAAAAGCAGCCATAGACTTTTCTCCCAGGATTTATGCTTTTGTTTCATGTTTGACTGCTGGGGATTTCCTTACTCTGTTGCCAGCTCAACCATGCAATGAAAAGTTTTTCCAAACACTTTATATAGTATCTGGGATTATTCTGTAGTGGAAGGCTTTTCAGAATATCAAATTTTTAAAGCTACCAGAAATGGAAATCTAATTTATCCTTTTTAAATTTTGTCTAAATTTAAACAGCTCCATTTTAGATGACTAAGTTCTTTTCTATTAAAAATTCCTTATAATAAAAATGTTTCTGTAAAAATAGAAAATTACAAAAATCTCATAGAGAACATTGCTCAAAATTTTAACACTTTCCAAAAATATTTATGTATTAGTATTAGGTTAAAGCATGCAAAATAGTCTTGCAGTAGGTCAAAATTAACTTAATATGGTTCAAATAAATATTTCCTTCCAACCTTTTTTTCAATAACTGTGTGATATAGTTAAAGTAATAATTTATATGCAATCTTATATATATTTTCCCTTTGCAGAAACATTTCCCACTAAACTTTTCACAAATACCCTGTTTATACAATACATATACACATGGTAGTTAGCCTAGGTGTTTTAATCATTTCCCTATTTTCAGACATTTAAATTGTTTACACACTTTTTCTTTGGAATATAGTTGATTTACAATTCTTTGTTAGTTTCAGGTAGACAGCAGGTGAATCAGTTATATATATACACATATCCATCTTTATGCATAGAGTAATTTTTTAAATTTTGTATTTTCTCTTAGAATAAATAAATAGAAATGAAATTGCTGACTCATAAGATTAAATTTTTTCAGCCTCACTGTTTATCAGCAAAATTTGAGGATTTAAAATGTCAGAAAAGAATATTTAAAGTCTCTCTCAATTTTCTAAAGCAGTATTTCAATACCTCTTTAGAAAGTCATGTAATGCTTTAGCTCTAATCTACATCTCTGTTACTGCGATGTGTTCTCATTTTCACATTATCTGTTCCTGGTTTAAACACACATTTTGTGTAATTATTGATGTAATTTTTTCAAAAGTATTACAAAAGTCAAATTACCTAAATCTATCTGAATTAGCTTTTCAAAGTTATGCCAAATCTCACCGAAGCCTAAAATATAGTTCCAAGCAAGTGTCCAGATTTCATTTCATTTCCGCTTGTGGAAACACCATTTTCTTCCTCTCCCAAATTCCTCTCTATGTAATAATGTGTGTGTTAGTCACTCAGTCGTGTCTGACTCTTTGCCACCCCATGGACTGAAGCCCACCAGGCTCTTCTGTCCATGAAATTCTCTAGGCAAGAATACTGGAGTGGGTTTCCATTCCCTTCTCCAGGGGATCTTCCCAACCCAGGGATCTATCCCGGGTCTCCTGCACTGCAGGCAGATTCCTTACCTTCTGAGCCACCAGGGAAGTCTATGTAACAATAACGTGTAAAATCTACTGAGAGAAAAATACACAAGTTATTGTTACTTAGCTTGTGTATTTTTCTCTCACTCAGTTTTTTCAATAACAAAAGCTACTTTCATTGAATACCTAATCTATGCCAGGAACGATGTTAAGCAATTTAAATGAGCTCTAACTTCCATGACAAACTTGCAAGGTATCATCATGACCTTTTGATATCTCAGGAGAACAGTATCAGAGAAGCTAGAGTCATAGGAAAATAGAGGGCATAATCAGAGCCAAAATGAATTTGCCCCAAATCAAGTCTTCCTCCATAGAAATATAAACACACACACACTCTAGTCAAAGTTATGGCTCAAAAACACAGGAAAGGGATAGCTTTTGTGTATCACACCAGGTGTCTTAGGTCAACAAAAGGCTCATCCTTTATGTCATAGATGGAATTTAAAGGCAACAATAAACAAAGTCAGCTACCAACATGGTGAAATAACTTGCTGAGAAGCAATCAAAAAAGCTGAGAAAATGAATGTATAACCCACAGATGGTTTTCCCAGTGGCTTATTAGTTTAATCAGCTAATAACACCTAAGAACAGTGTCGCTAAACTAGTTCTTTCATGCAGTGCCATATTCAAGGGATGTTGTTTCACAGTTTTAATAGTCCTGTCAACATTCATCAGGAAATCAGTGCAGCCTCCAGAATCCTCCCATAAAAACAGTGGCTTTTTTTTTTTTTTAATTAGAGTTGTGCAACCTTCGGCACACCCCAACTCTATGTTGAATTGATGTGTCTCACTCTTACCTTAAGCTCACCAAGATTCAGATGAATCCAAGCAAGGGAAGCAGAAAGGGGTCAGCATGGACCCAGCCGAACAAATGTATTTTCGTAGGTTCCACAGTAAACTTTTTAACTCTTGATGACGCGGCTTTTTAAACAATGAATAAATAATGGCAGAAAAATCTAACTCTCACTAATATGAGAGCTGCTGCTGCTGCTGCTAAGTCACTTCAGTCGTGTCCGACTCTGTGCAACCCCATAGACGGCAGCCCACCAGGCTCCCCCGCCCCTGGGATTCTCCAGGCAAGAACACTGGAGTGGGTTGCCATTTCCTTCTCCAGTGCAGGAAACTGAAAAGTGAAAGTGAAGTCAATCAGTCCTATCCGACCCTCAGCGACCCCATGGACTGCAGCCTACCAGGTTCCTCCATCCATGGGGTTTTCCAGGCAGGAGTACTGGAGTGGGGTGCCATTGTCTTCTCCCATGAGAGCTGCTAGGTAATCTATATACAGGACATAAGTTCTATGAAACACAGAAAGGTACATGTAAATTCAAGATTCTTGTGGAATCAAGGGTGCTATATGTGTATATACCTGTACAGAGACTGTTATGTAGGTAGGAAATTGGGAGCCTAATTTAATTTATCAGTTTTATTATTTAATTTAAAAATGATCTTATTTACCAAAAGGCTTGCATCCATGTTGTTTTTGAAAAACATAAAGATTCTTCTATGATTATCATCCCTGAATTTGTGTGCTCACTGAAACTCTACAGCTGGAGGTATTAGGAAAGAGGAGGTTTTTTAGCAGTAAAGTGTGACACTTGCTGCTTTCCCCAAAGCCTGAGGATTGCAGAATCCTAGATATGCTGCTGCTGCTGCTGCTGCGTCGCTTCAGTCGTGTCCGACTCTGTGCGACCCCAGAGACAGCAGCCCACCAGGCTCCCCCGCCCCTGGGATTCTCCAGGCGAGAACACTGGAGTGGGGTGCCGTTTCCTTCTCCAATGCAGGAAAGGAAAAGTGAAAGTGAAGTTGCTCAGTCATGTCTGACCCTTTGCCATTAAAACCAAAATACATTGTGGCAATGATCATTTCTGGATTTAAAGTTTCCATTGTCCATGGATTAAATGGAAGAAGTTTGTTCTTTTTATTTTTCAAGTCCAACTTCCAGTTGAACTAATATGAAACCCACTTGCTAAATATGGAGGGAAATTAAGTTTTTAAACTATGCAATATAAAAAAGAAATAGCTCTTACACGGACAGAGAGAGGAAAATTCATACTTTGACTCTCCCCCTATTAGTGAGCTTTCTGCCACAGTTCTTAGTTTCTCTAAGATCAAATGATATTTTAAACTACAGGGCAGCAAACGAGATGCAGACTTAGAGAACAGCCTTTTGGACACAGGAGGTGAGAGAGAGAAGGTGGGATGATTTGAGAGAATAGCACTGAAACATATACATTACCATATCTAAAGTATATAGCCAGTGGGAATTTGCTGTATCATGCAGGGAACCCAAAGCCAGTGCTCTGTGACACCTGAAGGGTATAATGGCGAGGGAGGCAAGAGGGAGATTGAAGAGGGAGGGGACATACGTATACCTATAACTGATTCATGTTGCTGTATGGCAGAAACCATCACAATATTTAAAGCAATTATCCTCCAATTAAAAATAAAATAAAATTAAAAACAAAACAACAACAACAGAAAACATGACTTGGTCTTTCTTTTTTAAATGTTTACTATAAATCAGTTACCTTGAATTTGACCTTAAATTTAATTTTCTTCATATAAACATATACAGCATCAAGTACTACAGATATTAAAAAATTTTCTCAATTACTCTACCCAGAGTATATATTCACATCAATCATTAAATCGAAATTCTGTTTCATTTTTTTAAATAAACCAAAAACTTTTTATAAAATGATGCTTCCCAAAAATTCATGTATGAATTATGACCTCACTTTTGTAATTTTTCTTGGCAAAATTTCTGGAGTAAATTAATCATATGCAACCTTCCATAGGAAAGCACTTCCAAAAAACAACTTCCTCCACTGAAAAGGAGTCTACAGAATGACAAATGATTTATCCAATTTATAATGTCAAATTTAATGCTTATTTGACAAAGTATTCATTTTATTGATATAACTGATTGGCAGTTCATTAGATATGTAAAATAATTCATTTCCTATTATATCACAAATATTTAAGTACAAATATATCTGAATATCTAGAGTAGATGTGTTGCAAAAGTAATCTAAGAATATGCCTACATTTTGATAAATTAGATTTGAGGCCAAAATGGAATAAAACAGGTACCAAAATTAAACTTGTTAAATTTTTTGTAATCGTTGTAATGGGAAGTGACATCTCATAAACTTGCCTAGGAAGAAAACCCTAACCTCCTGTAATAAAGTCAATATGTGCAGAGAAATGGCATGAGGGTCAAATTAAGCATTGATCTGCCTTCCCTGGAAGAAATACCAGGCCACCTTTGGTCAAGGACTAACTTCATACATAAGCCTAGCAAGTAGTTACCCCAACCTGTATGTTCTGTTGTCTTTCTCAAAACATCTTCCCAATGTCTGTTACTGGTACTGGAAATTCCACCATTAGAAATTTACTCTTCTTTTTTCATGCTTTGTACCATGCCAAAACGTAAATACTACAGAAAGTAATGATATATGAAGCTTATCAGTCATTTATGTCTTCACGGTGATGTGTTGTTAACAGAAGAGATGGATAAAGTTTGAAATAATAAACTATAATGGGAAGGGAAATTATAGTAACGGGAGAAAGCCCTGGAAGATGCCAAAATGCACTGGGAAATATGAGTGGGCATAGGAAGAGAAGGGAAGACAACCTTTTTAACTTTTTGTTTTATGCTGGCATATAGTTGATTAACAATGTTGTGTTAATTTCAGGTGTACAAAGGGATTCAGCTATACATATATCTATTCTTTTTCAAATTATTTTCCCATTTAGGCTGTTATATAATATTGAGCAGAGTTCCCTGTACTATACAGCAGCTCCTTGTCAGTTATCAATTTTAAATATAAGGAAGGTAATTAAGCAAATGGAAAGTTTCTATTTAAATGGAGTTATAATCATCCTGGGTCATAGCTGCAAGAGGGGAAATGTTGCTGGTTGGGCTTGAACTCTGTTTCTAAGAGCTAGGAAAATACATGGAAAATAACACCAACAAGGTCTTTTCGAACAGAAAGTAAAGTATAAAATGGCTAAGAAAACAAACCATGTTTTGATCTGAAAATATAATCCTCAAAGAGTTAGGATCCACAGACATCTCTAACTGCAGCATTTCTTTTTCTGTTTCTACAACACGGTTGGAAGGCAAGAAACTCAACAGCAGCTGTTTAAGAGGAGGTTCCAAGGGAACATTGCATTAGTATCTCTCAAGTGTGCTCCATGGAATACTTGAATGGATGGATACTAGAGTGGTGAGTGGGAAGGAGTTCTTTAGATAAGCAGGTCTGAGAAATGTTTTATATCATGGGTCTCTTAGAGGCTTAAAATATGTGTATGGCAGGGTTTACTATGTGTTCACTAAAATCCACTTATTTATTCTCCGATTCACATTTCCCAGCATTCATTTGCAGTTCAGTTCAGTTCAGTCACTCAGTCATGTCTGACTCTTTGTGACCCCATGAACTGCAGCTCCCCAGGCCTCCCTGAACATCACCAACTCCCAAAGTTCACCCAAACTCACGTCCATTGTGTCAGTGATGTTATCCAACCATCTCATCCTCTGTCAGCCCCTTCTCCTCCTGCCTTCAATCTTTCCCAGCATCAGGGTCTTTTCAAATGAGTCAGCTCTCCACCTCAAGTGGCCAAAGTATTGGAGTTTCAGCTTCAACATCAGTCCCTCCAATGAACACCCAGGACTGATCTTCTTTAGAATTGACTCGCTGGATCTCCTTGCTGTCCAAGGGACTCTCAAGATTCTTCTCCAACACCACAGTTCAAAAGCATCAATTCTTCGACACTCAGCTTTCTTCACAGTCCAACTCTCACATCCATATATGACCACAGGAAAAACCATAGCCTTGACTGCATGGACCTTTGTTGGCAAAGTAATGTCTCTGCTTTTTAATATGCTGTCTAGGTTGGTCATAACTTTCCTTCCAAGGAGCAAGCTTCTTTTAAGTTCACGGCTGCAATCACCATCTGCAGTGATTTTGGAGCCCAAAAAATAAAGTCTGCCACTGTTTCCACTGTTTCCCCATCTATTTCCCATGAAGTGATGGGACCAGATGCCATGATCTTAGTTTTCTGAATGTTAAGCTTTAAGCCAACTTTTTCACTCTCCTCTTTCACTTTCATCAAGAAGCTCTTTAGTTCTTCTTCACTTTCTGCCATAAGGGTGGTGTCATCTGCATATCTGAGGTTATTGATATTTCTCCCGGCAATCTTGATTCCAGCTTGTGCTTCTTCCAGTCCAGCGTTTCTCATGATGTACTCTGCATATAAGTTAAATAAGCAGGGTAACAATATACAACCTTGATGTACTCCTTTTCCTATTTGGAACCAGTCTGTTGTTCCATGTCCAGTTCTAACTGTTGCTTCCTGACCTGCATTCAGGTTTCTCAAGAGGCAGGTCAGGTGGTCTGGTATTCCCATCTGTTTCAGAATCTTCCATGGTTTATTGTGATCCACACAGTCAAAGGCTTTGTCATAGTCAATAAAGCAGAAATAGATGTTTTTCTGCAACTCTCTTCCTTTCTTGATGATCCAGCAGATGTTGGCAATTTGATCTCTGGTTCCTCTGGCTTTTCTAAAACCAACTTGAACATCTGGAAGTTCCTGGTTCACGTATTGCTGAAGCCTGGTTTGGAGAATTTTGAGCATTACTTTACCAGCATGTGAGATGAGTGCAATTGTGTGGTAGTTTGAGCATTCTTTGGCATTGCCTTTCTTTGGGATTGGAATGAAAACTGACCTTTTCCAGTCCTGTGGTCACTGCTGAGCTTCCCAAATTTGCTGGCATATTGAGTGCAGCACTTTCACAGCATCATCTTTCAGGATTTGAGACAGCTCAACTGGAATTCCATCACCTCCACTAGCTTTGTTCGTAGTGATGCTTTCTAAGGCCCACTTGACTTTACATTCCAGGATGTCTGGCTCTAGCTGAGTGGGAGTGATCACAGCTTCGTGATTATCTTGGTCATGAAGATCTTTTTTGTACAGCTCTTCTGTGTATTCTTGCCACCTCTTCTTAATATCTTCTGCCTCTGTTAGGTCCATACCATTTCTGTCCTTTATTGTGTCCATCTTTGCATGAAATGTTCCCTTGGTATCTCTAATTTTCTTGAAGAGATCTCTTGTCTTTCCCATTCTGTTGTTTTCTTCTATTTCTTTGCACTGATCACTGATGAAGCCTTTTTAAAAAATCTCTCCTTGCTATTCTTTGGAACTCTGCATTCAAATGGTATATCTTTCCTTTTCTCCTTTGCTTTTCACTTCTCTTCTTTTCACAGCTATTTGTAAGGCCTCATCAGACAGCCATTTTGCTTTTTTGCATTTCTTTATCTTGGGGATGGTCTTGCTCCCTGTCTCCTGTACAGTGTCGCTAACCTCTGTCCATAGTTCATCAGGCACTCTATCGGATCTAGTCCCTTAAATCTATTTCTCACTTCTTAGATATGGCCATGTCATTGAACTCTGGACAATGGAATGTGACTTCTGCATAGAAGTCACAAAAGCTACTTTCTCTATCAGCCCATAAAAACCTTCCATGTACCATATTCCCTGCTCTTTGCCACTTCCACCTTTCTGGAATGGAATAAATCTGGAGTGGTTTGAGGATCTCCACTTTGAGGATGCTGAAATTGATGAAGGTGAGTGGCTTTATGAATTACCTTTTGGAAGCAGCCACTTAAGAACTCTACCATCGCACCGTCATTAGCCAGAAATATATCTTATTATGTTAAGCCACTGAGGTTTCAGTATTTTTTCCTATTACAATTCTTTAGGTATCTATCCTAAGTAATTAAATGCTTTACATCTGACATGTTTGAAAGGTATTACAGCTAAAAAAATGTTTACTTTTATTAAACCAAATTTTCCACTGATTTGATCACAATAATTTCAGGGTTTGTTTTGCTTTTACTTTAATAAATATTAGCTAGTAGAACTATTAGTTTTCTCATAGTAAAAGTGGGAAATCATAGAAATGGGAAGTAATTGATTAATTTTAATTAATTATAGTTTATAATTAATTTCTAATAATAGAAAAGGGAACAATATGTCTTTGTTTAGGGAGAACTGCACTAAGCCTTTCCTCACTCCCTCTAACCTTCTAGAAGTTTATTCTAGCTAGAAGAGAAGTTTATTCTAGCCAAAAGAGCAGAAGTCTAAGAACAAGCTGTGTCCAGGGTTACGAGGATGTACAGCACCAGGAATTTTAAATATAAACTCACTCACAAAGCTATGTTCAGCCCAGAATTAACTAGGTGAGAGAAGGCAAGTTCTTTGAGGAAGTAGCTCTGAAAAAGCCTCTTCCACAGGAGCTGGGCCTGGTCCAGGGGAGTTTTGCATTCATCCATGAGGACTTTGATGGCAAAGAGACCTTTTGACCTTATTGTCCCCGAAACAAACACTTTCCATCTGGACAAGTATAAGGTAGTCAAGGTGCCCTTGATGTGCAGAGCAGGCAAGTTTGCCTCCACAGTTGGTACGAATTTTCATTGCCATATCTTCAAACTGCCCCCATTCCTTGAAGGAGATGGCTGACCATCTCACCTTTGAAGACCATCTGACCACAGCCTGATGGACACATGGCTCAGAAACCTGAAAACCAGAAAAACGGAAGTTTTCTTTCCAAAGTTCAGATTAGATCAGAAGTATGAGGTGTATCTACGAGGGACTGAGGAATATGTAAAACAACATGGAAGGGCAATCAGCACAATCCAGGTTGGTGGGAAATAATTTTCAAGAGGCAAATGTTCCATTTCTTTGACAAATTAGTAATAAGGGAAAAAAGTAGTTGGAGTAATCTACAGATTGAAAAAGACTTAACGAAACATATCAGCCAAATTTACAATGTGTCATTTTTATCTAGATCATGATTCAAGCAAATTGTAACAAAATATGACACTTGCGAATGATGTAGCTGTGCATAATATTAAACATTCTTAATAATGTCTGACAATTATATTGAATTTATGAAAATTACTGAATTTCATTATTCATAAAATTATTTATGAAAATTATTGAATTCACAAAAAGACTTTTCTCAAAAAAATTTTTTTAAAAAGGTATGATGTGCATAAACTGCTGAAGCAGATGGGAATCGGCTGACCCTTCTCACCCTGGGCTGACCTGAGTGAACTCTCAGTCACTGCAAGAAATCTAAAAATTGCCAAGGTTTTACAAAGAGCAACAATTGAGGTCAGTGAAAAAGGAACTGAGCCAGTGGCAGGAACCCTGTCAAAAATTACTGCTTATTCCATGCCTCCCATCGTCAAAGTGGATCGATCATTTCATTTCACGATCTGTGAAGAAACCTCTGGAATGCTGCTATTTTGGGGCAGGGTGGTGAATCCAGCCCTCCTGTGACCTGCGGCATGCATGAGTGTTTAAACCTACACAGGACGCGGGCCCTGGGTATCAAAAGGAGAAAGTGACCCCTCCTTGGTCCACAAAGGCCAGCTTGAGTCATTCTTAGGTAAATCTGATTATTAAATTCAAACTTATTTTAAGGAAAAAAGAAGGATGAATTATATATAGAAGCTAAGGATTAATGAGAAGAGACAAGTGTGGTGACGAGATTCTAGTTTTTTACAAGTTTGCCTTGTTCCCTCTTTTCGTAGAAGGACTCATCATAGTAATATCAATCATTCATAATGGTAATGACTAATAATGGCCTTGTTCAGCTCTTTTAATAAAAGTATATATTGTGATCTTGTAACAGTGAGGACTCTGTCAAAAGAAGCATCTCTAATGAAGGGGATTTATTGGTCTCAGAGAGAAGGCAAACCTCAGTACTGGCTTGGCCCAAATGCTACACTGAGTCCTCAAGGACTGGCCTTTCGGTCTTGCTCTTCTTCCACCTGTGAGATTTAGCAGCATCTTCAGTTTGCACTCATATCTCACAGGAGAACTTCTTTCCCCCAGGAAAACTTCACCCACATTTTGTTGATTTAATGTAGATCAACATCCCTTCTTGTACCCAAACAAATTCCAGTGTTTAGGAAAATGTCATATACTTGTGTTTGGATTATGTGGTCCGGTCACTGTGGCAACAGAGACCATCTGCTTAAATTACAGAGGTCAGGTCCCTCGCTTGCGGCTGGTAGTGGGTTAAATCCTTCTCCCACACCATATGGCTGCCACACAACAGCGGAGAGTTGGAATTATTGATGGAGGGATACTCATAGATCAGCTTTTGAACAAATTATGTGATGATAAGAGTTAACACTTATACACCAGACAGTTATCATATACCAGACACTAAGGATTTAAATGTATGAACTCATTAAAAAATATAATAGGCACCATAAAACAGGCACTATTATTAGCCTCATTTTACAAATGAGGAAACTAAGGTATAGATAGGTGTTTGTTTTTTGCCCAAAATCAAGATAAATTGATAATAGAACTTAACTTTGACTCCGGACGGTCGATTTACAAGGACATATGTAAATATACACTTAATGAGATGTATAAATACATTTATACTTTTACACATACATATATATTTACACAGATATTTATATCCAATGCACACTCACACACATACACATTGTTTAATTCCTGATCTTCAGATCTTATGATTATAACAAAGGTGCCATCTGGTGTTAGAACCTTCTAATTGCAGAAAAAGCACCCAAGTGGAAATAAAGACCCTCAAACAAAACAAACTTTAACTTCACAGTAGTCTAAACTCCTACCAGCAGAAATTTCCCCCTCTTTGAGGCATCTTTATCATGCCTGAAAACACATTTAACTTGTCACAGTGTTGCTTCCAGCTGACCCTCACACTTCTTCTCTATATGACCTGCAAAAACCACTCCTGAATGAAAATCGCATTATTCTCATGTACAGGGAGACAGCATGTATGGACTTTTTTTAGGGAAAATATGAGTTGTCCTATACTACACACCAAGTCTGCCCATTTTTAGCACCCAGTCCAGCCCTGTGCATATGCCCGCCTGTCCCATGTGGCTGACTTTGAAGGTACTTCTCTTCCTCATTTTTAATTAATGGATAAAATGTGATGGCTGCAAATCTTGCCTAGGACATGGGAGTACATTGTGACGGACTCCTTGTTTAGTTTCTCTAGCTGCTTTGGTAAACTTGGGCCTTGATATTGGTCTGACATAATGCAGGAGATCTCCAAGGATAATACCTTGGACAGAAACCCAACCCTGCCTTTGCGGTTCTCATTCAGAACAATTAATTCTAGATTTTTGAAATTATTTCCAAAATTATCCTTGAATTGAAACAAGGTCCCCAGGACCAGTATCTTCTAGCTCAGACCTTCTTGTCAGCCCATTGTAACTTACTCAGTCAGAATTTCCTCCAGGTCATGATTTAATAAGTCTTCTGGTAAACTGAAGGAGCAATTTAACATGTGCATGCTCACTCATCTCCTTAAAAGCTCTATGTAAATCTAGAGTGCCTGCCTCCCTCTCAAATGAGCATCCTATTAAAATAAATGACACACATACGCTCACACACAAGACTCCAACACTGTAGGCCTCTGAGCTGCTGGACATCAAGTTTCTCATAGCACATAAGGTGTTAACAGTGCAGTGTTATTGCAATGTATTTAAGTGAGCTGAAAGTTTTTGGCAAAATAGAACATTCTTAGTTAAGATTCAAGTACGAAAGGTTACACAAATGCAGATTACCCAATTTCACAGCTGTATAATATCAACATATTTTTAAAAAGACGTGACGAGAGAAGGTGCTGAGCAGAAATTCACTGATAACGTGGCAAGCAGTGTGGCTTTCAAAGGTTTCCCACTGAATCAGTATCCCATTAAATAGTTTGGCAATAAGGATTGATCATAGTGTGAACTGCAAATATTCCAAGATCATTAGCTTTCCAGCTGGGTAACGTCACTGAACGGAGAAGGCAATGGCACCCCACTCCAGTACTCTTGCCTGGAAAATCCCAGGGATGGGGGAGCCCGGTGGGCTGCCGTCTATGGGGTCGCACAGAGTCGGACACGACTGAAGCGACTTAGCAGCAGCAGCAGCAGCAGCATCACTGAAGGAGCCCTGAATGTGTGCGCTCAGGCGTGTCCGACTCTTTGCAACCCCATGGACTATAGCCCACCAGGTTCCCCGTCCATGGAATTTTCCAGGCAAAAATATTAAAGTGAGTTGCCATTTCTTTTTTTCTCCAGGGGGTCTTCCCAACCGAGAGATCAAACCAGAGTTCCTGCATCTCCTGCCTTGGCAGGTGGATTCTTCACCACTGAGCCACCTGGGAAACCTGTGGTTGTTGTCCAGTCACTCAGTTGTGTCCAACTCTTTGAGATCCCGTGGACTGCAGCACGCCAGACTTCCTTGTCCTTCACTATTTCCCAAAGTTTGCTGGTCAAAAGCTGTTTCTGGGCCTTTGGTCCAATGGTAGATCCTAGATCCTTGCTTCCAGGAACTTAGGTCCAGAGTTCTATGCACAAGTCAGGGATAAAGAAGTAATGATATTTATATACTCTTTCTTTACATAATCTGGAAGACTCAGAGTTCAAACTGCCTATTCTAAAGAGACTCTGAAAATATTTCTTCTATACCAGAGAAAATTCTGCACCTAATTAACATTTTTATTTCCTAATCTTTTCAGTTCAGCTGAGTCTTCTTTTAGGACTAAATTTTTCCCCTTGATTACAAGGGCTATTTGTGAATCTATCTGTCAGGGGATCTTCAGTGTTTTTGTGGGCTAGAATACCATATCACCCCACTATTCCGCCAGGGAAGCTTCCCTGGGGGCTAAGATGGTTAAGAATCTGCCTGAAATGTAGGAGACTTGAGTTCGATCCCTAAGTCAGGAAGATCCCCTGGAGAAGGAAATGGCAACCTACTCTAGTATTCTTGCCTGGAGAATTCCATGGACAGAGGAGTTGGTGGGCTACAGTCTTTCACTTTCCACTACTCCTCCTGGCAGACCCAGTTTTACCATCTTCCTTTAGACTCCTTGGCAAGAACCAGAGTCTGCAGACCTGGATTCAAGTTCTAAAGTGAACAAATGATGAGGGAATTTTCTGCTGTGATGGATAGATATATTTGATTTCTTGCTTTGAGCAGTGCTTTGTGTGGCCCATTTCTTACAGAGAATTTATAAACAATAATAAAGCTGACAAAAAAAGCTGATCTATTTCTTATTATCACCATGCATTGATAGCTCTAAACAAGGTCAGTGAGAAGCTACTGTTTCCTCCCAAAATCCTTTGTCTAAGCTCTAAGCAATTATTATAGTGTCCATTGAGTTTTACCATTAATATGCAAGCCTCAAAGTAATACATCTTTATTAATTTTGCTTTAATAGTTATTGTATTATGCATGAAAGTTAATTCAGAAAACTCCTAGTTATATAGTCAGCCCTCACCACATGTAGACTCAGCCACACACATTTGTTTTGAGAGTAAGTTGGTAATAGTTTAGAATAAATCTTTGTAGCTCACTTTGGACACAGGTCAGCTCTCCAACCCAAACCCAAGGTACTACATATTCTTGTGTTTAGGAAGTAAATAAAAATAAACAATGATAACATAGCGATTGTAAAGGCAAAGAAAGAGAATTTTAAATACTTCAATTTGTCATTCTGTGTGAGCACTTGAAGTTTTTACTTTTTTGGAACTTTCAGGAAAAAAAAGATAATTCATTCACTCGAGGATTGTGTCCTTGTTGGAAAACACTGCAGAATGTAGGTACAACAGTGAAAAGGCTTTCCCAGGGAAGATGAAGCTATGCCCACAGAAAGACACAAAAGAAAATATGGCGCAAGAAAATCAGTTCAAATTTTATTTTCTTTTATGCAGTTTTTCTCTTCTGATTTTTTTTCTGATGTAAAACTTTAAATGAGATCAACTAAACACAAAAATATTTGCAAACAACCAGCATCAGCTTTGAGCAATGCATAGTCAGACATCAAACCTTAAAATGGACTCTTTTAGGTCAGCTTATTCAGACTGTGTAAGGCTATTAACCATGCATCAAAAAATACAAGGAAGTGGACATTTCTTAGGGAAAAGAAAGAATGAAATTTTGAAGAATGACAGGAGAAAGCACAAAAAATAATGCTCTTATATTACCAGAAGCAGTTTGACAATAATATCTGAATCCCACAAATTTTAACCTAGAATTAGACACATATTCTATTGAGAGAATAGCATTGACGCATGTATGTTACCATATGTAAATAGATGGCCAATGCAAGCTCAACGGATGAAGCAGAGCACCCAAAGTCGGTACACCGGGACAATCTAGAGGGATGGGATGAGGAGGGAGGTGGAGGGGGTTCAGGATGGGAGGACACATGTATACTTGTGGCCAATTCATGTTGATGTTTGGCAGAAAACACCACAATAGTGTAAAGTAATTATCCTCCAATTAAAATAAATAACTACATTAAAAAAAATAAAGTTATGGGTCCAAAAATGTCCATTTCTTTGGTAATTTAGTCACTTTCAAATGATTTTTGCAGCTTTAAAACTTTGGAATTTCTTACCAGAAACAATAGATATTTCTGATAAACTTTCTTTCTAGAAGATATTTTGGTGGAGATGTTTTTACTGAGAGATATTTCAGAGCCACTAGAAATGTGCCCATATAAAAGATTTTTTTTTAAATGAACAGTATTACAATTTCTAGAACATTGTGATTGAAATTTTTGTGAATTTCTACCAAATTTATACTTACGTGCAAGAATTTTCCATTCATATATATGTTGCTTCACATGAAAAAATTAAAATTGAAATTAATAGAGTGTTCTTCCATCAGTTATAAGTGAAGATAGGATGAAAAATTTGTTTATACTATTTTTGGAATGTGAATAAGCAAAGAAGATAAATTTGTCATTGACAAATTTGCGCTGTAATACTCACTCCAGTTTCAGACCAATATAGGTGTAAAGATTTTCCTTTTTTGCAAAAACAGATTAGTATAGTTAAAAGTATTGCTCCACTACTTTTTTCCTTTTTGTACTGTAATATTTATTTATTTTCACTAGTATGATCATATACATACATACATACATACATATATATAGACACACACACACACACCCCCCCCAAGAAAATAAAAGTTGCACTGTGTTTCTTTTCTGGTCAATATTATTATTCAGCTCATTAATTCACTTAGCCTAGAGAGGAAAGATATTTTTTCTTAATGACCCTCTGCGAGTGTTAAACATGCTGCAAACCTCACTGAAGCCACATATAAAAGTGGAAGTGAACTGCGGGCAGCCCTGCGGTTTGGGGTGTTTTTTTATTATACAATGTCTAGTGTATTATAATGGCTTCCAACAGTTTTAAATACTTCTCTTCACTCCATATTTACCCTTTATTTTCCTGCCAGACTCACCATCCAAACATTCATGATCAAAGTCAGCAGTGACTCCAAAATTTGTATATAGGAAGAGCTTTCTTAGAATTGTCCATCAGCTTGGAGGGGACATCAGAGGGCTTGTCTAAGACTGAATTTTCTCAGCTAGGGCAAGGGTTTAACTTTTTGCTTATTTGGAGGCACAGGAGGTAGGGAGGGGCAGGAAGGGAGGAGGAATCAAAAGTCAGCTTTTGTGACTACTGCTGAGCAATAGCATGGAGGTGTCCTAATTCCACAAGCCTGGAGACTGGGAATTCCAAGGGAAATCCAGTATATCAGCCAGTCATGCGATGCTGGACAAGTTTTTATTCTCAGTCTCCTCATCTGAAAAATGAGGGGGTGGGCCTAGATGGTCTCTTAAAGCCCCTTCCAACCGTAACATTCAATGTTTATGACTCATTTGCCATGGAAGTCTTCAGCTACGGATGGCCCTAGATTTATGCCAAATTTACATTGCATCAAAGTGGAGAGACAAACAGCCACGGGGCCAGAGACTATGAGTTAATCGGCAAGCTCTGGTTGGATAAATGAGAAAGTATCAGGTTCCTCTTTAAAGGACCAGGTGTTTTACATAGTGTGTGTTGTTCTTCCATAAACTTTGGCTTCTTAGATCATGTCTACATTCAAAAGCCCTTCTGCAAACCACGTCACTATCAACTGAAACAAACATTAAAGTTTTCTCTTTCTGTTTTACCTAGAACTCCTTTAGTCCCACTGGACAAAAATTGGGTAAAAGTCATTTTAAAAATTGCTGCCTATCAGTCCAGTTTACACAACAAATATTTCCATATGGGCAGGAGCCAGTTTTCTGGTATTTGGAGGACAAGCCAGATCTCAGAGTGGTCTTTTAAATCAAAAACCAAATGTGGGGTTGAGCTCATTCCCTGGAACTTCGTTAAGGAGAATTCATTTCACTTCCTTGGCATAAATTAAGCTGCAGTGAGCGAGTGAAAGATTCCACCACCTTTGCTGAGATGGTAAAATGAGCTCTGCAGTGGAGGTCAGAAAAAGACCTGGGCCCTCTGGAGAATGTGGAGGAAGCAGAATCCGATGGCGTGTGTTGGTTTCCTGGCTGCAAGCCAGGAGAAATCAAACAAGTGGCCAGTGAGACTCAGGCCTACATCCTTCAGTGGTGGGGGAACACCTGGTGAGAATCTCTGATCCTGCCCCAGGCTGCAGTGGGGACAGAGGAGAAAGGAGAGACTTGTCTACAATAGGAGGAGGTGTGCTAACATCACAGCCCTCTGCTCAGACTGGAGACACTGACACCAGGGGCAGAGAGTAGCCCCAAGGACCCTTCTGTGCCCAGTGAGAGGCATCTGGCCTCAGGAGTCTCTGTTAGCAGCTCTTTTGCTCAGTGAACCGTTTGAATATGGATGTGCCCTGAGCTTTCTGCTCAGATCTCTGGGACCCTCAGAATCCCCATCCCTCAGAGCATCTTCCTTCACTCCCACATCTGCAGTCAGTCATCATCTGTGTGTCACCAAAGCTCTTCAGCCACTGTTTGGCCCAGAACATTCTCCTGTGGCCTAGACCCCAAAACCCAGCACCTTACTGCCCCTCTCCAAAATCACTGCAGATAGTGACTGCTGTCATGAAATTAAAAGACACTCACTCCTTGGAAGGAAAGCTATGACAAACCTAGACAACATATCAAAAAGCAGAGAATCACTTTTCTGGCATAGGTCTTTACAGTCAAATCTATCATTTTTCCAGTAGTCATGTATGGATCTGAGAGTTGGACCGTAAAGAAGGGTGAGCACAGAAGAACTGGTGCTTTTGAACTGTGATGTTGGAGAAGACTCTTGAGAGTCCCTTGGACAGAAAGGAGATCAAACCAGTCCATCCTAAAGGAAATCAACCCTGAAGATTCATTGGAAGGACTGATGCTGAAGCTGAAGCTCCAATACTTTCGTCACCTGATGGGAAGAGCTAACTCATTGGAAAAGACCCTGATGCTGGGAAAGATTGAATGCAAAAGGAGAAGAGGATGGCGAAAGAGGAGATGGTTAGATAGTATCACTAACTCAATAGATGTGAGTTTGAGCAAACTCAGGGAAATAGTGGAAGACAGAGGAGTTTGGTGTGCTGAAGTCCATTGGGTCGCAAAGAGTCAGACACATCTTCGAGACTTAACAACACAACAAACGTGAAAGAATGTATACCATAGGGGAAATGGAGATGGAAGTTAGACGAGATTTTTGAAATATGCTTCTGATTGTTTAACACTTACTTCTCCTCATACCAGGACCTTGTGTATATTCTTCATGGCATGCCATCATCACAGTTCTTAATGAATTTCTTATGTTTATTCCTAACATGAGTTTTGTCCATCCCCTTCCAACAGAATATAAAGTTTCTGAGGACAGAGACTCATTCCATCTTGGTAACTACTAAGTCCTTGGCATCATACAGCTCCTGGCACCTAAAACATTTATTGAATTGGTTTATTAATTAATAATTCAATTGTTTCTATAATTTAAAAAATAAATTAAAAAGACAAACTCTTTCAATGGCTATTTACAGTTTCTGGAATAAAAGCTTGAAGCACTTTCATTCATCAATTTCTGGCTTTCTCTGCATCTTATCTATCAGCTCCTCTCACCATGGCCCCCCATTCTGCTCCAGAGTTCTTCTCTTGAAGGTTAAGATTCCTTGAGGGCAGGGACAGTGTGTTATTAGACTTTGGAGGCCCATGCTTTATACAGAGCCTGATAGGTTATAGTTCCTGAGGGAACGTTGGCTAAGTGAGCACTTCAGTTGCAGATGTGAGAAGAAGGAACTGTATGAAGTGCCTTCGACATGAAGGAGGGGCTGTTCTCTCAATGAGAGCTATCTTGCCAGTTGTAAACTCTGGCACTTTGGGAAAATCTCTTATACAATGGATACAACCACAATTTTAACCTCTTTACAGTGTTCTTAGTACCCAATGAGACAGCAGGTATAAATATATAGTGCAAACTCTAAAGAACTGTATATATATTGTTTTTTTTTATTAGATAGGTAGGTAGACTAAATGTCACATTTATTTCTCTAAATCAGATTTAATCTGTGCCAGATGACATTGAATGGCAAGAAATCCAACTTCCATTATTGTTGGTATTTCTTTCCACTGCCCCCAGGATTACTCAAAGGTGTCAAAAGACTTTCCCTGGTCTTCATATTTAAAGAGGGCCCTCTCATCTTCAGCTCCTACCACTCACTGTGAATATGTTTCTGGTTCCAGCCCAGAAGGTCTCCTTGTAGACAGGAGGCTCTGTGCTTCCATGCCGAGCTTATATGTAAGCCTGTTGTGCCGGCCATTCTCTAGGTGATTCTGTTATACACCTCTGCCCTCAGTGAATTGTGGTAGCTTCATCAGCTCCCCGAAAATTCTTCAACAGTAGAGGCCCCTGCATAATGAATGAGTTATCCAGTGGCTCCCCTGCCTTCGGATCCCAGGCAAAGCCATGTCAGCTGCTTCAGGGTATAGAGTTCCTTTCACCGTGATGTATCACCACTTTTCTTACATCCAAGGTTATAGCTGTTTGCTATAGGTTCAAGCGTTTTTTTCCTCATGTCACATCTCTCCATAGATACAAATAGAAAGTTGTGATACACAAGTGAATTTGGATGTCCTGGAACCAAACCTCAACTGATTCAGAGTAAAATCTGTGAAGAGCTCCCTAGCCCACTGTCCAGTGTGAATACTGTGGCCACAGCGTCTCAGCCATGCGACCTGGCCAAGACACAATCTGGTCAGACTTCAGATGTCTTATCTACAAAGCAGGAGAGTAACATTGCACAGCTTAAAGCTAAGTAGCTAGACCTAAAGACGGCAGGAGCAACTACACTGTACCATATATGATCATGCTTTCACATCTCTTAGGATGCCTTCCAACTCTGAAATCTAATACATCATTTACTGGGGAGTTGTGTTTTGCTTTGTCACTTAGTTTACTCTTGTGTGAAATGAATATAATAATCCCTGATTGAATCACAAGATGATTCTCGTAAGGAGGATGGAATAAAATAAACTGTGCAAATATATTTCAAAAAGTACAAAGTGTTCCTTTAATGGACGTTATAGGTGACTTACCGGATTATGTTAGTTTCAGGTGTGTAACATAATGACTCTATATTTTTATAGATTATACTCAATATAAAATTAGTATAAGATACTGACTGTATTCCCTGTGCTTGTACGTGCCTGCGGGTGCTCAGCCATCTCGTCGGGTCCAACTTTGTGACTCCAAGGACTGTAGCCTGCCACCCTCCTCCGTCCATGGGATTCTCCAGGCAAGAATTCTGGAGTGGGTTGCCATTTCCTTCTCCAGGGGATCTTCTCCACTCAGGGATCGAAACTGCGGCTCCTGTGACTCCTTCATTGCAGGCAGATTCTTTACCTGCTGAGCCACAGAGCAGGGCGGGGGGCGGGAGCCCATGCTGCGCATCACATCCTTGTAACTTTATTTATCTTAGCTGCGCTGGGTCTTTGTCGCAGTCCGTGGGCTCTCCGATGCTGCGCCACACAGCGCTTTCTCTAGTTGCCAAGGCGGGGTGGAGGGTGGTGGGGGGACTTCTCTTGTTGTGGAGCTCGGGCTCTAGAGTGCACAGGCATAGTAGCTGCAATATGAGCTTCTCTAGGTGTGGAGCGAGTGCTTAGCTGCCCTGCAGCATGTGATATCTTAGTTTCCCAACCAAGGATTGAACCTACGTCCCGTTCATTGGCAGGTGCGTTGTTAACCACTGGACCACCGGGAAAGTTCTGCAACTTATTTATTTATACCTAATTGTTGTTTGTACATCTTCACCTATTCCCCTTCACCTCTTTTGCCCTTCCTCCCACCCCCTTCCCTGCTGGTAACCACTAGTTTGTTATCTGTGTCTGTGAGTCTGTTTCTGTTTTGCTATAAGTGTCCATTTACTTTAGTTTTTAAATTGCACAGACAAATGAAAAGATACAGTGCTTGTCTTTCTCTCTCTTGCTTCACTGAGCAGTCCCATCTATTGTCCCAAACAGCAAATTTTCATTATTTTTTGTTGTTGAGTAATATATTCCATCATGTGTGCGTGTGTTTGTGTGTGTTTGTGTGGGTATATATGTATGTATGTATATACACACACCATATGCTCTTTTTTGCTAATTTTTATTGGAATATATTTGATTTACAATGTTGGGTTAGTTTCTTCTGTACACCAAAGTGAATCAGTTATACATTTACATATATCCACTCTTTTTTCTATTCTTTTCCCATCTAGGTCATTAGAGTATTGAGTAGGGTTCCCTGTGCTATTCAGTAGGTTCTTATTAGTTATCTATTTTATATAGTGAAGTGTGTACATGTGCATATCTTTTCATTTATTCACCTGTTCTACATCATGGCTGTCATACATAGTGCTGCTATGAATATTGGAGTGCAATTATCTTTTCAAATTAGTCTTTTTTTCCTTCAAATAAATATCCAGGAATATTTATGAATCCTGAATCCTATGGTAGTTCTATTTTTAATTTTTTGAGAAAATTCACAGTTTTCCATAGTGGCTGTACTAATTTACATTTCCACCAACAGTACATGAGGGGTTCCTTTTCTCCACATCCTTGCCAATACGTGTTACTTCTTGTCTTTTTCATGATAGCCATTCTGACAGGTACGAAGTGATAGCTCATCATAGCTTTGATTTGCATTTCCCTGATGGCTTGTGATGTTGAGCACTTTTTTTATGTGCCTGTTGGCCATCTATGTCTTCTTTTAGAAAAGTACCTACTCAAATCCTCTGCTAGTTTTCTAATCAGGTTGACTGAGCTTTTCTTTTTAACTTTTTGTTTTATACTGGGGTATAGCCTAAAACAATTTTGTGATAGTTTCAGGTGAACAGCAAGTGGACTCAGCCATATGTACACACATATCCATTCCCTGGTGTTTTTTTTAAATATTAAATTTTATTATTTCTTTATGTTTTCTAGACGTTAACTCCTTATAAGACATATAGTTTTGTAAATATCTTCTCCCATTTAGCAAGTCATCTTTTTAGTTTCCTGATGATTTCCTTCACTGTACAAAAGCTTTTTTGTGTTTGACTGCTGCTGCTGCTGCTAAGTCACTTCACTCGTGTCCGACTCTGTGTGACCCCATAGACGGCAGCCCACCAGGCTCCCCCGTCCCTGGGATTCTCCAGGCAAGAACACTGGAGTGGGTTGCCATTTCCTTCTCCATATGTTTGACTAATTCCTGTTTATTTCTGCTATTGATTCCATTACTTAGGAGACAGATCCAAAAAACTTATTGTTAAGACAAATATCAAAAAGTATACTGCCTATGTTTTCTTCTAGAAGTTTTATGGTTTCTGGTCTTACAATTAGGTCTTTAATTCATTTTGAGTTTATTTTTGTATACAGTGTAAGAAATGTTTTGGGTTTTTTTTTTCATCTATTTCATTTATTCAATTTTCAAACACCACTTATTGAAAAAAACTTTTCCCCATTGTAAATTCTTGCCTTTTGTCATAAATCAATTGACCATATGATTTGAATTCATTTCTGCGATTTCTGTTCTGTTTCATTCTCTGTCTGTTTTTGTGCCAGTACCATACCATTTTGATTACTGTAATTTTGTAGTATAGTCTAAAGGCAGGCAGCTTGATATTTCTAGTTTTGTTCATTTTTATCAAGACCACTTTGGCTATTGAAATTATTTTTATGGTTCCACACAAAATTTAATGTTATTGGTTCCAATTCTGTGAAAAAATGTCGTGGTATTGCACTGAATTTGTATATTGCTTTGGGTAGTATGTACATTTTAACTATATTAATTTTTCCAATTCTTGAGAATGGGATATCTTTCCATCAATTTGTATTATCTTCATATTATCTTCAATTTTCTTTTTTTTCTTAACTTAAAAAAATTTATTTAATATTAGATTTATAGTTGATTTACAATCTTAAGAGTTTCAGGTGACAGCAAAGTGATTCAGTTTTACATATAAATATATCTATTCTTTTTCAAATTCTTTTCCCATTTAGGTATTATCACTTTGCCAAAAAAGGTACATATAGTCAAAGCTATGGTTTTTCCAGTATGTGTGTATGAATGTGTATGAATGTATGAAGGTGAGAGTTAGACAATAAAGAAAACTGAATGCTGAAAAATTAATGTTTTCAAATTGTGGTGCTGGAGAAGACTCTTTAGATTCCCTTGGACAGCAAGGAGATCAAATCAGTCAATGCTAAAGGAAATCAACCCTGAATATTCACTGGAAGGACTGATGCTGAAGATGAAGCTCCTATATTTTGGCCACCTGATGGGAAGAGCTCTCTGGAAAAGACCCTACCCTAGTGTTGGGAAAGATTAAAAGCAAAAGGAGAAGGAAGTAGCAGAGGATCAAATGGTTAGACAGCATCACTGACTCAATGGACATGAATATGAGCAAACTCTGATAGTGGAGAACAGGGAAGCCTGGCATACTGCAGTCCATGGGGTCGTAAAGAGTCAGACATGATTTAGCAACTGAACAACAATATCTGTTATTTTTCAAATTCTTTTCCCTTTTACATTATTATAGAATATTGAGCAGAATTCCCTGTGCTATACAGTAGGTCTTTGTTGATCGTATATCTTGTTTCCTTCAACAATGTCTTATGGTTTTCAAAGTACAAGTCTTTCGCTTCTTTAGTCAATATTATTTCTAGGGATCTTATTGTTTTACTCTATTGTAAATGAATAAAGTTTATTCTTTTCTTACTCCTATTTCTGGTAGTTTATCATTAGTGTATAGGAATGCAATAGGTTTCTGTATATTTCCTTGTATCCTGCAACTTTACTGAATTCATTTTTAGTTCTAATAGCTTTTTGGTGGAGTCTTTACCACGTTCTATGTACATAGTATTGTGACAACTCTAAATAGTGACTTTTACTTCTCTTCCAATTTGGATGCCTTTCATTTATTTTTCCTGTGTGAATGCTGTGGCTAGGACTTCCAAACTACATTAAACAGAAAAATTTAAAGTTGACATCTTTGTCTTTTTCTTGACCTTAGAGGTAAGGCTTTCAAGCTTTAGCTTTCACCATTCAGTATGTGGATTTTGTCATAAAAGACTATTTTAATGTTAAGATATGTTCCCTCTTTACTCACTTTGCTATGAGTTTTTATCATGAATAGATGATGAGTTCTGCCAAATGCTATTTCTGCATCTATTGAGAGGATCGTGTGACTTTCTAATTCTTTGTATTTTTACTGTGATGTGTCATGTTGATTGATCTGTGGATATTAAGCCATCCTTGCATCCCTAGGATAAATCCCACTTGAACATGAGGTATTATCATTTTTATGTATTATTGAATTTAGTTTGCTAATATTTTATTGAGTAATTTGTAATTATGATATTCAGAAATATTGGCCTGTAATTTTCCTTTTTTGTTGTATCTTTGTCTGTTTTGGGTATAACGTTGATCTCACAGAATGAGTTTAGAATTATTTCCTTTTCTTCAACTTTTTGGAATAGTTTGAAAAGGCTAGGTATTAATTCTTTTAAAAATGTGGGTTAGAATTCCCCTGAGAAACTGTCTGGTGCAAGACTTTCTTTGGGAGGATTTCTTTTTTTTTTAATTACTGATTAAATTTCATTACTAGTAATCAATCAGTTCCGATTATATATTTCTTCCAGATTTAGTCTTGGATGATTGAGTGTTTTTAGGAATTCACCCATTTTTCTTAAGTTGTCCAATTTGTTGATGTACAGTTATTCATAATATTCTCTTATGATTGAATTAGAAAAGTACAAAGTTTTGTCCAAACATGAGATATCATTTTTAATGATTGGAGGTCTTCTTTAAGAATTGGTGGCTTCCCAGGTGGCAGTAGTGGTAAAGAATCCACCTGCTAATGCAGGAAATGTAAGAGACATAGGTTTTATCCCTGGGTTGGAAAGATTCCCTAGAGGAGGAAATGGCACCTCATTCCAGTATTCTTGCCTGGAGAATTCTATGGACAAAGGAGCCTGGCAGGCTATAGTCCATAGTGTCACAAAGAGTCAGGCATGACTGAAGCAACTTAGCATGCAAGCATGCAAATGAAAGGGAATAAAACAAGCCATAATTACTTTCATATAACTGGACTTCAGTTTATCTTATTTACGTAATTATTTCTTGGTCAAAAGACTGTTATCCTGAACTATCAAACAAAACTTTTCAGTAACTTTAGACATCTCCGTTGCTGTTGTTCAGTCACTCAGACGTCTCCATTACCCCCACACAATTTTAGTTAAAGCTAGAGAGAAAAGGAATGTATTTAATTAGCCCATTCTTTCCCTGAACTATAGGAAGGTCTAAGATTTTCATCTCTGGTAAGTAAATATTTATAATCTTTATCTTCTTATATCAATGTATACTCTCTATCATAATTACTTCCTTTAGGCTAAAATTTGGGTGCAAAATCAGGTGACATTCAAATCTGGACTATATTAAATACCTTTGGGTTTGATTGAGTAGGATTTGTAAACAAATGACTTTCCTAAAAACATGAAGTCATATAAAATCTTTTACTATTAATGCCTTGTTCTCTCCTGACACCATAAATAAACCTCATTTCCCCTCAAGGATTAGTGAGAAAAGCACATTTTGAAAAATCTCTCCTTTGGCAAAGATATTAGGTAATTGCTACCCACTGCCTTGTACTTGCTTCCCTTCAGTTCCTAATGAAGAAAGTAAACAATGTTTCAAGTCAAGCGAGGCTTGGAGCTCAGCGTTTTAAGCAGACTTCTACTATCTTGGAATTTCTACAAGGTCTGTTACATGATTTACAGTGAAACTGGCTATGGTGAGCAGCCTAATCTCTACCAATGCCACATAAAATCAGTCTTGCAACATTTTACCATCATCTGCTATTGCTTCTGATCCCCTCTCAGTCCCTTTCTAGTTTTCTATCATTTTTATTTGGCTACCTCGAGTCTCCTTACCTAAGCATTACTGAGCATTCTAATCTTTCTTTCTCTTTTAGCGCTGTGGGCACTGTACTAAACCCATTTCTGTGAGAAGTTCTGGAAGGACCAGGACATACTCGTCCCAGTGGCTTTGGAGCAGCACAGAGTGAGCCCAAGGCTCCTACAAGGTTGAAAGTGACCAAAGATATAGACAAACCACGAAACAGTATTTGCAGCACAGAAGACTTCTTGGAAAAGGCATCCTTTAGAGTGACTATTAAAAGATCAATATTTTTTGGACCTGTGGGGATGGAGGAAGGAACACCAGGCAAAAGAATTGGTGTGGGCAAAGGCAGTGAAAACTCCCCAACATGTATTCAGTCTGGAGCAGTTCAGGCTGGTTAATCACTAGGCACCTCGAGGGAAGTAAATTAAGGTTAGAAATGTAGTTACCAGATCATGGATATTTGTGATTAGTATAGTGATCACTCTGTGTTACCAATTAACTTATAAATCTATTCTCTCCCCTATTAAATGCTAGGTCAAGTCTCTATGCTAGGTGGCGGGAAGTAAGTAGAGGGGAGGGGAGTAAAAAGAACAAATAAGTTCTGGTTCTTGCCTTCAAGGAATTTAATGGAGGAGAGAGAAATGCTAAGATCCTTATGGCGCAATGGGTCCCCTTATCAACTGTGAGTCTCTGAACTAGCGTGAGAACCCAATGTCTCCAAATGCTAAAGTCCACCCCATTTTCATCTGTCACCAACAGAAGAATGTAACATGACATTTCTTCTGTGTATTTTGTTACCAAGATCCTTTTCTCTTTTTCTCTCTCTCACATGCCTATGCTAAGTTGCTTCAGTCGTGTCCGACTCTGTGCAACCCCATAGACGGCTGCCCACCAGGCTCCCCCGTCCCTGGGATTCTCCAGGCAAGAGTACTGGAGTGGGGTGCCGTTGCCTTCTCCACACATGCCTATTGGTGCCCGAAAGAAAACAAAGTGATGCACAGCAAACTATTAGCTTTGAAATTTAATTGACAATAGTTAAAATTAAGCGGAAGTTCCTGGGGGCTAATATAATTTAATGGATGAAGTTGAAAATAGTGGAATCTCTGGTGAACTGAAGATCCTGCCTAAAGGCTTTTTTTAAAAACTTTTGTTTTGAGATAATTATAGGTTCATATACAGTTGTGAGAAATGATACAAAGATCCCATGTACACTTTACCTAGATTCCCTCTTGAAAAACAATAGTATCACATCACAACCAGGATAGTTTCACTGGTACAGTCAGAATGCAGAACATTTCCATCCCTGCAGGGATTCCCTCATGTTACTCTTTTATAATGACACCCACTTCCTGTTCCCACTCTCTCCTGAATGCCTGACAATTCTTAACTTGTTCTCCATTTCTATAATTTTGTCATGTTACAAATCATGAATCACAGCTTATAAACCTTTAGAACTGCTATTTTTGACTCTGGATTATTTTCTGGAGATTTGCTCAGGTTACTGTGTTTGTTAACATTTTTGTTTCTTTTTATTCCATGATACTGATGTATTACAGTTTGCTAACCATTCATCCACTTAAAGTATGAATAAAACTGATATAAACATTCATGTAAGGTTTTTGGTACAATCAAAATTTTTTATTTCTCTGGAATAAATACCCAGGAGTGCAATTGCCAGGTTATATGTTAGTTATATGGTTAGATTTTTAAGAAACTGAATGGCTTCTTAAAAATATTTACACCATATTTATACCAGTGGTATATGAGTGATTTACACATATTTACATCAGCGATATATGAGTGATCATTTCTCGGTAAACCTGTCAGCATTTGATGTCACTGCTTTCTATTTTAGCCATTTTGACAGGTGAGTAGTGATATCTCACTGTAGTTTTAACTTACATTTCCCTAACTGCTAATGATGTTAAACATCTTTCAAAATGCTTCTTTGCTATCTGTATATCCTTTTTGTCTCTTTGTGTCTTTTGCTCCTTTTCCAACTGGATTTTTTGGCGGTTTGTTAGTTGAGTTTTGAGATTTTTTTTTAATATATTCTAGATACTAGTTTTCTGTCAGAAATGTAGTTTGGAAATATTTTTCAGCCACTTTTTAGCTTATCTTTCATTCCTAACAGCCTTTCACAGAGCATAAGTTTTTAGTATTTTTGAAACCCAGGTTATCCAATTTACCTTTTATGGATATTACTTTTGATGTCAAGTTTAAGAACTTTTTGCCTAACTCTAATTCTCGAGATTTTCTCCTATATTGTTCTAAGATTATTGGAGGCTTATGTTTCACAGTTAAGTTTTTTGGAGTTAATTCTTGCAAAAAGTATGAGACTTAGGGTGAGGTTTATTTCTGTGTGCCTGGATATCTACTTGTTCTAGCAACATTAGTTTTTGCATTTTGGTCAAAACTTACTTGGGAATGTTTATGTGGGTCTATTTCTGGTTTCTGTATTTTACTCCATTTATTGATGTGTTTGCATGTGTGTGTGTTAGTCGCTCAGTCATGTCTGTCTCTTTGCAACCCCATGGACTGTAGCCCATCAGGGTGCTCCATCCACAGGATTCTCCATGCAAGAATACTGGAGTGGTTAGCTATTCCCTTCTCCAGGTGATCTTCCCGACCCAGGGATTGAGCCTAAGTCGCCTGCAGTGCAGTCAGATTCTTTACCACCTGAGCCACCAGGGAAGCCCATTGATGGGTTTATCCCACTACTAATAGCACACAGTCTTGATTATGGTCACTATACAATAAGTCTTGAAATTGGTAGACTGATTCCTCCTTTTGTGGTCTTCTTTTCAGAGAATTTAAGCTGTCCTATTTGCTTTGCCTTTCCAGAAAATTTTAGAATAATTTTTTCTACATCTTCAAAAAATAATGCTGGCATTTTGAATTGAACTAAAACCATATGTCAATTCAAGGAGAACTAGCATCTTTAGAAGGCCTCCCGGTGGTGCAGCGGTAAGATATCTGTCTGCCAGTGCAAGAGACGTAAGGGAAGAAGGTTCTATCCCTGGGTTGGGAAGATCCCATGGAGTAGGAAACGGCAACCCACTCCAGTATTGTTGCCTGGAGAATACCATAGACAGAGCAGCCTGGTGGGCTACAGTCCAGGGGGTCACAAAGAGTTGGATATTACTGAGTACACATACACAACATCTTCAGTACGTTAAGACTTTCAATCCATGAACACACTGTATCTCCATTTCTTTAGACCTTGTTTTTTCATCAATTTTTTTTTTTTTTTTACTTTTCAACATAGAAGTCCTGCTTATGTTTGATTTACACCTAAGTAGGTTTTTAGTGGAGAAGGAAATGGCTACCCACTCCAGTACTCTTGCCTAGAGAATTCCGTGAACAGAGAAGCCTGGTGGGCTGTTGTCCATGGAGTCGCACAGAGTCGGACACGACTGAGCAACTTTACTTTCACTTTTCACTTTCATGCATTGGAGAAGGAAATGGCAACCCACTCTAGTGTTCTTGCCTGGAGAATCCCAGGGAGAGAGGAGCCTGGTGGGCTGCCGTCTATGGGGTCACACAGAGTCAGGCATGACTGAAGTGACTTAGCAGCAGCAGCAGCAGTTTTTTTAGGGCTTCCCAGGTGGTGCTAGTGGTGAAGACCCCACCCGCCAATGCAGGAGGCATAAGAGATGTGGGTTCAATCTCTGGGTTGGAAGATCCCTTGGAATAGGAAATGGCAACCCACTCCAGTATTCTTGCCTGGAGAATCCCATGGACAGAGGAGCCTGGTGGGCTATAGTCTGTAGGGTCTCAAAGAGTTGGACATAACAGAAGTGACTTGGCACAACACAAAAGGTATTTTAATTTCAGTATACATATGTCCACTGCTACTGTATGTTTATCCTGTATCTATCACCTAAGAACTTAATTCAAAGATTTCTTCAGTCAATTTCTCTAGATTTTCTACATAGACAGTCAGTCAGATCATCTGTAAATAGGGACAGTGTTCATTCTTCTTTCCAAGTTGTATGTCTTTGAGTTTCTTTACTTGCCTTATTCCACCAGCCATAACTCCTAGTTCTCTTTGAATAAAGTGGTAGGAGTGGACACCCTTACCCTCTTCCTGATCTGAGTAGCAAAGCATTGAATCTTTCACCACCAAGTATAATGTTAGCTGTACATTTTTGTACACGCTGCTTATGTACAAAAACACTTTATGAATGAGTATATTTATTTTTTTAACATTGCATGTTACAAACAAAATCCATCTTCAGGATATTTTCAGCCTCTGGGTCAGTACCTTGCAATCTCCACAATGAGTTTGTCCAAATCTTGATTTTTCCCAGCTATTTCAAAACAAGAGGAAATGATGCAATGAAAAAGCTATTAACTGCAGGGAAAGTAATCTTTCCTAAATCATCATGTGGCTTTATTCTTCATGCTTCTTGAAAGTTCCACCCAGTTGACTGTACCTTCTGTATTCAAATAGCAGTATCTTCCCTTCTAAGGTAGTCATCTCTGAGCAATCCCAGGAACACCATTCCCTTTTATTAAATGATTTCAGGGAAAGAACATAGATTTTTGCTCTTTTCCCAATTCCCACTTTCTTGACCTTCTGCTGTCAAAGGACTTAGACTTCATCCAAGATTTCAGTAAGGCTCTCGGTTGCCACTCTTCACAAGAGCTCCAAGTTGAAATGCTTAAATTCAAATTTAATAAAAAAATTAAGTACAAGAAATCTTGGCCAGAGGGAAGAGACATAGGTACACCTATGGTGGATTCATGTTGATGTTTGACAGAAAACAACAAAATTCTATGCAATTATCCTTCTATTAAAAAGCTAATAAATTTTTAAAAGAAAAAAAAGAAATCTTGGCCAAGAATAGATAAAAACTGAGTCTAAAATACTATGCAAACTAGACATGAGAAAGAGAAACAGAAAACTACTAAGAAAAGATTGTTTAGGGGATAATTGCTCCGTCTCTCAGTATGTTTTCTGAACAAAACCAATCTTAAAGCCATCTAAAAATAACAAGGAGCTATCACAGAATTGAAATCCTGGGTCATCCTCAACAGTTTGGTTAGTCATGCTTTATTCTTTAGTTTTAGTTACAGAATCTAGATAAACAATTACAAAGACAACCATATTCCTCTCAATATCAACATATTGCAGAGAATTTGCCATCAATTTAGGAAATCATTTGCTTCAAGACTTCCCTTCAAGGACACAGATTTGCTCCTTACTTTTGAACATAGGAATTGAGAACAAAGTGATTACCCTTGATCACCTCTCAACATTGGATTTAGCCATCACTTAAGTGAGGATTATTATCCAGCCACACATTTTAATCTTTCCCATTACAGCATGCAATTATAACAAAGTCTTTCTGAACTGCATTTTGAACTCTGTAGTCTGAGGTAAGTAATTTTTGTCAATTTATCCTAATGTCTTTCAAAAATTTCTATCCTAAGTGGTACAGATTGAGTAATTCTTCTGATCTCATAGGGCCATGGGCCTTGGTAATGCCATGTCCATTTCAGTTCGATTAACTTCGAATGAAGGAGAGAGTTCTGCTTTGGATACTTGGCAATGTAACCATAAACAGAAGACTAATCTTTCAATAATACAAGTTTAAGAAAACAAGAGGTGACTGGAACTCTGTTGTAATGAAATTGCCCGTGCATGGCAGTTTCAGGAAGGTTTTTTTTTTTTTTTTTTTAAATTCTGGGAGAGTTGAGAGAGCCACATTGCCTCTACCCAATGAAGGTAATTGAGTGAATGATTTCACTTGTTTCTTCTTGGGACTGAATTAGGTCGTCGCCATCTGTGGAGTGTGCTAAATACCTTAGGGGAAGAAGGCTGTTTTCTCATGCCATTTATGTAATGGCTGCGTTGTCAGTTGCCACCTTTGAGCAAAATCAATGTGCAGCAAAAGTTGGGCCAGGTTTTCCAAAGCTGAAGTAAAGTAGGGAACTGGGGCAATTGTTCAGTTAAATTGACCACATTTTTAAAAAGCAACACTTTCCTTCAAATTACTCAAATGCTTCAGGGAACATTTCTAATTGCACTGGCCTAACACTTTTCTTCAGCTGTTGACATCTGGCCACCAAGCTTCTTGCTGGAGCCACAACCAAGTATAAACGGGTGAGAAGTTTTCATGGGGACATACTCTCTTCAACTATTGGAAATGTGGTCAGGAATAAGAAGGACTACGCTGTTCTGCATGAAACTGAAAGACAGAACAGGGAGGGTACTGGGCAAGATCTGCCAGCGAGGCAGGGCTAACCTCAGTTGAAGGAAGTTTCTCCAAATTTTCCAGTGATAAAATGGACTTCCTCGGGAAGCATTAAGTTTTCTGTAGCTGGAAGTGTTCAAGGAAAGGAATGAATCAGTGTTTCTTAAACTGTGAGTTACAACTCACTAAAGAGTTATGAAATCAGTTTAGTGGGTTGTAACCATCATTTTTAAAAAGTAGGATGGATTGGAATGGGATGAGATGGAACAGAAAAGAAGAGAATTTTTTTTAAAAAATAGGGCAATAGAAATTAGTACTGTTTTGTAAAACTTTATTTTTAATTATTTTTGTGTACTAGGTCACAATGTAAAACATATTGTTAGCCTGGACTATGGTCTAAAAGGTTAAAAAACACTGCCTTATACATCTAGTAAAGGGGACGTAGTTGGATAGGAGTGAATGAACTACATGACTATCAAGACCTAGTTCAAAAAGGAAAACAGTCAGTTAAAGTGTAATAATCTCTCTAAATTAATAAGAAATCAGTTCTCCAAAATATGTAACTATTTCTAATCCTGAGCCTGGAAAAAAATTCCCCCATTGTTCTGATAGAGAAAACACCATATAAAGTATTTTTAATACTTTATTACAGTAAACACAGTGACATTTCATGGGATTTTTTAAATGATATCCCTAAATAAGGGCTCATGGTATCACACCAAAGCAAGGTCAGAAATCAGCTCTAAAGAAAGCCAATACTGATACAGTCCAGTACAAGTGTTTCTGATGATCTGGTTTGTTGAAGGATGGATATGAGCTTGAATGTGCTTGTCTACCGCATAGTTAAATTTATATCATCATAGCAAAAGAGTCAGATATGACTGTGCAACTAAACCACCATCAGGGAAAACATATTAAGTAACCAGCAGATCCTCTTAATGGACAAACAACAGCTGTCTCTCTGCCTGTTCTAGAAAAGTCTAAATGCCTTTCAGCTTAAAGCTGTGAACAGTTATCAAATTACATTATTGTTAGTTGCTTGGAGAGGTTTTTCTATCTCTCACCACCATCATATACAAAGTGAGTTCTTCGAGGTTATAATAGCGACATGACTTACTCTAGTTTCCCAAACCAGCATACTACAAAGAATGTAGTAGGTGCCCAATAAATGCTTACTGAATAAACGAAAGTGCTTAGGAAAATATCAAAGAGAACCCAACCATCTAGGGTAGGAGGACAAAGGGTGACCAAAGAAAAGGGAAGAATTAAATGCAGAAAGTTTTAGTTTCCATAAAGCAAGAGATTCCTGTGATTATTAAAGGCAGGCAAGCTCACCTTAGACACAGAAAGAATAAAAGTGTTTTATTTCCAGATCTTCTGAGATCTCAATAGAGACATTAAGAAGATATGAACTCCTAAGTATCAACTCCTAATCTAGATTCTGTATCATTCTATGCACTTGCAAACATTTCTGCAAACTTTAGAAATTTCTGTTGCTCTTAGAAACTAGTATCAGGGGATGACCCAGAGAAATGATATGGGGAGGGAGGTGGGAGGGGGTTCAGGGTTGGGAACTCATGTACACCTGTGGTGGATTCATGTCAATATATGGCAAAACCAATACAGTATTGTAAAGTAAAAAAATTAAAAAATTTTTTAAATATTGCCAGTTAATGACACCCCCCCCAAAAAAAAAGAAACTAGTATCAGGATAAGCTTCTATCTAGAGAATTGAGGAGTGATTTAGTGATGAACACGTACGGGAAGAAAGGACAGGGCAGGAGGGAGACTGTCTATCAGGAGAGTCAAAAGCTCCCTTGACACAGTAGCAGGAAAAGCTGTGTTGCTCTAGCAGAAAGAATATTTTTTGATGTTGTAAACCAATCAGTTCTCTATGCCCCTTCAAGGCATTAAAAGCAAATCTGTTCCAATGAGGGAGTGGGGCATCTACTCTTTAGAAACAGTACTCAGAGCCAGATTCTCACTTTTTCATTTTTGGCAGTGCCACACAATCTCACTCTAGCCTTGGCAAACTTTTCCTCTCAACATCATGAGACCTTTCTTGGCACATCTGTGAAATGTGTACGTGTCAGAGCATCTGAAGGACGGATGACATCAAGCTGCAAGTGGGGGAACCATGTTTTCAACAGAGAAACGGTCAAGGCATTAATGAACATTATATTTCAATAGAGTCGAGGCTCCATCCCATCAATGGATGCTTATTTGAAAATCACAGAAGGGGTCACTAGAATCCAAGTGGGGGTACTGTGTTATAAAATAAAATCATACTTTGCACATCCATACAGTGGAGCTTCAGGCAAGACAAAACCAGGTTAACATAAGAATGTAAAGCATAAAGATTCCAAAATTCAAGATTCCTGCTGTCTACCTATAGCTGTCATGTTTCTGTATCTTGGAGTCATCCAGAATTTTTAAAATGTATAGTTGGAAAGACACTTAGAGATCATAAAGTCCAATCTTCCTGCCAAAGTAGATCTCCTCCTTGAAGGTAAAAGTAAAGTCGCTCAGTCGTGTCCGACTCTTTGCGACCCCATGGACTGTAGTAGCCATTCCACTTTTGCATGAACATTCTGAGTGAAAGAGAGCTTACGGTTTTTCCAGGAAGCCAAATCATCCGTGAATACTGTAGCAAATAGAAAATAGTTCTTTATCCTAAGTCTCATACAAATCTAGCTTCCCTTTGTGCTATTATCATCTGATAACAAAGGACATTTTTTAAACTTGTTCAGTAGGAATAGGATGACCAGCTGTGCTAGTTTGCCTACAAGTGAGAGGTTCTCTGAGATGTGGGGCTTTTGGTGCTCAAATCAGAAGCATCACAGAGAAAAACAACAGAATGACTGGTTGTCTTAATGAAGAACAGATAGAGAGGAACTTCGCAGAAAGTACAAAAGGATTTCATATATTTACTCTTCCATCAGATAATTATATTCTTGGGCAGTATGCCCTTTTGGTAAGCATTCTCTCTCAGATCAAAAGGTTAAAGGAAATTGTGGCTTCACATGATTGAGTCTTTCAGGATTACATTTCTTAAGATAATCGTTTTTATTTGACTTACTATGGGCACAACTACTTTAGTGTTCTGAGGTAAATACAGAAAAGGATCCCCTGATTTAATCAACAAGAAAGACAATGACGTATCCCTCATACAAAAGCACTTGTAATCCAGGTTAAAATAATCAGCCCAGAGTGCTTCAGTGATAAGGAATCCACCTTCCAATGCAGGAGTCATAGAAGACGTGGGTTTGATCCCTGGGTTGGGAAGATTCCCCTGGAGGAGGAAATGGCAGCCCACTCCAGTATTCTTGCTGGGGTAATCCAATGGACAGAGGAGCCTGGTGGGCTACAGTCCATGGGGTGGGAAAGAGTTGGACACGACTGAGCAACTGAGCATGCAGGCACACACGTGATCAGTCCAGAGAAATTAAACAGAAATATAGAAATATATATAGGATTTCCCTGGTGGCTCACATGGTAAAGCGTCTGTCTACAATGCGGGAGACTCGGGTTCAAACCCTGGGTTGGGAAGATCCCCTGGAGAAGGAAATGGCAATCCATAAGAGCCTTGGTCTGTGTTTAAAATGACATTCTCAAATCAGAAAATTCCAACTGAGTGATTTCATCTTCAGATAGTACTCAATCTTCCTACGACGTAGACAGATCTAGCATTCATTAAAGTGTTCTATTGCTGTTTGAGGGAATTTTAACCGGATTAGATTTGTTAGGGAAACAGGTTTGTTCCAAAAGGGGCAAAAATCCCCATGGATAAGTCCTAAGAATAACAGAGGCAGGCTAGTAGAGCCCAGGCTGGGAGCTGGTCATTTATGGAATGAATGTTGAGAACAGAGAGATTTCATAAAAATATTTCAGTAAGGAATAAGAGCAGTACTAAAAATGAAAGAATATAGAAAAACAAGAGAGCTGATGTATGGGGACCTTCCCTCCAACAAGTACAGCAGTCATAAAACTGTATATACCAGACATTTAGCAATCCATTAAAGTTATAGAGTCAAGGTTCCCAGAGTGAGCAATATCTATTCTCCTCGAGGGCAGAAGAGATCTCAGTTTCTGGTTTCATGCCTGAAAAATCAGTGAGGGAGGAAAGCAAGGAAAGAAAATAACCACACATGTAGATTCAGGTACAAAGAGACCCCTTGCTCTGTAGTCTGCCGAAACCAGTCCATCAAGGTGCAGCTTCTCCCTTAACAACTTATTTTCCTACAAAATAAGAATAAGAAAGCCACTCAATATGGATTTTTTTTTATCCCAAATTCTACCTGCAAATATAAATTGGCCAGCTAGCAGCAACTGGCTTGCACGGACTCCATTTGGAATAATGATAAAGTTCAAAAGGTTAATCAAGTTATTAACATTTTCAAAGAAGGGAAATTTTCTTTCCCAGATGGCTTAACAGGTGACTGCTATAAATTACACAGTACATTACAGCGGGCATCCGCTAGCCCAGTTATAGTAGAGAGTCTGTCAACATTTCCATTATAAAGCCCTATTTTCAGAGTTTATAACTCAGCCATAAAATTCTGCTCCAAGCTGGGCCTTGGCTTTCTAATGGAATTCTCAGCTCAGCAGCAAACTTTCTTTCTTCTACTTCTCCTTTACCTTCTCCATCTTCTCCATCTCCACCCTCTTCTGTCTGCCCCCAACATCATCTCCTCTTCCTCAACCCTCCTCCTCCACCTTCTAACCATGGTGAAAATGTTTTTAAAAAATAAAACAAAACATGGCTCTAGATAAACTAAATTCAAGGAGGACTTGCACAGAAGGAATCTTCCAGGCACTTCATATCGAAGCACATTTTTTAACGCTCAGGTATGTAGATTCTTTTTTCAGAAACTATTCAAAATCAAGGTTTTGCTGAGTGAAGGCCTGTGTTACAGTCTTTGGAATCATAATGAAGATGTTTAAGCCTTAAGATATTTAACATCTTAAGATGTTAAGATGAAAATGCTCACTAGCATTTTTAAAGCAGAGAGATTTCAGGAGAGGAGAGTTTATCTTAGAAATGATTCACCTGATTTCTTGAGTTCCAAATGTCTATATTTAGTCCCATCCCCTCAAGGTAACAGCAATGGTATATATCCCGTTATTTCATCAACACACACACGGGGCTTTGGAGAACACAGCATCAGCAGGGCAACTTCCAGATGGTGGGTGTGTGTGTGTTTACAGGTCACCAGGGTGGAGAGAGAGACAGCACGCGAAATACGCAGTGACAAAGAAGGTGCGTAGGTGACGAGTGGAGGTCTGCTCTCCAAGTCTGCTCGGTCACAGCCCGGGGAGTTTTTATGGCCTATTCAAGGCCGTGGTGCAGACTAAACAACGTTTCCTTTCCTTTCACCATGACATCCTCAAAGACCAGACCAGAGGGTGGGGAAGATGAAAGTACACGGCCAACTCAGCTCAGAAGAGAGGTTGCTGCTTCACTGTGAAAGCTCTGATGCTGACCTTGGCCCCTCATCCCCAGGCCCCCTCCTGAGACCCATCTCAGCTGAAAAGTCAAGTCACACTGGAATTTCTCTGCACATGCAGGGGAGAGGGGAGTTCCAGAAGTGGGTTTGAAACTCTCTCGCAGGGGACAGGCAAGGATAGAGCAGGTCACGGTGGTGCCTGGACAGTGTTTCCCCAAGCCCAGGCAAATGAGAATGCATCCAAAAATGCTTCAGGGAGAGGATGGTCTTTCTCATCACAGTGCCATCTGTCTTGAGGCCAGCTCAGCAGCTCCTAAAGCTAGGCATCACCTCCCACCTGGAGGGGGCATGGCTCAGAGGCAAAAGTAACTAACCTCCCTCTTTATCCAGGGAGAGACCTATCGGCCTCCTCAGAACAGGAGACTGCAGCTGTTGGATTGTCCAGGGAGCAACACTTTGGCTTGAGAAATGTTCTAGTAGAGGTGCTAAGATTTATCTACCAAGCTCAGTCCAGGCACGTCTTTTGAAGACTCTCGCTTGCCTATCCTATTCTCCCAGCCAATGGCCTTCATATATGTTTTTCATATTTCATGTTAACATACTTGCTCATTAGCAAAGGTGATTGGCTTGGAGGAAATGGTGCCCTTTATATCTCATCTTTCCCTCCTCATGGTCCTATTAAACAATAAGACCTATTAAACAACTAGGACCTATTAAACAAGTAGAAGACTGTTTTTCAGTCACCTCGCTGTGTCTGACTCCTTGCGTCCCCAGGGACTGCAGCACGCCAGACCTCCCTGTCCCTCACCATTTCCCTCAGGAGTTTGCCGAAGTTCATGTTCATTGCATTGGTGATGCCATCCAGTCATCTCATCCTCCAACGTCCTCTTCTCCTTCGGCCCTCAATCTTTCCCAGCATCAGGCACTTTTCCAGTAAGTCGTCTGTTCACATCAGATGACCAAAATACTGGAGCTTCAGCATCAGTCCTTCCAGTGAATATTAAAGTTGAGCTCCCTTAAAGTTGATCTCCATTAAGATTGATTGGTTTGATTTTCTTGCTGTCCAAGGGACTCTCAAGAGTCTTCTCCAGCATCACAGTTCAAAAGCATCAATTCTTTGGCGCTCTGCCTTCTTTATTCTCCAGCTCTCATGACCATACGTGGCCACTGTAAAGTGACCACTGGGAAGACTATAGCCTTAACTATACAGACCTTTGTCAGCAGAGTAATGTCTCCACTTTTCAACACACTGTCTAGGTTTGTCATCGCTTTCCCACCAAGAAGCAATTGTCTTCTGATTTCATGGCTGTAGTCCCCATCCACAGTGATTTTGGAGCTCAAGAAGAGGAAATCTATCACGACTTCTACCTTTTCCCCTTCTATTTGCATGGTCCTGTAGTCATTATATTTGAATTTGTGACATACATCGCCGTCATTTTCATAGCAATAGAAACAGCAGCTGTTATGAAAACAGGATTTAAATTCACTGGGGGGTGGGCGGGGTGGGAAGGACTGAAAAGAACATCAGAGGAAGATAGGTCCAGCCTCCTGTCATAGACAGGCACACAGCTAAGCAGACCAAGGACTGCTTTCAATCCGCACACTCCACCCTACAGAATAGCTCACCTCTCCCAACTGTTCTGTAACTAAACGTCTGACCATGTCACTCCTGCACAAACTAGCCAAGAACTTCCGATGGCAGGCACTGCATCTTGTCCATCATTTTCCCTCTAGCATTTGACCCAGTGTCTGAGAATCATGGATATTTCAATGAGTTTGTTGAATAATGGAGATACCGTACATTGAGCCTATAATCAGCTTTACAGCCAAGATTTGTTCCTAGTGTATCTAAGTAACTTCTGCTATAGTTTAAATCTGTTAAAACTCTGACTCTGCATGAAAGAAAGAAATTATTCAAAGATATCCATGAAATGGTTATTCATTCTAATCTCTAAGGCAAGGTATTTATTCACCACCTAATTCTTTAATTGTCTTGCTTAAAAGCTGGCAAACTCTTTATCTTCATAATAATCCACTTTCTGCTGAAAAAGGGAGAACAACTTCTCTTTGAGGTTTGAAATTCTAATTACAGCTCAGAGCACTGAGTGAGGATTCTGAGAACTTCGATTCTAGTCCTGCTTGTTGAGTGCCCCTCTTGCAAGACGAGCAACTGCTCTGATCCCATTTCCTCATCAGTAAGACTCTGCCTTGCTTCACAAGGGCTGTTGTGAGGAAAAAATTAAATAATCTATGTGGAAAGCCTTTGAAATTCTTGGTTGTATACAAGTGGCAATTATGAGTGTTACTAAAATTATTCAGGTAGAGGGTACTTACTATGCAATACAGCGGATCGCTTGCTGATTCAGTGGTTACCAGCCCAGAATGGTGGTTCAGTCCCAATCTTACATTTGTCAAAGAAAATCAAAACCAGACAGAAGTTAGAGAAGTAAAGACAGGTTTCATTCAGGAACTATTGCAACGGAGGAAAAGAGACCTCACTATAGAACTGGGCTCAGTTCCCAATACAACAGGAACAAGTGGAGATTCATAGCCAAGGAGAGGATTGGGAGGGTTGAAGGATGGAAAATTACTAAGAGAAGACTTCAAGGATGGGGAGATTCTTGCTGAAGCCAGGCCAGGGTGATCAAATATCAAAGATCAGGGAGTCTCTCTAAACTGACTTAGCAGAACTTTTGCTAAAACTGGGCTATGCAGATCCAAGAAGGACTGGAATAGGAATAGGGACAGGATCCCAGTGCTGGGCCTAATGGAGAATAGGGCTTAGAGGTGCCTGATTGAAGTTTGGGCAAGGAGAGTGTCTTTATCATTTACTAAGTGACGCTAAGCTTTAGCCTCTGGCCTTCCTCAGTTTCTCTATTTCAGCCAAACTTGTGCCACTTCTCACTACCCCCCGTTTATATATACATATATGTTTCCTGCATCCTAGTTTAGGCAATACATGTCACCCAGAGAGTCAACCATGAATTGAAATTTCAGAATTTGAATGACATTTTAAGCATTGTTAAGCAAGATGGAATTCAGCCTTCCATTACCTTGTAAATGGAACGTGTAAATATGTAGATTCTAATTTATAGACCAAGAAGTCGACATTTCAAATTTAATTTTCTTTACAACGGAAGCCACCTGGAGTACATTTTTTTTTTTAATCCCAAAGGTAAGGTGTTGTTTTTCCATAATGAACTTCTTTCTTTTTCTTTTTCACTATTTTAAAGTCATTATTTTCCCCAACCCAGCAAAATGACAGCTGATTAGATACCAACTGGAATTTTTATTGGCTGACTCTAGTATTTCAATGAAAGTTCCATGGTAACCCAGTAACCCAGAGTCCTCATTATCTGAATGGAATCTCTGGGTTTTCCTTTAGACCTGGTCCTGATTCATCAGCCTGATAGAAGCAGATTCATTGACAATCACCATTTTGGCCAAATGGCCGTGTACTGTTAACACTGCTGCTGCTGCTGCTGCTGAGTCACTCTGTCTGACTCTGTGCGATCCCATAGATGGCAGCCCACCCAGGCTCCCCCATCCCTGGGAATCTCCAGGCAAGAATACTGGAGTGGGTTGCCTTTCCTTCTCCAATGCATGAAAGTGAAAATTCAAAGTGAAGTCACTCAGTCGTGTCTGACTCTTCATAACCCCATGGACTGCAGGCTACCAGGTTCCTTCGTCCATGGGATTTTCCAGGTAAGAGTACTGAGTGAGATACCATTGCCTTCAGTTTCAAATTGTTTAACCCAAGAGCCCAGTAAAATTTTGCCCACCTTCCTCCTGGGCCTCCTCCACCACTTCCATCAAGGAGGGATCCGTGGTCCTTCTCCTGCCATCATATAGGGATTAGATTATGGGGAATCTGTTTTCTCAGACCGCCTCTTTTAAGCTGATATACCCCAAATCATTCTTCTGTTTCCTCTAATCTGTGTCTCTTCTCAATCTTTAGCATTGCTGATATTTCCCTTCAAAGTGGACGACACCTGCACGTTTGTTCTTCAAGTTTTCCTTGAGATTTGGGATTCTCATTTTACAGAACCTCCCTCCACACCGCCACAATGTTTGACTGACTCAGCAGCAGTGGCAACAGCTAGGAGGCTATGAGACCCTGCTGTGGGCTGGGGGTTTGACGTAGTTGTTTTCAATTTTGACAGTCCACAGGATAAGCATTTAATTAATTAGCTCCACTTTACAAAGAAGGAAAAGGAAGCCCAGAGGCAATAAGGGAATTGACCAAGGTCATACCTACAGCTGGACTGAGTAAGGAAACTGCTGTTTGATTCCAGTTTCTGTGTTATTTCTACTAAACTGAACAGACTTGCTGGCCCTTTCTTCTTTTCTTATGTCCCTGTTTCCCTTCTCTCGATTCACCATCAATCCTAAATCAATCAAGTACGTATTTAGCACATTAACTTTCCTTCTTCATTTTTTCCTACCCTCACTCTTCACTGCTCTGGTCCCCAATTCCCTTCTGTGTTTCCTCCTATAGGGATAGTACAATCCTCAAATTTTACTCTTCCTTGAGTAATCATTGGGACAAACAAAATGAAATATGGAGCAGATAGCAGATCCAGTTTTGGGGAAGCCTGAACTGTATATTGGAGAAGGCAATGGCGCCCCACTCCAGTACTCTTGCCTGGAAAATCCCATGGAGGGGGGAGCCTGGTGGGCTGCAGTCCATGGGGTCGCTAAAAGTCGGACATGACTGAGCGACTTCACTTTCACTTTTCACTTTCACCCATGGAGAAGGCAATGGCAACCCACTCCAATGTTCTTGCCTGAAGACTCCCAGGGACGGCGGAGCCTGGTGGGCTGCCGTCTATGGGGTCGCGCAGAGTCGGACACGACTGAAGAGACGCAGCAGCAGCGGCAGCAAAAGTGTATATATTTTTAGAGATACCTTTAAGAGAAATAGTGAAAAGTTACTAATATAAAATTAGGTAGACTTATAAATATTTATTTAAAATGAGAAAAGAAAACAAACTACAAATTTAAAATACTACAGAAAAAAAATCACAAAAATCCAGAAATTCAACATATTTTTCTTAACTAAAAAGCTGACACATCTGTTAAATATTTTTGTCCTGTATCTTTTGTCTGATTGTCTCTTCATATACAAGAATATTGTAATATTAATTTCTACATGTATTTTTTTAATTCAGGAAAATTTTAAATTCCTCCAGAACAATTGCTCAAAATTTGTTGGGTTGGCCAAAAATTTCATTTGGGTTTTTCTGTAAGATGTTATGGGAGAACCTGAATGAACTTCTTGCCAGCCCCATATTTTTCATGCTTGATAGCTTAAAATAGTTTATTTGGGTTTCATAACTATTGCTTGTAAGTATATGCTAAGATGTTGTTTAATACATTACAATGCATAACACATAGAGTGTGAAAGTGAAAGTCGCTCAGTCATGTCCGAACCTTTGCGACCCCATGGACTATACAGTCCATGGAATTCAAACACTACAAAAATGTCACCTAGAGTACAGCTTCAGATTGTATTGTACAAAGATATAAATTCTGATCAATTCTATTCCATGTAGTTCTCAATAATGAAAAGAAGAGGCTGTATAATGCTTTTATCAATTGCATGTACTGCATTTAGGAATATAATTTCATCAAGAGAGAAAACTTCCAATTTGTTTAAGTATTGAGAATTAAATTTATGGCCTACAATTTTGTACATCTACAGGGTGAAAGAATTTTCCACCCTAGCTTCCAGCTGTTCACATTTTAAAATTCTTCTTCTTTCACCCCACATGGTTCTCAGGCACTGCTGTGCCCTGACTTTCTTCTTGCAACTTCAAGTTAAAACACTGGGAGAGTCATTTCAGTGAGCAATATTTCTATGTTATTACTACATGGGACAACTAGTAAACTGTTCATGGAATAAATTAAAACCCATAAATATAACTTACAAAACTCAAACTAAGAGAATCTTAACTCACCTTCCACTTAGCTGGGTCCCCAAAATGTCCATGAAGTGAAGTCACTCAGTTGTGTCCAACTCTTTGCGACCCCATGGATGTACAGTCCATGGGATTTAAAAAAATGTCCATAGTCCCTCCATTATCATCTGGTGTGTGGAGAATGGCAGAGGGAAATCTAGAGTAGAAGGGAGCAGCATCTTAACCAGCTGTAATTAAAATATCTTACCTCTGAAAATTTTACAGAAACTATGACCATGTAAATACACATATACGTCCACTCTCAGAGCCTTGGACAAGATCTATGCAAGCAACAGGGACTCTGAAATATAAGTCTGATACCCTTCTGGATAAATATTCCTCTGGTAGTTAATCACCAAACCAGCACCCCTAAACAATTTCCAAGACACTGTAGGATGAAAGGCATACCCAACAAAACAAAAGCAGAGTTAGCGAGTAAAATAAATCTTTTAGGAGAATTAAACCTTATTGCTGAAGGTATTAAATCCAGTAGACTTAGAGTCTTTGATATAGGCCATTTCATTGTTTTGTCTTTTCATCTGTAGATAGAATACTCATAAAATGTATCAAGTGCTCAATATAAGTTTTGTGAATTAATTAATGAACAAATATTTGCATTAACAAATGCTATTAAAAAACAACATTTGTAAATATATCTTTGGTAAGCAAAATAGACTGTGAGGCAGAGAAAAATAGAGGGCTACATTTAAAATCATTGAAGTTGCAATGTCTGCCTCATACCTGTCAAATAAGCTGCAATTCAAATGATGCTGTTTTCAACACAGATTGTTGTCTGACAGTGAACAACAGTTTCTAACCAAATAAAAATGTTTTTAAGCACTCCTGGATCTGAATCCAATATGGAAATGGATTTGAAATAAACATTAAACATTTTGCCATCTGTTGCCTTGCTGAGTCACTGAAGAATATCTTTCTCAAATGTTCATATTTTTAGATTAACTGGTCCATGGCTGCCAGGCATGAAGAAGAAAGAAAATCTGAAACTCAGTAATTCCACTAAGTTGTAAAAAGATGCACTACAGAGATACTGCTATTTGGGGATGAGGTTGTGGATTAATGCTGGAGTCAATCCAGGGGAAACATTCCTAGGTTGTCAGAACATTTTATCCATCAATTAATCATAATCAGCACATCCTAATAACATTGATTAATTTAATGCTTACTTTTTTATCTCAAAACTTCTACCAAAATATATTTACTTTATATTTCTAATCTTTAGAGGGTCATCTTTATAATGAGCATCTGAAATTTAAGGAAGAATTTGGAGCAAGGGAAGGAAAAGATAAAGGGGATAAAATAAGAGAGAACTGGAGTAAATGATGAATGAGAGAGATTTCCAAAACAGCAGTAAACAAGGAGAAGAGAAGACTTTAAAATAATCAAAGAGACTAGTACTGTTTCTCACATTTTAGTCATGCCTTTCCTCTGAGAAGTATAGCACAAGCCAAAGAAGTTAGCTCCAATCTACTCAAGGCTCAGAGAAACAACACAAAGCTGGTCTCCCTCCTGCACATTTCCACCTCCGGCTGCCTCCAGAATTACTTATCCAGCCCTAACTCCCCAACATTTACAGGCAGCCTGAGACCTGAGGCCCCAATCCCAATTGCAAGACCACCTTCATCCTACTTCCATAGGCTGAATGCCTTTCTGGGTTCACTACACATTAGCTTCAGGGTATAAGGGTTACTATAAATGGAAAAAAGAGGTAAACTTTAGGGAATAATTGCAGAAATGCCTTTTAAGACAGTCAAGATAATTTCTCCCACTAATAAAAATTTTAGCAATCCTAATCAAAATCTCAACAGGATGTTTTAGAAATCAGAAAGCTAATTCAAAAAAAATGTGTCAGGAAAAGCAAAAGGATCTAGTTGGTACAGTCAAAATAATTTTGAAAAAGAAGAACAAAGTTGAGAGACTTACAGGGCCCAATTTTAAGACTTACTATAAACGTACAATAACCAAGACATTGTAATTTTGAAAAAAGATGAACACATAGATCAATGGAACAAAACAGAGTGCAGAAATAAATCCACACATATAGATAACTTGTTTTTATAAATGTCAATGGATAAATAGCAGTGTCTTCAAATAGCACTAGCACGATCGGATATCCAAGTGCAAAAAAATAAATTTGACCACCAAACTTTTGCTCCATGTACAAAAATTAACTTTAAAAAATCATAAGCTTACATGTAAAACAGGAAACTATACAACTTCTAAAAGATAACAGGAGAAAAATATTTGACTTTGGTTTATGCAGATTTCTTATATAGAACCAAAAATAAAAATAAAACCATAAACCATAAAAGAAGAAAGAACTGATAAATTGGCTTCCATTAAAATTAAAAACATCTTCTCTGTGTTTTAAAAAAAATTTTTTATTGAACTATAGCTGATTTACAATATTGTGTTAGCTTCAAGTTTACAGTTAAGAACATATACATTCATACATAATTCATTTTCATATTCTTTTCCATTACAGGTTACTATAATATATTGAATATGGTTCCCTATTCTATACAGTAGGTCTTGTTTTCTGCCTATTTTGCATATAGTAGTTTGTATATGTTAACCAAAAACTCCTAATTTACCCTTCCTCCTTTTTCTCCTTTGATAAACATAAGAATGTTTTCTATGTCTGTGAGTCTGTTTCAGTTTTATAAATAAGTTCATTTGTATCATTTTTTTGGATTCCATAAATAAGTGATATCATATGATATTTATCTTTGATTTACTTCACTTAGTATGATAATCTCTAGGTTCATCCATGTTGCTGCAAATGTCATTATTTTGCTCTTTCATGGCTGCATAATATTCCACTGTGTGTGTGTGTGTGTGTACATCTTTTTTAATTCATTCTTCTGTTAATGGGCATTTAGGTTGCTTTCATGTCTTGGCTATTGTAAATACTATTTACAATAGTAAATGCTATGAACACCAGGCTCCATGTGTCTTTTCTAAATAGTCTTTTATCTTATCTGAATATATGCCCAGGAGTGGGATTGCTGCATCACACGGTAGCTCTATTTTTAATTTTTAATGCCATCTTCACACTGTTCTCCATAGTGGCTGCACCAACTTACATCACCACCAACAAAACAGTCTCTCTTTGAAAGATAAAGTGAAGAAAATGAAAAAACAAACTAGGAGAAAACTAGGAGATGAAAACTAGGAGAAAATATTTGTAAAACATATATCTGATAAAGAACTAATAATAAGAATGCATAAGGATTCTTAAAACTCAGTAATATGAAAACAACAGCACTAAAGGAAAAAGGAATAACATTATTACGACACCAACATAGATTGTTCCCAACTTTGGTCCCCCTCCTTGCAAGAAGACCAACGAACATCTGTGTACAGACAAGATACCAGACCATGGAAGTGAGGCTGAAGCATCCCCTCAGACCCCAGAAACTGATCAGGGTGGGAGAAACAGCTACACTCTGACAGCATTTTCCCTCCCCCAGGCCAGAACAGCATTGAACTAAGAGGAACCCCCAGGCCTATGGTTTCTCCAGTGGGAAATGGAGGGCCCAAGATGGACATTCAGCTCCCTGAGTACTGTGAGTCCTTTCCCAGGAGGCCCATTTCGGTGTCACTTCACAGGGATCACAGGGAAAAATCTGTAGGGCTTGACCACTGGAGATCAAACTATGATGAAGAGAAGAGCAGGGCTTACAGCAACAAGGGCTCAGGTCTTGGTAGGCCAAGTTCCTTCTCACAGCAGTGCCTGACTAGAGATCCCAGCCAACTGCTCCTCTGTAGAGCCAAGCCGGTGGCCCCATTTGGCTAGGAAAACTGGTGTGCAGTTCTGTCTGATTCAGGATCCAAAGCAATGAGCCTATCTGGGCTAGGAGCCTGTGCTGCCATACCACCCAGGCCAGGAAGCTAATTCATAACCCCACACATTGCTAAGTGCAGACCTCACCCTGCCTGACCAGGAGAACCTTGCAAGAACACCTGGGAAGCAATGTAACCCAGCGGCGCTTGAGCAGAGAGCCCAGCCAGAGGTTCTGCCTGTCTGCAGAGATCAGCTGATAGCCCTGTCTCCCCAGGGAGCTCAGTGCACAGTTCTGCATGATTTGGGTTCCTGGCCAGCAAGCTATGCTGGCCTTGGGATGTGTTTTGTTGCCCTGCCCAGGCAGGGAAGTAGGCTCATGGCCCTACCTGCTGTTGAATGTAGCACTCAGTCTCACGCAATGAGGAAGACTAACCAAGGTACCTGGTAAGCTGCATCCTATGACCCACCAGCAGAATCACCCAAGCAGAGAGCCCAGCCAGCAGCTCTTCCCATCTGCGGAGATTTGCTGTTGGCCATATCTGATCAGGGAGGTCAGTGGACAATTATATCTGATTCTCTTCCCCAGACAGTGAGCCATGCCAGCCATGGAACCTGGTTTATAGCTTCACACACACACACACATGAGCTGGGAAACAAATCTGAAGCCATGCCTAGAGCTAAATATATTATCTAGTCTCTCCTGACCATGAATCCAAACCAGAGCACCTGGAAAGCTGCATAGCCCTTCTATAGCCTCAGCAACAAATATCACCTGAGCAGAGAGCCCAGCCAATTGCCCTGCCCATTAATGGATCTGAGCCCATGGTGCCATACTGCCAAGAAATTTGGTGAGCAGCCCTGTCAGATTCAGGTTCCCAGCCACTGGGTAATAATGACTTTGGAAATATTCTACAACCCTATTTGTTCAGGAGAGCAAGTTCATGCTGCTGCTGCTAAGTCACTTCAGTCGTGTCCGACTCTGTGCGACCCCACAGATGGCAGCCCACCAGGCTCCGCCATCCCTGGGATTCTCCAGGCAAGAACACTAGAGTGGGTTGCCATTTCCTTCTCCAATACATGAAAGTGAAAAGTGAAAGTGAAGTTGCTCAGTAAGTGTCCGACTCTTCGTGACCCCATGGACTACAGCCTACCAGGCTCCTCCGTAATAGCCCTGCCCAATTGCCAAATTGTATTAAGTATTAAGTCCCACTTGACTAGGAATCCCAACCAGAGAATTTGTGCAACCATGGAGTCTATCATATAATCTAGCTAATACAGGAAACAAAGACAGCAGTCCTACCCAACTATTCCCAACCAGAGGCACTACTTTGGACTTCATTGCCTTGGGCAGTGACCTCAAATAAGACACCTCCCAACAGCAAGCCCCAACTGCCCCAAAAAGCTACCAGCTGACCAGTCCAGAATCCCAAGCTGAGTTGATTGTTTCTGCCAAAGTGAACCTGTAAGGGCTGGAGAAGGGTCAACTTATTTAAATGCTAAGATACTAATGTTAGAAATCAAGGAACACTAGGAATTGGGTAAACATGACACTACCAAAAGAAACAAATAAAGCTCCAATTTGTTGCTGCTGTTCAGTCACTCAGTTGTGTCTGACTCTGTGCCCCCATGGACTGCAGTACACCAGGCTTCCCTGTCCTGCACTATCTCCCAGAGTTTGCTCGAATCAGGTGGCCTAAGGATTGGAGTTTCAGCTTCAGCATCCATCTGTTCAGTGAAAATTCAGGGTTGCTTTCCTTTAGGATTGACTGGTTTGATCTCCTTGCTGTCAAAGGGACTCTCAATAGTCTTCTCCGGCACCGAAAGTATTAATTTTTCAGCAGACCACCTTCTTCATGGTCCAACTCTCACACCTGTGCATGACTACCTGAAAAACTACAGCTTTGACTATATGGACCTTTGTTGGAAAAGTGATATCTCTGCTTTTTAATATGCTGTCTAAGTTTGTCATATTAGCGTTACTTCCAAGGCGCAGGTGTCTTTTAATTTCATGGCTGCAACCACCATCCACAGTGATTAGCCTGTCACTGTTTCCATTTTTTCCCCATCTGTTTTCCAAGAAGGACCAGATGCCTAGCTTGAAGAATTTTGAGCCTTACCTTGTTTGCTCCAATAATAGTCCCTAAAGAATGAAGATCCATAAACTGCCTGACAAAGAATTCAGAAAATCCTCTTAAGAATTTTAGTGAACTACAAGAGCTGAAAAATAGCATGACTAACTTGAAGACTTGAATAGAGAGCTTCACAATAGATTGACCAGTAGAAGAAATAATGAGAACTAGAAGAGATTTCATTTGAAATTATCCAGTCAGAGGAGAAAAAAGATGAAAAAGAATGATGCAAAACTATGAAATTTGTGGGCACCACTAAGAAATATATACATGATGGGAATTCCAGGCCAAGAATAAGAGAAAGGAACCAGAAAAGATATTTAAAAACCAGGAAAGATATTTAAATATGGGGAGAGAACTAGACATCCAGATTGATGAGGTCCAGAGAACCCCAGATTGGTTTAACATGAAAATGGCTACATGAGGACACATTAAATTGTTAAAATTTACAGACAAAGAGAAAAATACAAAAGCAATAAGAGAAAAATGACATGTCACATACAAGGGGAAACCCCTAGTCCCAATAAGACTGATGTGTGGGTTTCTCAAAAGAAAATTTTCAGGTCTGGAGAGAATGGGAGGATATATTCAAAATATTGAAAAATTTTAAAAGCTGTCAACCAAGAATATAATGTCTAGCAAAACCGTCTTTCAGAAATTAAGGAGTGATAGACTTTTCCAAATAGTCAAAAGCTGAGGGGATTTATCACCACTAGGCTTACCTAACAAGAAATGCTAAAAGGAGTCAAGAAGAAATGTTGTTAATTAACAACATAAAGACATATGGCTAAAGATGTAAAGCTCACTGGTAATAGTAAATATATACTCAAAGTCAAATTCTCTAATATTGTGACAGTGACGCATAATTCACTTGCAACTCTAGTTTAAAAATTAAAAAAGAAAATGTGGTAAAATTAACCAGAGCTACAATAATTTGTCATTGGATATGCAAAATAAAAAGTGTATAAACTGTCACATCAACAACCTAAAATGTGAGTAATGTTGGAAAATGAAAGTATAAAATTTACAAATGCTATCAAAGTTAAGTTTTCAGCTTACAATAAGATGTAATCTATTTGCTGTGAGCCTCATAGCACCACAAAGGGAAAACTTGCAGTAATGACAGAAAAGATTATGATAAAGCTGTCAAAACATACTACAAAAACTCATCAAATCACAAAGAATAGAGCAAATAGGAAGCAAGGAACTAAGGATATACAAAACATTCAGAAGACAACAAAATGATAATTATAAGTTCCTTAAGCTATCAATGATTACTTCAAATGTAAATGAACAAAATTATGCCATCAAAAGACAGAATGGATTAAGAAATTTTTTAAAAATCAAGCAATACATTCTCTACTAAAGACACACTTTAACCTTAAAACAAATACAGTGAGAGTGAAGGAGTTGAAATGATATTTCAAGCAAATGATAACCAAAAGATGGCAAAGGTAGATATATTTATAGTAGACAGAATAGACTTTAAGCTAAAAATGGTGAAAAGAGGCAGGGGAAACCATTACATAATGATAAAGAGGCCAATTTTTTTAAGAATATATAACACTTTTGAAAATAAAAATAAAAAAGAATATATAACAATTTAAAATACTTAAGCACTCAACATTGGAGCACCTAAATACATAAAGCAAATATGAGCAGAACTAAAGAAGACATAAAAACATGACAATAATAATGTAACACACCACTCTCAACAATGGATAGATTATCCTGATGGGGAATCAATAAGGAAAAGGGAAATTTGAGCCATGCTATAGACCAAATAGACCTACCCAGAACATTCCATCTTGCAAACAGCAGAATACACATTCTTCTTCAGCATATGTGGAATATTTTATAGAACAGATTATATTATACTCCAAATACTTCTTAGCAAATTTAAGACTGAAATCATAGTATCTTTTTGATCACAGTAGTGTGAAACTGTGATGATTATGAGATAATAAGACAGCATCACCGACTCAAGAAATGAATCTGTACAAACTCCAGGAGATAGTGAAGGACAGGGTAGCCTGGTGTGCTGCATTCCATGGCATCACAAGGAGTCAGACACGACTTGGCAACTGAACAACAACTAGTATAAAACTAGAAACCAACAGCAGGAGGAAACTGGAAAAACCATAAAATACCTAAATTAACACACTCCTGAACAACCAATAGCTCAAGGATGAAATTTAAAGGAAAAATTTTAAAGCATCTTGTGATTTTAAAAATGGAAATACAATATGCCAAGCTTATTGGATGAACCAAATGCAGAACTAACAAGAATATTTATAGTGATAAGCACATACATTAAGAAAAAAGACAGTTCTTATATAATCAAGATAACTTTATACCTCAAGGTACTAGAAATAGTACTTTGCTAGAAATAAGTTCAGATTTAGCAGGAGGAAGGGAATAATAAAGATTAGAGCAGAAATAAAAAGATAGAGAATGTGAAAACAATAGAAAAGATAAACAAAACCAAGAGTTGTCTCTTTGGAAAGATAAACAACCAAAACAAACCTCTAGCTAGACTAAGCAAGATAAAACAGAGAAGACCCAAATAAATAAAATTATAACATACCACAGAAATACAAGGGATCATGAGAGACTACTATGAAAAACTGTATGCCAACTGGACAACTCAGAAGAAATGGTTTAATTGCTGGAAACATACAGTATACCAAGACTAAATAGTGAAGGAATAGAAAGTTGAAACAGAAAAATAATGAGTAAGGGGAGTGAAATAGTAACCAAAACCCTCCTGAAAGAAAATGCCTAGGCCCAGATGGTTTCACTGGTGAATTCTATCAAACATTTACAGAATCACGTCAGTTCTTCTCAGACTCTTACAAAAAACTGAAGAGGAGGGGACACACCCAAAGTCATTTTATGAAGCCACCATCACCCTGATACCAAAACCAGATAAAGACACTATAAGAAAAGAAAATGCCAGCCAATATCCCTGATGAATATTGAAGCAAAAATTCTCTACAAAATAGCAGTAAAGCAAATATAGTAGCACATTTAAAAGATCATACACCATGATCAAGAAGAATTAATCCTTGAGATGCAGGAATGATTTAAGGTACACAAATTAGTAAATGTAATACATCACATTAATCAAATGAAATATAAAATCGTAAGGTCATCTCAATGACAGGTCAGGTCCCTGGTGGCTCAGAGGTTAAAGCGTCTGCCTTCAATGCGGGAGAACCGGGTCCGATCCCTGGGTCGGGGAAGATCCCCTGGAGAAGGAAATGGCAATCCACTCCAGTATTCTTACCTGGAGAATCCCATGGATGGAGAAGCCTAGTAGGTTAGAGTCCACGGGGTCGCAAAGAGTCGGACACGACTGAGCGACTTCACCTCACCTCACCTAAGGTCATCTCAATAGCTACAGAAAAAATATTTGACAAATTTCAACATCTATTCACGATTTTAAAAAAGCTCTTGACAAATTAATATAGAAGAAATATGTTTCCAGATAATAAAGGCCATATATAAGTCCACAACTAACATACTCTATAGGGAAGATTGGAAGATTTTCCTATAAGGCTGGGAAGAAGACAATGGCCCACTCTCACTATTCCTACTCAACAAGTCCTGGAAGTCCTAGCCAGAGAAATCAGGCAAAATAAACAGATAACAAGCTTTGGAATTGGAAATAAGCAAAATTGTCTCTATTTTCAGATGACATGATTTTATATGTTGAAAATACCAAAGTAGCTACAAAAAGAAAACTGCTAAAACTAATAAATGAATTCAGTAAAGTTGCAGGATATGAAATCAACATACAAAACTCATGTGTACACTAACTGAATTATCAAAAGAAGAAATTTTTAAAAATCCAAATAGCATCAAAAGTAATAAAATACTTAGGGATAAATTTAACCAAGGAAGTGAAAGATATCTACATTAATAAGATATTAACAAAATAAATTGAAGAAGACAAAAATAAATCAAAAAAATCTTGCATTCATGTATTGAAACAATTGATATTGCTAAAATGTTCATACAGCCCAAAGCCACCTATATGCAAGCCTTAACAAGATTTCAATATCACTTTCCAGAAATAGAGTAAAGCAAATAAAGAAGCAAAGAGTGAGGGAGAGGGGTGGGAATTAAGTGAATGTGATCAAAAGGTACAAATTTCTAGTTATATTATGTACAGTGTGATGACTATCACTAACAGTACTATATTGTACATTTGAAAGTTACTAAGCAAGTGGATTTTGAAAGTCCTCATCATAGGAAAAAATATTTTGTAACAATGTAAGTTGATAAATATTGATTAAACTTATTCTGGTCATCATTTGTAATACATGCATATGTCAAATCATTAAGTTCTATGCCTTAAACTTCTCAATGAAGCTGGAAATTTTTTAAATTAAAAAAATAGTTTTAATAAATAGAATGTAACAGAAAACGATTTGAAAAAGATACTGTACCAAAGAAGATACATGGAGCAAATAGCCCGTGAAAAAATTGCTTAATATCATTATTAATAGGGAACTGAATATTAAAACCCCAATGAGATACCACTACATACTTATTAGATGGGCTTTTTAAAAAAGATAATTACCAAATACCACTGGTGAGAATGTGGAGCAAACAAAGCATAATGATAAGTGAAAGACACAATAATTACAATAATATAAATTATTTACATGAGTGAGTGAGTGAAGTTGTTCAGTCATGTCTGACTCTCTGCAATCCCGTGAACTATAGCCTACGATATAGGCTCCAGCCTACCTGGAATTTTTCAGGCTGAAGTACTGGAGTGGCTTGCCATTTCCTTCTCCAGGGGCTCTTCCCAACCCAAGGATTGAACCCAGGTCTCCCACATTGCATGCAGACGCTTTACCATCTGAGCCACCAGGGAAGCCCAGTTATTTACATGACATTCTATCAAAGGCAAAACTAGAAGGACAGAAATCATATTTTCTGTGCTGAGGGGCTGGAGTGGGATACATAGAGGCTGGAGTAGGGAAAAGGAATTATCTCCAAAGGGACTTGAAGGAAACTTTCGGGATGATGAAGATGTTCTCTGTCTTAATTGTGGAGGCAACTGCATGACCATGTAAGTTTGTCAAAATTCATTGACCTGTATACCAAAGAAAGGTGGATTATATGATATGTAAATCATAACTCAATAAACCAAAAACAAGCATCACAACAAATCCAAAATTGACTTCATAGAAGTCATCTTGTGAATCATTGTTTTAATGACACTCAGATTGAATCTGGACAAAATTCTGCACATTTATTGAATTATTGAATTTTTTTGATGATAAATTTTCAGAATAGAATACATACTTCCAAAGTGTTCACCACAATAAAAGTTGTTAAAAGGTGAGGCATCATTTAGTATTACTGTCATTGATCAGCATCTATTATAATTGCCTGTGCATTCATTCACTTTCATCATGCAAGAAATGTTTGTTGAGAGTTACTAGCCTACAAGGCCAAAAGGACTCATTTTTCCCCAGTTCACCTTTCCAGGTGGAGCAGTTGGTAAAGAATCCACTTTCCAAAGTAGGAAACATGGGTTTGATCCCTGAGTTCAGCAGATCCTCTGGGGGAGGAAATGGCAACTTACTCCAGCATTCTTGCCTAGAAAATTCCATGGACAGAGGAGCCTGGCAGGCTACAGCCAGTGGGGTTGCAAAGAGTCGGATACAACTGAGTGCACAAACAGCTCAGATCTCCAGTTCTTGGCCAACAGGATACACTTCAGTTTTCTGCAACAAGCGTTCATAAAGTATGGTCAGATGAGACCAAATCTTTGAAAAATAACTTCAAGCTTAGTTTCAGCTAGTTCATAATGGTAGAGTTGTTTCACATTAGAAAATAAGGTCATACAACATGGCAACATTACTGTTTCAATTAATGACTGCAATTACTACACTTAGAATGAATGAAATTTATCAAAGACATTTTAAGCGGCCTAAATATTTCAACTCTCAAGTTACTCAAAAGCAAAATCCTTAATGTAAAATCTAAGAACATTACTTTGATAATGAATGGAGGTAAGCTACATACATGAAATTTTTTTGGTCATAATCTCAACCCTACATTTTAGTCCCATCTGTGCCAATACATTACGTTTTCCCTACTTCTCATCTCCTTGTTGAAAATAATCAAATGACCTAGTAATTTCCATGGACTCTTTCATCAAATGTGAACTTCACCAATGTTTCGAGTCCCCAAAAAACAAGTAATCTATAGAGAACTGGTTTTTTAGACATGCCATCTATATAGTTACACAGGTCCCCAGTTTAGAAGGACCTACGTTTGGGATGATGCTCTGCTGTTGCTGTATAGAAATTCTTAGTAATTTTTAAACAAGGGCCCCACATTTTCAGTTTGTACCAGTCCCCACATATTATGTAGCTGGTCCAAATTTATAAATATTTAATACCAAAACTAACTTGAGATTCTAAGTTACTCTTTACACTCGGGTGTATGCAATTAGGTCATGCAATTGACAAAAATTATCCAAATTTATCCTGAAACACTTTAGTTAAGTGGGAAAACTGGCAGGTTGAAGTCATACAATGTCTAGGAATTTCTGGTAAGACAGACATGTTGGAAGAAGAATTCATTTGTCTGAGGATTTAGGACATCCACTTTTCTACTCCAGGTACAAGGTATAGAGACAGTAATAGATTTTTCCTCATATAATCAACTGTCTTTGTAAAGAAGCTCAAATTTAGACTTGGTGTTACTGGAGTTTTCATTTTGCTCTTTGGTCAGTGCGTCTTCCTAAAAGGTTTTATATATTCACGTCTGATGAGTGCCTACCATGTGTCAAGCATTATGCTTAACACTAGACATAAAACAGGAAAACAAAATTAAACAAAACAAGAAAGCAGTATTCTTCCCTCATGAAACTTAAGGTCACCAAGTTAGTAACTCCTTATCTTTCCACTTATAGTCTTTATAATTTTGTTACCTTTTCTCTCAGGGCGTTGATTTTTAATCTATGAATCTGGGAGACCAATATGCTATATATCAACTTTTTCAATAGTAAAATAATACATGTAGTTGTACCCTTTAAAATGTCAGATTTTACTATTCAATAATGAGAAAAAGTTGGCTTTTTTAAAAAAATGCCTGGGCCATGTGTAAGATATCCAATAAATGTTTAGCATTGCTCCTAATTTAAACCACATCACCATTCTTCCCTTCATATTAAATGGCATGAGCTATCGTGGTCAGCCTCAGAGCTGGCTTCCAGCCAAGTCTGCCCATGCAGCCGGCAGGGCCCAGGGTAGCAGTGTCTTTTTCTAAAAGGGCTGAAAAGCATTTGGCTTGAATCACAAATGCTGAATTTTTCTGCAAGATGGCAAATACGTAACCCAAGTTCTTTGGAGCAGAGCTAATTTTAAAAGCATTAGAGCAAGTGATCCTTCTCTTAATCATGGTCCAGACGAAAACCACTTGGTCCCCTACAGTCTTCCTTCATCCTCAGTGGTATTCCCTGGGTTCTTTGGTTCTAGAAAAAGCATCTCTCTCATGCATTAGTCATAACACAAGGCAGCAGATACCTAATGCCTACTTTCGTACTAGCTCCTGGGCTGAGGAAGTGACAACAGGTCGGAATTAAGCTGAACCTAGGAACATCCTGGGGTTCATTTTTATTTAAGGTTACAAAATCAACAAGTGCCATTTTCTGGGCTTGGCAAAGGGGAGCAATGTAAAGGTATCAAATGGCACCCAGATACAGTAGATATGAATGAAGGGTCATATCCGCTGATAGCTCAGCAGGGGTGAATTTAGTTCCTGCAAAGCACATGGAGGCTGTTATTCCTCCCCTCATGGAAAATGTGTTATCTTATGTGTTCAGACTATCACCTCCTCCTTTGCTCTTTTAGAGAATATATTTCTGGTGGGAGCTACAAAATTTACTGTCCCTCAATCTCACCACACAGGCGGACACGTGACCGCTAGGAGCCAATCGGAGTCTTCTTACAGATTTCTCACAAGATCTAGAGGGACAGGGCTTTCCTTCCTCTCAGGTCCTGCCACTGGGAGAATATATAATCTTGGATTCCTAGAGTATCATGAAGTCAGTCATGAGAGAACAGGGCTAAAAGCAGAGTGAAGCAGAAATGAGAGATGATAAGGGAAACCTGGTGTGCCTGATAGACCAAACCACACAGAGGCCAGCCTCTCCTCCACAGCACATAAGCTAGAGCATCTTTCTCTTAAGTTTCACTTTGCTTATGCCAGTTCAGGCTGGAGTTCTGACACTTTCAAGGAAAAGAATTCTGATCAACCCACCACATCCTCTGAAGGCTGCAATTTTATAACCTGCTGGACATCAAGCAAAGTCAAAGTCTCACCAGGAGGATGAGAGGAAACCAGATTCTCCAACTCAAGGAAGCCTACCTCTGGCTAATTAATTTACTTATGACTTGTCAGACTCATAGTACCAAATTTATGGGAGCAAGTTATCACAACTTAGTGCTGTTTTCTGTGTAGAGTAGATCTGTCAATCAAGGTCCATGTGCTGACAGTTGGTCAGGAGAGGATGAGGCAAGGCATCACTGAAGGCCCTGCAAGTCAGAACTTGGTCTATCACACAGCTAACCAAATGAAAGTGTGATGAGGTCCATGAGCTTCCACTTATCTCACTAGTTGTTTCCCTCCTCTAACAACTGCCTCTGCAGGTTAAGATTAACACCTCTCCAAATCATTATTTTCTACCCAAAGGCAGACAGCAGGTTACATGAATGCCAGTATGGCTGGAAAGAGTTTCAAAGTCAACTTACCAATTTCCTTCCCCACTCCACACATCATGTCTTCTCTTCTGCCCACACTTTCATTTATGAACCTCTACTGTTTACTCATTCATTCACTTATTTCATGAACATTTCTAATCATCTCCATATGCCTGCCATCATGATTTAAGACATGAGTCTCCCCTGATTAAAACCTTCAATGGATTTCTGGTCAAATGTGTGGGAACTAGAACTGATCACATGATTCTCTATCATAACTCTTAACAAAAATGAACAAAAATGAGGGCCAATTGCAAGGTAAAAATTAACATCCACCAAGCAAACAAAGGAAAAAAGCTCACTGCCATAATTATCAAAAATTGAAAGCTGAAGAAAGAGTATTCTGACTCAATATGTGCCCAAGTCTCCCAGAAATAGTACTGGGGATTTAATAGAATCTTGAAAATTTCTACTGATACTGCTGACATGAGAAAGAAAGGTCTTAGGTGGAGTTCTTTCATCTTTTCCTTCTTTTGAGAGAAAGAGGTTGCTGGGGAGATAACGGTTAGGAAGTGAACTAAACAGACCTGGCTCTTATTAGTGGGAATGAAGACTCTAGGACTCTGCACTAGATTGAGGAAAATATTCCAAAGCTCAAGGGTATATCCCCAATGAAAGAAGATATATCTCCAACTAGATACAATGAACATAAAGATGAGTGAGTCAAAATAATTCATCTATAGTATATCAATGCATAAAAATTTCCAAACCAAGTTCTCTATGTTGAACATAAGCACAACGGAAACATGGTGTGCTAATCATGTAAACAGATTACAAACAGGAAAGGAATGAAAGGAAGCAACTCAACAGGCAACATAGGTAAAGAACCTGTTTGCCCAAAAACATAATTATGGAAGAGAAGACAGTTCCCCATGAGCACTTTAGTTTTTATAATAATTTCATGGGTATGATAATTCAAGAAGACAAGGTGAATAAAATGAAACAGGAGCTGAAAAATTAAGAAAATAAATTAAAGACCAATTCAACTGAATATCAAATTACTAACAAAAACTTCAGATAATCCTAGGAAATGCAGAAGAAAATAGTGGCGATTAGAACAATAAAAGTAAAATATGTAAGAATGACAAAGATAGCCCAGAATAAAACAGAAGTTATTAGCATCCCTTAGGCATAGAATCCAAAACATGGGAGAGGAAATCATTCAAAGATTATGAGAAGAAAACATTTCCCCCAAATGAAGAAAACTTTGAGTCTGCAGATTAGAAATATACACAAGGTTGTGTATATACCTAGTCTGTCCATTGGATATCCATTTCCCTTATTCCTTCTATATATCCGCTCCCACCACACGACTCCTATGCTTTGATGTCCAATGCCAAGGGTCACTTTTGATTGGCTTAAACCAGTCTCGCAAATTCCACGGGTGTTGATTCAGGTTGGGCATGGGAAATAAATGTGTCAAATCAAGTAAATTTTAAGATTTTTGCTGGGAATATTGAAGAAAAATTATCCCATATTTTGGGGGGTGTATGTGAAATCTACAGAGAAGTTTTAGAAATATTTCTTATAGCGAGAACTACCATAAATGTATGTATGTATACGTGTGTATATATACATATATATGTTGCTGTATACATGTATATACAGCAATTTTTTCATTTGACTTCACTTCTCTCCTAATAAATTTAGTGTATATTAAATTAAATCTTTATATTTCAAAATATTTGGGGAGCTGCCTGAAATTCACCCTCTAGGATACCGGAGAAAGCTCAGTTCAGTTCAGTTGCTCAGTCGTGTCTAACTCTTTGTGACTTCATGGACTGCATACTCCAGGCCTCCCTGTCCATCACCAGGTCCAGGAGCTAGTCACAAGTAGATGTCATCCTGACAAACTCCACTGCAAGACTTCTCAAGGTGGGTGTGCAGGGTGGGAGTGTGTCTTAATATTTATTTTGTCTGACAGCAATACTGCTATTATAATATTGCTTTGTGTTTGTGAGAGTATATGCTGTATTTTGAGTATTTAGCATTAGATACTAGTATATCTTTCCCCATGTTTTGCATTCAAATCTCTGTATCATATATTTGCATTTTTCTGTAAGCTACTACTTATAGCTGGATATTTCAAATTCAATATGAGAATCTCTTCCTTTCAATAGGTGAATTCAAAGTCTTTTCATTTATTGGGATTACTAATGCTTTTTAATTTATTTCTACCATCTTATTTTGTTTTATATTTACTTTCCTTTTTATTTTAAATTGGCGTTTTCACTTGTCTCTCCTGCTTTCTGCACTTTAACCAGTCATTACAGTGCTTTACAAGGATCTCATCCTTCATTTAAATGTAATATAATATTTAAATTCTACCTTTGATGTTAAATCTTCCAAATTATTAATTATCATGGGTTTACTTTATAGATAAGAAAGTAAGAAAATGCTTATTTATATTTACTCATGATTGTGATTTTCTTTACGGCTTCCCTGATAGCTCAGCTGTTAAAGAATCCACCTGCAATGCAGGAGACTCTGGTTCAATTCCTAAGTCGGAAAGATCCACTGGAAAAGGGTTAGACTACCCACTACAATATTCTTGGTCTTCCCTTGTGGCTCAGCTAGTAAGAATCTGCCCACAATACGGGAGATCTGGGTTTGATCCCTGGGTTGCAAAGATGCCCTGGAGATGGGGAAGGCTACCCACTCCAGGATTCTGACCTGAAGAATTCCGTGGACTGTATAGTCGGACACGACCAAGTGACTTTCACTTTCATGAGTTTATTTATCATTGATCTAACATCTAGGACTTTCCTTCTAATTTGGTTCTTTTCTTTCTAAAATACATCTTCGGATAAGTACCTAGTAAATACACTATTTGCTTGACATTTTCCTCTAACCTCAATCCTTAAAAAAATTATAAAACTAAGTATAGAATTTTAGGTTAATGTTTCACTCAGTACTTTGAAGACAGTATTCCACTGTCTTCATTCCCAGTAAGTCTGCTGTCAGACACTTTTTTTTTTTTTTTGGAAGAAAATCTGTCTTTCGTGTCCATGATTAAGGTATTATACTTTTCTGATGTTTCAGTACAATGCACTTATGTACTGATTCATTTTTACTTATATTTCATATGGATTCAGCATATGCAATTGTATGCTGGAGTCAGCTCAAACTGGCTCACAAGAGCCAGATATGCATATTTCTTTCTAGCACCACAGTCAATGAAGTAGCCTGATTTCAGGTGGTAATTCACCTAAATTCAGCTGGTAACCTGAAATCATCCATGATGACAATATTTGCAGCACAGCAGCCAAGAAACACTGTAAATTAGGGCTAACCTTTTATCTTGACAAGCTAGTTGTTAAACATTTATCAGTGTGCCACTGAGTACATGGTTCTTTGAACTAAGAGCTGGTGAATTGTGTGTGTGGTTTTTTTTTTAATCAGTTTGGAAAATTCTAAGCATTTCCCTGTCTCCATTCTCTCTTCTTAGTCTGTCATCTATATCTCTTAAACTCTTGTCCATTTTGCCCCCTCTGTTATTTCTAACTCTCTCTCTCTCTGCTGAATTCTAGGTAATTTTTTCAGTTCTGTGTCACAAATTACTAATTCTTTCTTTATGTGTAAAATCTAGTATTTAACTCATCCATAAAGGCATCAATGCCATGTCTACGTATCTAGAAGCTTTATCTGCTCTTCACATCTGTCTCTTCACAGTGTACTGCTCTCTCCTTATAATTTTCGTTTTTCCTTTTATCCCTTTAGCCATTTGAAACACAGTTATTTTATATTGTTTCTTGGATTGCCCTATCACATCAAGTTCATGGGAATAGTAGTTTTCCTATCTATAGTATCTGCTGACTCTTTTGGAATAGATTGTTTTCACACAAAATTTGTAAGTTTTCATTATTTCCCCACCTTCCTCCTTTACTCCAAAATGCCTGTGCACTCTGAGGTGTAACAGTCTTGCTACAAAATCACTTTACTTTTGCTTTTGGTCTAGAATTAGTTTTGATATTAATTTCTCATCTTGGACATTTCAGCATTAAATCAGTGTTATAAATTCCAACTTCACAACATTTTTGGTGACCGAGAGCTTTAATTCTCACACCTTCCCATCCAGAACTCCAAAAAGTAATAAACTTTCTAGCTGCACGACTTGAACCAGTAAGTTTTCTCTCCGTTTACCCAGAAAGCAGCCTTTTCTTTCTATGATCCTGGTTTTAAGTAAGGATCTCTGCCTCACTCAAGCCCAGTGCCATATTTCCTATGTTTGTTGCTGTTTAGTCACTAAGTCATGTTGGGCTCTTTGAGACCCCATGGACTGTAACCCACCAGACTCTTCTGTCCATGGGATTTTCCCAGGCAAGAATACTGGAGTGGGTTGCCATTTCCTTCTCCAGTGGATCTTCCGCACCCAGGGATCAAACCTGTATCTCCTGCATTGGCAGGCAAACTCTTTATCACTGAGCCCCCTGGAAAGCCCACTTTTACATGGACATTAAAACCTCAGTCTCTAATCCCTTTAACCAATCTAATACTTTTCAAGACCATGACAGCATCTGCTCAAAAGTTTCCTGCTGAGATCTGATGTTGCCTTTATTTCTGACATGACGTCATGCCAGAAATGATCTTTTTTCAAATCAATTTCTATATTTAGATTTTATTCTTATGCATTGTATCTAGCATGTTTATGGCTTAATTGTGAAACTGAAGAGTATGTGGAGTTTTTTAATTAAAAAGTATTTATTTTTATCTATTTGTATGTGTGCATTGAAAGCCATCTAGAATAGTGTTCACCTATTCCTGGTGGCTCAGATAGTAAAGAATCTGCCTGCAATGAAGGAGACCCGGGTTCTATCCCTGGGTCTGGAAGATCCCTTGGAAAAGGGAACGGTTACCCACTCCAATATTCTTGCCTGGAGAATCCAATGGGCAGAAGACTCTGGTGAGCTACAGTCGATGGGGTCGCAAAGAGTTGAACATGACTGAGCAACTTTCACTCATTTAATGGTAATGATTGTTATTTCTAGAGATTCAGATTCATTGGGTTTTTTTTTAGCTTTCTTTGTATACTTTAAAATTGTTTGAATATTTCAATAATTAATTTGTCTCATTTTCAACTGGAGAAAAAATAGTTGTAAAATAAATGTAGTGTCTCCCAGGTCTTTTCGACAAAGACCAATCTCCTGCTAACCAAGGACATTCATGATCTGACCTCATTCTGCCTGTCTAGACCCATTTCTCAACAGTCTCCCCGTATTCCCTACCCTCTGGTTCACTGGACAACCCAACATTTCCCACACATGTCTCTTTTTTCACATTCTATGACTTCATTGAGGCTCCTCCCCCAGTAAAAATCTTCTCAGCATGTCCTCATGTTCTCAGCAGGTCTCAGTAGTACTCAATCTTCAAACCACTTCTGTTTTAAAACCTCTTCATAACCCTTTACTTCCTCTTTTAGTCTTCTCCAGTTCTTAATATAATATACAACATTTTCCATACTGAATCACATTGATTTATCTGTCTATTAACCGCTGGAGAGAAGGGCAAGGACTATGTCTAGTATTTTTATCCCTAATTTATTCAGTAAATGAGTTCATGAATAAATAAATGAAATGAGTGTTCACAATGTGCTAAGTTAAAAGCAGGCTTTTTTTGAGATTTCACTCTGGGGGAGCTGTAGGTTCATCTGAGGTGCCAGATAAGCTTTTGTAACTCTCTATGGCCTCTAGATGGACAATAGTCAGCTGGGACATTTGGGCAGCCCTGGATAGCTGTTAAGAAGTATGTAGGGAAAGAACGGCAATGGTATTCTGTAATGGTTTATATGTGAATTGTCATTAGTTGTCATAGCACTTTTTAAAAAATATTTTATTGGCATATAGTAAAATGTTCTATTAGTTTCTTCTGTATAACAAAGTGAATCAGTTACACATGTACATATATACAGTATTTTTCATGTTCTTCTTCCACGTAGGTCATTACAGAGTATTGAGTAGAGTCCTCTGTGTTGTATTGCAGGTCCTTGTGTTTGTCAGTCGCCCAGCTGTGACTGACGCTTTGCAACACTATGGACTGGAGCTCACCAGGCTCCTTGGTCCCTGGAGTTCTCCAGGCAAGAATACTGGAGTGGGTTGCCAGTTCCTCCTCTGGGGGAATCGACCCAGCCCAGGGATCGAATCCCCATCTCCTGCATTGCAGGCAGATTTTTCACCAAGGCACCATCTGGGAAGCCCACCTGAATGAGGTAGAGGAACTCATATCTATCGCTTAAAATTACTAACAATGCTTCCTTTAATATAAATGTGTTAAATCAACATGCTACTTAAACGTAAAAGGCCAAACAGGGAGACGCAAATCCACATGAGTTTATCTGCAGTCTTCGCCCAGGGTGAGCAGGAGTTTTGACTTTGCATAATGACTTCATAATTCTATCTCATATGAAAAAATTAATGGGACACTTTCTTCAAATAAAGAAACTAAACATGTAGTTGATATCAGAGCAGAGACTTGAAACAGAGCTAGGTGCTGCCATAGTGAAAGTTCCTACAGCTGACAAATAAAAAACTCACCAGGACTGACTAGCTGGAGTTGACCTATAAACATGGCATGAAGCCGAAGAAGCAAAGTTGAGTAAAACTGCTCAGTTTGTTTTACTTTTCTGGTGAAATGACCATTTGTTTCCAAATAGTCCCAAAGCTCATGTCTTTAATGGCCATTACTCCACTGTACTGGCATGCTGCTGAGGGCTTTGCTTATTCCCTAATTATCAAAAAGAGCTGCTGGAATTCATTAAAAAATTATAAGTAATATCCCAAGTACCTTCAAAACCAAGTTCAGCAATATTCTTAAATCTTGCATCAGTGGTAGACTCCCTTGGTTTATTCTGAAACAGACTAGAAATTGACAATACTGGAACCACCTGAGCCAAAGATGAGGCAGCCAGTTATTTTCCAGTAATAGTTGTTCCCATGGCTTATTTAAAAGTCCTTCAACTGAGCAGACAAGAACAGAACAAATCGAACCATTTTCAGTAATGTGCAAGTTTTGCACAGCTATTTAACTAATATGATAGAAGTGCAAGCCTCTTAGATATTGTAGAAAAATAATGCCCTCTATTTTGAATTGCCATGGAAAATGAAGTATGTAAAAAGTGGTGAAGAAGATATTAATACTTTCAAGACTCTAGGATTCTTCATTTTTTTCACTATTACTGAACTACCTAGGTATCTAAGCGAAATCCTACAGCAGCAAGTGCTATTACAACAACCATTTCATTCTGGTAAAAATATTTTTGACGCTGGCTAAAGCCCAGTAAAACTGTCTCAAATCCAGTAGAATTTGTGTTCAAACAACCTCTAAACTTGACTTTGACATCATTGTGTCCCATTTCAGTGCCTTGAAGGTTGATTTTTTTAAGGCAATATAAAAGAACTATTTTTCTTCTCTATTTTTTCTATCACCTATTGAGTCTTTGATACGCCTCAGGCACAGCAACTTTAAATACATCATTTTATTTAATTATCACAAAAATCCCTTGAACAGAAACTAGCCTTTGAGCATACTGAGATACATGCAGAAGGGACTGATATGTGGAAAAATTTAATGTTTTGCCCTCTGTCATGTATCTGGTAGTAATGAAGTTAACATTTGATCTGACAAAGTCTGACTCAAAGCCAAAACCCCACACTTTTCACACATTTGTTACCCAGCTCCCTCCCCCAACATATACTGTTTTTCTCTATCTCAGCATCTTGGAGCACCTGAGATTTTTAATGTTATCTAAGGTTGCAGCCATGAAATTAAAAGACGCTTAGTCCTTGGAAGGAAAGTTATGACCACCCTAGATAGCATATTCAAAAGCAGAGACAATACTCTGCCAACAAAGGTCCATCTAGTCAAGGCTATGGTTTTTCCAGTGGTCATGTATGGTTCTGAGAGTTGGACTGTGAAGAAAGCTGAGAGCTGAAAATTGATGCTTTTGAGCTGTGGTGTTGGAGAAGACTCTTGAGAGTCCCTTGGACTGCAAGGAGATCCAACCAGTCCATTCTAAAGGAGATCAGTCCTGGGTGTTCATTGCAAAGACTGATGTTGGAGCTGAAACTCCAATACTTTGGCCACCTCATGTGAAGAGTTGACTCATTGGAAAAGACTCTGATGCTGGGAGCGATTGGGGGCAGGAGGAAAAGGGGATGACCGAGGATGAGATGGCTGGATGGCATCACTGACTCGATGGACTTGAGTTTGAGTGAACTCCAGGAGTTGGTGATGGACAGGGAGGCCTGACGTGCTGCAATTCATGGGGTCGCAAAGAGTCAGACACGACTGAGCGACTGAACTGAAGTGAAGATTATAATCCACAATTTAAGTCCATTGTAAGCTTTATCCCCTATATCATAATTAATTTCACCAATATACAACTGGAAAGCATCACAAACGCTTGATACACACACATACATATATACCATATATATATATATAACATTTATTTTTCTATATACACATATACATTATCCATCTGTATATGTATCTCTCTATGTAAGGGTAAGGGGGGAACACAGAGAGGTAGAGAGAGAAAGGAAAAAAAGAAAAATTGAAGCTCCAGACCCAATGTGACAAGATAATACCTATCAGAGGCAAAGATAAACTCCCACATTAACATCAGGCACTCTACTAGACCTTATGTTCAAAGTACATAGTAAATGCTTAATAAATCTTTGTGGAATGACTGAGGAATCAGAGAAAACATCCCAGAAAGATGAGGTCTCCTTGTTTTCTCCTGAGCTGTATCTGAAGGAACTTTGGAGACTAATTAGGTGAAGAGGTGAGAAAGGATGCTTCAAGCACGGGAAATAGCTAAGGGTCCAAGAGAAGGTGTTCTAGGTGTCAAGATGATGCCAATGCCCACTGGGAACTTCCTACAGCAAGAATGTTATTTCCTTAGATTTATACTCTTCCAGTGCACATTTCTCAATACCTGTGATTTAATTGCCACTAAATAGTTGCTTATTAGACTAGGATAAAGTCCATAAACAAGAGGGACTTGGATGCTCCCTGATCCTCTAATATAGTCAGGTGTAGTCGGATGAGGACCACCAGTTATAAAAATCTGGAGAGTTCTTGTGGCATAACAGACAGCAGAGGGTCTGGAGTCAGACCAATCCGGATTTGAAGCCCAGCCCCATGACCATAGAAATAACACCTCTTCTGAGCCTCAATTGTCTCATCCTCAGTTCAGTTCCGTTCAGACACTCAGTCGTGTCTGACGCTTTGCGACCCCATGAACCACAGCACGCCAGGCCTCCCTGTCCATCACCAACTCCCAGAGTCCACGCAAACCCATGTCCATCGAGTTGGTGATGCCATCCAAACATCTCATCCTCTGTCGTCCCCTTTTCCTCCTGCCCCCAATATTTCCCAGCATCAGGGTCTTTTCAAATGAGTCAGTTCTTCGCATGAGGTGGCCAAAGTATTGGAGTTTCAACTCCAACATCAGTCTTTGCAATGAACACCCAGGACTGATCTCCTTTAGAATGGACTGGTTGGATCTCCTTGCAGTCCAAGGGACTCTCAAGAGTCTTCTCCAACACCACACTTCAAAAGCATCAATTGTTCAGCGCTCAGCTTTCTTTATAGTCCAACTCTCACATCCATACATGATCACTAGAAAAACCATAGCCTTGACTAGATGGACCTTTGTTGGCAGAGTAATGTCTCTGCTTTTTAATATGCTGTCTAGGTTAGTCATAACTTTCCTTCCAAGGAATAAGCGTCTTTTAATTTCATGGCTGTAGTCACCATCTGCAGTGATTTTGGAGCCCAAAAAAATAAAGTCTGACACTGTTTCCACTGTGTCTCCATCTATTTCCCATGAAGTGATGGGACCAGATGCCATGATCTTCGTTTTCTGAATGTTGAGCTTTAAGCCAACTTTTTCACTCTCCTCTTTCACTTTCATCAAGAGGCTTTTTAGCTCTTCTTCACTTTCTGCCATAAGGGTGGTATCATCTGCATATCTGAGGTTATTGATATTTCTCCCAGCAATCTTGATTCCAGCTTGTGCTTCCTCCAGCCCAGCGTTTCTCATGATGTACTCTGCACAGAACTTAAATAAGCAGGGTGACAATATACAGCCTTGACGTACTCCTTTTCCTATTTGGAACCAGTCTGTTGTTCCATGTCCAGTTCTAACTGTTGCTTCCTGACTTGCACATAGGTTTCTCAAGGGGCAGGTCAGGTGGTCTGGTATTCCCATCTCTTTCAGAATTTTCCACAGTTTATTGTGATCCACACAGTCAAAGGCTTTGGCATAGTCAATAAAGCAGAAATAGATGTTTTTCTGGAACTCTCGCTTTTTCAATGATCCAGCGGATGTTGGCAATTTGATCTCTGGTTCCTCTGCCTTTTCTAAAACTAGCTTGAACATCTGGAAGTTCACAGTTCACATATTGCTGAAGCCTGGCAGAATTTTGAGCATTACTTTACTAGCGTGTGAGATGAGTGCAATTGTGCAGTAGTTTGAGCATTCTTTGGCATTGCCTTTCTTTGGGATTGGAATGAAAACTGACCTTTTCCAGTCCTGTAGCCACTGCTGAGTTTTCCAAATTTGCTGGCATATTGAGTGCAGCACTTTCACAGCATCATCTTTCAGGATTTGAAATAGCTCAGGTGGAATTCCATCATCTCCACTAGCTTTGTTCGTAGCAATGCTTCTTAAGGCCCAGTTGACTTCACATTCCAGGATGTCCATCTCTAGGTGAGTGGGAGTGATCACACCTTCATGATCATCTTGGTCTTGAAGATCTTTTTTTGTACAGTTCTGTGTATTCTTGCCTCCTCTTCTCAATATCTTCTGCTTCTGTTAGATCCCTACCATTTCTGTCCTTTATTGAGCCCATCTTTGCATGAAATGTTCCCTTGGTATCTCTAATTTTCTTGAAGAGATCTCTAGTCTTTCCCAATCTATTGTTTTCCTCTATTTCTTTGCATTGATCTCTGAGGAAGGCTTTCTTATCTCTCCTTGCTATTCTTTGTAACTCTGAATTCAAATGGGTATATCTTTCCTTTTCTCCTTTGCTTTTCACTTCTCTTCTTTTCACAGCTATTTGTAAGGCCTCCTCAGACAGCCATTTTGCTTTTTTTTCATCCTAAGACAGAGCTAATAGTATGTACCTCTCAGGCCTGCTGGGTAGTTTTAGATACTAAAAGTAAAGCCCAAGAAAGCTGCCAGCTAGTGTTAAGTGACCCGTCAATCGTGGATCTCATTAAGAGTCAGAAAAGAGTTTCTGAATCGAAGATTAAGAAGTTGGAGAATGATTTTACCAGCATCGTTAGGGGCCAAACTGACACCCATTTTATACCTAATGAAGAAAAAGGAGCAAACTAATACCACATTGTTAATCAACTATACTCCAATATAAAATAAAAATTGTAAAGGCAGTGCTTAGTGATTACTGAAACTTGTTAGCACATGAGGCTCAGATTGGAGTTGCTTGGCTCAGCTACCAGTGCAAATTTGTCATTCCCCGCAACTAGTGTTTGCAACTGACCCTGTCTGTCTTAGTTGGGTGACCTTACCATAAAGTGTGCTAAGCAGCTGTCCTCATTCATTCCATAATCAAGCAAGTTAGAAAGTCTTCGTAACTAAAACTGGCTATTTCCTTAAAATTATAAAAGAAGGTAGAATGCCAGGAAAAATGGAATGTAACTGAACATGCCCATATGGGACAGTATTAAAGTATGAGAAGGAACTAATAATAAAAGGGAAAGTGGGCCAACAATGTTCACATGATGCTGAGTGATGGTGGTCAATTAGGAACCAGTGGATTTGCTTGAGCAAAGGATGTTCATCCAGAAACCTCCAGATGGCATACAAATTTTTCATTCTTTGATGCTTGTCAAGCCAAGGTCTGTCTCAAATTAGTCAGACATGGGAAGCATGGGGAAGATTCCCACATGAACAATCCCCAAAAAAAGCCTCTCATTTAATTACTTTTCATGAAGGGCCCTGCATTTAACAAAATTAAACTGGACCTTGTCATTGTGATACGCAACTCATACATTTCCAATGTCATCCCTGCTCAAACTTTGGTTTCAAATAAGTTTATCCATTACCTGTCTTATTTGTATGCTCGTCTAGCTTGCTACCCTCCAGATAAATTAAGACTTCTCTTCCGCACTTTAGTCTTTGTCTGAATTATACTATATTCACTAAGGCAAATTGCTTTCCTCATCTACCAAACCACTAACTTTCTTTTACCTAATTCAAACCAAGGTACCTACATCATGGAAGTTTCCCACACTTCACCCAGCCCATCACCCACCAGAACAATCCCAGCCCAGCCATTCCTCCTCCATGCTCTGAGAGTTAAGTCATCTGGTTACATTTCAGCTGATGATATGTGTCTGTTTGTCTCCTCTAATGGCTTGTAAGGCCTTGGGGGTCGAGCTCATGTCTAATCTTTGCTGCATACATCTGTACACTACTGAATACATCATTACTGTACATTAATCCAGTGGGGACTCAATAAAAACTTGTTGACTGACTGATTTAGCACAGGGCTGATTATTACGTAAGCCACTTTGGTAAATAAATTTCAAATAATGACCAGCTCACACAAATGTTTTACTAGCTCACCCTCCCCATGGAATTAATATAAAGAATGAAAATCAGCAGTCATTTCTACTTGCCCAACATTAAATGTTAACTCACCCCCAGAGGGTAGCTATTTTCAAGCCTAATTTCAAGTCAAAATGTCTAAAATGGTTGTCATTCTTGGTGACGTGCTGGGAGGATTCAAAAACCAAGGTATCAAATCCAGCCATTTCCACAGGTTATTAACCCCAACCCTGAATATCATTATTTCTAGCATATTACTGATAATAATTCTAGCAGTTTACTTGAATCAATGTTTATTAAATAAAAGGGACTTACTCTCAAATACATTCCAACAAAAGCAATTTGATAGTCATTACATTTCTTTTTTGTTGCAGTATAGTTGATGTATAATATTATTTTAGTTTTAGGTTTGACATAGTGATTCAACATTTAAATACATTATGAAATGATGACCATGATAAGTCTAATAACCATCTGTCACCATACTAAATTATTACGGTATTATTGGCTATATTCCTTATGTTGTATATTACATCCCTGTGATTTATATATATATATATATATATATATATATATATATAACTGGAAGCACATACCTCTTAATTCACTTCACCCACTTTATCCAACCCTGCCACACCTGGGTTTTCTAGTGACCACCAGTTTGTTCTCTTCATGTATTATTTACTTTGTTCTTTGTATTGTTTCTTAGATTCTATATAAGGTGACATTGTATAGTATTTGTCTTTATCTGACTTGTTTATCTTAGCATAAAATCCTCTTGGTCCATTCACGTTGTTGCAAATGGAAAGATTTCATTCTTTTTATGGCTGAGCGATAATCCATTGTAAATGTATGCATGTAAATGCATATGTGTGCTACTGCTAAGTCGCTTCAGTCGTGTCCGACTCTGTGCGACCCCATAGACAGCAGCCCACCAGGCTCTGCCGTCCCTGGGATTCTCCAGGCAGGAACACTGGAGTGGGTTGCCATTTCCTTCTCCAATGCATAAAAGTGAAAAGTGAAAGTGAAGTCACTGAGTCGTGTCCAACTCTCAGTGACCCCATGGACTGCAGCCTACCAGGCTCCTCCATCCATGGGATTTTCCAGGCAAGAGTACTGGAGTGGGGTGCCATTGCCTTCTCATACACATATATTAATACACACACACACACACACACACACACATATATATATATATATATATATATATATATATATATATATACCACAACTTTTTATCCATTCATCCATCAATGGACACTTAAATTGTTTCCATATCTTGGCTTTGTAAATAATGTGCAGTGAACATGGAGATGCCTATATCTTTTTGAGTTAGTGTTCTCATTTTCTTTAAATAACTACCTAGAAATGGAATTTCTAAATCATATGGTAGTTCTATTTTTAATATTTTGAGAATCTCCATGTTGTTTTCCATAGTGACTGCATTGATTGACATTCCTGCCAATAATGCACAAAGGTTCCTTTTCTCCACATCCTCAGTAACATTTGTTATTTCTCATCTTTTTTATAATAGCCATTGTCATAGGTGTGAGGTGATGCCTCATTGTGGTTTTGATTTGCATTTTCCTAATGGCTAGTGATGCTGAGCATCTTTTCATGTGTCTGCTGGCCACCTGTATGTCCTCCTTTGAAAAGTCTCTATGCAGGCCCCCTGCCCATTTTTTTTCATAGGGTAGTTTGAGTTTTTTGATATTAAGTTGTGATTTTTTTATATATTTTAGATATTAACACATTTTGATAGACATTGCACTAAATTTATAGATTGCTTTGGGAGTATGGACAATTAATACTTTTTCCAATGCACAACTTGGATGCAGCTCAAGAAACAATTAGAACTGGACATGGAACAACAGACTGGATCAAAATTGGGAAAGGAGTACATCAAGGCTGTATATTGTCACCTTGTTTATTTAACTTATATGTGGAGTATATCATGCAAAATGCCAGGCTGGATGAACCACAAACTGGAATCAAGATTGCTGTGAGAAATATCAATAACATCAGATATGCAGATGACACCACCCTTATGGCAGAAAGCATAGAAGAACTAAAGAGCTTCTTGATGAAGGTGAAAGAGGAGAATGAAAAAGCTGGCTTAAAACTCAATACTCAAAAAACTAAGATCATGGCATCCAGTCCCATCACTTCATGGCAAATTATAGGGAAACAATGGAAACAATGACAGACTTTATTTTCTTGGGCTCCAAAATCACCACAGATGGTGACAGCAGCCATGAAATTAAAAGACGCTCACCCCTTGGAAGAAAAGCTACGACCAACCTAGACAACATATTAAAAAGCAAAGACATTACTTTGCCAACAAAGGTCTGTATAGTCCAAGCTATGGTTTTTCCAGTAGTCATGTATGGATGTGAGAGGTGGACTACAAAGAAAGCTGAGTGTCAAAGAACTGATGGTTTTGAACTGTGGTGTTGGAGAAGACTCTTGAGAGTCCCTTGGACTGCAAGGAGATCAAACAAGTCAATCCTAAAGGAAATCAACCCTGAATATTCATTGGAAGGACTCATACTGAAGCTGAAACTCCAATATTTTGGCCATCTGACGCAAAGAACTGACTCATTGGAAAAGACCCTGATGCTGGGAAGATTGAAGGCAGGAGGAGAAGGGGACAACAGAGGATGAAATGATTAGATGGCATCACCAACTTGATGGACATGAGTTTGAGCAAGCTCCAGGAGTTGGTGACGGACATGGAAGCCTGGTGTTCTGTAGTCCATGGGGTTGCAAAGAGTCGGACACGACTGAGCGACTGAACTGAACTGAATGTACAAACACAATACATCTTTCCATTTATACATGTCATCCTTAATTTCTTTCAGCAAAGTCTTACAGTTTCCAGAGTAAAGGTCTTTCAGGTCCTGTGTCAAATTTTTTAAATATAATTTTATACTTCAATGGAATAAAATTGATTACAAACCTTAATTTGATTTATACTAACCTTTAATGATTAAATTAATTCAATATACAGGAATGTAGCCATGAAAATCACTACCTGCCCTTTTACCCATCTAAGGCAAAGAAATTTTAAAAATAAGTTTAACACATGTTTTTCTTCTTTTTCTTCCTTTTTGCTGTCCTTTCATAAAATCCTGGGAGAAAGGAGAGAAATAAGTAATTTTACATGTACTCTCTGTTCAAGTTATTGTAGTCTTCTGATGTGGGTTAGAATAGATGTTGACTGATGCAGCTCAGAATTCAAGGGCAACAATTAACAAACGCATAAGGAGTCAATCCCAGTTTCATGGTAGACACGATTTTCTTACCTAGACCAAGGATTTTGAACAATATTTTCAAGATTAATTTATTCAAGTTCTTATCTATGTATGAAATAAGCATGTTAATTTTTTTAACTTTTAATATCATTTTATTTTTCAATTATGATTCCATAAAGCTGAAAAAATAAGTAAAATAAAAACAGTAAGAGAAAAAAAGAAAATCAAGCAAAGTTATGGGCTGCTATGAAAACCTAACCACAGTGTTTGATGTTGTTTAGAATTTGAGAGCTCCAACAAGTTCTGGGCAGAATTAAAAACAAATCTTAGATATACAACCAATATTTTATAATAATCATAAATAGAATATAACCTTTAAAAATATGAATCACTATATTATATACTTGAAACATATAGTTTTATATATAAGCTCTATCTTGATTTTAAAAAGGAAAAATAAATGAGAAAAAATTAGAAAACAACCCTTAGAACAGTATGGGGTAGTAAGTTAGGACTTGGTTTTAAAACAATTTGGGATAGTCTGTGTGTCAGTTGGGGACTAAATATGTTTAAACAAACTATCAGTTTGGATTATAAAATGTAAATGCTAATTTAAAGAAAATTGTTTTAAGAAGTATTGAAACACTTGAGAATTACTATAAAATGCTATACCACTAATTATATTTAGCTTATTTTAGAATGTTTATGAGAAAACTGATTAGCCTATCTTCTGTCATGCTGTGAAAAGATTAACTGCTTTTGGTGCTCTTATATTTTTTAAGCAAATAAGAGTTTCAATCGCATAAAACATTTGCAACATTTCAGATCCCAGAAGGTTTTTTCAAGTCAGGTTCAGCCTGATTCACTGTGACAGCTTCTCTGAAGTTGCATCCTCTAAGAGGCAATAATTGTCATTTGGGGGCCTTCTGGGTGAAAAGGCACAACAGAACCAAAGGAGCTACAAGATATAATCTGCACAGCAAAGAAATGCCCATAGTCTCAAAGGCAATGAAGTGAATAGTTTAAAGTATATTTGATTTTAAAGCTTATCTCTTTATTTCTGCCCTTAATTGGGCAAATATCATCAATTACAACAAATTGTCTTCAAACTTTGAGCCACACAGAGATAAACTTCACATTCACTACTTAGACTTTCAAGATTTCCTTATATATAAATGGAAATAATTAGACCTTGGATTAAAAAAAAACCTGACAGAACAAAGGCTATGATCCAATATCAGAATAAAGTTAACAAATGTCATTAAGTGAGATGATTGGTGATGAGTGAAGGTCATGCCCAGTTTACTTTTCACAGTTGATAGATCAAAGCTGTTCCTTCATTTGGGATAAAGACTAAATGCAGTTAGTTTGGCCTTGGAAAATCCTTTCACATAATATGAAATCTCTCTGTAGTCTGCTGTTTCTAAGGCACATGAATGGTTGTAACACGTGCCAGGGAGTCAAGACAGAGTGTCAAAAACATTCAAAAAGTGTGTATTTTAAATGATGTTTTTAAATCCATGATTAAATAATGTGGGAATTGCAGTCATAACATATTATGGCATACCATTGCTGTGAATATATTGTATAAGGATACACAGAAAGACAAATAAGACTGTCGTAGAATGATGGATTCATGAGGTCAGAAGGCAGTAAAGGTCAGTATGCCTGACCACCCATCTGATCCACAAATCCTCTTCCCTGCCAGGAAGTCATTAGTTCATAACCAGAAAGCCTGCATTGATGGGGACATCTTCAGCCCTTCTGTGGCCATGCATAGCTCTGTTAGAAAGCTCTTACTCTCTGTGACTAGGAGTATGGTTTCATGCATTCTGTCATATTTCTAACCTTTGAGACCAAACAGAACAAGCCAAATCCTTCCACCACCTAACATTCCTTAGCAGTTTGAAGATGGTTATCTCATTCCTATCATACCTCCAAGTTCCCTCAGTCCCTTAAAATATTCCTCATGGAGTATTTTCCAATCTCTCAATATTCTGATGAGGCTCTCTAGTTGCAATTCAATTTGCCTATGTCCCTCTAAAAATATAGGCCTGAATATAGAATTCAGTGTATAACTGTCCCAGGGCAGACAAAATTATCATTTCTCTTGTTCCACGTGCTCTTCTTTCTGTAATTCAGCCCAGATCAGCACTTTTGGTAACTGCTATCATTTGAGCAACAGTTCTCCAATCTACACTAACTGATGTTTAATAAGTACTTTATGCTTTAGAAATTGTTTCATCTATATATTTCATTTGAACCTGACAACAATTTGCAATAAAGATATTATTTTTGTCATTTTCAGATGAAGAAAAAAAGATTTACAGAGGGTAGTTAAATTTTTCCTGGACCACATAAGTAAGTTGCACATCTGAGACCCAAATCCAGGTCCTGTGTCTATAAATCTAAGACCTTTGTGGCTCTACTTTAGAGTCTTTGATGATGCTCCAGTGATATAATGATAGACTGTTGTCAAAGGCAGAACTTTAAAAATTCATTTCCTGTTCTGCTAGTGTAGGAACTGTACCCTGGGATAGAATGAAGCCAGCATGACCTACTAAATCAAGCTGCCTCCTTTTCAAATGGTTACAAGTTCAGTTCAGTTCAGTCGCTCAGTCGTGTCCAACTCTTTGCGACCCCATGAATCGCAGCACGCCAGCCCTCCCTGTCCATCACCAACTGCCGGAGTTCACACAGATTCACTTCCATCAAGTCAGTGATGCCATCCAGCCATCTCATCCATCCTTTTAATTATTCACCCAAGATTCTTGCCCATACTTGACTTCAAACTTGGGTGACTATTGTTTGTAGTCTTATTCTTTAATTTTTTTTTAACTGCTAAAAAGTGTATTTAGTTTATATCTTCGACATTACACATATTTTACATGACAAGAAAGATAAAAAAAATGCTCTCAGAAGATCCTTTCTATAGTTTGCAAATTATCTTTGCCTGTTTATTCCTGTGATGCATTAATCCTTTTATAATTTTTAAAAAACTTTTCTTTTGTATTGGGGTATAGCTGATTAATAATGTTGTGATAGTTTCAGGGGAACAGTCAAGGGATTCAGCCACACATATACATGTATCTATTTTCCCTCAAACCTCCCTCTCATCCAGGCTGCCACATAACATTGAGCAGAGTTCCATGTGCTATAGAGTAGGTCTCTGTTGGTTATCAGTTTTAAATACAACAATGTGTACATGATGCAGGAATTTTTTTCATATTAAAAGGTACTTCTCATATAGCACAGGAGCTGTCAGTTCAGTTCAGTTCAGTAGCTCAGTTGTGTTCGACTCTGCCATCCCATGAACTGCAGTATGGCAGGCCTCCCTGTCCATCACCAACTCCCAGAGTCCACTCAAACCCATGTCCATCAAGTCAGTGATGCCATCCAGCCATCTCATCCTCTGTCATCCCCTTCTCCTCCTGCCCTCAATCTTTCCCAGCATCAGAGTCTTTTCAAATGAGTCAGCCCTTCGCATCAGGTGGCCAAAGTATTGGAGTTTCAGCTTCAATATCAATCTTTCCAATGAACACCCAGGGCTGATCTCCTTTAGGATGGACTGGTTGGATCTCCGTGCAGTTCAAGGACTCTCAAGAGTCTTCTCCAACACCACAGTTCAAAAGCATCAATTCTTTGGCGCTCAGCTTTCTTTACAGTCCAACTCTCACATGCATATATGACCACTTGAAAAATCATAGCCTTGACTAGACAGACCTTTGTTGACAAAGTAATGTCTCTGCTTTTAATATGCTATCTAGGTTGGTCATAACTTTCCTTTTTTTTAAAATTTTTATTTATTTTTTTTATTTTTAAAATTTTAAAATCTTTAATTCTTACATGTGTTCCCAAACATGAACCCCCCTCCCACCTCCCTCCCCACAACATCCCTCTGGGTCATCCCCGTGCACCAGCTCCAAGCATGCTGTATCCTGCATCAGACATAGACTGGCGATTCAATTCTTACATGATAGTATACATGTTAGAATGTCATTCTCCCAAATCATCCCACCCTCTCCCTCTCCCTCTGAGTCCAAAAGTCCATTATACACAGCTGTGTCTCTTTCCCTGTCTTGCATACAGGGTCGTCATTGCCATCTTCCTAAATTCCATACATATGTGTTAGTATACTGTATTGGTGTTTTTCTTTCTGGCTTACTTCACTCTGTATAATCGGCTCCAGTTTCGTCCATCTCATCAGAACTGATTCAAATGTATTCTTTTTTACGGCTGAGTAATACTCCATTGTGTATATGTACCACAGCTTTCTTATCCATTCATCTGCTGATGGACATCTAGGTTGTTTCCATGTCCTAGCTATTATAAACAGTGCTGCGATGAACATTGGGGTACATGTGTCTCTTTCAATTCTGGTTTCCTCGGTGTGTATGCCCAGAAGTGGGATTGCTGGGTCATAAGGTAGTTCTATTTGCAATTTTTTAAGGAATCTCCACACTGGTCTCCATAGTGGCTGTACTAGTTTGCATTCCCACCAACAGTGTAGGAGGGTTCCCTTTTCTCCACACCCTCTCCAGCATTTATTGCTTGCAGATTTTTGGATCACAGCCATTCTGACTGGTGTGAAGTGGTACCTCATTGTGGTTTTGATTTGCATTTCTCTAATAATGAGTGATGTTGAGCATCTTTTCATGTGTTTGTTAGCCATCCGTATGTCTTCTTTGGAGAAATGTCTATTTAGTTCTTTGGCCCATTTTTTGATTGGGTCGTTTATTTTTCTGGAGTTGAGCTGCAGAAGTTGTTTGTATATTTTTGAGATTAGTTGTTTGTCAGTTGCTTCATTTTAAGTCAAGACTACATTTTCAATATCCCAGTCTTTGGACATCAAATTGTGCTACAAAATTGCCAAAAGATCACCAATGCTTATTTTTTTTTAATTCAGATCTCATTATGTAATATATATGGTATTAGTTAAGGCTTTGAAACATTCATAAATTTTTTAATAAATTCATAAATTTGCTGTTTGCCGTCAAAAATATTGTTTTAAATTTTTGATTTTGAAAACAACTGCACTAAGAACAGAATCCTAAGGCACTTAAAGACCTCTATGACTTCCTTCAACGTAGGAGCAGGGTATGACTCCCTAGGAGGTATATCAGAATCCATATGTTGGGGGCTTGGAGAATGTGTAGGGTTGAAAAAGCATATTACATATCACAATATAATTTAATACTGAAAAAAATAATGGTCTCCCATAACAAACTGCAAAGACTTCAGGAGTTTCCAAGTTTACTAATTAGGGCCAAGAATTTTGAAAGTTTAAAACATATTGCCTGAGTTAATAATATTCCATTAATCAGGATCCTTGCATACAACTGGGCAGTTAGTTATAAATCTCCTTTACTTTTTTCCACCCAGTTTGGCTTTTTTCCTTGTTGATGGGATTCGTTTAGACTTAGACACAGGCTTCACTGAAATCCAGGTATGGCCTTTCCCAGACCTCCCACTCCTCCTGTAAACACTTTCTTCATTTTGTTTCCAGGACTCCATACCCACTTGGGTGTTCCTTTTACATTTCTGGCTACGTCTTCTCCAGTTCCTCTTCATTTCCTTGACATGTGGATTTTGAGGTATCACAGAACTCAGTCCTTGGATTTTGTTTCTTTCTTACCACACCTATTCCTGATGACCTCATCCAGACTCAGGACTCGGGCAGCATGTTCACAGCCCAGCTCTCCCCGAACAACATGTCTGAATATCTGACTGTCTACTTGGCATCTCTATTTGAATGTCTAAGAAGGTTTCCAGACTTAATACATTGAATACTGAGCTTCTGATAACTGCCCTACCACCACCATCGCCATACACTAGCTCTTACTGCAGCTTTCCCATCTCAAGAAATGAAAACTCATTCTTCCATCCTTCCAGGCTAAGAACCTCGGTGTTATAGTTGTCTCTCTCTCTCTCTCTTTTTTATAATTCATACAACATTAAATCAACTCCTTTAAAGTGTATGATTCAGTTCATTTTGGTTGAGTCGCTTAGTCGTGTCCAACTTTTTGCGACCCCATGGACTGCAGCATGCCAGGCCTCCCTGTCCATCACCAACTCCTGGAGTTTACTCAAACTCACGTCCATCGAGTCGGTGATGCCATCCAACCATCTCATCCTCTGTCGTCCCCTTCTCCTTCTGCCCTCACGATTCAGTAGCTTTTAATATATTCAGACTTGGGCAACCCACACCACTTTGTAACCACTTTGTAAAGAACATTTTAATCACCCATAAAAGAAACCCCCTTCTCATGAGCTCCCAGTCCCACTCACTGCCAGACAGCCACCAGGACACCTTGTCTTCATGAATCTTCTTATCTGGATATTTAATGTAAATGGAATTTTCAATATGGGGCCTTTGTGACTGGCTCATTTCATTATCTTAATGGTCTTTTTTTAAGCTTAGCTATGTTGTCACTCAATATCAACGCTTCTTATCATTTTATTGCTAAAAAAATTCTTCATATGACTATACCACATTTTGTTTATTTATTAACCAGTTGTGACCATTTGGGTTGTTTCCACTTTTTTGCCAATTTGCCTGTGGAATGTTGTGACTTTTTGTGTGAAGGTACGTTTTCAATAATCTTGAGTATATAGAAAGGAATGTGATATCTGGAGAAATCTATGTTTAACATTTTGATGAGCAGCCAAGGTGTTTTCCAAAATGGCTGCACCAACTTACAAATAGACCAGCAACAGAAGAGTCCCATTCCTCAACATCCTCTCCCTGACTTCTTATGGTCTGCATGAGCTCCTCTCTTTATCCCACATTCCATACCCAATCAATCACCTAATTTTGCAACTCTAACATCAAAATATATTCAGAATCTGATCATTTTTCAGCATTTCCACTATCCAGGTATGAGGCAGCAACATCTTTCACCTTTCCCAACTTTGCCCTCCCAGTCTGTACCCAACTCTCCATCAGAGTGATCCTGAAAATATGTCAGGTCTCATCACTCCTCAATGCTCCTCATAACTCATAACTTACCTCACTCAGAGTTAAAACCAAAGATCTGCAATGATCAAAGACCCAGTGTGATCTGGCCTTTGGGTAGATTTCTTCCCTCACCTCTGTTTTCATATTTGCTTGCTCTCTTCAGCCCCACCAGGAGCCTCACAGTTTCTCTAATGTTCCTGCCTCAGGGCCTTTGCACTTGTCATTCTGCTGCACTTGCCCTTTGACCTCAAACACTCTTTTTCTGGATAGTCACATGGTGATCATCTTCATGACTCTTTGGCCTCTACTTCACAGTCACCTTGTCAGTGAGAACTTGCCTCCTCACATCACAAAATTGCAACTCCCTGCCAAAACACACCTCAAATCCTTTTAGTCTGCTTAAGTTTTAGAACTTATCGTTATCTAACATATTTTACTTATTTATCTTATCTTTTAATATTAAGTTAATAAATAAATATTTTTACTTGTCTATCTGATGACCAGAAAGATTGAGGACAGGAGGAGAACGAGGCGATAGAGGGTGAGATGGCTGGATGGCATCACTGACTTAATGGATGTCTGAGCAAACTCCAGGAGATAGCGAAGGACAGGGAGGCCTGGCGTGCTGCAGTTCATGGCGTAGCAAAGGGTTGGACATGACCGAGCAACTGAATAACAGCAATCTTATCTTTTGTCTTTTCTACTACTAAAATGTAAGTTCCAAGAAAATCGGGGTTGTTTACTCTTTTATTCACTGCTGTATACCTAATGGCTGTACCCATTTCTGGCACATAATAGGAGTTTAAAATACTTTCTTCACTTGGTTTTGTTGAATGAATGAAAGATCTTCCAATCTATCCCCTATCAACAAAGGAAAAAGGGTTAGCGATGGTGACTTGCTAAAGACATGGGAAGTCTCAATGATCACTGCTTCATTATATCCAGATCAGTCCTTTGATAATCTGTTCCGGAGCACTGCCTGGAATTTCAAACATGTATGGTTCACATGTCTGGAGAGAGGACCTGACTAGTGCTCTCATACACCCTGTTCTTCCTTCCTCAAAATTACCAAATTGTCATTGCTTTCTCACTGAATCATTGAATCACCTGTATATATACTAGTGCATGGCAGGTCACCAAGTGAGTCAATTCCAAGGACCTCTCCTGAGGTCAGGCAGTGCTGACCATTCTATCATGGTCTCTCACACCAGCAGTCTTCAGGCTTTCTTGCTCATTTATTTCCTAAAATAACTTCAAAAACCTATGTATCCCTTAACATTTTTAAAATTAATTTATTTATTTTAATTGGAGGCGAATTACTTTACAATATTGTGGTGGTTTTTTGCCGTACATCAACATGAATTAGCCACAGGTGTACATGTGTTCCCCTGTCCCAAACCCCCCTCCCACCTCCCTCCCCATCCCAACCCTCTAGTTTGTCCCAGTGCATCAGCTTTGCGTGCCCTATTTTATGCATCGAACTTAGTCTTGTGATCTATTTCACATACAGTAATATACATGTTTCAATGCTATTCTCTCAAATCATTCCACTCTATTCTCTCACAAAGTCCAAAAGTCTGTTCTTTATATCTGTGTCTCCTTTGCTGTCTCACATATAGGGTCATCATCACCATCTTTCTAAATTCCATATATATGTGTTAATATACTGTATTGGTGTTTTTCATTCTGACTTACTTCACTCTGTATAATAGGCTCCAGTTTCATCCACCTCATTAGAACTGACTCAAATGCGTTCTTTTCAATAGCTGAGTAATATTCCATTGTGTATATGTACCACAACTTTCTTATCCATCCATCTACTGATAGACATCTAAGTTGCTATGTCCTAGCTATTGTAAACAGTGCTGTGATGAACATCGGGGTACATATGTCTCTTTCAATTCTGGTTTCCTTGGTGTGTATGCCCAGCAGTGGGATTTCTGGGTCATATGGGAGTTTTATTTCCAGTTGTTTTTTTTTAAGGAATCTCCACCCTGTTCTCCATAGTGACTGGACTAGTTTGCATTCCCACCAACAGTGTAAGAGGGGTCCCTTTTCTCCACACCCTCCCCAGCATTTATTGTTTGTAGACTTTTTGATAGCAGTCATTCTGACTGGCATGAGATGGTACCTCAATGTGGTTTTGATTTGCATCTTTCTGATAGTGAGTGATATTGAGCATCTTTTCATGTGTGTCTTCTTTGGAGAAATGTCTGTTTAGTTCTTTGGCCCATTTTTTGATTGGATTGTCTGTTTTTCTGGTATTGAGCTGCATGAGCTGCCTGTATATTTTGGAGATTAATTCTTTGTCAATTGTTTCATTTGCTATTACTTTCTCCCATTCTGAAGGCTATCTTTTCACCTTGCTTATAGTTTCCTTCACTGTGCAAAAGCTTTTAAGTTTAGTTAGGTCCCATTTGTTTATTTTTGCTTTTATTTCCAGAATTCTGGGAGGTGGGTCATAGAGGATCTTGCTGTGATTTATGTCAGAGAGTGTTCTACCTATGTTTTTCTCTAGGAGTTTTACAGTTTCTCGTCTTACATTTAGATCTTTAATCCATTTTGAGTTTATTTTTGTGTATGGTGTTAGAAACTGTTTTAGTTTCATTCTTTTACAAGTGGTTGACCAGTTTTCCCAGCACCACTTGTTAAAGAGATTGTTTTTTCTCCATTGTATATTTCTGCCTTCTTTGTCAAAGATAAGGTGTCCATAGGTGCATGGATTCATCTCTGGGCTTTCTGTTTTGTTCCACTGATCTATATCTCTGTCTTTGGACCAGTACCATGACTGTAGTTTTGTAGCATAGTCTGAAGTCAGGCAGGTTGATTCCTCCAGTTCCATCTTTCTCAAGATTGCTTTGGCTATTCAAGGTTTTTTGTGTTTCCATACAAATTGTGAAATTATTTGTTCTAGTTCTGTGAAAAACACCATTGGTAGATTGACAGCGATTACACTGAATCTATAGATTGCTTTGGGGAGTATACTCATTTTCAATATACTGATTTTTCTGATCCATGAACATGGTATATTTCTCCATATATTTGTGTCATCTTGATTTCTTTTATCAGTGTTTTACATTTTTCTATGTATAGGTCTTTTGTTTCTTTAAGTAAATTTATTCCTAAGTATTTTATTCATCTCATTGCAATGGTGAATGTGATTGTTTCCTTAATTTCTCTTTCTGTTTTCTCATTGTTAGTGTATAGGAATGCAAGGGATTTCTGTGTATTAATTTTATATCCTGCAATTTTACTATAATCACTGATTAGCTTTAGCAATTTTCCAGTGGTGTCTTTAGGGTTTTCTATGCAGAGGATCATGTCTTCTGCAAATAGTGAGAGTTTTACTTCTTCTTTTCCAAATAAACCATTAGTCAGACTCATCAAGAAAAAAAAGGGAGAAGAATCAAATCAATAAAATTATAAATGAAAATGGAGAAGTCACAATAAACAACATAGAAATACAAAGGATCATAAGAGACTACTATCAGCAACTATATGCCAACAAAATGGACAACTTGGAAGAAATGGATGAATGCTGAGAAAAGTATAACCTTCCAAAACTGAATCAGAAAGAAACAGAAAAATTTTAACAGATCCATTACAAGCATGGAAATCAAAACTATAATCAAAAATTTTCCAATAAACAAAAGCTCAGGAAAAGATGGCTTCACAGGTGAATTCTACCAAAAATTTGGATAAGGGCTAACACCTATCTGACTCAAACTCTTCCTGAAAATTGCAGAGGAAGGTAAACTCCCAAACTCATTCTATGAGGCTGCCATCACCTTAATACCAACACCAGACACAAAAGAAAGATGCCACAAAAGAAAGAAAAACTACAGGCCAATATCACTGATGAACATAGATGCAAAAATCCTCAACAAAATTCTAGCAAACAGAATCCAACAACATATTATAAAGATCCTACATCATGACCAAGTGGGCTTTATCTCAGGGGTGCAAGGATTCTTCAATATTCACAAATCAATCAGTGTGATATACCACATTAACAAATTGAAAGATAAAAACCATATAATTATCTCAATAGATACAGAGAAAGCCTTTTACAAAATTCAGCACCCATTTATAATAAAAGCTCTCCAGAAAGCAGGCATAGAAGGAACATAACTCAACATAATAAAAACCATCTATAACATACCCACAGCAAACATTATTCTCAATGGCAAAAAATTGAAAGCATTTCCTCTAAAATCAGGAACAATCCAAGCATGCCCACTTTCACCCTTCACATTTTTAAACTGAAATATTAAATTTTAACCATACATTTGAAAATATATTTGCAATAGTAAATAGAGAAATATTTTCAATGTTGTAAACTGAAATATGATGAAGATTGAATGTAATCAGAGTTCATTACACTATGTGATAAAATAAGTTTTTACCATTTTATGCAATAGCATGCCAAATTCAAAAGAAATCATGCATACCTTTTATCTGTGGGTATTAGCCAATGTATCTCAAAAATTTTAGTAGTTCCAGAAAACATTCCATTTAAAAGATTAAGTATGTATGATGTATGGCAAAACCAATACAGTATTGTAAAAAAATAAAATAAAGTAAAATAAATAAATAAATAAAATAAAAGATTAAGTGTACATTTAAAAGATTCAGAATTAGTAATTAGAGCATTGAGAGTTCTGACAGAACATTCCAATACATGTACAGCACCATCCTAAACAGAAATATGCACAAATCAAGGAAAGACAAAAAGTCCAATCAAACTGAGATACTGTGATCTTTAAAGGAGCCTTCTCCAAAATCAGTTTTTCTAATCATTACTTTGGCCACAGAGAGTTTTATACTCTGGGACAATCTACCACAGTAAGAGCATGCTGAGGGATAAATAAGAGTGTAGGTGCGTTCTCAGGGAGTGTTAGGAAGAAAAAAAATAAAAGAAATACAAACAGAAAGAAAACAAGAATTAGAAACTGACTTCTTTATACAAAAATAAACTCAAAATGGATTAAAGACCTAAATGTAAGGCTGGAAACCGGAAAACTTCTAGAAGAAAACACAAGCAGAATACTTTTTTTTTAATTTATGTATTTTATTTGGAGGCTAATTACTTTACAATGTTGTATTGGTTCTGCAGAATACTTTTTTTAATTTATTTTTTAATTGGAGGAAAATTACAATGTTGTGTTGGTTTCTGTGGTACAACAACACAAATCAACCATAACTATACATATATCCCCTCTCTCTGGAGTCTTCCTCCCCTCCCTATCACCATCTTCTAGGTGATGGCAGAGCACCAGGTCAGGCTCCCTGTGTTACACAGCAACTTCTCACCAGCTATCTACTTTACACATGATAATGTATATATGTCTATGATATTTTTTCCATCCATCCCACTGTGTCTATAAGTCCATTCTCTACATATGCGTCTCCATTACTTCCCTGAACATAAGTTCATCAATACCATTTTTCTAGATTCCATATATATGTGATAATACACAATATTTTTTTCTCTTTCTGACTTACTTCATCCAGTATAACAGGCTCTAGTTTCATGCACCTCACTAGAACTGACTCAAATTCATTTATTTTAATGGCAGAGTAATATTCTGTTGCGAATATGTACCACGTCTTCTTTATCCCTTCTTCTTTAAATGGACATCTAGGTTGCTTCCATGTCCTGTCTACTGTAAATAGGGCTACAGTGAACAGTGGGGTACATGTGTCTTTTAGAATTGTGGCTTTCTCAGGGTATGCACCCAGTAGTGGGATTGCTGGGTTATATGGTAGATTTATTCCTAGTTTTTTTAAGGACTCTCCATACTGTTCTCCATAATGGCTGTATCAGTTTACATTCTCACCAACAGTGTAGGAGGGCTCCCTTTTCTCCACAGCCTCTCCAGTATTTATTATTTGTAGATTTTTTGATGATAGCCATTCTGATTGGTGTGAGGTGATAAGGTCAGAAACTATAAAAGTCTTAGAGGAAAGCATAAGCAGTACACTCTTTGACATAAATCATAGCAAGATTCTCTTAGACCCATCTCCTAGAGCAATGGAAATAAAAACAAAAATAAATAAAAAGGACCTAATTAAACTTAAAAGCTTTTGCACAGCAAAGGAAACAATAAAGAAGATTAAAAAGACAACCCTCAGAATGGGAGAAAATAATTGCAAATGAAACAATTCACCAAGGACTAATCTCCAAAATATATAAGCAGCTCATATACTTCAATATAAGAAAAACAAACAGCCCAATCAAAAAATGGGCAGAAGACTTACACAAACATTCCTCGAAAGAAGACATACAAATGGCTAATAAACACATGAAAAGATGTTCAATATCACTATTCAGTTCAGTTCAGTTCAGTTCAGTTCAATTTAGTTGTTCACTCGTGTCCGACTCTTTGCGACCCCATGAATCGCAGCACGCCAGGCCTCCCTGTCCATCACCATCTCCCGGAGTTCACTCAGACTCATGTCCATCAAGTCCGTGATGCCATCCAGCCATCTCATCCTGGGTCATCCCCTTCTCCTCCTGCCCCCAATCTCTCCCAGCATCAGAGTCTTTTCCAATGAGTCAACTCTTCGCATGAGGTGGCCAAAGTACTGGAGTTTCAGCTTCAGCATCATTCCTTCCAAAGAAATCCCAGGGCTGATCTCCTTCAGAATGGACTGGTTGGATCTCCTTGTAGTCCAAGGGACTCTCAAGAGTCTTCTCCAACACCACAGTTCAAACGCATCAATTCTTCAGCGCTCAGCCTTCTTCACAGTCCAACTCTCACATCCATACATGACCACAGGAAAAACCATAGCCTTGACTAGACAGACCTTAGTCGGCAAAGTAATGTCTCTGCTTTTGAATATACTATCTAGGTTGGTCATAACTTTTCTTCCAAGGAGTAAGCGTCTTTTAATTTCATGGCTGCAGTCACCATCTGCAGTGATTTTGGAGCCCAAAAAAATAAAGTCTGACACTGTTTCTACTGATTCCCCATCTATTTCCCATGAAGTGATGGGACTAGAGGCCATGATCTTTGTTTTCTGAAAGTTGAGCTTTTTCACTCTCCTCTTTCACTTTCATCAAGAGGCTTTTTAGCTTCTCTTCACTTTCTGCCATAAGGGTGGTGTCATCTGCATATCTGAGGTTATTGATATTTCTCCCGGCAATCTTGATTCCAGCTTGTGTTTCTTCCAGTTCAGCATTTCTCATGATGTACTCTAAGAAATGCAAATCAGAAAAGTCTTTAATATAAATCATAGCAATATTTTTTGGATCTATCTCTTAAGGAAAAGGAAAAGCAGAGATGAACAAATGGGACCTAAAACAGCTTTTGCACAGCAAAGGAGACCGCTGACCAAATGAAAAGACAACCTACTAAGTGGGAGACAATATTCACAAATGATATGCTAGCTAAGGGGTTAACATCCAAAGTATACAAAAAGCTCATACAATTCAATATCAAGAGATCAATTAAAAAAAAATAAGCAGAAAGTCTGAATAGACTTTTTTCCAAAGAAGACAGACAGATAAGTAGTTTCAGGCATATGAAAAGATGCTCAACATCGCTAGTCATCAGAGAAAAGCAAATCAAAATTACAATGAGATGTCACTTCATACCTATGAGGATGACTATCATCAAAAGCGTAAGACATAACAAATGCTGGTGAGGATGTGGGGAAAAGGGAACCTTAGTGCACTGTTGGTGGGAAAGTAAATTGATGCAACCACTATGAAAGACAGAATGGAAGTTCCTCAAAAAGCTAAAAATAGAACAACCATATGATCTAACAATTGCACTTCTGAGTATATATTTGAAAAAATGAAAACATTAATTCAAAAAGATAATGCACCCCAATGTTCATTGCAGCATTATTTTTTTACAATAGCCAAGATATGAGTTACACATTCAATAAATTGAAGCTATTTTTATTATTATTATTAAGGAGACCCACTTTAAAATCCTGTGTTTTCTATTGAGCAGCTCAGTAGGTATAACCTTGAGCAACTTATTTTAACCTCTGTTGAATCGCTGCATCGAGAAAGTACAGCACACACTTGTAATCTGATTAAGCAAGTCTACTCTTAGATATTTATTCAAATAAATTGTTTCATTGATTTTTACACAAATCTTTATCCAAGATGTCAAAATCCAAGAGCTGTGAAAATCAAAAGATTTGATAAATGAAAAATGCGACCCAGCCACACATGAAACAATTCATAGTCTCTATTTATCCTATTGAGTGATAATATTCATTCATGCATTAAACTGAAAATAATTACAGAGAGCTTCCTCAGAACTTGTGGGGGGCTATGCATACTACACATACATACTACACAATATATACATTGAATTAACTTTGGAAAATCTGAAATATTCTGAATTCTAAAACAGGCTTTGCCTCAAGGTTTTGGATAAAGAATTGTGGATTGTCCTAGAAAAGAGAGGAAGAATGGAAGGGAAAAAAAGGAAGGAAAGAAGGGAAAAAAGGAAAGAAGGGAGAGAAGGAGGTAGGGAGGGAGAAAAAGATGTTTTCCTGGTACCAACCCTTCCTAATCAGTCCTCTTGTCAGAGTTTTTCTGTCTTTGTCCTTCTGCAGGAGAGCCACCTGCTCTGGTCCCGGTGACAGCCATCTGATGGCTCCCCAGCCTCCTCCTTACTGCCTGGGCCACTAGAATTGATCTTACTGATCAAGTTTTTAAAAGACTCTGAACACTCTCATTCACAATTTGGCTCCAAGAGCAGGCTCTGTAGGGCCCCTTTATCATTCTTGTCTCAGAATTAAGAACCTGGGAGAGAAGCAGAAAAAGAGAGGAAAGAAAAACTATTTTGAGAATTTGCCAAATAGTGGATTTTTTCACACCCCTCTCCCTCAGCCTTTCCACAGAGAGTTGGTTTCAATCTAAACACTTCAAAGCTTTTGTTGATATCTGTTTTCCTCTGGTCCATACAACCCCCACCCCCACCAGTATGGAGAAAAGATCCATACTTCAATGTGGGGCCTTGGAATTCATTTAAAGCAAATATTCCCCCTAAAATGGTTCAATCCACAAAATGAGATTGTTTTTCAATCTTTTATTTTACTTACTCTGTTTCCAACATGTTCTAGTTGCAGCCTCATGCGTAAACCACTGTGAACACGTTAAATTGGAAACACATTTTTTATTGTTATCTTTACCTCTCCAACTTTTAGTCTTCCCTAAAATATCTTCTGACCTCTGTGGTACCACAACCCTGTCACATGAATTTTATGTCCCTTCCTCCTTAATTAGCCATGGTTACAGAGCAGCAATTATGTTCAGAATTTCCTCTAAGAAAGGGTTAAATAGGCAAATGTTTGGATCAAGTTCCCCTAACACCTTTGGATTAATTGGATTTGAGGCTAAAAATAAATTATCCAATAGGTTAACATGAGGTAATGTTGAAAGAACTGCTTGGAAAAGAACTCCAAAAATGCAAGAATGTCACTATGAATAGTTAAAGGCACCTTGCAAAGGGAGAAGAAAGCAGGGACTTATCTCAGCTTCAGGATGTTGACCAAGTTATCCCTGAGACACTAATTACAGACAGTAATACTGTTGGGAATGTAGGCTTTCAAAACAGAAAAGTGTTCCTGTTCTTGAGGAATTTGCCATCCTCTTTAGCGTTCTACTCCAAATCTAGAGTTGCCTTTCCTCTTGTGAGATATTCTTGGCAAATAAAATGCAGGGAGGCAGGCAGGAGACTGATTCTGTGGTCCAATCAGTTTGCTAACAGATGCCTGCTCTGCCCTCTTCTTGTTGTCATTATTCAGTTGCTAAGTCATGTCCAACTCTTTGCGACTCCATGGACTACAGCATACCAGGTGTCCCTGTCCTTCATTATTTCCCAGAATTTGCTCAAACTCAAGTCCATTAAGTTGATGATGTCATCCAACCATCTCATCTTCTGTCATCCCCTTCTCCTCCTGTCTTCAGTCTTTCCAAGCATCAGGGCCTTTTCCAATGAGTTGGCTCTTTGCATCAGGTGGCCAAAGTATTGGAGCTTCAGCTTCAGCATCAGTCTTTCCAGTGAATATTCAGGGTTGATTTCCTTTAGGATTGACTCGTTTGATCTCCTTTCTGTCCAAGGGACTCTCAAGACTCTTCTCCAGCACCACAGTTCAAAAGCATCAATTCTTTGGCCCTCAGCAAAGGAGAATGGATGCATGTAAATGTGTTGCTGAGTCGCTCTGCTGTGCACCTGAAACCATCACAACACTATCAATCAGCTATGGAAGAAAGTGAACGTGTTATTATTCAGTCGTGTCCGACTCTTTGTGACCCCATGGTCTGTAGTCCACCAGGCTCCTCTGTCCATGGCGAGTCTCCAGCAAGAATTACTGGAGTGCCATTCCCTTCTCCAGGGGATCTTCCCAACCCAGGGATTGAACCCAGGTCTCCTGCCTTGCAAGCATTTTCTTTACCACCTGAGCCACCAGGGAAGCTCTGTTAATCAGCTATACTCCAATACAAAATAAAAAGTTTAAAAATAAAGTGTAATTTCCCAAATTTACTTGGCTATGAAACTCTCTGCACACTCACCAATCGCTCACAGAGCTAGGATTCCTTGGAGCACATTTGGAGAAATATTGTTCTAGAATCATTGTGTTACCATGTTCTGGTGTTGCTATTCAGCAGACAAAACTCAATCTTCCAGACTTGGTCCACAAGTTTAAAACCATAGGGAAGTGTGCATGATTTTGCGCATCCAGTTCCTGCAGTGTTTTGCAAGGAGGACTCTTTCTAAAGTGGGGCATTTGTCCCCTTAGCGCTCTTGAAGCAAGTTTGGTGATAACATATGTTGGCTACATCCGAGCACAAGCTTCATAATAATAAATGGTCTATAGTAAGTCTCTTCTCAACCCAGATGCCCCACGCCCGGAGTTGCTATAGAGCACTGAAGAGGGTTTACGTGCATAGGCTCTGCTGCTTAACAGCCTGGCTCTGCCACACGTTACTCATCATCTGTGTGCTTCAGTTTTCTCATCGATCCAGTGAGGTGAAGACACAAGGATCGGCCTTATCAGGCTCCTGTGAGAATGAGATGAGCTAATTCACACAGAACTTTCTGATAGCTGTTGGCCCATAATGGATGGAAGGGAGAGGGAGGAAATGAGGGGAAAGACGGACAGAGAAAGGAGGAAAGATAGTAAGAATAACAGACCCTGTTTATGGTTCTGGACTTCTAGGGTCTATATGCTTAAGGGCCAACATCTAACAGAAGAAAATGGAGCAGTACTTTATTAACAGCACAGCAAGCACAGTTCTCTGGCAAACTAGGCTAGAACCCAGGCTCCAGCACTTAAGGAGGGCTTCCTCTTCCCTTTCTCACAGCCTTAAAACGGCTCAGCCTATAAAGCAGTTGAGCCTGCCCTACCAGCGAGATAGGAAGAAGGACTCAGCCAGACCTGTGCAGAGGGCCAATACATAATCAGGACTTACCTGTGGAGGAGATAAGGAAAATACCTCACAAATATGAAAAAACACCACATGGATGCAAGAGAGGGTGAACCAGGTGTCCCTGTCCCCTGGGCTCTAGCTTTGGACTTGCACTGTGGAATATCTGCTATACGGAGAATTTGTAAGCATGGACATGGAACAACAGACTGGTTCCAAACAGGAAAAGGAGTACGTCAAGGCTGCATATTGTCACCCTGCTTATTTAACTTCTATGCAGAGTACCTCATGAGAAACGCTGGACTGGAAGAAACACAAGCTGGAATCAAGATTGCCAGGAGAAATATCAATAACCTCAGATATGCAGATGACACCACCCTTATGGCAGAAAGTGAAGAAAAACTAAAGAGCCTCCTGATGAAAGTGAAAGAGGAGAGTGAAAATGTTGGCTTAAAGCTCAGCTTTCAGAAAACGAAGATCGTGACATCCGGTCCCATCACTTCATGGCAAATAGATGGGGAAACAGTGGAAACAGTGTCAGACTTTATTTTTTTGGGCTCCAAAATCACTGCAGATGGTGACTGCAGCCATGAAATTAAAGGACGCTTACTCCTTGGAAGAAAAGTTATGATCAACCTAGATAGTATATTCAAAAGCAGAGACATTACTTTGCTGACTAACGTCCATCTAGTTAAGGCTATGGTTTTCCCTGTGGTCATGTATGGATGTGAGAGTTGGACTATGAAGAAGGCTGAGGGCCGAAGAATTGATGCTTCTGAACTGCAGTGTTGGAAAAGACTCTTGAGAGTCCCTGACTGCAAGGAGATCCAACCAGTCCATTCTGAAGGAGATTAGCCCTGGGATTTCTTTGGAAGGAATGATGCTAAAGCTGAAACTCCAGTACTTTGGCCACCTCATGTGAAGGAAAAGACTCTGATGCTGGGAAGGATTGGGGGCAGGAGGAGAAGGGGACGACAGAGGATGAGATGGCTGGATGGCATCACTGACTCGATGGACGTGAGTCTGAGTGAACTCTGGGAGTTGGTGATGGACAGGGAGGCCTGGCATGCTGCAATTCACGGGGTCACAAAGAGTCAGACACAACTGAGTGACTATACTGAACTGAACTGAATCTATTAATATAATCTCCCTAAATAATCCATACAAGTAACATATATTTAGCAATTTACCAATATTTCAAGAACAAAAAATGTAATTACCTTCAAAACTGGAAACCTACTCAAATCCCCAGTATCGATAAAACTGTACCAATATTCCTCAGTGCCTGGGCAGTGGATGGGAAGCAAGAGGAAGAGGAAGTGAGGTGGTCTCAGATGATGAGGGGCTCTAGGTCCCCTGCCAGAGCTGCTGCTGGGCTCTGTCTCCACCAAAACCAGAGCCCACTCATTCCCTTAACTCTCAGAGCGATGCATCTCTTCTTCCCTGGACCATTTTCCTGGTTACCGCCTTCCTACGTCGTCCTTTGAGGCACTGTCTTCAGAGTTGGTCCCTACAGCTCACAGGAGGCAAATGGTAGGGGACGGGGAAGAAGTCAGGATTAAGGAACAGAAGTGTAAATCTGTACGGCATGTAGGCAGGGGAGTCATTCCCCATGTTGCTGGTAAATTCACCACCATCCCTCTTCTTCCTCCCCACCCACAGCTGGTTTTGAGACTGTTTCATGCTCACTTATCTGTGCAGTAAAAACTGCAATTCACAAATGGAAATGTGTTACATCTTTCCAGAAACAGTGTGGGGATTCTTAAAAATATTCCCTCTAATGACTAAGAATCCTCCTCAATAATGTCACAGGGTGCAGGTTTAAATGCAATGACTTTTGACTTTGATTGTTCTTTTCTTATTCAAATTAACGGTTGCCTACCAGAATCTGGAAATACAGGAAATTCTTGCCTTCATTTCCAGGTGTCACCATGGGGTCCCGGTCCACATTTTCTGTCCTCAGAGTGTATATGCTCAAGTCTCTGATGTGCCACTAAGAGCCAATGGTCTATAGGCTCAATTATAATTGAGCCTGTGGCCCTCAGACTTCTGCCATGTACATCCTCAGGGCAGCTCAGATCCGTCTTGAGGCACTCACTATACTCTTAGGTAACTTGTGACCAAGTAAAGCTGACCTTGGCGAGTTGTGTCTGGATGTTATAAACTGGATACAGTTCTCAAGTAAAGAAATGGCTGTGGGTGTCCAAGTAGGTCATCTGGATATAAGCTCCCAGCCACGCTGGCTCTTGCCCTTTGGGCTAACGCCTTTTAATTTCCCGCGTTCTTAGTGAAGGGGATTTTCATCAAAACATGCCTGGGAATCTCAAGTATCATTAGTCTTTCAACACAACTTAGAGGGATTTAGCTGTGTTGGGTGCACTTCACTGGGTAAAATGTAGCTCAGAAGTACCCGGCAGCAAAGTCTCTGGAGCAGAGGTCAGACACTCACGGCTGGGAGGAGTCCTGCAGGCTTGTGCAGCTCTCCCTGAATGCCAGGTGTGGAGGGCAGTGGGGGAGGCCAAACCTTCTGGTGCTGTGACCACAGCAGGAGCTGGGACACAGCCCTCCCTCACCCAGACATCGAGGAAAGATAATCACCATTGTCATACTTGGTCACCAGGTTCCCACACCCTCCTAAGCTTGGGTTATATTCTGCAACCTTCAGTTCACAACACAGGTATAAAGCAGGCTCCAGGGGAACTAAACAGAGCTAATTCTGGCATGTACCATCTACTGGATCGGATCCGGTCACCTCCCCACAAGTGATGTGAAGGTGCCTTAGCCTAGCCTTTCTAGATGATTTCAAGGTCATTTGCCTTTCTTGTCAGAATATACACGAGGAGCTTCCATAGTGATATTTCCTCCTGTACTGTGAAGTAGCTAGAGTTGCCCTCATTGAAGAAAGAGAAAACCAAAATAAATATCCAAAGGCTTCCCTCCCCCACTCTCGCGTAATATCCTATTATAAAAGGCTTTGAACTCTTCCCCTTTGTAATTGTGTGGCCACATAATTTTGATAGAGTAGACCAGCCCTGGTGGCTTCCCTAGTGGCTCAGACAGTAAGGAATCCGCCTACAATGTAGGAGACCCAGGTTCAGTCCCTGAGTTGGGAAGACCCCCTGGAGAAGTATTCTTGCCTGGAGAATTCCATGGACAGAGGCGTCTGGTGGGCTACAGTCCATGGGGTCACAAAGAGTCAGACACGACTGAGTGACTAACACCAGACCACCCCTGTGCATCTCAGGTCATCTTGCTGCCTCTTGCAGACACATGCAGACACACAGCTATATCCTAGCTCCCAGCACAGTGGCTAGCACATATCACGTACTATGCAAATATTTTGCCAATGAATCAATAAGATGTTATTTTTTCTTTGACATTTTTTATTCAGATCCTGTTTAACATGGAAGATATACTGTTTTGCCTAAACTTTCATTTTCTTTTTGCCAAGGTTCATGCAGATGGTCTGCATATCTAAGTTTATATTAATAGTCTTCTGAATTCTATTTAATTAATTTAGCATGTTAATTACCAATTCCTGACTCTTCCTTAACCATCATCTCCAAGTAATCAATCTGTCCTACAGTCTTAAATAGGACTTCTCAGTAAGTCTCAAATGTGTCACTCTTTCCCATCTGCTATGCCACCATCATAGTCCAAACTGCCTTCATTTCTCTCCCAGACCCCTACAACCACCTCCTAGCTAGGCCACCTGCCTCCAGTGTTACAATCCTGTCCAAATGCAAACCTGGCCCTGTCAGTTCTATGCTGAGCAGATTCTTCACCGCTGAGCCACCAGGGAAGCCCTGCCTGCTGTTGCAGGGGGAAAAGAAAATCCAACTTCTCACTCAGAAACTAGAAAGCTAGGAGTTAGGGAAAACCATCTACCGACGACTGGAAGGACTACAAACCAAGAATTCTGTACCCAGCCAAGATACTATTCTCTTTTCAAGTGAGTGAAAAATACTAGAAAACAGGCAAGGATGAAAAAAATGTAAATTACTCAAGCTCCCTTAAAAAGGAAATTCTTGAGAAAAAAAAAATAAACACTTTCATAAATGAATAAAAATAGAGACTCCAAGATGGGAGACGATAAAAAGGAGCAGTTGTTAATATTACTCAGCATCATGTATATGTATGGAAACTAAAATCTTAATGAAAATGAACATTTATTTGTATAGTATATAGTATATAATTTGCAACAAGTAAGTACAATTGAAGCAGAAGGATATATTTTAAGAAGAAGCACTATCTCAAAATGTAGGAGTTGGAGGTAGAGAGTGGAGAAAAGAAGGCAAAAGTACTCTCAAGATGGTAGAGAAAGGAGAAAAGGTAAGCAGAAATCAAAAACATTCCACAGAAGAAAAGGTGAATAAATAGTAGCTGTGCAGCCACAGAAGTGCCCTGTCTTCCTTCAGGAGAAAACTGTCATGAGGAATGCATTTTGCTAACAGTCTCCAAAGGCTGGGGATGGTGGGGGGGAAGCAACTGGAAAATCTCTTAAAGCTAATGATATGACTAAATAATTGAAACAGAATTAAAAGTCAGTTTGGAAAGGAGATGTATGTAAGCTAAATATTTTTGAAAACCAGTGGCTTTATTCTAGAATAAACTCTTAGGAATGAAAAGTGGGGAAAATATTTCATCTTAGGAGGAACAAAAATTATGACTACTTAAGAATAAATCTAACAAGAAATGCACAAGAACTATATGAAGAAAATGAGAGATATTGTTAAAGACAGACCAGATAACCACTCTCTTGGATGGGAAGACTTATTATCATTAAATGTCAATTCTCCTAAAATGAATATGCAGGTTATGGGGAGCAGAGCACTCGCATATATTGCTAGTGGAAAGAAGAGGTTTCCTATCATTTGTGGAAAGCAATCTTAAAACATATGCTAAAATAAACAGAATCCTTTGACTCAGTAATTCCAGTCCTAGAATATAAAGCACTAATGTTTAAGGACATATATATAGAATATTTATTGCAGCATAGTTTGCAATCGCAGAAAGCTTTATAAACAAAATGTTCATAAATGGGAAACTGGCTAAATACACTGTTATACATCTACATCATAAAATTCTATATGTCTACCTAAAAGAATTAAAAAGAGCTATGCCAAGTGACTTGGAGGGAGTTCTACACAGTGAGAAAAGCAAAACGCAGGAAAATGTGTATAACATAATGCCATCTTGGTAAAAAGAAAAAAGCAACCACACCACCCAAAAAATGTCTGTGTGCATATATGTTTGTATTTCCTTGACTCTGAAATACACCCGCACATAATGGGTGTTGCGGCTTCAAGGAACAGCCCAAAGGCAACATCACTGATGCTCCTGATGGTGCAGATGACAGCAGAGTCCAGAAAAGCACACATGCAATGTCTGTGAATTGAAAAGGGCTTCCTAAGAGTCAAACTCTAATATGAAGAAGTTTAGGGACATCTAACCCACTTTATTTCACTTACACAGTTTTTCTTTCATGTGGACAAATGAGTGATATCTAAGAAGGTGTAAAAGAGATAGTTCAATAAGCTTAAAAATTACAAGGGTTAAGAAAGCATTGTGTCACAGTTTAATTGGCAGCATTTTCATCTTTCAATATAGAACACAATTGTGTATCTTACACTAACTTAAATTAAGTGAAACTTAATTTAAGAGAAATTAAGCATCTTAAATTAAGTGAAATTTGCAGTATACATATGTGTATATTAATAGCCATACAGAACTATATGAATATGGAGAAAATTATGCAAGAATACAATGCAGGATAGTCATATGAATGCATTAGTCTGCTAGGGCTGCCACAACAAAATTCCACAAACTGAGTGGCTTAAATAACAGAAAGGTATTTTCTCTGGGAGCCAGTGATCAAGGTGCCAGCAGGTTTGGCTTCTCCTGAGGCTTGTGGATAGCTACCTTCCCACCATGTCCTCACGTGGCCTCTCCTCTGTGTGTGCAGCCCCGGTGTCTCTCCCTGCGCTGATAAAGACACCAGTCATATTGGATTAGGCCCCTACTGTTATGACCTTGTTTGATTTTATTCTCTCTTTGAAAACTTTAGCTCCAAATACAGTCACATTCTGAGGTACTGGGGTTTAAGTGTTCAACTATAAATTTGAGGGGGAAGGAACACAATTCAGTTCAAACAATAGGTTGTTTGGGGAGACTTGGGGAAAGAGAAGAAGAGAGACCACATAATAAAGGAAAAGAAAAGAAAAAGGATCACACTTTTTTTAAAAAAGTTCATACATATATAGGCACTTACATAAAATCATGTATATGTACCCCAATATTTAGAGCAACACTATTTACAATAACTAAGACATGAAAGCAACCTAAATGTCTGTCAACATATGAATGGATAAAGAAGATGTGAGATTTTATATATATATACACACACACAATGGAACATTGCTCAGCCATAAAGTATGAAATAATGAATAATGTCATTTGGAGCAATAGGGATGGACCTACAGATTATCATATTGAGTGAAGTGAATCAAGCAGAGAAAGAAATTGTCCATCACTTCTATGTAGAATCTCATTATAAACTAACTACTTCCATTTAAAAATTTTTAAGTACATGTGTTCCCCATCCTGAACCCCCCTCCCACCTCCCTCCCCATCCCATCCCTCTGGGTCATCTCAGTGATTCATGTCAATGCATGGCAAAACCAATACAATATTGTAAAGTAATTAGCCTCTGATTAAAATAAATAAATTTATATTAAAAAATAAAGACTCAAAAAATAAAAAATTTTAAGTAAAATCTTAAGTGAAATAAAATCACAGATGTAGAAAACAAACTTATGGTTGCCAGGGGACAGGAGTGAGGGAAAAATCTGGGGTTGAGATTGACATATACACACTATTGTATATAAAACAGATACTTAATAAGAACCTCTGGAGAAGGGAATGGCAACCCACTCCAGTATTCTTGCCTGGAGAATTCCATGGACAGAGGAGCCTAGCAGCTACAGTCCATGGTGTCGCAAAGAGTCAGACACAATTGAGCAACTAACACAGTAAGAAACTGCCATAGAGTACAGGAAAATCTGCTCGATTTTCTGCAATGGCCTATATAGGAGAAGAATCTTTTAAAAAAAGAGTGGATATATGTATATGTATAACTGATTACTTTGCCATATACCTAAAACTAACACATCATTGTAATCAACTATATGCCAAAAAAAAAATTTTAAGACAAAAAAATAAAAATGAAATCCTGCATATGTGTAAATAAGTATATAAAGATGCAACTATAAAATAATTATTTTAAAAACATTTATTCAATGATCTGTCACTGTCCTTGGGTAAAGGCCGAACTATGTTAACAATTTATAGTCCTTCTAGGAGTGAATCTCTCCCTCCCTCCTCAGTTTCCCGTGTATTGATTTGTTTACTTCACTCTCTCTGCTCCAGAAACCCCAAACTTCCTTCATTTCCTCTGAAATTCCTGCCACTATCCACTGCCCTTTCTCTTCAGAACACTCTTCTCCAATTTCAATCTATTTAGCCTTCAACTATGGACACGACTGAGCAACTGAACTGAACTGAACTGATCAGTTTACATTTTACCTCCTTTGAGAGGCCTTGCCCCACCCTACACCAACTTTCTCACATTAGTCCAGTCTCCAATAAAATCATCCAGATCCTTATTGAAAAGTCATATACTCTGCTTTTACTCAGAATGACTGAATCAAACTACTGTGGCAGGATTGGGTGGGTGAGAATTTCCTGCATTCTAACGTGTGCAAATCTATGCCATGGGCTAGTTAACCTCTGTAACACCTTGAAATTTCTCCTTTAAGATCCATCACAAGTGTTACTGTTTATTTAAGGCAGGGATTGGCAACCAGGTAGAATATATTTGAGGCTTTACGCACAGAGACAAAGTCAAGGAGGTCATGTAGGTACTTATAGAACAAGATAGAAAACAAATTTTCACAAACTTTTAAATAAAATTTTAACAAAATTCAAAACACGATGGAGCACAATTTTTTGCAATACAAGTCTACTAATGAGGAAAATGAAATTTCTTTTGGTTGGGATAACATTTAGGTAATTGGGGCCAAAGTTTATGTTTTCTAATACTACAGTAGAAACATGAGCTTGTTCTTCTACAAAGTTTTTCCTTGCTTTTCTGCAGCACAGTGGATGAGCGGTCTTAAGTCAATATCGCTTTGGAAAAAGGTACTACATGGCACTTCTGTGGATTATCACATATGCACACATGCACACACACAAATTCACCAAAGATGAAAACAAGCACCAATAAATCTACTCAAGTCAGCCTCTAGAATTTCACTACTCCTTTACTTGTATGCCATCTTTGTTCTGCCAGTCAATTCACTTCCTATCTTTTATTGAGTAAAACAAAGGCAAATGCCTGTAGTCAATTCTTTTAAAGCCAACTTTCCAGGTACAAATGGGTACTTTTTAGAGTCAGAATTAGAAGCCAAATATAAAAGATGACTGACTATATGTCCATAGGAAAATGCACAAAGTCATTCTAGGTCCCAACACTTCAAGGTAAGAAGTTGTATCTTGGCCCTTCCAAATTTCACGATTTTTTTCTCATTGTCTTCATTAGTTTCTGGACATAGAGAGGCTTGGCAAAGTCAGAAGTGCATTAAAAGGAAACACAAGTTAATAGAGTAAGGAAATTTTCCTAACTGTGTGGCTCAGCATCCAAAAGCTTCACCAAAGTAAAAGCATAAGAATTTGAATAAATTTTAAAAAAAAAAAAAACCACAACACCATAATTCAGTTCAGTTCAGTTCAGTCACTCAGTCATGTACGACTCTTTGGGACCCCGTGGACCACAGCATGCCAGGCCTCCCTGTCCATCACCAACTCCCGGAGCCTACCCAACTCATGTCCATTGAGTCAGTGATGCCATCCAGCCATCTCATCCTCTGTCGTCCCTTTCTCCTCCTGCCCTCAATCTTTCCCAGCATCAGAGTTTTTTCCAATGAGCCAGCTCTTCACATGAGGTGGCCAGATTATTGGAGTTTCAGCTTCAACATCAGTCCTTCCAATGAACACCCAAGACTGATCTCCTTTTGGATGGACTAGTTGGATCTCGTTGCAGTCCAGGCGACTCTCACCACAGTTAAAAAGCATCAATTCTTCAGTGCTCAGCTTTCCTTATAGTCCAGCTCTCACATCCATACATGACTACTATATATTAACACCATAATATGCAACTAAAAAGACAAATGACAACTTACAGGGCTATTTGGAAATATATATTTATATTTTCTAAAAAGCTAAATGACAAACCAGGGAAAATATTTACAATTTACATATTAAACAGCCTCTAAAAATGGAGAAGAAAAAGACCAAAACCCTATAGAAATTTTCACTAGAGGTATAATCAGACAACTCATTGAAAAACAAATGCAAATTACTCTTACTCATATGAAAAAAATGTTCAACCTTTTTCATCATAAGAGAAATGCAAATTAAAACTGCAGTGAGATGCAATTTCTCACCTATCATATTGGCAAAACCCCAAAACTTTGACATCATATTTATTGGCAAGACTTTGGGGAACAGATACTCTCATAATTTGATGATGGGAATGCAAAATGGTATAACCCCTATGCAGGGGAACTTGGCAGCATCCAGCAAAATGCCATATGCATTTACCCTTTGACCCAGCCATCCCACTTCTAGGACTCTCTCCCACAGAAACACTGGCAAAGATACAAAAAGACACGTGCACAAGGCTATTCATTTCAGCATTATTTGAAACAGCTAAAATCTGGATACAAACCAAGGGTCCACCAATGGGGGGCTGGTGGAATTAACCACAGTATATCCAGCCTAAGGCGTTCTAGGCAGCAGCAGAAGCAAATAAGGATTCTCTTTACGGACTGTGTATATGTGTGCTACACAGCTCTCAGACATTCTCTGTCCATAATCCCCTTGGAGTCTCAATAATCTTTCATGGTATCTTGAGGCCAAAAGAAATGCCTAATAGTTTCACTTGTTAATAGACTTAAATCACTCACAACCACTTAAATCAATCCCTCATAATGATGAGGGCGGAATGGAGGACCAGAGAGAATGATACTGAAGAAGGAGAGAGGGGAGATGTTATCAAGACCAGAGAGGTGGACAGTTTCTAGGGACACAGACAGAGCAATAAAGTAAAGGATAAAAAGGGTCCCCTGGAGTTGGCAAATAGTCAAGTCAGGCAGAGTGAATTTAGTGCAGAATTTAGTGAGGGAAGAAGAAAAATATGGAGATATGAAGACTGAAGTGACTTAGCAGCAGCAGCAGCAGCAGCCTCCATCACTGAGAGAAATGCCAGAAGTTGAGCAAACGATACCAATATGTCAGAGGAGGGAGGGCAAAAGCCAGAGGAAAAATAGTGAGTGATGTGAAAGCCCCTCGGCTGTGTCCGACTTTTTGCGACCCCATGACTGTAGCCCGCCAGGCTCCTCAGTCCATGGGATTCTCCAGGCAAGAATACTGGAGTGGGTTGCCTTTCCCTCCTCCAGGGATCAAACCCAGGTCTCTGGCATTGCAGAGCCGGAGCATGGGCTTCCTTGGGGGCTCAGAGGGTAAATAATCGGCCCACAATGCCAGAGACCTGGCTTCAGTCCCTGGGTTGGGAAGATCCCCTGGAGAAGGGATCCCCACGCCAGTGTTCTTGCCTGGAGAATCCCATGGACTGAGGAGCCTGGCGGGCTACAGTCATGGGGTAGCAAAAGGTCGGACACAACTGAGCAACTTTCACTTCACGTCTTGGAAGCATGAGTTTACAATCCCTCATCCAGATCCTTTGGGCCAGATGTGTTTCTGGATTCAGAATTCCTAAGATTTTACGAAATGAATAATGGAACATGTACAGTTAATATATAGTACCTGGGAGGCACTTCATAATCAAACACACTAGTATTTCTTCAAACAAATGCATAAATACTAACAGTAAGAAGGATGAACAGATTCATATCAGTGCACATCTGTTTCTGTCACCAAATAAAAGGGATACTAGCTTTCGCTTCTCTGTAGTTGGGAATTTCGGGTAAGGAACTGTGAGCTTAAAGCAGAGAAATGCTAACAGCAGGTCTACAACAGGCTTCTGCTGAGCAGATGGTGAAAGGAACATTTACTGAGAAGACAAGGATAGAGGATCAAGCATCCAGGAAGACATAATAGAAGGACAGAGGGGGACTCTGAGTGGAGGCTTGGCCCTGGGGGCAATGGCCAAGGAAACGGGGCTCAGCTGAGTTGATGGTAGGCTTGAGGAGGTTGAGTCCCAAGAAATATCTGCAAGACAAAGAGATTAAAGCACCACAGCTTTTGTTATTTTCCAAATGGAAAACCTCAGAGAGGTTCTTCTGGAGTCTTTGGAAGAGAAGTCTTATCAAAGAGGCTCTGTGGAGTCACAGTTTCTGGGGTTGGCCAGCATGCTTAAGGCTTTGGGTTTCCAGTGCAGACCCTTTCCTCATGTGCTGGGGAAGAGAAGGCCTGTGAATCTCACACACAGCATCCAGGGCTTTGGACTCTGAAAGCTGCATGTTCACAGGCTTAGGGCTCTAGTATCCCTTTCCTGGGAAACTGCAGGGAAAAAATTACCAGGTTTCTTGCCTTCCTCCCTAATGAAGGTCATTCCTGAGAACCAGCAGTTAATGCTTTTCATGTTCTTGGAACATCGTAGATAAAAGGCATGTCTTAAAGCAAACATGTAATTTTACATGCCTATAGAATGCCTTTTTGTACCATGCATTCTATGTTTAACAGGAGGTATAGAGATTACATTTGGCTTGTTCTAATAAAATTTAATACATTCTCATCGGGCTGGAAAGACTCTTCAGCTTCAGCCAAAGTTTTTTCTTCAAGACTCACGTGCAGTGAACCCAGTGAAGGTAAGCCCCTGCCACGGAGGCATGGTCAGGAGGGGAGAGGGGAGACGACGCACACTCTGGTGGGGGCGGTTCATGCCAGGGTTTGAAGGCAGAACCAGACCCCAAGGACTGTCATTCCTGCACTGTGTGCTTCAGCAGGGTGGGCAGAGATTACCAAACAGCACATTAAGCCATTCAGCTCCCTTTCCCAAAAGGGATGGGGTGAGGGAAATACCAGGTCTCCATGAGGGGCTGTCAGGATGCCGCTGGCCAGGGTCCCGGGGGAAAGCAGCGGGTTTATGAACACCTGAGATCAGGCGTGTGAGCTGGTGTTTAAACAGTTCCAACTTATCATCAAGGGCTTCAGCCAAGTTAATGAGAACCAGAGCTCCAGACCAAAACACTTATTTTGAAAATACCTATTTTTCAAAGATTTTTGCATTCTAAATTAAACCATATGAGTAATTGTATCCTAGCTTCATAGTCAGTTCTGGAAAAGAAAATTCTTCCTGCCTAACTTGGGAAAGAACGTCATGATTTTGCCAAAGGGAAGTGGGGAGGGAGTAGAGAGTAGAGCCCGAGGTGTCCACGGCCAAGCCCACGCAGCTGCAAGTGACCTTGACCCCCAGGGAGTCGAGGGCTTCTGGGAGGAGCTTCTAGATCACTACCTTGCCCTCCCCCCAGAAATCCAAATTCAACTTGCAGGCTGATTCTGCCTTCACCTTGCTTCTATAGAAGATCAGAATCCAGTGAATTCAAGGCATTTGAAATTCATGTAACAAAAGAATTGTGTAAAGGTCAGGCATTGTTTGATGGCCTTTAAATGGGAATGAATGTGTTTTTTTGGAGTAGGGGGATATTTGTTCTTTCTGTTTTTCCCCCCCTTTATTTAACTTTGTTTTGTTTATTTGTCTTGTCCTAGGAGATACCGACCTTTTTGGGCTTTTGCAAACTTCTGAAAGTTGTGGGTTTCTCTGGACAGCTATTTTCAGAAAAACTGGAGAGGATTTACCTGATGATAAGGCCCTCAGACTACACGTTCCTAATTAGGTCCTAACAGACCCAATTCTACATTCCCTTTCCTTTGACCTGGTGACGTTGTACCCAAAGCTATTTCGTTCCAGAGTAAATATTTTGTCTTCAGAATCAGTTAAGGAGCCATCAACAAAACTTGCTATTTCAGCAAGAGGCATTCATCCTCCAATTAAACCATCAAGTAGGGTGGTAATGGGAGGTCAAAGAACACCTGAGGAAACAGATAAACAGAGGGGTCCATGGAGTCAGGCAGAGCTGCAAGTTCAAATCTTCCTTCTGCCGCTGGACTCTCTCTGTCGTCATCTGCCAGCCTTGTGAATAGAAGTTAATCTGTATAGAGCTTTGTCACATACCAAATGCTTTTGTGCAAATCTCATATAAAATTTTCATACATAAACTTCATTTTCTTGATAAGGAAACTGATACGCAAAGAGGTTCATTTGACTTGACCAAAGTCTCAGAACCAGAAGGTGGCAGAACCGGGACTCAAACCAAGGTCTGTCAAGTTCCGAAACTTCTTTATTTATTTATGCATTTATTTATTTTTGCTGTGCTGTGGCTTACAAGATTTTAGTTCCCTGACCAGGGATTGAACTTGGGCCCTCAGCAGTGAGAGCATCAATTTCTCATCACTGGATGCCAGGAAATTCCCAAAGCCCCTTCTTTTAAACTCAGTTTTGTAAAGTGAGAATTATGACAGACTGGCCTCAGAAACTTAGCATTAATTCATTGATTTGCACCCTGTTGTGACATGATGGAAAAGCAAATCATCTGCTTCTAAATTTACATTGTTGTTGTTTAGTCACTAAGTCATGTCCTACTTTTGACCCCATGAACTGTAGTCTACCGGACTCCTCTGTCCATGGGATTTCTCTGGCAAGAATACTGGTCTGGGTTGCCATTTCCTTCTACAAGGGATCTTCCTAACCCAGGGATTGAACCTGTATCTCCTGCGTTGCAGGCTGATTCTTTACTGCTGAGCCACTGGGGAAGCTCTTTCTAAATTCATACTCTTCTGTTTACTACAGGTAGGACCTTGAACTAGTCATTTGACCTGAGTTTCATTTCCCAATTGAAATATGAAGCTAATAATTACACTTATCTCTTAGTCTTATTGTCAAGGTAAATGTAGATCTACCATATAGGATCATATATACCATCTACCATCTACCATATAGTATCTCAGTAGACATTGATTGGTTAAGTCAGTCAGTTCAGTCTCTCAGTCATGTTTGACTCTTTGTGAGCCCATGGACTGCAGCACATCAGGCTTCCCTGTCCATCACCAACTCCCAGAGCTTGCGCAAACTCACATCCATAAAGTTGGTGACGCCATCCAACCATCTCATCCTCTGTCGTCCCCTTCTCCTCTTGCCCTCAATCTTTCCCAGCATCAGGGTCTTTTCCAATGAGTCAGTTCTTCACATCAGTTGGCCAAAGGATTGGAGTTTTAGCTTCAGCATCAGTCCTTCCAATGTATATTCAGGACTGATTTCCTTTAGGATGGACTGGTTAGATCTCCTTGCAATCCAAGGGACTCTCAAGAGTCTTCTCCAAGACCACAGTTCAGAAGCATCAATTCTTTGGCGCTCAGCTTTCTTTGTAGTCCAACAACTCACATCCATACATGACTACTGGAAAAACCATAGCTTTGATTAGACAGACTTTTGTCAGCAAAGTAATGTCTCTGCCTTTTAATATGCTGTCTAGGTTGGTCATAGCTTTTCTTCCAAGGAGCAAGCGTCCTTTAATTTCATGGCTGCAGTGATTTCAGAGCCCAAGAAAATAGTCCGTCACTGTTTTCATCAAGAGACTCTTTAGTTCCTCTTCATTTTCTACCATAAAGGTGGTGTCTTTGCATATCTGAGATTATTGATATTGGTTAAGTTTGGTTAATTAAGATTGGTTAAGTAAGTTACTCAAAAAGAAATACAACATTGTGGCTAAGGTCTTGGCCTCTGGCTCATTTTATACACTCAGATCCCAGCTCCACCACTTAGTGGCATCAGCTTGGGAAAACTACTTTCGTTTTTGGAAAAGTGAAGATAATAATGGGGCTGTTGTGATAACCCTTGCAAGATCTCGGGACAGTACCTGGCATATGGTACTCTATGAATGTTTTTTATTAGATGTTGTTAATTTGAGTAAAAGTAGTTTTTTTGAGCATGTGACATAGTTTTATTACCACAGGTTTGGAAGGAGGGGAAGAACTCAAGATTGCTAAAGAAAAAAAAATTTTTTTAATTAATTGTGGGCATTACTATTTTTAAAGAAGTACCATTCACGTTTCTCTTTTAATTTTATTTGGTTTCAATTAACTGCTCTTTATCACGTCATACCATTTTTGCCACATACTGACTCATCTTTTCTCTGACAATTTAACTCCTAACCATCCTACTAAGATCATCAAAAATCCCATTACTTTCACAATGCCTGTGTAGACAAAGGCACATGTAAATAAACACCCAGCTAATCTTAATGTTTTATGCAATTCACAAAAGACTTTCACATATGATACAGATTCTCATTTGATGCTCTTGACAACCTTTGGGTAGATATTATTTTACATACAAGAAAATTCAGGCTTTGTGTAGCTGAGCAACTAGGACATACAGTTAAACTGACTACAGTTTTGCATTTTAGGGAAAATACTTTTTTTTCTTTTTACCTTTTGACCCTCTTCACCAATTTGTTCCACACTTACCCCACCATACCCCTGTCCTGCCTCTGGCAATCAGCAATCTGTTCTCTGGATCTATGAGCTTGGTTTTTATGTTTCGATTTGTTTGTTTGTTTAGATTCCATGCATTACAAAGATCATATGGCATTTTTCTTTCTCTGTCTGACTTATTTCACTTAGCATATGCCCTCACATTTCATCCATGTTGACACAAATGGCAATATTTTATTATTCTATGACTGATGAACAGCCCCTTGTATATATACACCACAGTCTCTATCCATTCATCCATGAATGGACATAGTGAAGTCACTCAGTCGTGTCCAACTCTTTGTGACCCCATGGAATGTAGCCCACCAGGCTCCTCCGTCCATGGGATTCACCAGACAAGAATACTGGAGTGGGTTGCCATTTCCTTCTCCATGAATGGACATAGGTGGTTTCTATGAAAATACCAATTCAAAAATATATATGCACCCCTATGCTCATTGCAGTATTATTTACAATAGTCAAGATATAGAAACCACCTATGAATGGACATAGACAAATACCCAGAAGTAGATTTGCTGGATCATATGGTAGTTTCATTTTTAATGTTTTGAGTAACTTCTATAGTATTTTCCATATTGAGTGCACCAATTTACAGTCCCACCAACAGTGTACAAAGGTCATGTTTTCTCCATATATTCACCAACAATTTTTCTTTTCTTTTTGAAAACAGCTATTCTGACAGGTGCGAGATGATAGCTCAATGTAGTTTTGATTTGCATTTCTCTGAAAACAAATGATGTTGAACATCTTTTCATGTTGGTTATCTATATGTCTTCTCCGGAAAAATGTCTATTCAGATCCTCAGCTCATTTTTTAATCAGACTGTTATTTGTTTGGTTTCAGGTTTTTTTGTTTTTTCCTATTGAGTTGCATGAACTTTTTATATATTTTAATTGAAGTATATTTGACTTACAATATTATATTAGTTTCAGATTTACACCAGGGATTTCAATATTTTTATGTATTACAAAATTATCATGTGTCTAATTATAATCTGACAAAATAAAAAGTGTTACAATATTATTGATTATAGTCTCTATGTTGTGACATTTATTTTTATAACTGGAAGCATGTACCTCTTAATCCCCTTCATCTGTCTCACTTATCTCCATAACCCCTCCACTCTGGTTTATCTACTGTATCTGTAAGTCTGGTCCACTTTTGTTATGTTTGTTCTTAAATATTTTAGGTTCATATAAGTGAAATCTACTGTGTTTTATTTTCTCTGTCTGACATTTCAATTAGCATAATACTCTCTAGGTCCATCCTTGGTATTACAAATAACAGGATTTTTCTCTTTTTCTTCACTGAGTAATATTCCATTGTATATATATGTGTGTGTGTGTGTGTGTGTGTGTGTGTACATATATATGTATGTATATGTGTATCTTCCTTGTCCATCTGTCTCTCAATGGACACTTTGGTTGCTTCTACGCATATATAATTTTGGACATTATCTTTGATCAGATATGACTTCCAAATATTTTCTGCCATTCAGTAGATTTCCCTTTCATTTTGATGGCTGTTTCTTTTGTTGTGCAGAAGCTTTTTCATTTGATGTAGTCCTGCTTGCTTTATTTTTGCTTTCATTGCTTCCTTTTCGGGTGACAGACCCAGAGTATCATTGCCAAAACCTATACAGATGAGACCACTGCTTATGCTTTCTTCTAGTTTTTTGGTTTCCAGTCTTATGTTCAGGTCTTTAATCCACTTGGAATTAACTTTTGTGTATGGTATAAGACAGGAGTCCAATTTCAATCTTTTGCATGTGACTGTCCAGTTTTCCCATATCATTTATTGAAGACACTACCCTTTCCCCACTGTATATTCCTGGCTCCTTTGTTGTAAATTATTTGATCATATATGCATGGGTTTAGTTCTGAGCTTTCTATTCTGTTCCATCATCTAATGTGTCTTTTTTTATGCCAGTAACTACTGTTTTAATTGCTATAGCTTCATAATATAGTTTGAAATCTGGACATATGATGCCTTCAATTTTGTCCTTTCTAAAGTTTGTTTTGGCTGCGAGGGGTCTTTTGTGTTTCCATGTAACTTTTAGGATTGTTTATTTCTGTGAAATATAACATTGGCATTTGGATAGGGATTGTATTGAATCTGGAGATTCCTTTGGGTAGTATAGACATTGTAACAATGATTCTTCTAATCCATGAGTACAGAATATCTTTCCATTTATCTGTATCATATTCAATTTCTTTTTGCCTTTTCATACTGTTCATGCGGTTCTCAAGGCAAGAATGCTGAAGTGGTTTGCCATTCCCTTCTCCAGTGGACCACATTTTGTCAGAACTCTCCACCATGACCCGTCTGTCTAGGGTGGCCCTACATGGCATGGCTCTTGGTTTCATTGAGTTAGACAAAGGCTATGATCCATGTGATTGATCTGGTTAGTTCTCTGTGATTGTGGTTTTCATTCTGTCTGCCTTCTGATGAGGATAAGAGGCTTGTGGAAGCTTCCTGATGGGAGGGACTGGCTGTGGGGAAAACCGGTCTTACTCTGGTGGGCAAGGCCATGCTCAGTAAATCTTTAACCCAATTTTCTGCTGATGGGTGGGCTGTGTTCCCTCAGCTGATGGAATTCCAGCTGAGAAATTCAAAGCCTGAAAGGTGATGCTGCTAAAGTGCTACACTCAATATGCCAGCAAATTTGGAAAACTCAGCAGTGGCCACAGGACTAGAAAAAGTCAGTTTTCACTCCAATCCCAAAGAAGGGTAGTGCCAAAGAACATGCAAACTGCTGTACAATTCCACTCTAGCAAGGTCATGCTCAAAGTCCTCCAAGCTAGGCTTCAACAGTATGTGAACTGAGAACTTCCAGATATACAAGCTGGATTTAGAAAATACAGAGGAACCAGAGATCAAATTCCCACCATCCCTTGGATCATAGAAAAAGCAAGGGAATTCCAGAAAAACTTCTACTTCTGCTTCATTGACTATGCATCAAGCCTGTATATTGTCACCCTGCTTATTTAACTTGCTTGTGAAATGCTGAGCTGGATGAAGCAGAAGCTGAAATCAAGATTGCCAGGAGAAGTATCAGTAACATCAGATATGCAGATGACACCACCCTTATGGCAGAAAGCAAAGAACTAAAGAGCTCCTTGATGAAGGTGAAAGAGGAGGGTGAAAAAGTTGGCTTAGAACTCAGCATTCAAAAAACTAAGATCATGGCATCTGGTCCCATCACTTCATGGCAAATAGATATGGAAACAATGGAAACAGTGACAGACTTTACTTTCTTGGGCTCCAGAATCACTGCGGATGATGACTACAGCCATGAAATTAAAAGACACTTAAAAGAAGAAAAGCTATGACAAACCTAGAGAGCATATTAATAGGCAGAGCTATTACTTTGCCGGCAAAGGTCTGTATAGTCAAAGCTGTGGTCTTTCCAGTAGTCATGTACTGATATGAGAGTTGGACCATAAGGAAAGCTGAGCACCAAAAATTTAATGCTTCTGAACTCTGGTGTTGGAGAAGACTCTTGAGATTCCCTTGGACTGCAGGGATATCAAACCAGTCCACCCTAAAGGAAAACAGTCCTGAATATTCATTGGAAGGACTGATGCTGAAGCTGCAACTCCAATCCTTTGGCCACCTGATGCAAAGAACTGACTCATTTGAAAAGACCCTCATGCTGGGAAATATTGAAGGCAGGAGAAGGGATGACAGAGAATGAGATGGTTGGATGGCATCACCAACTCAATGTAAATGAGTTTGAGCAAACTCCGTGAGATGGTGAAGGACAGGGAAGCCTGGCACGCTGCAGTCCATGGGGTCACAAAGAGTCGGACATGACTGAGAGACTGAACAACAACTTCAATTTCTTTCATTATCATAGTTTCAATATACAGGCCTTTCATCTCTTTGGTTATATTTATTCTTAGGTATTTTATTTTTCTTGATTCAATTTTAAGTGGGATTGGTTTCTTAATTCCTCTTTCTGATAGTTCATTAGTATTTAGAAATGCAACAAATTTTTGTGCATTGATTTTTATCCTATAACTTTACTGAATTTGCCTACTAGTTTTAATCGTTTCCTGATGCAGTCTTTAGATCTTTCTATACATAATATCATGTGCAGATAGTGACAGTTATTTTTTCCTTTCCAATTTGGATGCCTTTTATTTCTTTTTCTTGCCTAATTTCTCTAGTGTTTCCAACACTATGTTGAATAGAAGAGGGAAGAGTAAGCATCCTCGTCTTTTCCCTGATCTTAGTGAAAAGTTTGCAGCTTTCCATCATCAAATATAATGTTACTTATGAACTTGTCATATATGGCCTTTATTATGTTGAGGCACATATATATATCCACACATGTGTATCCTCTATACCCATATTTGTTGAGAGTTTTTATCATAAATGAATGTTGATTTGTTGAATGCTTTCTCTGTATCTATTGAGATGATCATGTGGTTTTTATCCTTCATTTTGCTGTGATGTATCACACTGATTGATTTGTAGATAAATCCCACTTGATAATGCTGTATGATCTCTTCAGTATATTGTTGAATTTGGTTTATAAACATTTTGTTGAGGATTTTTGCATCTATGTTCATCAGGAAAACTGGGCTGTAATCTTTTCTTGTAGTATCACATTCTAGTTTTGGTATCAGGATAATGCTGGCCTCATAAGTTTGTAAACATTGCTTCTTCTTCCATTTTTTAAAAGAGTTTGAGAAGTGATGTTTTTAATTCTTTAAATGTTTAGTAGAATTCATCAGTGAGGCCATCTGGTACTAGACTTGTTTTTTGAGAGGTTTATATTGATTCAATCTCCTTACAAAGTAATTGGTCTGTTCAGATTTTCTGTTTCATTATGATTCAGTCTTGGTAGGTTGTATGCTTCTAGAAATATCCAACTTGTTGGCACATAATTGTTCATTTTAATCTATTGTTTGTACTAAATGACCCAAGCCAAAAACATAAAGTTTGGTAGAGGAAACATAAATACACAGTTATGATTCAGTGACTGATAGCAGTGGATCATTTATGAAACAAATCAAAGACATCGACCTGATTTTTTTTCTGCATCACTTCTTTGGACACGTTTTTTGTCCCCAGAACCATGCTTGGACTGAATATGCAAAGATAGAGGAGGAAGGATTCCTAATAATGGAAAACTTACATTTGTAGGAGAAACAGACATGAAAACAAATAACCCTAGTGTTGGTCGCCAAGTCATATCCAACTCCTTGAGACCCCATGGACTGTAGCTTGCCAGGATCCTCTGTCCATAGAATTCTCCAGGCAAGAATACTGGCGTGTGTAGCCATTCCCTTCTCTAGGGGATCTTCCCAAGCCAGGAACCGAACTCAGGTCTCCTGCACTGCAGGCAGATTTTTTACCATAGAAGCTACCAGCTGCTGCTGCTGCTAAGTCACTTCAGTCATGTCCGACTCTGTGTGACCCCATAGACGGCAGCCCACCAGGCTCCACCGTCCCTGGGATTCTCCAGGCAAGAACACTGGAGTGGGTTGCCATGTCCTTCTCCAGTGCATGAAAGTGGAAAGTGAAAGTGAAGTAGCTCAGTCATGTCCGACTCTGTGTGACCCCATAGATGGCAGCCCACCAGGCTCCACCGTCCCTGGGATTCTCCAGGCAAGAGCACTGGAGTGGGGTGCCACTACCTTCTCTGGAAGCTACCAGGGAAACTCCAAATAACTCTAACACAGTCAATAAAACCTACACAGAGGTTAAGAATTAAATGCTAAGGAAACATGACATGAAATGGTTTTCTATTACTTGGTGATACAAATATGTAAGCAAAAGCGACAACTTTCTTGCCGTAAGAACACAAAGCAAGGCTATCAAGATCATCACCAGTTGAGTGAGAAACAAAAGTTCTTGCAATTTATTTCCCAAACATCAAATATCCAAACAAATTACATGTCAATTGGGTTAGAGGAGGAAGGACTTCATAATTTTAAAATTTGCACTAAATAAACAAATGTCCTCTAAATACCCACATCAAGTATTTATTGGCCAAGTGTCCAGGAGTTTCAAGCTGTAATGACAAGGGCATAGACTCAGGGTGGGCAAGGACAGGAAGAGGACAGGATGCCAATGAAGGAAACAGAGTCTCTTGGATGGCTAATGAAAGAAAAATATGATTATACCAGATTGTAGGGATTCCAGAAAAATTATAGTGGTGCTGTGGTAGTCACTAAATGTTTAAGAAATTGAAGACATCTCTAATTTCATATATTTTAGATCATTACGTGCCAGATCTACATATTCCAATATGGAATTTTCAAAATATAGGTAAAGATAACATTTCAATCTAGAAAATGATGCCCAAAGGAAGGTAGTAGTCAAGGCTAAATTTGGGCTAGTGGCTGAGAGAAAGCAACCATTGAGTGCTGGGTTCAAACCTGGATTAGAAAAGGGAGCACCTGTTTGCAGTCAGTTATGCCAACTGACCTCTTTTCCCCATAGGGGTCCATGCACCATGGCTGCAAAGAGCAGCCTCCTTGGTGGCTGCTGTCTGTAGGGGTGGCTCTAAGGGGCCTTGGAGACAGCCATTTCCAGGGGACATTTATGTCTGGCTCACTGTCCCCAATCTAGGGTCCAGACAGGTATGCAGGGTGCCTTTGGAAATTCCCAGGACGCAGTGGCCAGGGTCCTCATTGTCTGAATCATAATGTCCATCTGCACCAAGCTGTAAGACAAGGAGCATGTGACTGCGGCCCCACACAGGGCCAAGTTCAAGTTCTCTGGCCACCAGAAGATTCATATCTCTAAGAAGGGGAGACTTCCTAAATTTAATGCAGATGAATTTGAAATTATGGTGACAGGAAAGCAGCTCATCCTGGATGCCTCGGGGGTCAAATATATCCCTAACTGCCTTGTTCCTTCCTTACTCACACCCACCAATAAATCTTACTTTCCTGTAAAAGAAAAGAGAGAAAAGAAAAAGCAGCTCCTAGAACTGGGAGCAAGATATGATCCTTCCAAATCCCAAGAAACCAGCAAAAGGAAAACTAAACCCAAAGGGTCTCTGTCTTCAGGCACCTGGTACAGGACAGTTTAGGATATTTCTTTGGAGCAGTTTGCTTGCCAACGACCTCTGTGTTTACCAGCCATGTTTCATGTGGTGGAAATTTTCTAAGAGAAATTTCCCAGAGGGTCCCCAAACCCTCAAATCTGGGGTCACAATGACTAATCTAGGACAGTTGCAAGGGCTGCTCCATTTATCAGAGAGTTTGGGGCTGGGAGGCCAGCATGGGTAAGATCCACAGGAAAGGGGCTCTATGAATACAACAGGGAAAAGTCTCCTGGAGGATTCTTTATGGTCACTCAGGGCTCCCCTTGACCTCTGCTTAGGACATATGGCCCTCGGCCCTGAAAAGTCTCTTGGTTCACACCTTACTCCCCCACCCAAACTAGAAGCAGAAACAATGTCATTTTCCTTCTCAAATTGCTTGGCATAGAAAGGTACCATGGTAGAGATGAAACAAGGGTGTGGAATTTAGCACCGGGAATACCCACTGTGTAGGGATGTAGAATGCACGCGGTTGAAGCTACCGTTTATGAAGCCAGGTTCCCTGAATTCAAATCCTGCTTCATCTTAGTAACTGTCTGAGTTTGGACATATTGCTAGCTACCTTGCACCCCAATTTTCACAACTGTCAACTGAGAGCGATAAGAATGCCTACCACCAGTGCTCTGGGAATTAAAGGAATAAAAGTGCTTATAGTGCACACATATTATACTTCAGTAGATAATACTATTATTTTCACAGCCTAATGAATAAATAATGTATGTTTGTGTGCTTTGCTAAACTTTAGATTTCTCATCTGAAAAACGAAAGAATAAAATTCAGGATTGGATCTGAATTAGCTAATGGAAGTCAAAAAAATACATTGAATGGAAAATGCAATCCAAATGTTTGTGTTTGGTGTTATCATCGTCCATAGTAGGCATTGGAATCAACCACGGCTACGATATGGAAACAAAACAACCAGAGAGAGATGAGGCCAGACCCCTTTCAAGACTCACCATCCTGAGATCTTACACAGGAAAGTTATTTGTAAGCATGAACGCCAGACAAGTGTTCCTTGTTAGCTATGCGTAGCCCCTGGAGACCAGCACTGCCATGTGGTGAGATCAAGTGAAGTGACAGATTCTGCCAAGCAAGGCTCTGAGGCCATCGCTCAGAGGCGCCTGAGAAATCACTCCCCCAGAGTCTTCCTCAGCTGCACTGTGCCCCACTCCTATCCTGGCCGCCTCCCCCAAAGACCCCCAGTCCCCTCTCCCCAATCCTCCAGACTCTGCCCAGTCCCCGCTGGCATGCAAGTGCAGAGCTCAGCACATTCCGCACTTTGTCCCCCTAGATTCACCCCCATGCGTTGGTTCTGCCTGACTGTCCCACGCAGCATCTCTAGGAGAGCCAGAAAGGAATGCACTCAACTCATCAGCACCAGGGGCAGAAACAAAGCCAAGCACAGCCTGTCATCCAAAGGACTGTAGCGCTCCCGTCATCACCGAAAGACAGACACAGAACAGGCCCTGGGAAGAGCCTGTCACCTTCCCGAGAGCCAGGGAGGTGGCCAGAAAACCCCAGGGGGGTGTGGGTTCTCCTGTCAAAGTAAGGCCACCAAAATCTGAGGTCAGGAAACTCCTCCCAAATGAACACTCGACAGGTGAAAGGGAAGAGAGCTGCACCTGCCCTTGAAGCCCCTGGTGGCTCTGACAGTAAAGAATCGGCCTGCAATAGGAGACTCAGGTTCAATCCCTGGGTCAGGAAAATCCCCTGGAGAAGAAAATGGCAACCGACTCCAGTATGCTTGCTTGGAGAATCCCATGGACAGAGGAGGCTGGTGGGCTACAGTCCATGGGGTCATAAAGAGTTCACTACTGAAGCAGTCGGACACAACTGGGCAATTAACACTCTCACTGAAGCTCTCGGCTCCACCTGGGATTTGTGCACAGTGCAGAGAAAGAGCCTGATATGTAGAAAGCCCATTATGGATAAATGGAGAAGTTTTACGTGATTCATAATACATCGTGATTCCTTTTCCTGAATGTGAGGCTACTGAATCCAATTATCCCCGAAAATTCAGGCAGACTGAGGCTGTTTGCCTTCCATTGCTCACAGCACACCCCAGAGCCAACGCGGCAAGTCCCTTTTGCTGGTGCCTTGATCACTTTAACCCAGCACTACAAAACACACACGAGCAAAACCTTGTGCACACCAAGACCCAGGGGAAAGGAGCAGTGATGCCACAAGAATCTGAGCTGGACTTTCCTGCAAGTGTCCTCCAGTCTCTGGCAGAGGCGTGGGTCAACAGGGGCCTGCCTTGGAGTCAGGGGCACAGAATACAGCAGTCCTGGGTGCCATGCATTCTGGCATAAGTCCTTTTGAAGAAGGTTGCCATTCAGTTCAGTTCAGTCGCTCAGTCGTGTCCGACTCTGCGACCCCATGAATCGCAGCACACCAGGCATTCCTGTCCATCACCAACTCCAGGAGTTCACTCTGAGTCAGTGATGCCATGCAGCCATCTCATCCTCTGTCGCCCCCTTCTCCTCCTGCCCCCAACCCCTCCCAGCATCAGAGTCTTTTCCAATGAGTCAACTTTTCACATGAGGTGGCCAAAGTACTGGAGTTTCAGCTTTAGCATCATTCCTTCCAAAGAAATCCCAGGGCTGATCTCCTTCAGAATGGACTGGTTGGATCTCCTTGCAGTCCAAGGAACTCTCAAGAGTCTTCTCCAACACCACAGTTCAAAAGCATCAATTCCTCAGTGCTCAGCTTACTTCACAGTCCAACTCTCACATTCATACATGACCACTGGAAAAACCATAGCCTTGACTAGATAGACATTTGTTGGCAAAGTAATGTCTCTGCTTTTCAATATTCTGTCTAGGTTGGTCATAACTTTTCTTCCAAGGAGTAAGCGTCTTTTAATTTCATGGCTGCAGTCACCATCTGCATTGACTTTGGAGCCCAAAAAAATAAAGTCTGACACTGTTTCCAATGTTTCCCCATCTATTTCCCATGAAGTGATGGGACCAGATGCCATGATCTTCATTTTCTGACGGTTGAGCTTTAAGCCAACTTTTTCACTCTCCTCTTTCACTTTCATCAAGAGGCTTTTTAGTTCCTCTTCACTTTCTGCCATAAGGGTGGTGTCATCTGCATATCTGAGGTGATTGATATTTCTCCCGGCAATCTTGATTCCAGCTTGTGCTTCTTCAGCCCAGCGTTTCTCATGATGTACTCTGCATAGAAGTTAAATAAGCAGGGTGACAATATACAGCCTCGATGTATTCCTTTTCCTATTTGGAACCAGTCTGTTTTTCCATGTCCAGTTCTAACTGTTGCTTCCTGACCTGCATACAGATTTCTCAAGAGGCAGGTTAGGTGGTCTGGTATTCCCATCTCTTTCAGAATTTTCCACAATTTATTGTGATCCACACAGTCAAAGGCTTTGGCATAGTCAATAAAGCAGAAATAAATATTTTTCTGGAACTCTCTTGCTTTTTCCATTATCCAGCAGATGTTGGCAATTTGATCTCTGGTTCCTCTGCCTTTTCTAAAACCAGCTTGAACATCTGGAAGTTCCCGGGTCACGTATTGCTGAAGCTTGGCTTGGAGAATTTTGAGCATTACTTTACTAGCGTGTGAGATGAGTGCAATTGTGCAGTAGTTTGAGCATTCTTTGGCATTGCCTTTCTTTGGAATTGGAATGAAAACTGACCTTTTCCAGTACTGGGGCCACTGCTAAGCTTTCCAAATTTGCTGGCATTTTGAGTGCAGCACTTTCACAGCATCATCTTTCAGGATTTGAAACAGCTCAACTGGAATTCCATCACCTCCCCTAGCTTTGTTCGTAGTGATGCTTTCTAAGGCCCACTTGACTTCACATTCCAGGATGTCTGGCTCTAGGTAAGTGATCATACCATTGTGATTATCTGGGTCGTGAAGATCTTTTTTGTACAGTTCTTCTGTGTATTTTTGCCACCTCTTAATATCTTCTGCTTCTGTAAGGTAACCATTTCTGTCCTTTTTTGAGCTCATCTTTGCATGAAATGTTCCCTTGGTAGCTCTAATTTTCTTGAAGGGATCTCTAGTCTTTCCCATTCCGTTATTTTCCTCTATTTCTTTGCATTGATTGCTGAAGAAGGCTTTCTTATCTCTTCTTGCTATTCTTTGGAACTCTGCATTCTGTTTATATCTTTCCCTCTTTCCTTTGCTTTTCGCTTCTCTTCTTCTCACAGCTATTCGTAAGGCCTCCTCAGACAGCCATTTTGCTTTTTTGCATTTTTTTTCCATGGGGATGGTCTTGATCCCTGTCTCCTGTACAATGTCACGAACCTCCGTCCATAGCTCGCCAGGCACTCTATCTATCAGATCTAGGCCCTTAAATCTATTTCTCACTTCCACTGTATAATCATAAGGGATTTGATTTAGGTCATACCTGAATGGTCTAGCGGTTTTCCCTACTTTCTTCAATTTAAGTCTGAATTTCGCAATAAGGTGTTCATTCATGATCTGAGCCGCAGTCAGCTCCTGGTCTTGTTTTTGTTGACTGTATAGAGCTTCTCCATCTTTGGCTGCAAAGGATGTAATCTATCTGATTTCAGTGTTGACTATCTGGTGATGTCCATGTGTAGAGTCTTCTCTTGTGTTGTTGGAAGAGGGTGTTTGCTGTGACAAGTGCATTTTCTTGGCAAAACTCTATTAGTCTTTGCCCTGCTTCATTCCATATTCAAAGGCCAAATTTGCCTGTTACCCCAGGTGTTTCTTGACTTCCTACTTTTGCATTCTAGTCCCCTGTAATGAAAAGGACATCTTTTTGGGGCGTTAGTTCTAAAAGGTCTTGTAGGTCTTCATAGAACCGTTCATCTTCAGCTTCTTCAGCGTTACTGGTTGGGGCATAGACTTGGATTACTGTGATATTGAATGGTTTGCCTTGGAAATGAACAGAGATCATTCTGTCATTTTTGAGATTGCATCCAAGTACTGCATTTTGGACTCTTTTGTTGACCATGATGGCTATTCCATTTCTTCTGAGGGATTCCTGCCCGCAGTAGTAGATATAATGGTCATCTGAGTTAAATTCACCCATTCCAGTCCATTTTAGTTTCCTGATTCCTAGAATGTCGATGTTCATTCTTGCCATCTCCTGTTTGACCACTTCCAATTTGCCTTGATTCACGGACCTGACATTCCAGGTTCCTATGCAATATTGCTCTTGACAGCATTAGACCTTGCTTCTATCACATCCACAGCTGGGTATTGTTTTTGCTTTGGCTCCATCCCTTCATTCTTTCTGGAGTTATTTCTCCACTGATCTCCAGTAGCATATTGGGCACCTGCTGACCTGGGGAGTTCCTCTTTCAGTACCCTATCATTTTGCTTTTCATACTGTTCATGGGGTTCTCAAGGCAAGAATACTGAAGTGGTCTGCCATTCCCTTCTCCAGTGGACCATATTCTGTCATTACTGCCATTAAAAAAAAGGCTCAGTCATGTCTGACTCTTAGCAACCTCATGGACTATAGCCGACCAGGTTCCTCTGTCCATGGGATTTTCTAGGCAAGAACACTGGAATGAGTTGCCATTTCCTTCTCTAGGGGATCTTCCTGACCCAGGGATTGAAACCAGGTTTCCCACATTGCAGACAGACACTTTACTGTCTGAGCCACCAGGGACATCCTGCCATTACCCCTCTCAAACTTGGCCTCCAGTCAAACTACAGGGAGGGAACACAGCCTCACCCATTAGCAGAAAATTGGATTGAAGATTTACTGAGCATGGCCCCACCCATCAGAGCAAGACCCAGATTCCCCCAGTTCAGTTCAGTTCAGTCGCTCAGTCGTGTCCAACTCTTTGCAACCCCATGAATTGCAGCACGCCAGGCCTCCCTGTCCATCACCAACGTCTGGAGTTCACTCAAACTCACATCCATCAAGTCGGTGATGCCATCCAGCCATCTCATCCTTTGTTGTCCCCTTTTCCTCCTGCCCCCAATCCCTCCCAGCATCAGTCTTTTCCAATGAGTCAGCTCTTCGCATGAGGTAGCCAAAGTACTGGAGTTTCAGCTTTAGCATCATTCCTTCCAAAGAACACCCAGGGCTGATCTCCTTTAGAATGGACTGGTTAGATCTCCTTGCAGTCCAAGGGACTCTCAAGAGTCTTCTCCAACACCACAGATCAAAAGCATCAATTCTTCAGCACTCAGCTTTCTTCACAGTCCAACTCTCACATTCATACATGACCACTGGAAAAACCATAGCCTTGACTAGACAAGGCCATGCTAAATCACTTCGGTCTTGTCTTTACCCCATGGACTTCTAGCCTACCAGGCTCCTCTGTCCATAGGATACTGCAGGCAAGAATACTGCAGTGGTTTGCCATTCCCTTCTCCAGGGGATCTGCTCAACCCGGAGATTGAACTCGAGTCTCTTTAGTTTCCTGCTTTGGCAGGCAAGTTCTTTACCACTAGCACCACCTGGGAAGCCCTTGGCCAGTCCCTCCCACCAGGAAGCTTCCACAAGCCTCTTATCCTTATCCGTCAGAGGGCAGACAGAAGGAAAACCACAATCACAGAAAATGAACCAAACTGATCAAATGGATCACAGCCTTGTCTAACTCAATGAAACTATGAGCCAGGCCATGAAGGGCCACCCAAGACAGATAGGCCACGGTGGAGAGTTATGACAAAACATGGTCCAGTGGAGGAGAGAATGGTAAACCATTTCAGCATTCTTGCCTCATGAACCCAATGGAGACTATGTAAAAGATATGACACAAAAGATGAACTCCCCAGGTTGTAGGTGCTCAATATGCTACTCGAAAAGAGCAGAGAAATATTTCCAGAAGGAGTGAAGAGGCTGAGTCAAAGTGGAAACAATGCCCAGTTGTGGATGTATCTGGTGGTGAAACTAAAGTCCAGTGCTGTAAAGAACAACATTGCATAAGAACCTGGAATGTTAGGTTCATGAATCAAGGTAAACTGGAAGTCAAACAGGAGATGGTAAGAGTAAATACTGACCTTTTAGGAATCAGTGAACTAAAATGGACCAGAATGGGCAAATTTAATTCTGATGACCATTATATCTACCAGTGTGGGCAAGAATCCCTTAGAAGAAATGCAGTAGCCCTCATAGTGAACATAAGAGTCCAAAATGCAGTACTTGGGTGCAATCGCAAAAACAACAGAATGATCTCTGTTCGTTTCCAAGCAAACCATTCAGTATCAGGGTAATCCAAGTCTATGCCCTAACCACTAATGCCAAAGAAGCTGAACGGTTCTATGAAGACCTACAAGACCTTCTAGAACTAACACCAAAAAAAGATGTCCTTTTTATCATAGGGGACTAGAACGCAAAAGTAGGAAGTCAAGAGATACCTGGAGTAACAGGGAAGTTTGGCTTTGGAGTACAAACTGAAGCAGGGCAAAGGCTAACAGAGTTTTGCCAAGAGAATGCACTGGTCATAGCAAACACCCTCTTCCAACAACACAAGAGACGACTCTACACATAGACATCAGCAGATGGTCAATATCAAAATCAGACTGATTATATTCTTTGCAGTTGAAGATGGAGAAATTCTATACAGTCAGCAACATCAAGACCGGGAGCTGACTGTGGCTTAGATCATAAACTCCTTATTGCCAAATTCAGACTTAAACTGAAGAAAGTAGGTAAAGCCATTAGACCATTCAGACCTAAATCAAATCCCTTATGATTATACAGTGAAAGTGACAAAAAGATTCATGGGATTAGATCTGATAGACAGAGTGTCTGAAGAACTATAGGTGGAGGTTCACAACATTGTACAGGAGGCGGTGATCAAAACCATCCCTAAGGAAAAGAAAAGCAAAAAAGCAAAATGGTTCTCTGAAGAGGCCTTACAAATACCTAAGAAAACAAAAGAAGCCAAAGGCAAAGGAGAAAAGGAAAGATATATTCATCTGGATGCAGAGTTCCAAAGAATAGCAAGGAGAGATAAGAAAGCCTTCCTCAGGGAACAGTGCAAAGAAAGAGAGGAAAACAATAGAATGGGAAAGACTAGAGATCTCTTCAAGAAAATTAGAGATACCAAGGGAACATCTCATGCAAAAATGAGCTCAACAAAGGACAGAAATGGTATGGCCCTGACAGAAGCAGAAGATATTAAGAAGAGGTGTCTAGAATACACAGAAGAACTATACAAAAAAGATCTTCATGACCCAGATAATCACAATGGTGTGATCACTCACCTAGAGCCAGACATCCTGGAGTGCGAAGTCAAGTGGGGCTTAGGAAGCATCATTACAAACAAAACTAGTGGAGGTGATGGAAGTCCAGTTGAGCTGTTTCAAATCCTAAGAGATAATGCTGTGAAAGTGCTGCACTCAAAATGCCAGCAAATTTGGAAAGCTCAGCAGTGGCCACGGCACTGGAAAACATCAGTTTTCACTCCAATCCCAAAGAAAGGCAATGCCAAAGGAGGTTCAAACTACCACACAGTTGCACTCATCTCACATGCTAGTAAAGTAATGCTCAAAATTCTCCAAGCTAGGCTTCAACAGTAGGTGATCTGAGAACTTCCAGATGTTCAAGCTGGATTTAGAAAAGGGAGAGGAACCAGAGATCAAATTGCCAACATCTGTTTGTTCATAGAAAAAGCAAGAGAATTGCAGAAAATCATCTACTTCTGCTTCATTGACTATGCTAAAGCCTTTGACTCCTTGGATTACAACAAACTGTGAAAAATTCTTCAAGAGATCACTTTACCTGCCACTAAGAAATTTGTATGCAGGTCAAGAAGCAACAGTTAAAACTGGACATGGAACAATGGACTGGATCCAACTGGGAAAGGAGTATTTCAAGGTTGTATGTGGTCACTTTGCTTATTTAACTTATTGCAAAGTACATCATGTGAAATGCTGTGCTTGATGAAGCACAAGCTGAAATCAAGATTGCCAGGAGAAATATCAATAACCTCAAATATGCAGATGACACCACTCTTACGGTAAAATGCAAAGGGAAGCTAAAAAGCCTCTTGATGAAAGTGAAAGAGGACAGTGAAAACGCTGAACTCAACATTCAAAAAACAAAGATCGTGGCATCTGGTCCCATCAGTTAATGGCAAATAGATGGGTAACCAATGGAAACAGTGAGAGACTTAATTTTCTTGGGTTCCAAAATCGTTACAGATGGTGACTGCAGCATGAAATTAAAAGACACTTGTTCCTTGGAAGAAAAGCTATAACAAACCTAGACAGCACATTTAAAAGCAGAGACATTACTTTGCAAACAAAGGTTTGTATAGTCAAAGCTATGGTTCTTCCAGTAGTCATGTGTGGATTTGAGAGTTGGATCATAAAGAAGTCTGAGCACCAAAGAATTGGTGCTTTCACACTGTGGTGCTGGAGAAGACTCTTGAGAGTCGCTTGGACTGCAAGGAGATCAAACCAGTTCAATCCTAAAGGAAATCAACCCTGAATATTCATTGGAAGTACTGGTGCTGAAGCTGAACTTCCAGTACTTTGGCCATTTGATATGAAGAGCCAGCTCTTTGGAGAAGATCCTGATGCTGGGAAAGATTGAAGGCAGCACTGGGATGACCCAGAGGGATGGTACGGGGAGGGAGGAGGGAGGGGGTTCAGGATGGGGAACACGTGTATACCTGTAGCGGATTCATGTTGATGTATGGCAAAGCCAATACAATATTGTAAAGTAATTAACCTCTAATTAAGATAAGTTTATATTAAAAGGATAAATAAACAAACAGAAAAAACAAAAGTAAAAGTAAAAGATTGAAGGCAGGAGGAGAAGGGGACAACAGAGGATGAGATGGTTGGATGGCATCACCAACTCGATGGACATGAGTTTGAGCAAGCTCTGGGAGTTGGTGATGAACAGGGAAGCCTGGCGTGCTGCAGTCCATGGGGTCACAAAGAGTTAAACACTGCTGAGTGACTGAACTGAACAGGTGCTCTTGTTTTTACTGCTGTTGTTTAGTCACTATGTCATGTCTGACTCTTTTGTGACCCCATGGACTGTAGCCTGCCCGCCTCCTCTGTCCATGGGATTTCCCAGGCAAGAGTATAGGTGCCCTTGGACATTGATAAATTTGTAGATACAACAACATTCACAGTGCTAGTCTCGCAGTTATTAAGAAACATTGATTCACTCCCTTCCAACATGGATCTGTTAACCCTTTTCATTTTCCATAAGCTGGCTATTTAATTCAAGTCATTCATCGTCATTCATCCATTTATTCATTCTCTCATTCAGTCAACAAATATTTATTGAGAGTCTACTATGTGCCAGGCACTATGCTAGGAACAGGAGCTATCAGCTCAGTTCAGTTCAGTCACTCAGTCGTGTCCGACTCTTTGCGACCCCATGGATCGCGGCACGCCAGGCCTCCCTGTCCATCACCAACTCCCAGAATTCACTCAGACTCACGTTCATCGAGTCCGTGATGCCATCCAGCCATCTCATCCTCTGTCGTCCCCTTATCCTCCTGTCCCCAATCCTTCCCAGCATCAGAGTCTTTTCCAATGAGTCAACTCTTCGCAGGAGGTGGCCAAAGTACTGGAGTTTCAGCTTTAGCATCATTCCTTCCAAAGAAATCCCAGGGTTGATCTCCTTCAGAATGGACTGGTTGGATCTCCTTGTAGTCCAAGGGACTCTCAAGAGTCTTCTCCAACACCACAGTTCAAAAGCATCAATTCTTCAGCACTCAGCCTTCTTCACAGTCCAACTCTCACATCCATACATGACTACTGGAAAAACCATAGCCTTGACTAGACGGACCTTAGTCGGCAAAGTAATGTCTCTGCTTTTGAATATGCTATCAAGGTTGGTCATAACTTTTCTTCCAAGGAGCAAGCGTCTTTTAATTTCATGGCTGCAGTCACCATCTGCAGTGATTTTGGAGCCCAAAAAAATAAAGTCTGACACTGTTTCCACTGTTTCCCCATTTATTTCCCATATAGTAGTGGTCAAAACCAGAGATGATTCTTATAGCCCAGTATATGCATTCTCAACAGAGGAAATATCACCATCAGGGGAAAAAAGGTTCCTAGATGGTGAAGAGAAACTTACTTGTGTTATGTATAAGTCACAGATATCTAAATAGTACATATAGTACATACAATATATTCAATTGTGTGCATGCATGTGTATATAGACATACATACATACATATACACACACACGCGTGTGTGCATGGTTGTATTCACTGTATTAGTTTTCTACTGCGGCTGTAACAAATTACCATAAACTTAGTAGCTTAAGATAACACAAATTTATAATCTTCTCATCCTGGGAGTGAGAAGTCTGAAATGGGCTTCACTGAACTGAAAGCAAAGTGTTGGCAGGGCCACGTTCCTTCTCATGCCATGAGGAAGGATCTGTTTGCTTGCCTTTTCCAGCTCCAAGAGGCTGCCCATATTCCTTGGCTCATGCCCTCTTCCATCTTCAAAGCCAGCGATGGCACTCAAGTCTTTCTTACACTGCACTTCCTTCACACTGGCCATCCTGCCTTCCTCTTTCACTTGAAGAGCCTTTGTGATTACATCATGACCACCAGGCAAATACAGAATAATCTACTTCTGTCAAGGTCACCAGATAAATAACCTTAATTTCATCTGCATCCCTAATTTCCCCTTACCATGCAATACGATTTATTCATGGGTTGCAGGGTGTAGAATGTGGAAGTCTTGTGAGGAGGAGGAGGAGGTGGAAAGGACACCATTCTGCCCACCACAACACTACCTCTATAGCATTAAATTTTCATTTCAGTACAGCATGTCTGAAAAGAGCTCTTAAAGGGGGAATAGAGAAGCCTGGCGTGCTGCGATTCATGAGGTTGCAAAGAGTCGGACACGACTGAGCGACTGAACTGAACTGAACTGAATGAAACAGGAATGAGAAATCTTTATCTACTAAGAAAGCAATGCAGTGTCCTGATTAAGTCTTTATATCCTGGGGCAAGACTGCCTGGGTTCAAATCCTGTCTCTATGCTAGCTAGCTGTGTGGCCATGAGCAAGTTACTTAAGCCCTCAAGAAGGACACACTTCCTCAGGTTTTATGAGGATTAAAAACCCTAATGTTTTGAAAGGACTTAGAAATTGCCTAATATGCAGTAAGTGCTCGATAAATGTGTGCATTAGTGGTAGGAAAGACAAAAAGATTATTCAAATAATCACAGAAATAAATACGCAAGTTCAAATGATGATAAATGCTGAAAAGGAAAAGCATGTTCTTGCCCTGTAGTAGGAGTATAAACAAGGCGAGGGGTCTCATTGTGGGTAAGAAGGCAGGGAAGAGTTTCCTAAGGAAGTGCCCCCTAAGACTGGAGCACAGTATGGCTGCCTAGAGAAAGCGTGGACTGCAGGGGTAGATGGCAGACTAAGCTGGAGAGCCAGGTGGGACCAGACCTAAGGGCTTAGGCCATATGACACATTTTTGCCTTATCCTAAGGGCTTCCCTGGTGGCTCAGAGGTTAAAGCGTCTGCCTCCAATGCGGGAGACCTGGGTTCAATCCCTGGGTCGGGAAGATCCTCTGGAGAAGGAAATGGCACCCCACTCCAGTATTCTTGCCTGGAAAATCCCATGGATGTAGGAGCCTGGTGGGCTATAGTCCATGGGCTCGCAAAGAGTCAGACACGACTGGGCGACTTAACTTTCAACTTTCACTTTTCAAAAGCAACAGGAGACCACAGATGTATATGAAGCAGAGAAGGTGGTGCAAATGAAATGGTCAGGATTGACTGGATAGAGGCAATAGGGGACACGGAGAGACAATCGGGGAGGTGACAGGTATGGGACCAGGACCAGGGGAGGGGAGGAGATGAATAGAAAGGAGATACTTAAAAGATAAAATCAGCAGGACTTGTGGAGCATAGCAGAAAGGAAAGGGTTGCAGAGGCATCCATGTGGTGTCCAGGACCCCATGTGTGCACCTTCTCACATCCATCAATGCCCAAAGCCAGCCCCCAAGCTTGTGAGTATCCTATTCAGGGAAAAGTCCTGCTGAAATGTCTGATCAGATGGATGGTGACTTCTGTAGCACTCTGCACCCCATTCTGTATCCTGGGTATAAAATAAACTTTAAATTGGATACAGCTTTAACAAAAAGTGGTGTTGGCAGCAGCTCTTCTTTTTAAAACCTCTGTTTACTGTAGAGTGTTTTAAGCATGACGTTTTAATTTCAAATTTTTCTAAATATGTATTTTGTGAGAAATAAACAGAGATGACTTAACTGGAAACTGAATAGGGATCTCCTGGCCCTTGGCCCACGTTTCTACCCAGGGACCAACTGTCTGATGAAGTATAAATCCATCTACCCAAGCTGCCGTATGACCAACATGAGCCATGTTTATGTTTCTCTTAAAAATGCATGCACTTCTTGGCCAGCAAGTCCACGGGCCAAAGCATTGATCTTTTAGACCTTCTGCTCCAAGGAAGCCTAATTCAATTTGAGGCATAATCATTCCGAGCCAAACTGTAGCTGCATATATTTTCCTAAAAGTTCTCTGCGTTTGCCTCCTCCACATCCAGGATAGGGCCACAATCTACCAATCAACAGATCTGGGTTCCTTAAACCATTTGCCCTGGCAATGATTGGGAAAGGAATCCTCTGGGAATGATGAAGACTGGCAGAATCTAAGCAGGAGAGGAAATCAGTAAGGATTTGATGGAAGAAAGGAAAGGAGGGATGTGCCTCTTTCTATCATTTTGCAAACACCGAACTCAAGAGACTTGAGTTTTCCTCCCACCTCTGGCACCAGTTCCCTATGTAATCTTCAGCAATTCAGTTCCATTCAGTTCACCAAACAGTGAACAAATGAATGAATGAATTCATCAAACCCTATAGTGCACACTGGGTACCAAAGATACCTAATGCACGGTACCTACCCTCAGAAGGAGGAGGGGGTTAAAAACAAGTGTGTGCGTGCATGCTCAGTCGACCCTTTGTGATCCCATGAACTGCGGCCCACCAAGCTCCTCTGTACGTGGGATTTTCCAGGCAAGAACACTGGTGCGGGTTGCCATGTCCTTCTCCAGGGGATCTTCCCAACCCAGGGATCGAACCCACATCTCCTGTATCTCCTGCATTGGCAGGTGGGTTCTTTACCACTGAGCCCTGTGGGAAGCCTTAAAATACAAGAGCTGGACACAATTACCTATATAGGAACATAATAAGTTTTCAGAAGTGATAAGGCATAAATAGACCCAAAAGGCCAAGGGAGAAACAAACCAAAACCTGCGTGCAAGGGAAGATTTCCTTGAGGCAAAGATGAATAAAGCTAGATGGCACATGAAAGTAAGCCATGAACAGACACTGGGCAGTTCATAAAGGCTAAGGAGTCCGACTGGACAACTGTCACTCTTTTGCCTCTGAAGCATCTGAACTTCCTTTGTTTGGGGGAATTTCCCTTTGTGGGATTCCCAGCATAGTGAACACTTCTGATACTTTCTCTCCCCTTGTGCATTCAGGGACAAGCATGTGACTTAGGCTTGAACAAGCAGACACAGATGCCAACAAATGCTAAATTGAGAGCTAGTGACACAAAGAAATAAAAATAACCAAAAAACTCTCTCTGGCATTAAAAGCTGCTGTGTCAAGGTCTAAAGCTTCCATGAGCACTGTTCCAATGTGCAGCCCCACCCCCATCCCCCGCTCAGAATCAGGGTGCAGCAGAGCCAGCTGCAACGTGGGGGCCATCCCAGTGCAAGCTCTGTGGACCTGCTCAGCAGCATGATTTGAACTTCGGTTTCATCTGGGTAGCCTCTGACCTAGTTCTCCAGCCCCTATGGCAATTCTGTGAGCCATGCAATGGCCTTTTCATAAGCCTCTTTTCTGCCTAAATTAAACAGGGTTTACTTGCAACTAAAAACATTGGACAGATACAGGAATACCTCCCACACAGGTGTGTGTGGCATGGATGCAGGGTGGGGCACGGCAAGTGGCTTAATATTAAGGGAGCCTGGAGAGTGGAGTGGAAAGGTTGGGAGGTAAGGCTAGAGAGACAGATGGGGTGAAGCACAGAGCGGCTGGTGCACTGGGCTAAGAAACTTGGCATCCGCTTTGAAGGTAATGAGTACCTTAGCACAGAAGTGGCAGTAGCCATATTCACATTTTAGACTGATTAATCTACCTCGAGTAGGACAAGCCAATGTAAAGAGGGCAAGGGAAGATCAGGAAAGGCCAAACAAGAGGCTATTACAATCGTGTCCAAAAAGAAAAGTGATGGAGGTTGAAGGGGGCAGTGGCTGCGGGGAGAGAGAGGTAGTGAGAGCTTTGAGAAATATTAGAAATATTAGAAAATATTAGGGCTCAATCTCTTTGACTATAAATTAGGAGTGACATCTAAGTGTCTTACAAAACAGGCAACAGTCCATGATTCTAATTACCAGCAATGCAGGTACACTGGCCTGAGGACAGCAGAAACTGCTACTGGGAAGGAAAGAAACTCCGTTACAGAAACAAGTCAGAAAGATGAAGACTGGGCAGGGGTAAAACCAAGGTCTGTGAAGCTTAAAAGGCACAGCATGTAGTAAAGATGCACTCGTTTACTGCAACTTATGATGCTATGGCAGAAACCCTGAAAGGAAGGATGTGACTATATAAAAAGATACATTGCTTTATACAACAGGTGCACTGCCAGGGTGCACTCACATTTGAAAGTCTGACATACCGTTAAACCATCTCCTTTATAAAATGATTTTTTATACCTTTTACCCAGAGGTATTCCCATTACGTAGACATGAATTCACTACTGGATTTGAGTTCTTGAACATTTACACTGAAATGTTCCTCTCATGAGACTAAAACATTTCTTGAGAGACACTGTATTCTTCCAGCAAAACAAATAAGAAGGTTTGAGCATCAAGACAGGATCACATCCCCCTTTTAAGTGTGTGTGTAGCTAAAATTGAACCAAAAAGGCAACCACACTAGGAGCATGAAAAATGGACATTTTCACAGAATCTCAGAGTTTCAGCACGTCATGGGTAAACACACACTTCTGGCCCAAGTAGAACTTTCCTTTGCAATGCAGGTTTTTTCTTAGCTACAAAAGAAAATTGAGTAATCATGATTATATTTTGTTTGAAAAACTTAAGTGATGAAAAGTTCCTTGTAAAACTACTTTGAAGACTAGAGAACAAAAATACACCTTGTATTATTTTTCAGTTATGAGCGCTTCTACATTTCCCCCATTATATCAAAGGAAATAAATGGCAATGACAATAGTCTCTTACACCATCAAATGCTTGATCACCTGACCAAGCAGGACTACCAAGTTTCTGAAGAAAGACCAGGGATCCAATTTCAGTTTCTGTGAACAAGCATCTCTCCATAGAAAGCCTAACTGAGCCAATGAGTGGGAAAGGATGACCCCCTCATCCCAGCCCCTGCTGACCTCTCGTCCCCTCCCCCAACTACAAGCAGAGATGACTTTCGGGGGATTTGCTCCTGAAAGTCACTTCATGGTCATGATTGTCGGCCCACAGAAAAGTATGCTGTGCTCTGTCGCTCAGTCGTGTCCAACTCTTTGCAGCCCCGTGGACTATAACCCGCCAGGCCCCTCTGTCCATGGGATTCTCCAGGCAAGAATACTGGAGTATTCTTGTTACCATGACCTCCTCCAGGGGATCTTCCCAACCCAGGGATCAAACTCAGGTCTCCCACATTGCAGCCGGATTCTTTATTGTCTGAGCCACAGAAGAGTATACATTAAAATAATACTTATAATCACAGTCCGTTCTGATTTGTTTTTTCTGTCTTTTAAACAGAGGATTTGGACAAGTTTCTAATAAGTCATAGGACTTCTCAGGTGGTGTTAGTGGTAAAGAATCCACCTGCAATGCGGGAGACCTGGGTTCGATCCTTGGGTTGGGAAGATCCCCTGGAGAAGAGCATGGGAACCCACTCCAGTATTCTTGCCTGGAGAATTCCATGGACAGAGGAGCCTAGCAGACTAGTCTAAGAGGTTGCAAAAAGTCGGACACGACTAAGCGACTAACACACACACATACACACACACACAAACACACACACACACTGGTGGACAAGGTGAGCTATCCACAGGCGTGCTGTCTGCTGGGATAGCCACTCACTGGGGAAACGCTAAAATTGCTGGAAGACAGTTTCTTTCTGTTAATCAGCTCACCTTTTTCATAAGTAATCAATTATTCAGAAGAAGAAAAAGCAACTTTTAAAACAGATTTTTTAAAGATTTGATTTATTCTTGTTTTTATTAAAAGCTTTATCAAGGTATGCGCACGCACTTGCTCGGTCGTGTCCGACTCTTTGTGATCCCATGGACTGTAGCTCTCCAGGGTCCTCTATCCATGGAGTTTTCCAGGCAAGACTACTGGCGTAGGTTGCCATTTCCTGTTCCATTATTGGGGGCTACCCAGGTGGTGCAGTGGTAAAGAATCTATCTGCCAAGCAGGAGACACAGGTTCAATCCCTGGGTCAGGAAGACCCTGAAGAAGGAAATGGCAACCTACTCCAATATTCTTGCCTGTGAAATCCCTTGGGCAGAGGAGCCTGGAGGGCTACAGTTCATGGGGTCGAAAAGAGTTAGACACAACTGAGCGACTAAACTACAGCAACACTCTGTTATTGAGGTACAACCAACACATCATAAAGCGTACATATTTGAAGCTATAGAGTCATTGAGCCATCACAACAATCAACATAATCAACAATTTCCATCACCCCCAAAACTGCGTATGTGACCCTTTGTAACCCAAACTTCCTCCCCCAATCCTGCTCTGTACATAAGCAATCACTGGTTTGCTTCTGTTCACAAATAAACTTGGGTTAAGCAGATTTCTTTTTAACATCAGGTTACCTCATATAAGTTTCTTGCCCCATCTTTCTTTTCTTAAAAGGAAATCTGCACTCACTGACTGACAGGGACAAATTTCCCCCCACTAATTCCATCATAAATCCACTTCACCCATCTGCCTGCAGTCCCCAAATTGGATTCCACAATAAATAAATATTGCTGCTGCCTCTGCTGTCTTTATCTCAAACCAGAAAATGAATGCAAGCTCAAAAACCTGTTTTCTAAACGCCCAGTGACTGAGACAGGAAGGGGTTGGGGGAGGATGGCGGCCTGTTTGTACACCCCCTGGCACTGCCTCTTCCTCACCAGCGAAGCTTTCCATGGAAATTCTGCCTGCATTAGCCTTGGCTACGTTTGGGACTATTTTTGGAAGCCTGAAAACCTCAAGGGAGTGACTTTTAGTTTTATTCATGTACTCGGTCCTTACTTTTATTTATTAAAGAAACAAAAACATGTCTCCTGCTTAACTTCAAGCAGCTTTCATGTCAAGTAAAACAAAACTTTGGCTGGTCCAGTCGGCCATTGGCCAGGATGGAGGGGGAGCCCCTCTGAGCGTGTCTGATGCATATGTGACCTGGGTACTAATCACCCCGCAGAGAAGGAGGAGCCACGGACTTCTTCTGAGAGTCTTGTCCCAAAGGAACAACTTTGGGAGAGTGGCTGGATCCGGCTGGGAGAGAAAAGGCATCTGGGCAAAATTCCAGCAAATCTGCTGTTACATTTAAAAGCACTTCAGGTGGAGAAGCAAAGAGATGGAAGGCTCAGCATTCCCTCTTCCCAGCGCTGTGACACTGGCATCCCCGAACCTGAACAAATCAGCAGAAAGGACCACGGGGTGAGAATCACCCCTCAGGTTTAGCTGCAACACCCCCCGCCCCCGCAGAGTCTAAGTGTTCATTTTAACAAGTTGTGAAGGGCAGGCAGCCAACTCTTTGGCCTCCACAAGACAAATTGATTCAAGGTTTTCTCCTTGAGCCCACAGCCAGTATGCTTGCAACAATAGCTGCTGGAGAGGTGCTGTTGTTTCATGTCAGTGGAGATCTGAAACTCCCCCACCCAGGACCAGCAGCCCTTGGGGCATCCACAAATGGGAACAAGGAACAGCAAGAAAAGCGACCAAAGTGGAAGTTAAGTTCACCTCCAGCTTTCCAAGGGCTTCCTTGGCGGCTCAGTGATAAAGCATCTGCCTGCAATGTGGGAGACGTGTGTTCAATCCTTGGGTCAGGAAGATCCTTTGAGAATAAAATGGCAACCCACTCCAGTATTCTTGCCTGGAGAATTCCATGGGCAGAGGAGCCTGGTGGGCCACACAGTCAATGGGATTGCAAAGAGTTAGACACAACTTAGCAACTAAACCACCACCACCAGACATTCAAAAACGTGCTGTGAGAAACCCCGGGGGATTTGCCTGGTGGGGCATCTCCATGCCAGTGCCAAGGCCAGCCCTTTGTCCCCTCAGCTCTCACTTCTTTTCCTCCTATGCCCTCTTCACTGCTCAAATTTGAGCTAGGAGTCACATATCCCAACGTGTTGGATGATGGCTACAAATATTTACATCATATTGGGCAAATCACTTCAACTTCCCTGGACCTCAGTTTCATCCTGCTAAATGTATATATGGCAGAGACTATCAGATATTCAGGGTTTCCCTGATGGCTCAGCAGTAAACAATTCCCCTGCCAATGAAGGAGATGCAATTTTGATCCCTAGGTCAGGAAGATGCCCTGGAGAAGGAAATGGCGACCCACTCCAGTGTTCTTGCCCAGGAAATCCCATGGATAGAGGTGTCTGGGGGGCTACAGTCCACAGAGTTGCAAAAGAGCCAAATATGACTAAACAACAACAGCCAGATATCCACCAAAAATCTGTTTCATTTTCTTCTGGGGCACAAGAAGAGTATATCCACCGCCCCCCCCCATTTTCCTTGTGATTAGGCATGACTGTGTGACTGTCATTCCTAGCCAACAGAATATGAGCAGAAGTGGTGTATGCCAAGAAGTTGATGCATCCCCTTTTTCTCTTCCCATCGATTGCATCTGGCTAGTGATGGAGGCCCAGATAGTCACATACTGAAGACAGTAAAGCCACAAAATATATCCTAGAATCACTCGCAAAAGAAAGCTGCCCTATATCAGGAGAAAACTCTAATTGAAAAGAAGCATGCACCCCAATGTTCATAGCAGCATTATTTACAAGAGCCAAGACATGGAAGCAACCTAAATGTCCACTGACAAATGAATGGATAAAGATGTGGTATATGTATACAATGAAATATTACTCAGTCTTAATAAAGAATGAAATAATGCCATTTGCAGCAACAGGGATACAACCAGAGCTTATCATACTAAGTGAAGTAAATCAGACAAAGAAAGGCATCATATGATATCATTTATATGTGGAATCTTAAAAAATGATACAAATGAACTTACTTACAAAACAGAAACAGACTCAGAGACATAGAAAACAAACTTATGGCTACCAAAGGGTAAAGGTGGGGAGGGATAAATTTGGAGTTTGAGATTAACATATATACACTACTATGTAAAATGGGGCTTTCCTGGCGGCTCAGCTGGTAAAAAACCCACCAGCCAATGCAAGAGATTCCAGAACACACATTCGAAAGAAATGGCAACCTGCTCCAGTATTCTTGCCTGGAAAATTCCATGGACAGAGGAGCCTGGCAGGCCACAGTCCATGGGTTGCAAACAGTTGAACACGACTGTGCACACACACATAACGGATAAACAAGGACCTACTGTATAGCACAGGAGCTATTGATATACTCAATATCTTGTAATAACCTATAATGGATAGGATTCCAAAAAAGAATATATATGTATATATAAAACTGAATCACTCTGCTGTACACCCAAAACATTGTAAAGCAGCTGTAATTCAATTAAAGAGATGGTATGGGGAGGGAGGTTGGAGGAGGGTTCAGGATTGGGAACACGTGTACACCGTGGCAGATTCATGTTGATGTATGGCAAAACAAATACAGTATTGTAAAGTAAAATAAAGTGAAAAAAAAAAAAAGCTGCCCTTTGACCAAAATGTCTTCCTTGGACTCTTTCATGAGCAAGGAATAAAAGTACTGATCAGGTTAAGCCACTAAGGTTTTGGTGAGCCTACTTGTTTCTACAGTCATACTATCCTAACACAGGTGATAATAACCCCTGCCCTGCCCACCTCAAAGAACAGTGGGAAGAATCAAATGAGCTGTGACTTGTGATGTGTGAAGAAAAAACCTTTCAAAATATATCACGTCCCTCAAGTCTAGAGCAGCAATAATACCATCTGTAGATGGGAAAGCACCCATAAATTTAACAGCGTTCATTGAGTCCAGGCATTCTGCTATTTAAATGCTTTATGAGGATAGTTTCATTTACTAACCCTAACCCTAACCCTAACCCTAACCCTAACCCTAACCCTAACAACATCATGAAACAGATGCTATTGCTCTCCCATCAGCCAGATAAGGAAACCAGGGCTTAGGAAAGTCAGCAACTCTCCCCATATTCAACCTGAGCTAAAGACAGAACGTCTGACACCAGAACCAATAATCTTAACCATGAACCTAGAAAGAAAGGCAGCTTCAAATAAATGAATAATGGGAACTTTTAATTAAATAAGTGAAACTTTAAAAGCCCTTTACTTCAATTTTTTTTTTTTTTCCAAAGAAAGCTGTTTTTGGCCTACTATCTGTCATCATGCTGACCCGGCTTTTCCATTTTCTTTTCCATGTCCGCACACAACTCTCATCTTCAGCAGCTGGTGTTCTTTCAAGCATGATGCTGCAGACCCCCACCTATAAGCTTGGATGCAGGATTTGGCATTTACCAGTGTCCTTTTTAATCCCAGTCCAGTACACTTCTCCCTCTAGAAACTCTTTTGTCCCCTTAAATGCACTTAACATAAGCTAAGAGACAAGGAAATGCTGTTTAACTGATGAAACGGGCAAGGGCACCTCCCAGGTGTTAACCCATTTAAGAAATCATTAAGCAATGTTACCTCATGCTTCCACCATTAGACAGAGTCCCAAAGTACAATTACTGGAGCCTAGTAACAAGACCACCAAAGGTAAGCCAGGCCATTATAAAAATTTAAGAGTTATTATGTACTATGAGCTTTTACAGTTGGTCAGCTGAGTTATTTAGCACGTATTTTTTCCATCCTTGCAATGCATAGGGGAAATTCACAGTGTCTAACATCTCTTGAAACCACATTTCCACCTGTGTGGGGCAGTGGAATTAATAAGCATATAGAATAACCTCACAAATTTGGATCCTACTCATCTGGAATTCATATTTCAGTTACACACATGTGGGCCTGCCCAGACAAAAAGGCTGGCAGGGGTGGAGGTCAGTGCACAAAGTTAGAGTGAAATAAGGGCTGGCAGGGTCAAGAGAAGGGAAAAATTGGGCTGTGGAGCTCAGAGGCTATAATACATACATGTAATGAGCATCGTATACATAAAGTCACTAATTGTGTGCTGAGATTGAGTTTACCCTTTGGTATCGATGGAGGTTTAAACAGAAATTTAAACACTTATATGAAATTGCAGGAAGAATGTTTAAATTGCTTGCTGATTAAGGCAAATAAAACATTTTCCTGCACTTTCGAGAAACACGTTCACAAAAGCTAGTGATATAGTGACCTATCTATGGGCTTCCCTGGTGGCTCAGATAGGAAAGAATCTGCCTGCAATGCAGGAAACCTGGGTTCGATCCCTGGGTTAGGAAGATCCCCTGGAGAAGGAAATGACAACCCACCCCAGTATTCTTGCCTGCAGAATTCCACGGACAGAGGCTCCTGGCAATCAATCTACAGTCCATGGGGTCGCAAAGAGTCAGACACAACCGAGTGACTTTTCACATGGATTGCATAGTTATCCATTCACTGAAGCGTGTAAATAATGCAAGCCTTAGAGTCTTCCTGACACACAAATAATAAAATACCGGTCTATAGTATATACAGTTCAAATCTAAGACTTCCAACAACTCTACTAACCTCCCTATAATCCCTAATCATTCCCACAGATAAGCAACATGTTGGGTCTGTGAGGTATGGTTCTTCCACAGATGGAGAAAAGATAGATTCAAGCTCAAACTTGACCATGGGCGTATCAAGCTACGGCCATGCTTTCTGTGCTTGTTTCTGTTGTTTAAACAATGTGTGTGTGTGTGTGTGTGTGTGTGTGTGTGTGTGTGTGTGTTAGTTGCCCAGTCGTGTCCCATTTTTTGCAATCCCATGGACTGTAGCCCACCAGGCTCCTCTGTTCATGGAGTTCCCCAGGCAAGAACACTGGAGTGGGTTGCTGTGCCCCACTCCAGGGGATCAAGACCATCCCCATGGAAAAGAAATGCAAAAAAGCAAAATGGCTGTCTGGGGAGGCCTTACAAATAGCTGTGAAAACAACAGAGGCGAAAAGCAAAGGAGAAAAGGAAAGATATAAGCGTCTGAATGCAGAGTTCCAAAGAATAGCAAGGAGAGATAAGAAAGCCTTCTTCAGCAATCAATGCAAAGAAATAGAGGAAAAGAACAGAATGGGAAAGACTAGAGATCTCTTCAAGAAAATTAGAGATACTAAGGGAACATTTCATGCAAGGATGGGCTCAATAAAGGACAGAAATGGTCTGGACCTAACAGAAGCAGAAGATATTAAGAAGAGGTGGCAAGAATACATGGAAGAACTGTACAAAAAAGATCTTCACGACCCAGATAGTCATGATGATGTGATCACTAATCTAGAGCCAGACATCTTGGAAAGTGAAGTCAAGCGGGCCTTAGAAAGCATCACTATGAACAAAGCTAGTGGAGGTGATGGAATTCAAGTTGAGCTGTTTTAAATCCTGAAAGATGATGCTATGAAAGTGCTGCACTCAAAATGCCAGCAAGTTTGGAAAACTCAGCAGTGGCCACAGGACTGGAAAAGGTCAGTTTTCATTCCAATTCCAAAGAAAGGAAATGCAAAAGAATGCTCAAACTACCGCACAATTGCACTCATCTCACATGCTAGTAAAGTAATGCTCAAAATTCTCCAAGGCAGGCTTCAGCAGTACATGAACCGGGAACTTCCTGATGTTCAAGCTGGTTTTAGAAAAGGCAGAGGAACCAGAGATCAAATTGCCAACTGGATCATGGAAAAAGCAAGAGAGTTCCAGAAAAACATCTATTTCTGCTTTATTGACTATGCCAAAGCCTTTGACTGTGTGGATCACAATAAACTGTGGAAAATTCTGAAAGAGATGGGAATACCAGACCACCTGACCTGCCTCTTGAGAAATCTGTATGCAGGTCAGGAAGCAACAGTTAGAACTGGACATGGAACAACAGACTGGTTCCAAATAGGAAAAGGAGTACATCAAGGCTGTATATTATCGCCCTGCTTATTTAACTTATATGCAGAGTACATCATGAGAAATGCTGGACTGGAAGAAACACAAGCTGGAATCAAGACTGCCAGGAGAAATATCAATAACTTCAGATATGCAGATGACACCACCCTTATGGCAGAAAGTGAAGAGGAGCTAAAAAGCCTCTTGATGAAAGTGAAAGAAAAGAGTGAAAAAGTTGGCTTAAAGCTCAACCGTCAGAAAATGAAGATCATGGCATCCGGTCCCATCACTTCATGGGATATAGATGGGGAAACATTGGAAACAGTGTCAGACTTTATTTTTTCGGGCTCCAAAATCACTGCAGATGGTGACTGCAGCCATGAAATTAAAAGACACTTACTCCTTGGAAGAAAAGTTATGACCAACCTAGATAGTATATTCAAAAGCAGAGACGTTACTTTGCCAACTAAGGTCCGTCTAGTCAAGGCTATGGTTTTTCCTGTGGTCATGTATGGATGTGAGAGTTGGACTGTGAAGAAGGCTGAGCGACAAAGAATTGATGCTTTTGAACTGTGGTGTTGGAGAAGACTCTTGAGAGTCCCTTGAACTGCAAGGAGATCTAACCAGTCCATTCTGAAGGAGATCAGCCCTGAGGTTTCTTTGTAAGGAATGATGCTAAAGCTGAAACTCCAGTACTTTGGCCACCTCATGCGAAGAGTTGACTCATTGGAAAGACTCTGATGCTGGGAGGGATTGAGGGCAGGAGGAGAAGGGGATGACAGAGGATGAGATGGCTGGACGGCATCTCGGACTCGCTGGACATGAGTCTGAGTGAACTCCGGGAGATGGTGATGAACAGGGAGGCCTGGCGTACTGCGATTCATGGGGTCGCAAAGAGTCGGACACGACTGAGCTACTGAACTGAACTGAATATCAAAATAGATTTCTAAACCACACTAGGTTAACCATCCTGGGGCTCAGTCTCCTCTATTTTATCCTCAGTGTCTGCTCCCCTCAATCTTGTCCTGCCTCCTCTGAAATAATGAACATAAGGCAATTTTGTTACCTTTGGGGTCAGCTTCCATTTTGATGCTGTTAGAAAACATAAAAAGTGTAAATAGACTTACAGAGACAAATAAGCATGCTTCACTAGCTCTTTGAGGACATCAAATACATCCGTCTCTCCTCAGGAAAATAAAACATCAGCAAATATTTTATAATAACTCTAATGGAGCATAACCTTTGAAAATTGTGAATCACTACATTGTAAACCTATAATTTCTATAATATCAACTGCCATTTGAAAACTAACAAATTAAAAAGAGAGCTGAACAGGAAAGACTGAATCAACAAATATTTAATGTGGTCCAACTATCTGCCAAGCAACTGTGAGTCACCAAAATTAGATAAGTTTAATTAACTGGTTACTGGTAGATGAGTATCTCAGCTAGCTAAATTTGCATCTAATTTGTTTATGCTTAAACACTTGCCTGGTGGCTCAGAAAATAAAGAATCCTCCTGCAATGCGGGAGACCTGGGTTCGATTCTTGGGTTGGGAAGATCCCCTGGAGGAGGGCATGGCAACCCACACCAGTATTCTTGCCTGGAGAATCCCCTAGGACAGAGGGGCCTGGAGAGCTGCAGTCCATGTAGTGGCAAAGAGTCAGACATGGCTGAGCAACTAAGCGTACATATATAAGCACTGTAAGAGCCTAAATAGAATAAGATCCCTTGGAAGTGAAAAGTTCTACAACAGATTTTGCAGTTCCACCTATGCAAAGTTTTAAATGATACTACAGTTAGCAATATTATCACATTAAAAAACACACACACACAGCAAGATGGCCTTTCCTGGTCATCACGACTAGGGAAAAAACTATTCCAATTTTTGAACACCCCAATCATTCTCACATAGTTTTTTTTAACATTATACCTAGCATGATACTTATTTGTTTACTATTTTCCCCTCTTACAAGATAAATAAGGACCACGGCCAAACAAGAGAAGAGATTAAAACTGCAGACCTTCAAATTCACGAGAGATTCAGTTTTTCTCCTGGATGTCTATTTTTCTTCCATGTGAATTGGAAGGGAAAAAAAGAGTAGCAAAGTGTAGGTTTAAGCAATCTTTACAAGTTCTTGTCATATTTCAAATAAATGTTTTGGTGCACTGGAAAAAATTTGCCCTTGTGGAGCTGGAAGATAAATCTTGGCTTACTGAACCTAATCAGTTTCAAACTTCTAGCTAAGCAGAAACTTTGTAAATGCAAATTACATTGGAAAATGACTAGAAAAAGTTGTGAAATACTGAGCATATCAGAAATTTCACAGATTTATTTTGACATTTTAATGAAAATTCAAATATTATTAGAAAGGAAGAAAACATCAGTATGGTATGACAAATACTTTCTTAAAACAGGGCTATACAACAAGCCGAACAAAAATGAAAAGAAACTCAAACTCCATTTAACTGTTTATTGACTCTTCCTTTTTCTTTCTTTATACCAGAAAGAAGGTCATCATCTCAAGCTTCCAGTGCTATCTCAGGACCTTTGCCTGTCTCTCTGCCTCATCTCCTCTAGTAATTTTCCAACTTATTGATCAGAGGGAAAAAATAAATAAGCTGAATTGTACTCTGAAGAAGAAAAGCTTTGCTTTATTCTGATTATTCTCTTTATTTAGCATTCAGAAAATGCAGATATATATAAGAAAGAGGCTAAAAATCACTGATAATTCCACAGAGATAAGATTTTAATATATATCCTTTTAGATGTTTTCTATACATCGATATACATATGCAATTTAAAATTTTTTACTAAAATGGTGTGATTCTATTCATACTGCTTTATAGCCTAGCTTACTTTTTCCTACTTAAAGAATATATAGTGGTCGCATTTCTGATCAATAAAGATTAACATTATCATGGTGAATGTATACCATAATTCACTTAATCCTTGATTGCTTTACATTACAACCCAGTATTTTCTGATTTTCCTCCATTACAAATAAGTGAGATAAACATTCTTTAAAGCTGCTTTATCAAACAGTGTATTTTTTCTAAAGATTTCAGAACTTACTGTCAGATTATACTCCAGAATGCTCTGGATACCAAAGTTTACTCTCCTAATGGCTAAGCAGACAAATGCTCACTCCTCCCACCCCACCTTTGACAATTCTTACTATTAACAGACTTTTTACTCTTTGCCATTCTGATTGCTATTCAATGTCTAGTTAAAGTAAGACAAGCATTCTTGGCCATTTACATATCTTCCTTCATGATTTACCTATCCACTTCACATATTCTTTCTGATGTATGCTCTTCTTTTTCTGAATAATTTTCTTAACTTGACCAGAGGGCCTGGGACCTTGACTACTGTGAATTTGCTCCAAAGCTGTCCTTGCCTTCTGCGGCCATCTGTTAGTCTTCAACCAGAGATGCCTTTTGTTATCTCTTTCCTAAATCAGTTGACCCTCTCTCCTAGCAAATGGCTTTTCTATTTTAACTTTGGACACCATATTTCTCTCTAAATTGATTAAAAGGGTAGAGGGAAGGGGCAACAAATTAGAATGTTAGAGGTGATGTGGGGAGGAGCTCTGTTAGGGCCTAAGCTCTATTTTTTCTGCTGAGCCTCAGACATGGGCACTGGGATGAAATTTGAAAATTTTAAAAGAAAGGTCTTCCTTGGAGTTGTCAGGGCATATTCATTGCCCCAGGCAGAATTACAGCAGAGATGCAAAGAGAACTTTTAATGTTAGGTTCCTGAACTTCTACATAGATGGTTAAACATCTACATAGATGGTTAAAGCCCATAACAAAAACAAGAACATAGAAAGCCAAACATGTTTGTGTTATAGGAATCAAACTTTCTGAGAGGGGGAAAAAAAAAAGGATTTTTGAAAATCCAAAGCTAAAATATGAAGAAAGCAAACTTAGACTTTGGCCCATAAACTGGAAATTTTGATCTATCGGAGATGAGGCACCTACCTCTAAAGCATGACCGAGGTGGGAAGTAGGGGTGAGTTGAAAATATCGGTGGGGGTATTATTTCATTATCACAATGCCAATAGCACCCTCATTGAGAAACTACTCAAATTAATGGATTGGAGAATAAAAATTCATGAAGAGGCAGACAGTATAAACAGAGACCAGAGGAGAACTGCCCAGCCCAGGAAGGGGGAAGCTTGAGCCACACAGAGCTCCATAAATCAACATAGAGGAGGCCCAAGGTGGAAGGACCACAGGAGAGCTGGGTCAGCTCTGAGAGATGGCCCAGGCTCTTGCCCGACTAAGGCCAATCACCAGCACCAAGAATCCACATGCTTGCGCACCCCAGAGCCACAGACTCTCAAGCACCTCTCCTGCGAGCTCCTTTATTACGTGTGCAGAGCATCGTCTCAGATATTCTTGTTTCCACCTCCTACGACAGCTGCACAGCACCCAAGAATCCTACCTGCCCATCCAAACTGTCCTCTGTGGACAAGGACTATTCAATAGCCCATCAGTTTTATAAATCTCCCCAAACCAAGGGTGAGAGTCCTGACACTGAGCGAGGTAGAGGTTAGTGTGGAATCATAGGCCCATGCATGTGATCTTTGGAGGCAGTGAACAAAAGGCCCAGAGGCTCCCTCTTCCCTCAGATTCCCCATCACCTCCTCTCTCCGGGACCTCTGTGAAATGCAGCCCTATTACACCTACCTGGCCTCACCTGGCTAAAGACCGGAACAGACTTCCTGAGAGACCACTTGTTGAGAGTCTGCGGAGTCTAGAGGGAAAATATCTAAAGATGAGAGAAGCAGACACACAGAGTTCACTCAGTCTCACAATTCTAAATTCCTGAGAGCAAGGACTCTACCTACTTATCACTATTGTATCCTAAGCATCTGGCCCAGTGGTTGACACTTAGAAGGTTCAGTAAAAGGTTTGGGGGATGAATAAACAGATGGATGGAATATCGCAAGAAGTCTCTAACAGAATTATCTGAATTATGAGGAAGGTGGGAGATGTTGGTCAAGAATGTACAACTGCAGGGGACTCCTCTGGTGGTCCAGTGGTTAAGACTCTGACCTTCCCCTGCAGGGGGCATGGGTTCGATCTCTGGTCCAGGAACTAAGATCCCACATGCCACGTGGCAAGGCCAAATAAATAATAAGAATGTACGGTTGTGCTGAATCTGAGATCTCAATGAAAAACTGGAACAAAGCAGAGCTACTGCAGTACCCTTACAACACACAGTAGCAGAGAAGAGTACACAACCATGTTTTCCATTTCAGCCCTGAATGCAGCACGGCTCTGGCACTTGGAGGGCTCATAACAGCTGTCCTCAAATAACAGTGGCCCACACTGATGGTGACCATGTCCATACTCACCCAGAGAAACCACCTAACAGGTCCATCACTGGGAGGTGACCTGGACATGCTTCATGAAAAGCCTGGATCTCGAGATGATCCTTTTACTTTATTATCTAGATATTTACTGAACATCTAGCTAGCTCCAGGCAGCTATGTGCCAACCTCAGAAAACTGGGAAGATTCTGGACAAACACTGAGAAGTGGAGGGGGCTCCAAACGGAGAGAACGGAGTAAACGAAGATAGGAAAGTAAGAAAAAGGAAAACTTAATTGAAGAGATGCATACAGTTTACACGATAATTTTACATGTATCATCTCTCAGTCGGAAGGGAGACAATAGTGAGCACAGTCAATACTATGGAAAATATAAGTTCCAGTTGGGAGATTACTGGTAAAGGCAATGTGTGGAAAATAGGGAAGGAATATATTCACTCTCCCAGCAGCTTTCTGGCTGGAAACAAACAGCTAGATATTAATACAATTCCCATACGATGGTGCTTCTCTCAGACCAACCAGGCAGAAGCTGGAATTCACCTGCCTTGGATGACAGGTTTCCAGAACTGTTTCCTTAAGGCACATGGATTCCACACCACAGCACTTTTTTAAATAGCAAACACGGGCAAGATTTCCAAACATAAAAATTTTAAGTGGTTTCAGGACTATTTCAAAAACTGGACCGATTCAATGAATCTATTCTTCAAAGAATCCTGGGCAGTTAGCATTCCAGGTTGCTGTTTACAAGCCCAGGAGTTAATTCCCCTTTGTATCTCATACAGTTGCCACTGCAGTATGCCCCAGAGAAAAGGCTAAATGCGGTATCATGATGAAATGAACGAAGCATTTTGGAATCAATGGTAACCTGTGTTTTAATTCCCACCCCAAATTTCAGAAGGCAATAAGGGCTGACACCTTTCCCCATCCAGAGGCAGATAACATGGAAAATAATGCCTCGTTTCCCTTTCCCCTCTTAGCGCATCTCCCAACCTGTGCCCCTGAACTCTAACACACCTCTTGAATTAGTGTGCAGAGAGTTTCCCAAGATCAACACTGAAATACTTCATCAAAGCCTTAATTCAAGGCTAACTGGCATTTTAAGGTAACAGAACCAGCTGTGCACACAACTTGTTTGCCTGAGACACCTCTGCTAGATCCAGGCTTCTTAAAGTAATCATTCAAGCATGCCATGAATAAGCCAGGCAGCTCCCTAGATTCTCTGACCAGATAAAGGTGGGCAGAAGCCACTACCCCTGTGAGTTTTGCATTCCACATCAAGCCCAACTGCCTTGACCCCCTGGGAATTTCTTTCTCTGTAATTCCAAGTATTTGGACTGAGCACCTCAGTCTCCAGCAATTTGACAGTTCAGTTAATATTTTCATACCTAGATAAATGGGACTATAAAACATGCAGCTGTCATTACAATATGGTCTATTATAGGAGCCACTCAAACTAGGACAGGGTCTGGCAGGTCACTGAGGCCTTCGGATTTGTGAATTCTTGGTCAGAGGGAGGTCTCTCCCACACTCAGATGCCCTGCCTTCCAGGTTCATTCTAGCAGATGATCAGTTACCAACATTGTGGGTCAGAAAGGCCATTTATCTGCTGCATATCCCCCAGAACTTGGTAGCTGACAGTATAACACTCCAAACATTTTGGAGCAGCAAACTAACTCCTCTAACAAAATTTCTCCCTCTGGAGAATGGGAGTGAGGGCGGACAGATGGCCCTTTGCCTCTATGCCATTGCCCTTCCATACCTTGTCTAAAAAGAGCCTCTTCTTCAGAACAAAGTAAATAAAATCAGAATGTTGGGAGAGGATTCTGACCTAAGGCTGCCTGATTCCAGACACTGTACAACTTTGAAGAAACTGACCCTTCTGAGAGACAAAAATCTAAACTGGGTAAAAAAAAAAAAAATGGAAAAGAAGGGTTTCTAGCCTCTGGAGACACCAAGCAGATTTTATCTGAAAGAACTGAAAAATCTGACATTGAAATATTTTTCAAATACAGTAAAGTAACCTCAGGTATTTATCATACTATTAGGTTCTGAAATAATTGAAGAAATGAAATTGACTCCCATAAACTAGAGGTCTTCTGCCTTAAAATGAAAAGATGACTCTACTGCCATTATAATCCTTTTATGATTAAGATATGCTTTTAATTGGATTCTACCTACTTGTCTCTGCTGGTTGATTCCTCAGAAGTGTTGCTTGTTTGGATCCAGTTTCACAGATTGGGTTAGAAGTTTCAAGATAAACCCTAGATTTAGTTTGTTGAGTCTAAAAACTTAGGATGCACAACAGAAGTGCTCCAAAAGATTCATATTCTGTCACATTTCATGGGGTCCAACTTAATTCTACAAAGCGGGGCAGGGGGTTGGGGGGGGTTATTTACTTTCTCTTCTCTTGCTCTTTCTGGTACTGGCAGCAAAATAACCTTTCGAGGAACCTGGCCACAAAAGCTAATAGAAGAGCATCTTTAAAATGCAAAGAAAAGAGGTAAGGCACATAACAAAATAACATACCAGAGTTATGCCCTCAGAATATTTGAGATCAATTTTCTTTATGACTTTCCCTTCTTCTGCAAGACCTGAAGTGCACAGAGCATCACCACCTCCAGCAGCACCCAGCTCCACTGAGAGGAACAAACAGAAAATTGAAAGAGGAAGAGGGAATCTTAGGATATGCAGAGAGGATCATGAGGGAGAGAAGAAGGGAGGGAATGGCCAGGGAAGAAAGACTTCTTAGGCCCATCTGAGGACACTCAATATGGACTGGAACAATCTGGAAGAGAAGAGAACTGATTTTCACCACACTCTGAACTCCAAATGTGACTGCTCTCCCAACAGTAAATCTTTGATTGTCCAGGTATCACACTTTGATCCTCCAATAGTAAGGCCCTCCTATACTCAAAATAGTAAGTGAAGGGCTGCACATTTCTGCCTTCCAGAGTCAAGGACATGAGTAGGAAGGTCCATGTGGCTAAAAGTTATAGAGAAGTGCCATTATAATAAGTAAGGTCCATGGTTCACAGAATTATACATTAAAAAAAATAAGAATAAGACTCTCAGGCAATATAGTTGCACAACTTCATAATTTGGCTTCCCATCTCTTCTAAATAATAAAAGAAAGCAGAAAAAGATGAAATCATAAGATATATATATGATATATAGATATGACTCAAGATATCTTTAAATATCAAAAGTCAGGATTGAGGCTGTGGGTCTGCTGGGTTCTAGAGTCAGAAGCATAGCAGCCAGGAGCTTCCGGAAGTAAGGCAGAATAATAGGAATAATAGTAACTAAAGATGCTCCATTTGAAACTAGGTACGGAGCCACATTCTCTGCAGGTAGTCATAGGACTTCGGGTTTTCTTGTTATGGAAAAGCCAGAAAATAAAAAGGTACTGACCTAGCACAGAGGACCATAGATTCATAAGAAGCTGTGTGAATCAAGGAAAATGGGAGCAAAGAGACAAACCTTCCTGATAAGAAATTAAGGTTATCATCAGAGCTCAATTTTAAGGCCTGGCGGTCCAGAGATAAAGGCAAAAATCAACAACAACAATGAAAAAGAACTGGACATTGAGGAAGAGGAAAAAAAAAAAACAGAACAATGACAAAAGCTCACACTTAAAATAATTCTTCCAAGGTTGGCTCGAGATGGCCAATCTTGAGTAGAAGGACATATGCTCATGGAGTGGAGGACGTGCAATCATCTCCTGTGAGAGCACCTAACTGAAATCGCAACTAACTGTCGAAAAACCACCAACAGGAGGACCCTGGAACTCACCAAAAAAAAAGGTATATATATACCAAAGACAAGAGAGAAGCCACAATGAAATGGAAGGAAGGGCATGACCACGATAAAATCAAATCCCATACCCACCAGATGGGCCACTCACAAACTGGAGACTAATAATACCAAAGAAGTTCTCCCACTGTTGTGAAGGTTCTGAGACCCACATCAGGCTTTCCAGCCTGCGGATCTGGCAAAAGGACTAGGAATCCCCAGGGCATCTGACTTTGAAGGCCAGTGGGATTGATTACAGGACTTCCCCAGGGGGAAGCAGAGACTCCACACTTGGAGGGCACAGACAAAATCTCCTGCGCCTCAGAACCCAGGCAAAAGGAGCAGCGACTCCACAGGAGACTGATCCAGGCCTACCTGCTAGTGTTGGAGGGTCTCCTGTGGAGATGTGGGTTGGCAGTGGCTCACCACAGGGATGGAGGCCCTGGCAGCAGCAGTCCTGGGAGGTACCCCTTTGGATAAGCCCTCTTGGAAGTCACCATTAGTCTTACCATAGTGCTAGCAGACTAGGGCTGGGTGGCCTCAGGTCAAACAAATAACAGGGAGGGGGCTCAGCCCCATCCATAAGCAGACAATTGAACTGAAGTTTTATTGAACATGGCCCTGCCGCCAGAGTAAGATCCAGTTTCTTCCAACGCCAGCCCTTCCCATCAAGAAGCTTGCATAAGCCTCTCAGCCTCATCCACCAGAGGGCAGACAGAAGCAGCAACAAGAACTACAGTCCCACAGCCTTCAAAATAAAAACTATAATCATAGAAAGTTAATCAAAATGAAAAGGCAGAGGATTATCTCCCAGATAAAGGAACGAGATAAAAGCCCAGAAAAACAACTAAATGAAGTGAGGATACGCAACTTTGCAGAAAAAAAGGTTTCAGAATGATAGTGAAAACGATCCAGAAACTCAGAGAAAGAATGAAGGAGATGAAAGAAATGTTTACCAAAGACCTAGAAGAACTAAAGAACAAACAGAGATGAACAATACACTGGAAGAAATCAATAGCAGGATAACTGAGGCAGAAAAACAGGCAAGCAACCTGGAAGACAGAATGGTAGAAATCACTACCAAAAAACAGAATATAGAAAAAAGAATGAAAAGAAATGAAGACAGCCTAAGAGACCTCTGGGACAACATTAAACACACCAACATTCATATCATAGGAGTCCCAGAAGAAGATGAGAGAAAGGACCTGAGAAAATATTTGAAGAGATAACAGCTGAAAGCGTCCCTAATACAGGAAAGCAAATTATCAGCCAAGCCCAGGAAGCACAGAGAGCCCCAGGCAGGATAAAGCCAAGAAGGAAACACACCGAGACATATGTTAATCAAACTGACAAAAATTAAAGATAAAGATAAAATATTAAAAGCAACAAGGAAACAGCAAAAAATAAAATACAGGGAACTTTAAAACTTATCAACTGATTTCTCAACAGAAACTCAAAATGGATTAAAGATCTAAATGTAAGATCAGAAACTATAAAACTCCTAGAGGAGAACATAGGCAAAACACTCTCAGATATAAATCACAGCAGGATCCTCTATGATCCACCTCCCAGAATACTGGAAATAAAAGCAAAAATAAACAAATGGGATCTAATTAAAATTAAAAGCTTCTGCACAACAAAGGAAAATATAAGCAAGGTGAAAAGACAGCCTTCTGAATGGGAGAAAATCATAGCAAATGAAGCAACTGACAAACAACTAATCTCAAAAATATACAAGCAACTTCTGCAGCTCAATTCCAGAAAAATAAACGACCCAATCAAAAAATGGGCCAAAGAACTAAATAGACATTTCTCCAAAGAAGACATACGGATGGCTAACAAACACATGAAAAGATGCTCAACATCACTCATTATCAGAGAAATGCAAATCAAAATCGCAATGAGGTACCACTTCACACCAGTCAGAATGGCTGTGATCCAAAAATCTGCAAGCAATAAATGCTGGAGAGGGTGTGGAGAAAAGGGAACCCTCCTACACTGTTGGTGGGAATGCAAACTAGTACAGCCACTATGGAGAACAGTGTGGAGATTCCTTAAAAAATTGCAAATAGAACTACCTTATGACCCAGCAATCCCACTTCTGGGCATACACACCGAGGAAACCAGAATTGAAAGAGACACATGTACCCCAATGTTCATCGCAGCACTGTTTATAATAGCCAGGACATGGAAACAACCTAGATGTCCATCAGCAGATGAATGGATAAGAAAGCTGTGGTACATATACACAATGGAGTATTACTCAGCCGTTAAAAAGAATTCATTTGAATCAGTTCTGATGAGATGGATGAAACTGGAGCCAATTATACAGAGTGAAGTAAGCCAGAAAGAAAAACACCAACACAGTATACTAACACATATATATGGAATTTAGGAAGATGGCAATGACGACCCTTTATGCAAGACAGGAAAAGAGACACAGATGTGTATAACGGACTTTTGGACTCAGAGGGAGAGGGAGAGGGTGGGATGATTTGGGAGAATGGGAATTCTAACATGTATACTGTCATGTAAGAATTGAATCGCCAGTCCATGTCTGACGTAGGGTGCAGCATGCTTGGGGCTGGTGCATGGGGATGACCCAGAGAGATGTTGTGGGGAGGGAGGTGGGAGGGGGGTTCATGTTTGGGAACGCATGTAAGAATTAAAGATTTTAAAATTTAAAAAATAAAAAAAAATTTAAAAAAAAATAAAATAAAAGCTAGAAGGAAATGGCACAATATATTTCAAGTGATGAAAGGGAAGAGCTACTTCCAAGAATACTCTATCCAACAAAACTAGTGTTCAGATTTGATGGAGAAATCAAAATTTTTACAGATAAGCAAAAGTTAAGAGCATTTGCCATCACCAAACCAGCCTTACAACAAATGCTAAAGGAACTTCTCTAGGCAGGAAACACAAGAAAAGGAAAAGACCTACAAAAATAAAGCCAAAATAATTAAGAAAATGGTTATAGGATGATAAAACATTAGTCTGTCAGTCATGTACAACTCTTTGTGACCCCGTGGACTGTAGCCCGCCAGGATCCTCTGTCCATGGAATTCTTCAGGCAAGAATATTGGAGTGGGTAGCCATTCCCTTCTCCAGGGGATCTTCCTGATTCTGAGATTGAACCCAGGTCTCCCACATTGCAAGCAGATTCTTTACCATTTAAGCCACCAGGGAACCCCAATAGGATCATACACTTTGATAATTATCTTAAATGCAAACAGATTAAATGCGCCAACCAAAAGACATTACACTGACTGGGTGAATACAAAAACAAAACCCTTATAATGCTGTCTACAAGAGACCTACCTCAGACCCAGGCTGACAGGCTGAAAGTAAGGGGATACGAGAAGTTATTCCATGCAAATGAAAATCAGAAGAAAGCTGGAGTAGCAATACCCATATAAGACAAAACAGACTCTAAACCAAAGACTCTTATAAGAGAGAAGAACACCTCATAATGATGCAGGGTTCAAGATGTAACCATTTTAAATATATATGCACCCAGCACAGAAGCACCTCACTATGTGAGGCAAATACAAACAACTACCAAGGGAGAAATCAACAGTAACATGATAATAGTGGGGGACTCTGACACCTCATTTACATCAGTGGACAGATGATTCAGACAAAAAAATTAATAAGGACACATAGGCCTTAAATGACACTTTAGACCACTTGGACTTAATTGATATATAGAACATTCCATCCCAAAACAACAGACAACACATTCTTCTCAAGGGCACATAGAACATTCTCCAGGACTGACCACGTGCTGGGTTACAAGATGAGCCTTGGTAAATTTAAGAAAATCAAAATCACTTCAAGCATCTTTTATGACCACAATTCTATGATGTTAGAAATAAACTACAAGAAAAGACTATTAAAAACACAAACATGTGGCAGATAAACAATAATGTACAAAACAACCAATGCATCAGTGAAGAAATCAAAGAGAGAATTTTTTTTTAAGATTTAAAATGTTTTAGTTTATTTTATTTTTTTTTAATTTTAAAATCTTTAATTCTTACATGCGTTCCCAAACATGAACCCCCCTCCCACCTCCCTCCCCATAACATCTCTCTGGGTCATCCCCATGCACCAGCTCCAAGCATGCTGTATCCTGCATCAGACATAGACTGGCGATTCAATTCTTACATGATAGTATACATGTCCGGACAAATGAAAATGAAAACACAACAGTCCAAAACCTACAGGATGTAACCAAAGCATTTCTAAGAGGGAAATTTACAGCAATACAACCTTACCTCAAGAAAGAAGGAAAATCTCGAATAAACCACTTCACCTAAAACAACTAGAGGAAGAAGAACAAATGAAACCTACAGCTAGTAGGAGGAAAGACATCATAAAGGCCTGAGCAGAAATAAATGAAATAGAGACAAGGAAAACAATCACAAAGGTCAATGAAACTAAAATCTGGTTATTTAAAAAGATGAACAAAATTGATAAAACTTTTAGCAGACTCATCAAGAAAAAAAGAAAGAGGTCTCAAATCAATAAAATTAGAAATGAAAAAGAAGGTACAACTGACACCACAGAAATACAAAGAATCATAAAAGACTGCTATGAGTAACTATATGCCAATAAAGTGGACAACCTGGAAGAAACAGACAGCTTTTTAGAAAGATACAGTCTCCTAAGATTGAACCAGGAAGAAATAGAAAATATGAACAGACCAATCACAAGCGCTGAAATTGAAACTGATTTTTAAAATCCCAGCAAATAAAAGTCAAGGACCTGAGGACACCACAGGTGAAATCTATCAAATATTCAGAGAAGAGTTAACACCTATACTTCTGAAACTGTTCCAAAAACTCACAGAGGAAGGAAATTTCCAAACCCATTCTATGAGACCCCCATCACTCTGATACCAAAACCAGACAAAGATACCACAAAAAAAAAAAAAAGAAAGAAAATTACAGGTCACTATCACTGATGAACATAGATGCAAATATCTTCAAGAAATATTAGTGATCCATATCTAAGAATACATTTAAAAGTTCATACACCATGATCAAGTGGGATTCACCCCAAGGATATGAGGATTTTTTAATATCTGGTATACCAATGTGATATACCACATCAACAAATTGAAGAATATAAACCACATGATCAGCTCAATAGAAGCACAAAGAACTTTTGACAAAATTCAGTGTCCATTTATGATTTTCAAAAAAAACTCTCCAAAAAGTGGGCATAGAGGAAAACACCTCAAAATAATAAAGGCCATATATGACAGACCTACAGCTAACATCATACTCAATGGTGAAAAGCTGAATGTATTTTTTCTAAGATCAGGAAAAAGACACCATTTTTATTCAACAAGTTTTGGAAGCCCTAGCTACAGCAATCAGAGAGTTTAAAAGTAAAGGGAATACTAATTTGAAAAAAAGAAGTTTAACTGTCACTGTTTGCAGGTGACATGATACTGTACAGAGAAGATCCTAAAGATGCTACCAGAAAACTACTAGAATTCATTAATAAATTTGGTAAAGTTGCAGGTTACAAAATTAACACACAGAAATCTGTTGCATCTCTATATACTAACAGTGAAAGATCAGAAAGAGAAATTCAAGAAATAAGTCCACTTACCATTGCACAAAAAGAAAAAAATACCTATGAATAAAGTGAGAAAAGACCTGTACTCAAAAACTATAAGATGTTGATGAAAGAAATCAAAGAAGACACAAATATTTGGAAAGACATATCATGTTCATGGATTGACAAAAATTGATATTGTCAAAATGACTATACTACCCAAGGCAATCTACAGATTCAACACAATTCTTATCAAATTACCAATGGCATTTTTCACAGAACAGAAAACCCTAAAACTTATATGGAGACACAAAAGACCCTGAATAGCAAAGCAATCCAGAGAAAGAAAAACAGAGGTGAGGAATCAGGCTCCCTGACTTCAGACTGTACTACAAAGCTACAATCATCAAAACAGTATGGTATTGGCACAAAAATAGAAATATAGATCGATGGAACAGGGTAGAAAACCCAGAAATAAATCCATGCACCTATGGTCAGTTAACCTATGACAAAGGAGACAAGATTGCTCCTTGGAGCAAGATGTTGGAATGATAAGATGTTGGAATGACAAGATGTTGGAATGACAATCTCTTCAACAAATGATACTGGGGAAATTGGGCAGCCACGTGTCAAAAAATGAAATTAGACCATTCTTTAATATCATACACAAAAATAAGGTCAAAATGGATTAAAGTCCTAAGTGTAAGACTGGACTCTATAAAACTCCTAGAGGAAAACATAGCAGAGCACTCTCTGACATAAATCACAGCAATATCTTTTTTGATCTGTCTCCCAGAATAATGAAAATAAAAATAAACAAATGGGACCTACTTAAACTCAAAAGCCTTTGCACAGCAAAGGAAACAATAAGCAAACTGAGAAGACAACCCACAAATTGATAGAAAATATTTGCAAAAGATGTGGCAGAAAAGGGGTTAATCTCCAAAAATCTATAAATAGCTCGTGACACTAATAATAGCATCAAATAGCATTAAAACAAACATTAATGCATTAATGTTTGATGCAGTAATAGCATCAAAACAAACAACGCAATCAACAAATGGACAGAAGACCTAAATAGACATTTCTCTAAAGAAGATATACAGATGGACAAGAGGCACGTGAAAAGATGTTCAACATCACTAATTATTAGAGAAATGCAAATCTAATCTACACTGTCACCAGCCAGAATGGCTATCATCAAAAAATGCACAAGCAATAAATGCTGGAGAAGGTGTGGAGAGAAGGAACCCTCCTACTCTGTTGGTGGGAATACAAATTGACACAGCCACTATAGAGAACAGTATGGAGGTTCCTTAAAAAACTAAACTGGAGCTACCATATGACCCTGCAATCCCATCCTGGATGTATATCTAGAGAAAAGCATGATCTGGAAGGATATATGCACCCTCTGTGTTCACTGCAGCGCTGTTTACAGCAGCCAAGACATGGAAGCAACTCAAATGTCCATTGACCGAGGAGTGGATAAAGAAGACGTGGTGCATATATACCACGGAATATTACTCTGTTGTTAAAAATAATGAAAAAATGCCATTTACAGCAACAAGGATGTATCCAGGGACTGTCGTACTGAGTGAAATAAGTCAGACAGAGAAGGAGAAATGTCATATGATGTCCCTTATATGTAGAATCTAAAAAGTAATAGATAATAGTAATAGATATAGATAAAGTTACTTACAAAACAATAAGAAACTCACAGACTTAGAGAATGAACTTATGGTTGTTGGTGGGAGGGATGGGGGAGAAGGAATAGTGAGGGAATTTGGGATGGACATATACACTCTGTTATATTTAAAATGAATAACCAAGGACCTGCTGTATAGTACATGGAACTCTGCTCAATGTTATGTGGCATCCTGGATGCGTGGGGAGTTTGGGGGAGAAGGGATACATATATGTGAATGGCTGAGTCCCCTCACTGTTCTCCTGAAACTATCACAACATTGTTAATCAGTTATATCCCAATACAAAATAAAAAATTTTTAAGGAAAACAAATAAAAAATAAATCTTCAAACCAACATTCTAAAACACAAGAAATCTAATATCACAAAAGTTAGCCAACAAACCTAAACATAAATTTACTCCAAATGAAATTAACTCTGTAGAAGAATTTCACCGAAAAATAAAGTAAATATGCTTCGGGTGCTCAGGGAGATAAATGAGATAAAGATGACATTTAAAATGAACAAAAATTTATAACTAAACATAAAAAGTGAAAAAAAATGATCTATAAGATTTTAAAAGTTTATTTGAAACCTTGGAAATGAAAATACAGTCATTGAAAGCATTTAAAGAGTCAAATGAAGTAATGAACTATAGAAACAAAGAAATAATTAGTACAATGAAAAATAGGGCAGATCAAGCAGGATAAGAAGAGTGTTCACGCTGGGGGCAAGCTGGCTGAGGAGTCAGAAATCAAGCAGCCTGCTTGGGGCAAGCCTGTATGCATACATGTGTATACACATTCATCTGTATCCATTATTTATGTATATATCTATACACACATATATTTCTTTCTATCCACTGAGAAGGCCATGGGCCAGGGACACCACAAGAACAAAAATCACACTAAGTGCCCAAATCTTGGTTTTAAGTACTCTTCTTCACTGCAAAAACAGACTTCCATAGAAAAATTGATTCCAAAACCAAGGTAAAGAAAGTAGAAAATGAACCTATAACATTTTGTCGTGCGTGGAAAGCAAGAAAATACTCAAAGAATGATGCAGACTTGTCAGAAGAACACAGACACCAGCTTGGATGGGCCGCCACTCATCCTGGTGATATTTACCAGAATGCGACGAGGCAGAAGCAGCAACAAAGTCTCTTGGATGCCACACGTGATTCCAGCCCCATGTGGTAGAACAGGAATGTCAGATGGCCCTCGAGTTTTTAACCTAACTGGTTCTGTTGTTTCCTGACACCTTCTGAAATGCCTAGTGCTGGAAAGCAGCAGTATGAAGCCAATAGACTGCAGAACATCCCTCCTACTGTCTTCCTGTGAATGACAGATTGTGAAAATTAAAACTCTAGATGTGAACATTAATTCTGATCTTTGTGATCAGGCCAGCACTGAAATGTCTTGCTTTCTGGGGGGTCTATGACTAGTGTTTTCGTTTCACAGAATCATAGATACTAGCAATGGAAAAGATTTATTGAATTATCTTGTACTTGTCCCCTACCAGTCAGACATTGTTCCCCAAAGTCTGACTGCACCCAGGCAAATTTCTAAAACTTTAAGAAGCAAGCCTGCTATCTCTATCATAGGCAAGAAGATCACATTCTCACAGTTCTCATACTCAGAGAACTGAGTTTCCCCTGGGTTTCAATCTCACTAGTCCTTTTGTGACTTTTCTTTTTTCATCTCCTTTTGCAGTTATAGCTTTTTTACTACTCCCCCATCAAACCAGTCAGTCCTAAAGGAAATCAACCCTGAAAATTCACTGGAAAAACTGATGTTGAAGCTGAAGCTCCAATTCTTTGGCCACTTGATGCAAAGAGCCAAGTCACTGGAAAAGGCCCTAATGCTGGGAAAGATTGAAGGCAAGAGGAGAAGGGGATGACAGAGGATGAGATGGTTAGATGGCATCACCGCCTCAATGGACATGAATTTGAGTAAACTCCAGGAGTTCGTGATGGACAGGAAGGCCTGGCGTGCTGCAGTCCATGGGGTCGCAAAGAATTGGACACGACTGAGTGACTGAACTGAACTATATAATCATTAGGGATTTGATTTAGGTCATACCTGAAGGGCCTAGTGGTTTTCCCTACTTTCATCAGTTTAAGTCTGAATTTTGCAATAACGACCTCATAATCTGAGCCATAGTCAGCTCCAGGTCTTGTTTTTGCTGTGACTTTTTTTTCTTGCTATCCTTAGTCTCCTAAATTGCTCCAGAATGGATGCCCCGCACTTTACATGAAAATTCCTTTGAAAGAAGCTATTCATTTTTTCTTCTGTTTCTTCACTTACTCCACAAGTATTTATTGCCAGGCACCGCATGCCCGGTGTTAAGCTAAATTCTGTGGCACTACCATAAATGAGACCAGTCCCCAAGAGGGTAAGAATCCTAACCTCGTATAAAAGTCCTCTCTATAGATCTGTGCATCGGCCCAGGGTTGCTCCTAGCTTGATTTAACCAGGAGGAGAGAGAGAGAGAGTCAGGGTTGGAATTGAAATAGGGAGAGACAGAGCCTCTGTGAGCATCACATGCCCACCTACACAGGGGAGGGTGACGCTGGCGCCCTTCCTGAAGAGGGAATGCAAATCCAGTCCAGGTTGCACTATATTCCCAAGTTTGATCAGGAAAGACGCTAAGTTTTTGTGTTCTTATTGGAGTTTTTCTTCCACTAAAAAGAAACTGACTACTATGCTAGATTAGCACATGAATACTGCTCTCCTGAGGAGCAGGGTTCCTTCCAACTTTGAGCCAACTGACTTCATTAGACCACACCTAGCAACACTACTCCTGGTGTTATGTTTCGCATGAGGGAAGAGCAGACAGCATCTGTCTCTTTCTTCAGAAGGCTGATATTTCTTTCCTGCGTTCTTTTCCCTTCAAGTTCGCCTCTTGGTCTGGTTGAAAAGCATTTCTCTTAGTCGAGACAAAAGCCGGCCAGTTATGAAGCATTCTCTCGTGACAATACCAAAGGACGCAGAACTCTATACTTACATTGCTTACCATTTCTTTCTAGTGGTGATACTTGTCTGGACCAAGACTATAAATAAGACAAAATAAAAGCAGGCTCATGGCAGAGAATGAAGTGGTCCCTGAACAGAGAGTAGCAGCAATGCAGAACTGAGACTCAGTATCGCTATCTGCCCCCAGAACCCCAGGAAGACAAACCCCTTCCGCCAGAACTCAGAGGGAAGAGCCATCTCACTTAGGAAGAACACACTGCCCCAGCTCTCCCCCTTCCCCACCCCCCATGCAGGATAGTAGTGGGGACCTTCCACGTGAAATCTGGGATAGAAGTGTCATGAGAAAGGATAGTGAAAGTAATATTCATTGACTGTGAATGAATTAATTCGCATCGATTTATCACTTGAGGTGAAGAAGGAGACCCCAAGGGGCATGGTGAGTTGCCAAGATAGTCACTAAATCACCTTCTGTGGAGAAGGTCAGACTGGCTGAAGGGCTCTTTGTCTCTCTCCTCCGCTGGGAGTTAGGTGCTGCGTCAGAGCTAAACTGTGTGATAGGTTAAAAAGTCAAGAGTCTGGAGTTCCTGAAATAAAGGGGAGGTGGAAAGGGGAGGAAGAAAAGTTATGACCAACCTAGATAGCATATTCAAAAGCAGAGACATTATTTTGCCGACTAAAGTCCGTCTAGTCAAGGCTATGGTTTTTCCTGAGGTCATGTATGGATGTGAGAGTTGGACTGTGAAGAAGGCTGAGTGCCGAAGAATCGATGCTTTTGAACTGTGGTGTTGGAGAAGACTCTTGAGAGTTCCTTGGACTGCAAGGAGATCCAACCAGTCCATTCTGAAGGAGATCAGCCCTGGGATTTCTTTGGAAGGAATGATGCTAAAGCTGAAACTCCAGTACTTTGGCCACCTCATGCAAAGAGTTGACTCATTGGAAAAGACTCTGATGCTGGGAGGGACTGGGGGCAGGAGGAGAAGGGGACGACAGAGGATGGGATGGCTGGATGGCATCACAGACTCGATGGACGTGAGTCTGAGTGAACTTCGGGAGTTGGTGATGGACAGGGAGGCCTGGCGTACTGCGATTCATGGGGTCGCAAAGAGTCAGACACGACTGAGCAACTGAACTGAACTGGAAAGGGGAGGAAGCCAAGGGAGCTGAGGGTAGGAAAGGAAAGCAGCAGAGTAAAGAGGAGGGAGGCAACAAAGGGGACCAGGGACAAAACAGATACTTGGAGATTTTAAGTTCTTTGCAGATGACAAATGTGCGTACCCCTAGATTTCCTCTAGAAAGCAACAAAGAGTCTTGGCACTCACTGATGCTTCTGTGCAAGTGGATTATTTGGGATGCAAAGTGAAAACAGAGTGGGTAGTCAAGACCTGGGCCTGGAGGAGTAAAGGGCACGCACTTGCCCATCCCCATCTTACTCCCACTACCCCTCTATCCCCAGGGACGAGGTTTCAGGGTAGGGGAGGAAAAGTCCTGTATGGGGGCTCACCTGTGCTGGTCAGGGTCTACTCTCTGCAATTTAGCTCTATGAAGGGTCTGTCACCATGCCCTCCTGCTTACAGTGACCGATTGAGCCCCACTCAGGAACAGCTAGACTCAAACTCCAGGATCCACAGCAGACGGAGTCAGCAATGACCTTTATCTCCTGTGCTTACCAGGGCCAGCTTCCTGAGTGTGCAAGCTGTGCAGCTGCACAGGCCTCACACTTGGAAGAGCCATCCTTGCTTTAATGCTCTGCTAGACGTCAGTGCTCCAGCAGAACCAGGCAGCTTCCCCCTGGATTTGAGACTCAGTGGATCACACAGCACTTCTCCCCTCAGCAAGACCAGGGTCCAGTTCAGCCTCGTCTCTGTCACTGCGGAGGGTAAACTAAGTCATCGAGATCTTGTCAACTTCCTAACTGATACTTCATGCCACTCCTTGGAACTGAGACACTCACCATTCTATTGTTATCATTTCACCTCTTTTGATTAATCTTCACAATATCGCTGGTTGGCAGTTGTTGGCATTTGAGAGGCTTGTTTTTATAATTCGGATAAAGTCAGTAATTTCCTAGAACAATCGTGTCTCTAAAGCAGATACACAGTTTCTCTGATACGCCAGCTTGTCTTTGGTAAAAGAATAAATTGTTTACAGACAGGGGTTTGTGGTGCCAGAAACCCAAGTGGAACTGTTGAGATACAGAAGTGACAAACTGGGCTTCCCTGGGGGCTTCATGGTTAAAAAAACAAAAACAAAAACAAAAAAAAAAAACGCCTGCCAATGCAGGAGACACAGGTTTGATCCATGATCTGGGAAGACCCCACATGCGGCGGAAGAACTAAACCCGTGCACCACAATTATTGAGCCTGTGCACTAGAACCTGGGAGCTGCAACTACTGAACCCAGGCGGCACAGCTACTGAAGGCCACCCGCCCAGAGCCCATGGTCCTCAGCAAGAGAAGCCACCGCAATGAGAAGCCCACGCACCAGAACTAGAGAAAAGCCCGCGGAGTAACAAAGACCCAACGCAGCCAAAAATAAATTTTAAAAAATTTTAAGTGATAAACCCCCAGCACTGGGGCATTGGTACTTGGAACAGTCAAGAAGCTCCAGCCATGAATGTTTCCACACCAGGAGCTATTTCCAGCTTGTACTGAGAGAGTAATACGCAACGTGCGGTACCACGGAGAGGGCTCTTCAACTTGTCTGACCTGTGTGAGGACAGTTACCAGAAGGGCCATTTCTAGCAAAAGTGGCACATACTATTTTTTTTTCCTACTTCATGTGGTATCGTGTGATATCTCCAGATTTCATTTGGATCACTGAACAACTGATCACTTTACCTTAACTTCACCCTCACTACCCTGATTCTTGGAATCACAAGTCTGAGAAGATTGAGTATCTTCTTGTACATCACAAGCAGAAACACTGGCCACTCGTTGAATATCATGAGCTTAGCCACGTTTCCCACATACCCAATGGTTGCGGGCAGACCATATGGCTAGATCTGGTCAATGGGCTATAAGTGAATGTGATACAGCTCACTTTCTGGGCAGAAATACTGAAGAGCCAGTGCGTGACCCTCTGAGTCTGTCTGCTGCTTCTAAAAGCATTAACCAGATGTTGAGCGGCTTGCATTTCTGAGTCAAGGTGAGGCAGGAAAATGCCCTAGCGAACTGCCAGGCTTTTCTTGTAAAAGAAATAAGCCTTTACATGCTAAGCCACTGAGATTTTGGACTGTGTTCATCACCGTAGCACAGCCTAGCCTTACTAATGAGACTAGGCAGCCAGAAGTACCTCCTGCTCAATGGGACAAAGCTGAGAATAGAACATCCTAGCCCTACTCCCAGCTCAGAGCACTCTTACTTTTCCTCAACATTATCTGGGTCAGGAGCTACCAAAAATAAGGGCCACAGAACTGGAAATAAAAGAAGAGTGGAGAAGGGAAGCGCCAAATAAAATAAGGACAGGAAATGTCAGTGAGCAACGGAAGTTTGCTCTCTCCTGTGGATACACTGGTCATCCCAAAGATGCGAAGCTGAGAAAGATGTTATCGAGAAGGGCTCCGGAGAGGATGGGAACGGAGGCCATACAATACAGCACGGAACCTTTGATTCTCAGCCAGACCCCAGGCTTTTATCTCAGGCCAATAGCAGGGTAAATTAGAAAGCTGAAAACCTGGGCAGCCACGGACAAAATTGCAGAGTTTATTTTCGGAGCCTGGTATCTGCCACACAGCTGACATGATCAATCTTTCTCCAGTTATTTATTCATTCTCCTTTCCCCTGTCGGTACACTGAGCCCCACCCTGTGCCCAGTTCTGCTGAAGTCCCCAAATTCTGACGCCACCCAGCAGCACCCCACCTCCAACAGCTTCCTCCTCCTCTACCCTGTTTGAGTGTCAGCCCTAAGTCCAGTTCTCCTTGGGCTGGGACAAGCCAACGAATGAGTCAACTTATACGGCCAAGGTGGTACAGGCTACTTTGGGACTACCGCTGAATGCACCTAGATAATCACATTGCAAGGCTACATGTTGCCGCTGTGACTGGACAATACGGCTGCCTGAATTTCAGCCCTCAAGGTAAATGTAAGGAAGATGTCTTCTGGGTAAAAGAGGCCTTCCCAGGCTTCCCAAGTCACTCGAGGGACGCAGGTGACTATTTCCTTTACTCGCCTAAACCGCAGGTCAGGCACTGTGGTCACAGCGCCATCTGCCCCTTTCCCACCAGAGCCACAGACCCCTCCAACCCATCCTCCATCCCGAACCTCCTCCCACTGCCACCTGGGCCTGGAAAGACACGTCTGCATCACTCTCACTGTGGCTTCGGAAGCAGAGAAAGAAGCAGAGAGACACCTGGCTTTTCTGTCACTGAAAGTGGAAAACAGTCCTTGAGAAAAAGATGTCAAGGTCCAGAGGGACATATTTTTCCATCAAAACACTGTAAAGTGAGTAGAGGTTTCACATGACGCTCATGTCTTGGTATGTGTTTGTTGTTTTTAGAACAGCAGGCCCCATATCTGAAGCGATACACGCATATATGATGTGGGTGTTACCATGGCAAATGCCACGCGCGTTTTTCAGTTGAAAAGAAGGATAAATACAGGTATAAATATTACATTTCCTGTTACTATGGAGACGCAACAATTTGGGCCCTCGTCATTTTGGGGAAAGTTTTTAAATTTTATTATTTGGGCTCACTCCCTCTTGTGAATATTCCTATCACAAAGTCTCCGGTCCCTGCTGCTGTAATTATGCTGACCAACTAGCATTCTTGGGTTGTCTTTTTAGTTGGGATATCCCTGATCTCTGGGAGAGAAAATTCATCATCTGTTTTTTTTCTTATTCCCAGATGTGAAATCTTTATTTTCAATCTTAAAAATATTATTATTAAAAGCATATTTTAAAGTCAGGATTCTGTAGTCCACTTGGTTGTTTTTTTAAAAGGGGTAGGTCTTTTCAAAGTCTTGAAGAGTTTTTGACCTACTTTTTAACTAGTCACGGTTTAGGTCTAACACCACTTGAACTTTTCCTGAACAAAGTGTTTTAATTTCTAGCTCTGATAAGTCAGTCTGGAAAACCAGGATGTGAACCTTTATATAGTCTTAAAATTTCCATTACAGTCATTGATTTAGATGTTTCTCTTAACCTAAAATCTGTGGTTTAGCCTGCAAAACTGAACAAAAATCTAGATTTGGGTACTTACTTAGACTTCTTATTTTTAAATATGTTGGCTTGCTTCTTAACCAACTAATCAATATATCGAACAGCTACAAAAACCAGCACTTATTATGCAAGGCGCTTAGAATTCAAAAATAAATGACACAGTCCCTTTCCACAAAAAGCTTGCGTTATTGATAAAACATCAAAGTATTATTACTAAGGAGTTTTGTGTTGGGTGAAGTTAAGTCTAAGATTTCTTCAAACTCTACAATTCTGAGCTTATTTAATTCTACAATAAAGTTTAAGATTAAACTAACACTAATATCAAAAATACACAGTTTATTTTCTCAAATTATCTCACACATATATCATCAACTCTCAATTATACTAGAGGCATTCAAAATTAATAGGAAAAGTTCCCAAGATCCTTTGCAGCTAGCATCAGAAGTTACCACTAGAAAAAAGGCAAATTTATTTGACTTAATTTTTGTCCATTAAAGAAGGTGGTTAGGCCATGGAGGTGCAGCCAGATTATACCACCTCTTCTCTTTCCCTTCAACCAGCCTCTGCTAAAAATGTGACAGGACAGGCCCCCAAGATGCTGGGCAGGCCAGGGCAAGTTTGGGGCAATGATCACCTCCAAGATACAGTTAACTGCACTCAGACTGTGACCAACCAGCCTTATCCCACAACACCCTACTTTCCTTTTTACGTTATTAATGGTTTACATTCTCCCAGTCTGATCATTTAGACTTGGCCCACCTTGGATTCTTTCTTCTCCCTTGTTCCCAACCCCCAAATACAAAGTACTGTATGGGATGGTATACATTCTTAGGATCTCATCTCTTTATTTTCTGCTGTATAGTGTGTGATGGAGAGACGGGAATGGAAATATACACACTATGAGTCAGGTATTATACAGAGTGAAGTGAGCCAGAAAGAAAAACACCAATACAGTATACTAACACATATATATGGAATTTAGGAAGATGGCAATGACGACCCTGTATGCAAGACAGGAAAAAAGACACAGATGTGTATACCAGACGTTTGGACTCAGAGGGAGAGGGAGAGGGTGGGATGATTTGGGAGAATGGGAATTATAACATGTATACTGTCATGTAAGAATTGAATCGCCAGTCCATGTCTGACGTAGGGTGCAGCTTGCTTGGGGCTGGTGCATGGGGATGACCCAGAGAGATGTTGTGGGGAGGGAGGTGGGAGGGGGGTTCATGTTTGGGAACGCATGTAAGAATTAAAGATTTTAAAATTTAAAAAAAAAATAAAAAATTAAATAAAAAAAATAAAAAAAAATAAAAATCAAAAAAAAAAAAAAAGATTTTATTTTGTTATAATAATTGCTTTGTTCCTCAAGTACTGTTGATTTGATGGCAGAGAAACAAAACTATATAAAGTAGCCCATTAAGAATATTCAAAGCTTAAACTCCATGTTAGGGCAATTTATTCCCTCTCAAGAGGTCTTTCTCCCCCTCCTAATTTTAGGAAGGCTCCTGAGTATAGACATTTCTCCTGGCTGTAGATGGGAGCTTCCAGGATGGAAATATGCACAACAGAATATTATTCCAGTCATGAGAAAGAAGGAAATCCTGCCACTATACATATGGGTGAAATAAATCAGAGAAAGATGGACATTGTATGATGTCACTTATATTTAGAATCTAAAAAAGCCAAACTCATAGAACTATAAAGTAGAGCGGTGCTTACCAGGGACTAAGGGGTAAAGGAAAGGGGGAGATGTCGGTCAAAAGTTTGCAATTATAAGACAAGTATGATGATTAGAGTTAATAATTCTGTATTATATACATGGAAGTAGCTAAGACAGTAAATCTTAACTGTTCTCACCACAAAAAATAAATGATAATTATGTGAAATGATAGAAGCAAGAGCTAACAATACAAGGTAATCATTTTGCAACTATATCAAATTATGACTTTATACTCCTTAAACTTATGCAACTTTGTATCTCAACAATATCTCAATAAATCTCTAAAAAATATCTAAGCCAGGGAACCAGTCTCAGAGGAGTTGAGCTCCTGAGTGAGTCACCAAGACAAGGTCTCTGAGCTAGGAAAGCAAGACATCAGCCTTGAAGTGAAAAATGAAACTCGGGAACAAGAGAAAAGGAGGTCTTGGTTTTATTCCTGCAGCTGCCATCTTAGTTCTTTTCTGGAACACCCTTATCACAGAGGATGGCATATACCTGGTGCCCAGGGAATACTGAATGCACCATAATTGGTGTGCCAGCCTGCTAGCTGGTCTAGCCTCAAGGCAATCCCTCTATCGCAATGTAGTGCATTACCCATTGGTTATCACCCCACAATGCCACTTTCAGTCTGTTCCTTCCCAGCTCAAGCGTCTTTCAGGCCTGTAGCAGAGGCTGAAAACTAGAAGCCTCTGAGCTGGATCCAGCCCCAGATGGCTTTTGTTTGGCTCACACTGTGTTTTTCAAAAACTTGATTCAGATACATTTTTAAATAGAGATTTCTTGTGTGTGTCTCCATGTGTGTGTACACACACACACACACACACACACATTCAGATTTCTGGCTTCTCTTAAAAACTCAGAACGCTTGGCAACTCCGGGCCCATGTTCCCACCTGGCAATAATCAGCTGGTGCTGAGAACAGCTGCCTGGGCCCTGGCATCTGCTCTCTGCTGCTCACCACACCCCCACCAGCGCCTCTGTACCCTTCCCAGCCCTCCACCCACTGTGGTTCCTGCTGGCCTCCAGCAGGTTTAGAATTTGTTAACCCTTGACCTACAAGATGAACTCTAAAGTCCTAGCATTCAAGGCTCTCCTCAGTGTGGTCATAACACTACATCTCAATTATCTGAGCTCTCATTTTAAAAACTTCTCTGATATCCCTTTAAAATATCTCTTTCCTACCTCCCTTCCTTAAAGAAACATTACCAGCTGCTGCCATGTGCTAAGGCATGAGCGAGACCCACACAGCGCCTGCCTCCAGAAGGCCAATATTCCCTGGGGAGACCGGGTATTGAAACCAGAAGGTGCAATGAAGAGGGACAGCTGCTATAGGGCTAGCAGGAAAGCAGAAGGGAGAGGTTCACAATGAGGGCACTAACCCAGTCTGGAGCTTTCGAGGGGGGGAGTCACATCTAATACATGATCGGGGATGGTAAATGAGGAGACAGTGCCCAGGGAAGAGCCACAACTACAGCGAGGCCCAGAGGTGAGCCAAGAATGGAAAGGAGCTGGGTCTGGACTCCATGGGCAGTGGGAGTGATGCGTGGGGACCAAGGAGCCTGAAGGCTGAGGTTGGAGAAGCAGGCAGGCACAATCACACAGTTCATCTCAAGGGCATTTGGAAGCATTTGAAGAGTTCAAAGAAAGGGAATGGCGGGCTCAGCTCCATCAGTTGGAAAGAGCATCAGGACTACTTAGGAAGGACAGATTGGAAAAGACAAAGAGAGACGGTGGAAGCCATGTTAAAAAGATCTAAGGGTGCTCAGATACAAAAGGTCCAGTGTCACATGATTCCATGTATGTAAAATACCTAGAATAGGAGACTCCATGGAGACAGAAGCAGAGTCATGGTGGCCACGGGCTGGGAGAAGAAGGCGGATGGGGAGTGCCTGCCGGATGGGCACGGAGTTTTTCTCTGGGGTGGCAAAAATGTTTTGGAACTAGATAAAGGTGATGACTGCACCACATTGAGAATGCACTAAATGCCACTTTGAAATGAACGATTTTATGTTTTATGAATATTTTGGGTGATGTGAATTGTACCTCAATTCTTCAAGGACTATTTTGGAGTCCAGGCAAGAAGCATTTGGAAGAAGAAATGTGGGGGCGTGAGCCCAGCCCCCATGGCTTGCCCATGCCATTTCCTTCTCCTCTGGATGTCCTCTCCCCTCCTTCCTTCTTCCACTAACCCTTCAGCCCCAAGTCATCGGCCACCTCTAAGACCAACCCAGCTAGAGCTCATCACTTCCTCCTCGAATCATGGCCATACCTCCCATCGTACACACGCAACCTCCAGAAGCCTGATGAGCTAAGAAGGTATTCTCCCCCTGGAGCCTTCGGAGGGGAGCACAGCCTGCCCATGCTTTGATTTTGGACTCCTGGCCTCCAGAACTAAAAGAGAATAAATTTCTGTTGTTCCAAGTCACCAAGTCTGTGGTAATCCGTTACGGCAGCCATAGGAAACCAACACTCTTCGCCTCTGTGATCTTCAGTTTTCTCATCCCTAAAATATGGAAAATAATAGTACACACCTTATTGGGCTGTCTAAGTGAGATTATGCATAGAAAGCACTTAGCCCAGGCCCTGGCAGGTGGTAAGTGTTCAATAGGGGTTAGCTAATCATTTGATTTCATTACTAGCAGTAGTACTGTAGCAGTACCATACAGAGAAGGCAGATCTAACTGGGGTTTAGCGGAAGGTCTCTTGACCTTGAGCTAAGACAATGATGAGAAGGCAATAGCTGAACAAAGGAAAATGAGAGAGGGTTAGAGGACTGGGATGGACCAGAAGACAGTTGGGGCAGTGGAATTTGAGAAAGAATAGCATATCCGGAGGCCAGAGGGTAAGAGGGACTAGGTGACATTTGGGAATTTGAAAGCGATTCTAGCCATTGTTGGATGGCATATAGGAGCAGCTTTATTTCTGTGATATGCCAGTATCATTTCACATTTGGGTGGGAACAACAGGGAAATTGGACGTGGTGTTGTTTTATATCTACTCTCAATCTGATGTCCTATCAAATATTCACAAAACGTTCTCCATCTCTTCACTGGGTGAGTGAGACAAGGGTTTTCAGAAAGCACAATTGACAAACTATTTTCCTTTCGACCTTATACTATAAACTCAAACTCAGAACTATCCTAATTCTTTCTCCTTAAGCTGTTTTACTTAAGCACACATCTCCCGGGCACATACCAGTCATGTAGCTGTTTTCATTTTGTTGAGCTGTAAGATTACTTCCCATGCCAAAACCGTGAGGCTTCTAGATGACATGCATGTCACTGACCTGCTTGCTCTTAAATTCAGCCCTACCCTTTCCCTCTCCTTCTCTCCATAGTCCTTAGGCTTCCTTGCCTTCTCACTTCCTGGTAAGTTTGACCAAGGAGGAAGATGCCCCCTTAAGCTTAAATTTCCCAGGGATATTATATCTTTCAGAGTTGCTGTAAATACTAAATGATAAAAATGTATGTTGGGTACTTCTGGCAGCAACTATTGCTTTTCACTCATTATATATGTTGTCTTTCTTCCACTGAAATCACATTTACAGCTGGTCATGTGGTCATTCATGATGCTGTGATCATTCTCCTAGAGCCAGATATCCCAGAATTCAAAGTCAAGTGGACTTTAGGAAGCATTGCTACAAACAAAGCTAGCGGACGTGATGGAATTCCAGTTGAGCTGTTTCAAATCCTAACAGATGATGCTGTGAAAGTGCTGTACTCAATATGCCAGCAAATTTGGAAAACTCAGCAGTGGTCACAGGACTGGAAAAGGTTAGTTTTCAATCCAATCCCAAATAAAGGCAATGCCAAAGAATGTTCAAACTACTGCACAATTGCACTCATCTCACACCCTAGCAAAGTAATGTTCAAAATTCTCTAAGCTAGGCTTCAACAGTACATAAACTGTGAACTTCCAGATGTTCAAGCTGGATTTAGAAAAGACAGAGGAACCAGAGTTCAACTTGCCAACATCTGCTGGGTCATTGAAAAAGCAAGAGAGTTCCAGAAAAACATCTACTTCTGCTTTATCGACTATGCCAAAGCCTTTGACTGTGTGGATCACAATAAACTGTGGAAAATTCTGAAAGAGATGGGAATACCAGACCACCTGACCTGCCTCTTGAGAAATCTGTATGCAGGTCAAGAAGCAGCAGTTAGAACTGGACATGGAACAATAAACTGGTTCCAAATCAGGAGAGGAGTATGTCAAGGCTGTATACTGTCGCCCTGCTTATTTAACTTATATGCAAAGTACATCATGCAAAATGCCAGGCTGGATGAAGCACAAGCTGGAGTCAAGATGGCTGAGAGAAACATCAATAACCTCAGATACACAGATGACACCACCTTTATGGCAGAAAGCAAAGAAGAACTAAAGAGCCTCTTGATGAAAGTGAAAGAGGAGAGTGAAAAAGTTGGCTTAAAACTTAACATTCAGAAAACTAAGACTATGGCATCCGGTCCCATCACTTCATGGGAAATAGTTGGGGCAACAGTGGAAACAGTGAGAGACTATTTCTCTGGGCTCCAAAATCATTGCAGATGGTGACTGCAGTCATGAAATTAAAATATGCTTGTTCCTTGGAAGAAAAGCTATGACCAACATAGACAGCATATTAAAAAGCAGAGACATTACTTTACCAACAAAGGTCTATTTAGCCAAAGCTATGGTTTTTCCAGTAGTCATGAATGGATGTGAGAGTTGGACTATAAAGAAAGTTGAGCACTGAAGAATCAATACTTTTGAACTGTAGTGTTGGAGAAGGCTCTTGAGAGTCCCTTGGACCAGTCCATCCTAAAGGAAATCAGTCCTGAATATTCATTGGAAGGACTGATGCTGAAGCTGAAACTCCAATACTTTGGCCACCTGATGCGAAGAGCTGACTCATTGGAAAAGACCCTGATGCTGGGAAAGATTGAAGGCGGGAGGAGAAGGGGACAACAGAGGATGAAATGGTTCGATGGCATCACCAACTCAATGGACATGAGTTTGAGTAAACTCCAGGAGTTGGTAATGGACAGGGAGGACTAGCGTACTGCAGTCCATGGGGTTGCAAAGAGCTGGACATGACTGAGCGACTGAACTGATGTGCTACTGAGCTGACTCAGAGTAAAATCTGTATTTTCAACTTCCCTTGCAGCCAGATATGATCATATGCCTAAGTTCTGGAATTTGAAAAAAAGTTGTGTGTGAGTTCTGCATCCGCCCTCTTCTCCCCTTTCTCCTTTTCTGGGGCTGGCATATGATGGGATGGGGAGCCACCTTGGGATACAACACCCTGAGGACAGCAGAGCAGCAAAGTCAACAACACTTGACCCCTCGAATGACTCTGCAGAGCAGAGCCAACAAGCCAGCCACACTTCCAGAGAGAGAAACAAACTGCTATGATCCTTATGCCCCTGTTACCTGGGGACTTGGCTACGCAGTTAAACCTGTATCTCATCTAAGGTCATGCCGAACAAAGTGTCTGGTACCTAGCAGGCACTTCAGGTACCAGCAGAGATCAACTGTGCTTGCTTGAAAGCTGAAAAAAATAACTTCCTTCTGAAAGTAACAAAAGAGTCTCTGCTTTCTGGATGCAGCCCAGAACTTGCCTTTGAAGCAGTCTATCCCTTTGTTCTCAGAGTAGTAATTCAGTTGAGCCCTTTTAATTATGCAGTAAGGAAGTTATCTTAGAATTAGCTGGGGAACTTTTGAGAGAAACTAATTTCCTGCAATTAGGCCAATGGGTACTGGAGTAAATTAATTGGGATGTTAAAAGAAAGTGCACTCTTACATGCAGGACACAAACTAATAAGACTGAGGATTTATTAGTTACACTAGTTACTTCTAAACTTTCATCACGGCCAGAATGGACCAGCAAACATCGTAAGCAGTAGTTGGATGAAATGCCTCTAAGAAGTCTCATTTAATGGCTCTCTTATTAAACTCTTGCACAAGGTTCCCTGCCTTCTCTGATCAGCCTCTCAGTCATTTTTCTCTCTCCCAGCCCTTCCATGGTATCAATTTTATGCCAAAAAGGGATCGTGTCGCTTCTTTCCTTTCTTTGCCGAGAGCTTCACAAAATATCCCTGGCAAACTCGACTGCACTGTGTATCATCTCCCTTTCCTTTTCTCAATAATTCATATTTACCCACATTCACCAACTTCCTCTTTTTTACTCTGCATCGAAGCTCTTTGTTGATCTCTTAACTCCCACTCACCGATCTCCAATTGCTATCACTAATGGTCATTGTTGCTCATAATTAGAATCTCTCTTTCAATAGGCTCCATTTTTTATTGACCCAGCACAGTCATTAAACAGTTGACCAGAGTTGAAAATGCTGAGCTTAACTGGAAATCTGATAACTCTGTTTAATTTTTTATTCTCAAAGAAACTGGCCCTTGTTCAAGATCTCCTCCAGGGCAGGAATGATGCTAACAGTTTCATAGCATAGGAAAGGGCTGCCCATTGCTGGTTGGTGTTTTCTTCCTGATTCTCAACTGTAATTGCTAGAAGAAGCAACAGTGGAATAAAAAGTCTCCCATTTGCAGGACAAGGCTGGGATGATCCATTTTAATCCCTCTCCTTTCTTCCCCCTTTGCTTCCTTCTCATCCTCCTTTTCCCCCAGGGCCACCATCACCACTGCATCTTCACTGTTCTTTTAATTCCTGGTCTGGAGCCCCTGGTTGTGCACCTCTGAGCCCTCCTGCTGCAGTCAAGTGTTCTTCGAGCCCTGAGCTGGACCCTCCTGAGCTTCTCTGCTGCCACCAGCCCAGCAGGCCCTCAGGGTAGCAATTATTGGGATGGCAGGAGGAGCAGAAATCAGTTGTGAATATTCTTTGGAAGGACTGATGCTGAAGCTGAAACTCCAATATTTTGGGCATCTACTGCGAAGAACTAACTCCTTGGAAAAGACCCTGATACTGGGAAAGACTGAAGGTGGGAGGAGAAGGGAACAACAGAGGATGAGATGGTTGGTTGGCATCACCAACTCAATGGACATGAGTCTGAGCAAGCTCCAGGAGGTGGTGATAGACAGGGATGCCTGGCGTGCTGCAGTCCATGGGGTCACAAAAAGTCGGACACGACTGAGCGGCTGAACTGAACTGAGGAGGCGCAGTGGAAGAATGAGGGGAGTCACTGTTGTGAGAGGCTCTGACGCCCCCTGTCCACCCGCTCCTCCACTGCATCCGCAGTAACTCCTCTCCCCTCCTCGGGCAGGGAGGTGCTCTCCTGTGGCTCCTTTTCCCTTCACGGATTTTCTCTGCCTTAATTTAACCCAATTTTCTATTTGGAAGAAAACACGTAAAAGCTAGAGGGAAAGAGGCTGCACACGGGGCACTCTTCCCGCTGAGCCCCCTGGAACAGGTCCCTGGAGGAGGGAAGGTGTGGGGGGACGTGGAAGCCCCAGGATCTCTCGGCATTACCACTGTGTGTTTGGGTGGAAGACAAAACTTACAATTCTGACCCCACCCCCTGAGGACACAGGGGTTTTTTTCCAGGCATTAAAAGAGGGTGATTTCAAGCAGGTTTCAAGGTTTTTGACTGCTGCCATCTTAAAGTAGAGGATTTAAGAAATCCAATGCCACCTGCCCCTCCCTAACCAACAAACCAGACCCCCAGGAGGCTGACAGCTCTGCAGAGGTCCAGGACTTCCCTCCAAGCACTGGCACTTTCAAGGGCACCTTCCACTCTGGTTTATTTGTGTTTGGAAAATGTTGCTGCGTTGATCCATCACCCCCACAAAAGAAAACAACTATAAAAAAAGGAGAAGCTGGCCCTGAGGAGGACAGTGGAGGTGAGATTCAACTTGCACAGGGCATGAACGGAAGAATCACAATCGGCAGGAAGCAGACCAGAAATAAAAATGGATTCCCACCTCCCACTCGCCCGAGTTGAACTTGAAAGGAGATGGAAGTAGCCACAGCTGGGCTGGCACAGCACTGCCCTGACTCTGCCCTTGGCTCTGGCATCTACCTTGTTTGCTCTGAGTCTTGCTCAGCATTGGGCTGGGCACGGGGTGCCCCTGCACCACAGTCAACAGCACACGAACTATGCTTTTAGTTCCCATAACGTGCACTTCGACTCCTCTGCTGGGAAAGAAAGATAAAATTAGAGTATTGAGTGGGATTAGAGATGATCAAACTGAACAATCCTGGCGATGAGGCCATCCTAGACCTTTCAGCCCCAGGCAAGCTGCCTGCTGAGTTGCCCAAGCAAGAGCAGACTGCCCAACATCATAAGCTAATAGTATCATTCATTATTCATTAATTCAAATGTTATCGTCTTAAGTCATTACATATGGCAGTGGTCTGTTGAACAGTGTAAAGCTAACTGACAGACCCCGGTATGTCAGGAGAGGGTTGGTTTTCCCAGGCAGGGTGCACACACACACAAGCGATGCTTTGGAATGCTTACCTAGAGTTCTCACCACTAAGCCTCCTAACTAAGTGTCAGCGTGTTAGGTTGAAACTGTTCCTGAACACTGGGTCATTCCAGATTTGGAAGAGGAAGGTCTGCTCCACGCACTTATTCAGTACGTGGATAACTGCTCTGTCATCTCCCGAGTGATGCTCCCAGGTCACCCTGGGCACTGCTGTTCTGTCTGGGCAGAAGAGGGGAGGAATGAAGGAGCAAATACAGATGGTTAGATCCAGCCAGAAGTGGCCTGCATCCGATTCCCTCACTCTCTATTGGCTGGAATTCAGCTGCCCAGACACACATAACCGTGAGCAAGTCTGGGAAGTGAAAGAAAGAATGACTCTTAGGGGACTGCAGCAGTCTGTCATATCTGGGTGGCATGCAGGGTTTAAATATTATGACCTTAGTGTTATGGCTGTACCACAGAACCTAGGATTCAGGGTTGATGGTGTTCTCAAAGGAGAAAAGTTAGAAAATCAGGCAGTTTTATATCTCACACTTTATCTTTTCCCAGGTGGAAGTGGGGTCAGATAGGGGTAGTGAGATGTTGTTCCGTGCATGAACTGACTTGCAAGGAGGTTGAGGAGCATTCTTGTTTGCAGGAAAGACCACCGAGGCCAAGACTGAATGACACAGGGGCTTCCATGCTAGCTGGCATCCTGGCCTGAACAGAGGGAAGAAAGCCCTGTAAGGGCTTATGAGCAGATAATTTCAGTTCTCTTTCCAAATTACTTAAATAAGAGAGGATCAGAAAGAGGAAGCAGGCCCTTAAAAGCATCACATCCGGGGTCTCACCCGGTGGAGAGGAAATTTTTTAATACTGAGGGCGAGTACCCACATAAAAATAATCAACTGATGTAAGTTATATAAGAAAAACTTCCTCATAATTTGGCATGTTTTAAGAAAGATATATAATGTATTTATTTGATTTTTAGGTGAAGAACAAAAAAGTACAAGTGGTTTGTAATAAATATCATTAACAAAATATGTACTGCAGTTTGATTTTAATGCTAAGTAAGATACACAGACAGAGCAAACGTCTAGAAAGACAGAAAAGTAAAAGACAAAAACAGAGACAAAGAGAGGGAGGGAAGCACAATAAGAGACATAGAAATACATTTCAGCAAAACACATACCCTAACTTGATTTTTCACATTAACTAGGGAACATGGGATGCACACCCAGAAAGATTATGAAGCCAATCTCTATGAACGGTCAATTCTTCCTCAACTCTAGTTCTCGGTCTTCCACAATAGTTTCTATCTGCCTCCTTGAAGTAGATATGGAAACTAAAGACATAATTCAATAGACTGAAGTCATCTCTGAAGCAAAGACTGCATGGGTCATAACATCCCCCTCAAAGAAAAACGCCCTCCAGATACAAAATCCATCTGAAGGGCCTAGGCGTCCCTGTAGTGAACACTAATTGTTTAAGCACTTAATGGTGAGGCCCAGCAAGGTAGCAAGCTTAACCCTAACTTTCGCTTCTCTGACTCTTTCTGAACCCAGCCACTGAAGCAATGTCCCCATCACAGAGACCTGGCCTCTGCAGGCCACAGAAGTGGGCCACCAGGTTCCACAAGGTAAGGCTCTGTTCTGCAGACTGTCATAAACACCCCTGTGGAAGAAATGGGAATTCTATCATCTGTTGGGAAATCATTCAAAAATTCAGTGGACTTCATTACATAAAATGTATCAGTTCGGTTCAGTCGCTCAGTCATGTCTGACTCTTTGTGACCCCATGGACCACAGCACGCCAGGCCTCCCTGTCCATCACCAAATCCTGGAGTTTACCCAAACTCGTATCTGTTGAGTTGGTGATGCCATCCAACCATCTCATCCTCTGTTGTCCCCTTCCCCTCCCACCTTTAATCTTTCCCAGCATCAGGTCTTTTCAAATGAGTCAGCTCTTCACATCAGACAGCCAAAGTATTGGAGTTTCAACTTTAGCATCAGTCCTTCCAATGAACACCCAGGACTGACCTCCTTTAGGATGGACTGGTTGGATCTCCTTGTAGTCCAAGGGACTCTCAAGAGTCTTCTCCAACACCACAGTTCAAAAGCATCAATTCTTCGTGGCTCAGCTTTCTTTATAGTCCAACTCTTACATCCATACATGACTACTGGAAAACCATAGCCTTGACTAGACCTTTGTTAGCAAAGTAATATCTCTGCTTTTTAATATGCTGTCTAGGTTGGTCAGAACTTTCCTTCCAAGGAGTAAGTGTCTTTTAATTTCATGGCTGCAGTCACCATCTGCATAAATAAGTACATTTAAGAAAAATATTGATTAAAATTATTTTTTCTTCTCAATTAAGAGGGAAAGGTTTCTTTTCTCCATTTTCTTGACTAACATCAATGACTCACTTGTCACAAAACTGAAGCTGATGCTTTCCTTCTCTGGAGATTTTCAAGAGAAAAGTTAAAGAGGCAATAAAACCAACTTGGAAAGTGTTGAAATGAAGTGCCATGTAACCCCGGGGCAGGGCGACAAATTACACGTTACCTTTCAACCCTTTGATTCTAGGATTTTTCTGGATGTTCCAAAGAAACAGGCTCAAAGCTTGAAATCATATTCCTAGAAAAGAACAACTTAAGCATTTCTTCTTATTCCCTGAGTATTCTAAAGGGAGAAGAAATGAACTGGTCATTCATTCATTCATTTGTTAGGCATTTTTGAGCACCATAATGGGGACAGAGTGATTAATATGAGTTTAACTGAAGGTCCATTAGCTCTTAAAGCCTCCATCTAGTATTACAGCATTCTTGAGGCTGTCTTACTTTTTCTTGTAAGCATCTTGGTTATATATTGCTTAATAACAGACCATCCAAAACTACAGTGGCTGAAAACAAAAATAATTTTTTATTTTGTTCAGGAATCTATAATTAGGGCAGAAGTCAGTGGAGATGGTTCATCTCTGCTCCAAGTGTCTTCAGCTAGGGCTGGCAGATCCACGTTGAGACAGTGCACTCCACTCACATGCCTGGCAAGCTAATGCTGGTTTTCAACTGGGAGCTTAGCCAGGACTGTGTGTTTTCCCCACCTCTTCTTAGACGTCTCCGTGGGATATTGGGACTTCTTCACAACAAAGTGGCCCTATTTCAAGAGTGACTATTCCAATATGTCTAGAAGAAAGCTGCAAGATTTCTTATGAGCTAATCTCAGAAGTTCCAGAACTTCACTTCTATTAATCAGGTAAATCCACAGAAGACCAGTTCAATTCAAGGGGTGGACAATTAGACTCCTTCTCTCAAAGGGAGCAGTAGCAAAGAATCTGGACTCCTCTTTATCCTACTATAGCAAAATTTGTCCAACAAATTCTTGCTCAGTTTTTTTCCCCCATGGTTTGAAAGAGAGCTTCTTTTATGTGTGTCTGAAGAAAGAATGAACCTCTGAAGACATCCTCTGAGAATAAATAAAGTATCCAGGAGGGCACTGTGGAATTGGCCCAACAGTCTGCTGAGGGTGGTAGAAACTCTGACAGAAAGTAAAACATAAACTCAATTTGAGATTAAAATTCTTCCCATATATTAGTGCATGTGTGTGTGTGTGTTCTAATTTGTTTCATTCGTGTCTGACTCTTTGCAACGCTATGGACTGTAGCCCAGTAGGCTCCTCTGTCCATGGGGATTCTTCAGGCAAGAATACTGGAGTGGGCTGCCATGCCCTCCTCCTGGGGATCTTCAGAGCCAGGGATCGAACACAGGTCTCTTATGTCTCCTGCATTGGCAGGCGAGTTATTTACCACTAGCGCCCCCTGGGAAGCCCATATTAGTGCAGAGTAGTAGTAGTAGTGTTAGTCACTTAGTCATGTCTGACTCTCTTTGACCCCATGAACTGTAGCCTGCCAGGTTCCTCTGTCCATGGAATTCTCCAGGCAAGAATACTGGAGTGGGTTGCCATTCCCTTCTCCAGGGGATCTTCCCAACCCAGGGATCGAACCCTGGTCTCCTGCACTGCAGGCAGATTATCATCCGAGCTACCAGGGAAATCCACATTAGTGCATACTCTTTCATTATTGACTATGGTAGACCTTATTGTCTGATTATCAGAAATTCATTTCCCTTTCCTCTTCTGAGAGAGCCCCAGCATTGTTCAAAATCAACTTTCCTGCAAAGCCATGTGCTTCAGAAAAGTGTGTGCATCCCCAACCCCAGGAGTGAATTAGCAGCAGTTTAAGTCTTGTATCGTCATCTTATTACCCGTGCCGGTAAATGGCTAGACACATGACATACTCCTAGCCTATGAGATGCAGAAGGAAATTCCTCAAAACGCCTCAGAGGAGAATTTTTTACAAGATACAGGAAGAGACAGCTTCTCTTTCATGTCTGAATAGGACACAAGTACTGCCACAACCAACCTGCCGTCATCAGAAGAAGGCTGTAGATGGAACTTCTGGTGTCTTTCCATCTTTCTGAATATCTCCCCACCATATCGCATCCATATATGAAAAGCGTATAGGCATTTGCACTGATTTGATTTTGATCCCAAGACAATCTGTGTTACATATTAAAAGCAACTAGTGAGATGGCTGGGGCTTTCATGGTGTCTTAGTGATAAAGAATCCGCCTGCCATTGCAGGAGACATGGGTTCAATCCCTGGAGAAGGAAATGGCAACCTACTCCAGTATTCTTGCCTGGGAAATCCCACTCACAGAGGAGCCTGGCAGGCTACTGTCCATGGGGTCTCAAAAGAGTCAGACACAACATAGAAACTAAACAACAACAACCAGGACAGAGATGGAATCTCAGTGTGAGAAGGTGTGTTAAATGGTTAGAATAATCAACTTCAACCAATCCAAATTATAGACATCCATGAAAGCTGAAAATGCTAATACACAGTAGATTCTCATTATTCACGGATTCCATATTTGTGAATTCATCTACTCACTAAAATTTACTTGCAACCCCAGTATCAATATCTACCCTGCTTTCACAGTCATCTATGCACACGTACAGAGTGGGGGGGTGGGGTGGATTTTGAGCTGCCTGACATGCGTGTTCCCAGCTGAGGTTGAACAGATAACACCTGCCTTCTTATCTCAGCCCTCCTACAGTAAACAAGTGTCCTTTTCATGGTATATTTAGTGTCACGCTGTTCACATTTTTGTGCTTTTTGCTGGTGATTTCACTGTTTAAAATGCCCCCAAGTATAGTCCTGAAGGGCTGGCTAGTGTTCCTAAGTTCTGGAAAGCTGTGATGAGCCTCACAAGGAAGGTACCTGTGTTAGATAAGCTTCACTCAGGGGTGAATTCTAGTCCTGTTGGCCATGAAATTCAATGTTAATGAATCAACTGTATATTAAATAAGGTGTCTTTAAACAGAAACATACATAAAAAGAGATTATGTATTGATCACTGAAAAAACAAATATGACCAGAGGTTCACAGAGACTTAAGCCTATGTTTCCCTAGAAGCGATGGTTTGGTATTTGCCCATTCAGTGTTTATACAAACTTTATAGAACACAACTACTGTGAATAATGAGAACTGACTATATGTTTATTTCCTATTTGTGGCTGAAGGGAGTGAAACTATAGGAAGTGTGTACACTCTCAGTGCATCCCTCCGTCACAAGATCCAACAATGTCTTGGTTATGAATCCAGGTTGCCTGGAGACCCACAGTGGCAAGGCGTTATGACTAGATGACCTGAGGTAGTTCACTCCACATTCCAACAATCACCAGCAAATATAGCATGCTACAGGGAAAGGCTCACACTTTGCAGTCAACAAGACTACTACAGGAAAGCTTTTCCAATCGCAGAATGTTCTCACAAAATATTATTTACAAACTGGACTTGATTGTTCTTCCAGGTTTCCTTACCTTTGGTGATAAAAACACCCCTGTTAAGGTGTCACTTTGATCTGAGGTCTCCACCATACCTATGACAGACAAGAGGGATGCTGTTGCTAAACCCAAGCATTTGAGCCCAAAGTCTTCAAAGTCTGGGAGGCCAGTTTCCTTCTGAGTCAGTGGTCCAGCTTACTGGCTACAAAGAGCCTGTCCACATGTTCCCCAGCCCATGGTGTATCATCGTCTTCTTCATGTGGTGAGATCTCATTAGCCATGCTAAGTTAGGACCACTGAACCCTACAGCAATCCAGCCAAGACAGGCCACGTCCACCAACGCTGGACTCAGCCAGTGCAGAACCCTGAGGTTACCTCCTCCATCCATGAAAGCCGTGACCAATGGCCTGACAGTGCTCTCCATTGACCCAAAAGGGACATTTGACTCTTAAGCTGCTATTGCTAAGTCACTTCAGTTGTGTCCGACTCTGTGCGACCCCATAGACGGCAGCCCACCAGACTCCCCTGTCCCTGGGATTCTCCAGGCAAGAACACTGGAGTGGGTTGCCATTTCCTTCTCCAATGCATGAAAGTGAAAAGTCAAAGTGAAGTCTCTCAGTTGTGTCTGACTCTTCACAACCCCATGGACTGCAGTCTACCAGGCTCCTCCGCCCATGGGATTTTCCAGGCAAGAGTACTGGAGTGGGGTGCCATTGACTCTTTAGGGTCCCTAACAATTGGCCCACACAGCCGGTGGGAAGCCCTGTGTTATTGGTTGAAGTTTCCTTCTCTGAAAAGCCAATCTTCTCAAACGATTTGCTCCCACTTACTATCTCCCTCTTTTCTCACTCTTTAAGCTGGTTTCAACCTCAACCACACCACCCTGGAGAAGAAAATGGCAACTGACTCCAGTACTCTTACCTGGGAAATCCCATGGACAGGGGAGCCTGGTGGGCTACAGTCCATGGGGTCGCAGGAGTCAGACACGACTTAGTGACTTAACCACCATACCACCTAATACTTCAAAAGCTTTCAGTGGCTTGCTCCATCAGCCATGAACTTTCCAGTCTTAGCAGTCAACTACTCTGAGCAGCACCCAGCTCTCCAAAGACTCCCTCCTCCTCCACAAAGCCTCCTCTTCTCTCTGCATCTGCACTTCCATCTGTCTGTTCCGCTCAGCCTCAGGTACTCTGGCTCTCCCCATGTTCGGTCCGTGCTTGGTCTCCTGGAGACCTGGAGGTAGGCTCTTTTCCCTCCTTCCTCAGTACCGCTCCCAAACAGCTTCAGCGCCACCTGCATCTTCACTGACCACATCATGAGGAAGCCCCCAAATTATAGAAGCAGCCCCAACTTCTCTGAGCCTTGGACTTGTATTTAAATTATAGTGGTGACTAACTCTAATGCAGTAATTCACCTCTGCAAATGGTACCAATCCAAGTGCTTTACCTATGCTAAACTCATTTGGGCCTCACAGGAAACGTATAAGGCTAAGTACCATTGTTATGATCTCCACATGAAAAAACCAGGGGCACAAAATGTTTAAAAAAAATTTCTCAAGGTCACATGGCTGCTAAGAGGTAGTCAGGGTTCAGAGGCCATGCTTTTAATCACTATAAAATACTGCCCTTCAATTTATTTGCATACTAAAAAGTTACTATTTGAATGCCTTATAAAAACTAAACTCAAATATTTCACTGCAAATCTGGTCTTTCTTGAGTATTCCCTATTTTGGAGAATGTCACCACCACCCCAGCATCTATTCTGCTGCTTCCTTATCTGAATGTCCAAATTCAGACCCAAATGAATGGGTCTGATGGGATGTCCAACCTCCAAAGTCCACCCAGTCTACCTCAAAGGTATTTCTCAAATCTGACTTCTCCTCTTCTGTACTATTAAGACCAAGCAACAGTCATGTCAAGCCTGGGCTTTTGCAAGAGTTTTTTAATTGATCTACTGCGTGTACCCAGGACTCCAGACCTTTCTCCCACTGCAGGAAGTGACTTACTAAAACTCAGATTTGGTCGTGTTACGCCTTACTCAAAGTTTCCCAGTGTCCAAACTCTTTCCCAGGCCTGCTCACTGTAGGAGCACCGTTTGTTTCTCTCCAGCTCTCTCCTGCCCCTCACCTCCTCATTCATACGAGGTGTGCTCTTAACCCCCTTCCTGTGGACCTTATTCCTCCCCAAGGCTGTTCCTTCTGCCTGATTCTCACCATTCACTTACCCATCCCCACTCTCCCTAACCTCACTTGATCTGGGAAACTCTTGCTCATGCTTAGGAACATCTTTCAGAAGTCAGCCAGCCTTCTCTGACTTTTTACATGCCTGTAACACATCTCCCCAAGCACTCAGTGTTTCTCCTTTGTAGCTCACTGCACAATTATTAATAAATATTTATTCTGTCATAAGCTCTATAACATCTGTCTTCCTCTTCCTCTCTCATTAGAATATAAGACCCATGATGCAAAGGCTCTTTCTGTCCTGTTTGTCACTATGTCCCCAGAACCCATCCGAGTGTGGGAGGAAGGCTCAGAAGTGTTTTTTCAATGAATAGTTGATGGTTTAGAGCTATATTATGAGCAGCTTAAATGCCAGATTGAGAAGCTGGCACCTACTCAGTGGGTAATAAGAAACCTTAGCTGTGCTTTAAGCGGGGAAATGGTGAGGGTTGAAGTGCCACATTAGGAAATTAGTCTGACAGCACTGTGGGCAGTGAACAGCAGTACACAGGACAGAAGTAGTCCAGTCACGTTGCAGACTAGAGCCTAGACTGGCAGTGATGTTGGAAATAGAAACAAATGAGGGGTCAGAACTAAGAGGTGCTGCAAAGTAAAAATCTGCAGGACCTGGTAACTCAACCCATTGACTAGTTGGAAATAGGTCAGTTTTATTCTGATAACTAGTGGCTGATGGCTGTGTACTAGATGCCTATGATGCGGTCAAATACCAGTGAGAGAGCAGGAGCTTGAAAGGAGAAGAGGACTGTGGGAAGGGTGCTCAAATCCCTGACAAATGCAAACAAATAAGACAGTTACATCTTCAGTAAGCAAATATGCAGACAAATTAAGACAAGGGTAAACAAATAAAATAATTACATTTCAACATAAGACACTCTCCCTATCTAGTATTAAAAAAAAATATCATCTGGGACTTCCCTGGTGATCCAGTGGTTAAGACTCCTCGCTTCCAATGCAGGGGGCACAGGCTTGATTCCTGGATCAAGGAACTATGATCCCACATGCCACATGGCATGGCCAAAAAATAAAAATAAAATAACAATACAAAGAATAAAATAATTTTTTAAAAGGAAATACTTTAAAATAAAAAATGAAAAACTCATCTGTTACTGCTTAAAGAAAGTCAGCCTAAATGGTAGTAACAAATGCCTTTCTGCTTTGTGCATGCTCTGTTCTCATCAATGGACAATGATTTTTTATATCTGACCCTAAAGTTTTTTTAACATAAATTTATCATATTTTAAAATGTTTACTTCCTCTTAAGAGGAACTAAAAAGCCTCTTGATGAAAGTGAAAGAGGAGAGTGAAAAAGTTGGCCTAAAGCTCAACATTCAGAAAATGAAGATCATGACATCTGGTCCCACCACTTCATGGCAAATAGATGGGGAAACAGTGGAAACAGTGTCAGACTTTATTTTTAGGGGGCTCCAAAATCAATGCAGCCATTGATTGCAGCCATGAAATTAAAAGATGCTTACTCCTTGGAAGAAAAGTTATGACCAACCTAGATAGCATATTCAAAAGCAGAGACATTACTTTGCCAGCAAAGGTCCTTCTAGTCAAGGCTATGGTTTTTCCTGTGGTCATGTATGGATGTGGAAGTTGGACTGTGAAGAAAGCTGAGCACCAAAGAATTGATGCTTTTGAACTGTGGTGGTGGAGAAGACTCTTGAGAGTCCCTTGGACTGCAAGGAGCTCCAACCAGTCCATTCTAAAGGAGATCAGTCCTGGGTGTTCATTGGAAGGACTGATGCTAAAGCTAAAACTCCAATACTTTGGCCACCTCATGCAAAGAGTTGACTCATTGGAGAAGACTCTGATGCTGGGAGGGATTAGGGGCAGGAGGAGAAGGGGACAACAGAGGATGAGATGGCTGAATGGCATCACCGACTCGATGGACATGAGTTTGGGTGAACTCCGGGAGTTGGTGATGGACAGGGAGGCCTGGCATGCTGCAATTCATGAGATCTCAAAGAGTTGGACACTACTGAGTGACTGAACTGAACTGATGAAACAAAACTTCATAAGATAGGAAAAAAAGGCATTCCAAGTATTCCCTGACAAAGACAGGCACTCCAAGTGTTCCTTAGGCAAAGACAGGCACTATCAGATAATCTGGCTGCAGTTACAAATACATAAAAATATTTTAACTCACTAATTTGAGTGCTTATACCTTAAAGGCCATTATTTACTTTTAACATTAAAGAGCTTTCCATTACACACACATAATAAATGAATGGAAAGACTGATCAGTCCCTCAGATGAGATGGTTCCACATCTCATAGGCTTTGAGGGTTCCTCCACCCTGCCGCAAATAACCTTGGAAATTTTAAACTTTAATTTTCAGGAGTGGTTCAGTCTTAAGTGAGATATATGTATATATATAAAATGTCAAACTGCATTTCTCATTCCTGGCCTTTTGTACTGAACTTAAAAGACCATGGGAATAAAATGGCACTCAGCACCACATTCTGTAAAAGTATTTTGGGCGCATCATATAATTTCTCAGCCAACAAAAGCTTGTCTGAATCAAAATGCATTGAAAATTCCTTAAAAATGTAACACTCCGTGCAAATCTGCAAGTAAACTCAGCCCTTCCCCCCATTTCCCCATGAGGCTGCCAATGGATGCAAAAGGCAAATCAGAACGGAAGCTAAAATGTGCCCCATTAACCAATTTGTAGTGCATTTACTTACCCAAGCCTCCATGTGGTAACCAGCTTTCCATGTTTGTGTTAGTGACCTTCTTATCTTAAAAATCATGATTTATCTGAAAAAACTTTTAATAAGGTCAGTGGTTACATCAACAAGAGAACAGTATCTGGTCTTGAAATAAGAGGGGGAAAACTCTAAGCAAAGTGCAATTAACGACAAAGCAATAATCCCCTCAAACCAAGAGGAAATGGCTTGAATGAAAACAAATGACTTGAATTTTTAAAAAATAAACCATTTTTAAATTACACAAATGCAATTTCCCACTTTTATTTACTTTGGTCATATTATTTTTCTATTTACATATAAGCAACCAGAGCTTGATGGCTGATAGCATCATGGGAATGAGCAGCAGAGGACAGACAAGTTTCCCGGTACCTGTACAGTCGAAGCTGCTCTCATCTATGTTTATAGGGTTCAGCCTGAGCAACTACTGGAGATTACTATATTACATGAGCTCTTACCTTGATACAGCACTAATTTCATCTTGGCAACAAGTCTGTGAAATCACTACCATGCCCACTTTACACATAAGGAAACTGAGACTCAGAAAGATCAGGTGGTCAGAAGGCTTAGTAGAGAGGTAAGATGTCACATAAACTTTGCTCCTTTGACTCTAGGTCCATTCCCCACATGTTGCTATGTGATTCAGTTCAGTTTAGTTCAGTCACTCAGTCGTGTCCAACTCTACGAATCGCAGCACGCCAGGCCTCCCTGTCCATCACCATCTCCCAGAGTTCACTCAGACTCACGTCCATTGAGTCAGTGATGCCATCCAGCCATCTCATCCTCGGTCGTCCCCTTCTCCTCCTGCCCCCAATCCCTCCCAGCATCAGAGTCTTTTCCAATGAGTCAACTCTTTGCAGGAGGTGGCCAAAGTACTGGAATTTCAGCTTCAGCATCATTCCTTCCAAAGAAATCCCAGGGCTGATCTCCTTCAGAATGGACTGGTTGGAGCTCCTTGCAGTCCAAGGGACTCTCAGGAGTCTTCACCAACACCACGGTTCTATGTGCTATGTGATTAGCACAGATCAAAATGTCTGAAATCCCTGATATTATGCCCAGGGATAAACCTAGACTCTTCAAACCCCATGTTAGTCTGATAGCTAGACCTCTTCCCACCCAATGAGTAGAATTAAGCCTGAAATAAACTCCATCTATGTATCTCTAAAGAGGATACAAAGGAAAATATCCAGATTTCCTTTCATCAACCACCAGCAACAGGCACCAAGTATTTTAACAGTTTGTAATTTTTTAAGTGTCCTTTCCCCTCTTGACTTGCCTGACTTACCTTCACAACTAGCTGCAGCCAGAACTGATGGAAGCAGTAGGTGTGGGGTCAGGCTGACCCTTCAAAGACACCTCACCTGGGGGGCCATTCCCAGCACCCCACTGTTTGGCAGCACCAAGTTCGACCCACAAAACTCTTATGCCCAGACTTGTCCAGCCACACCATAGAGCCTCTACCCTCAGTCATTAAAGGCTACTGTTAAACACTACCTACTGTTTACTCATTTACTTCATTCATTCAACAAATATTGAGTTGCAGAAAACCAACTATGTATCAGGCACTGTGACAGATATTGGAAAATAAGGCAGAGTTACTCAGAGGGAGGAGTTTAGATAACAAATGTTTTGATGTGTGTTAAGGGGTATGGTAGAGAAGAATGGTGTCTATAGAAGGGACGCCTAACATAGATTTAGGAGGTCAGAGGTTTCCTGAAAGAAGGAAGGGATGTTTAAATAAAACTATTAAGGGTGGGGCAGTCAGTCAAAGGAAGACCCCACTATGTGCTGAGCATGTTCTGATATTAATTATTCTAAAGTTGTTATCTCTATCTGATATATGGGGAACTCAGGCTCCAAGGGATCCCATGATTAACGAGACAGCTAGTCTCAGAATTCAAATCTAGCTCTGCAAACCCCAAGCCCATGTTTCATTAACTTTTCACTGCTCTGCAAGCAAAACACCTTCCCAAGCAAAACACCTGGGCCCTAGAGGAACCCAGGAATATGAATCAGTACTTGTCCAAGATCTCCCACTGTGCACAGTTCATCTCCTTAGAGACTTGCAAGAAAGGTTTTGGTGCCAGCTGCTATTTGGGCTGCTGGGTAAGGCACTACAGCAAGGATGCTGGAGCAGAGCTGGGGCAGGATCTGGGGAGGCTCTGTTCAGCATGTGCCCGTCCTGAACCAGGGGGAGCCCTGGAGTACACTGCGGTCATGATCCACCCATGAGCATCTCCATGCCTCTGTTTTTCAAAGCCATATATCCTTCGGTATCAAAATAGATGTTATACAGCTTGATCAGCTGTCTTCTTCCCCAAATCTAATACCCAGAAACACTGGGATGTTTTCACTAATCCTTTCCACTGTGAATAGAAGAGGACTTGACTCCATTAGAGATTTCAGAAGAAAGTACTACAGGCCCTGATGGGTCATGATAAGACCATGGAGATCACAAGGATAAAACTTTAGTACAGATTCCTGCGTGGGCTACTTGGACTTAGTGGGCAAACCCATCATCTGGCTGAGCAAATTCTGATGCATTATTCAAAGAACAGTCTCATCATCTGCCAGCTGTACCTTCACCAGAAAATTCAGCTTTGATGAAGGAAAATCTCGCAAAGCTCCAGAGCTCTCGTTTGGAAAATCAGTTTTCATTAGTGAGACGTGGCTATTAATAGGCATCCGGCTAGGCCTAAAATCTGGTCCGTATCATCTTGCTCTCCCATGCTGCCTTTACTTATCACAGATTACAGCGAACATGTCAGCTAACTGGGATTTCTGGTGAGTTATCTGTCAAGTGATTGAGGTCATTTTCTGTTCAGTGAGACCTCCGAGGTGCTGGGGTACCACTGTGTCCTATGGATAACCCCCTCTTTAAAGCAACTGCTCACAGTGCTCACAGTCACAGACCAACACCGTCATCTCTCTGACAAGCCTCATTCTGAGCCAGGCGTGGGCTCTGGGAGGGAATCCTCCATTGCAAGACTGTCTACACCAGCAGAGCAGTGACGTGGTTCTCTGGCTTCCTCTGTCCTCCCCCACCTTGTCAGCCTTTGCTCCTCATATTCCCAGGACCTAAACTGCTTCCAGCTGCCCATAACCTCTTTATCAGGGTGTTCACCATGGGGAGAAGAGGTCTCCGTAAATTGGTGCCTTCTCTGTAGGACTTCGAGGCCCTCCAAGTCAGTCCTCATCTCATTCCCTGTTCTGTTTTCCTCAAGGAGGTCACTTCAAGAAGGCTGAAATCAATTTGCCTCTAATGTTTGAAAATGATTAAAATCACAGTAACTAATAAGAGTAAAATAAATGTCATTGAAATGTCAGTAGATTTAATCCGTCGAGAAGATGCTTCTATTTTAAGGAAGACTTCATCAACTAAAGGAAGATAGCAACCTGGGGAGATATAATTGAGCAGGGTGTCCGTCATCCACTCCTCTACTGTGTCAAAACTCCAGGGGAAACTTGATCAGCAGTCCACACTGACACCAGCAATATACCTGGTCCACCACTGGGCTTGCCTCAACATTGACAGTGACATCCACAGGAGTCAATTTTCTCCCGTGCCTACGCAAGACTTAACTGTGTGCCATCCGGAGACACAGGAGTGATGAGAATTTTGTTACTACAACATTTGTTTATTCAACCTTCACTGAACATGTCTCATGTCAAGCCAAGAGAGCCTCCATGAAATGCACTACTTTGTATTCTAGATTAAAAGGTATAAATAAGGACAGTGCAGCATGGACGATGCCCTCTTAGTAGCACAGAAACATATACAGTACCAGATGTAAAAGTAGATAGCCAGTGGGAACCTGCTGTGTGATGCAGGGAGCACAAATCCAGTGCTCTGTGACAACCTAGTCGGGTGGGATGCGGTGGGAGGTAGGAGGGAGGGTCAAGAGGGAAGGGACATACATATACCTATGGCTGATTCATGCTGATGTACGGCAGAAACCAACAGAATAATATAAAGCAACTATCCTCCAAGTAAAAATAAATTTAAATTCTAGAAAAAAGAGATGCTCTCCTTACAAGAGTCACACACAAGGGACCTATGGGAGCAGATTTACAAGACTAATATCCTCCCAGTGATGGACGCAGAGGGCAGAATATGTGCAGATGCTTGCAGGGTGAGAGGGCAGGGCCAGGAGGGAGTGGAAGGGTACCTTCTGAGTGGAAGGTACCCAGCCTTTATCTGCAGACATGCTCCTGATTTTCCTGCACTTGGAAATGTGGCCCTAGGAACATGGCCAGATAATCTGCCCTGTAGAAGTCAGTGAAGAATTAAGCCAAATGTAAGACAACTGACAGAGCTGATAGACTGAATGAAGTACCGCAGTAGAGTAAGGAGCAAAACAACTGGCCTGAGCACGCACATTGGCTCTGCCACTGTTAGCTCTGTTATTTGAGACAATTTATTTAAATTCTCAGGACCTCAGTTTCCTTATCTGTACAGTGGTGAGAAAGTAGGCATCTCATAAAGTTGCCTTAAATATGCAATTATAGTGGTAGGAGACGTGAAGCCCTTGATCCCAAAGAAATAGTCTCACAGTAGCCCCCTTGTTTCTTGATCTCCTCTCCAGTCTTCTCTCTCTATCTGGAGAATCTAAGTAGAAATGACTGCTCCCAATCACAGCAGTAGGACCCAGCATCCAGGCCTGAGAACTCAGAGAAACCATGGAAAAGTGGACACAGTTCAGTTCAGTTCAGTCCAGTTCAATTCAGTCGGTCAGTCGTGTCCGACTCTTTGCGACCCCGTGAACTGCAGCACGCCAGGCCTCCCTGTCCATCACCAACTCCCGGAGTTCACTCAGACTCACGTCCATCGAGTCTGTGATGCCATCCAGCCGTCTCATGCTCTGTCATCCCCTTCTCCTCCTGCCCCCAATCCCTCCCAGCATCAGAGTCTTTTCCAATGAGTCAACTCTTCACAGGAGGTGGCCAAAGTACTGGAGCTTCAGCTTTAGCATCATTCCTTCCAAAGAAATCCCAGGGCTGATCTCCTTCAGAATGGACTGGTTGGACCTCCTTGCAGTCCAAGGGACTCTCAAGAGTCTTCTCCAACACCACAGTTCAAAAGCATCAATTCTTCAGCACTCAGCCTTCTTCACAGTCCAATTCTCACATCCATATATGACCAGTGGGAAAACCATAGCCTTGACTAGATGGACCTTAGTCGGCAAAGTAATGTCTCTGCTTTTGAATATGCTATCTAGGCTAGTCATAACTTTTCTTCCAAGGAGTAAGCGTTTTTTTAATTTCATGGCTGCAATCACCATCTGCATTGATTTTGGAGCCCAAAAAAATAACGTCTGACACTGTTTCCACTGTTTCCCCATCTATTTCCCGTGAAGTGATGGGACCGGATGTCATGATCTTCATTTTCTGAATGTTGAGTTTAGGCCAACTTTTTCACTCTCCACTTTCACTTTCATCAAGAAAGGGGATATCATTTTTGAGAGGACAGACCTGTGTGCCCTAAATCTATTCAAAGGACCCAGGCACGTTTTGTTGTTGTTGTTTGACTGATTTATTATGATCCTCAACCTGGACTTTAGCCCCTGTATCCCTCCTCTTGCTAGTCTTCCAACACTTTTCTGTCACCAATTCCTAGAGCCTTTACCAGCTACCAATCTGTCTCTCCAGTTAACACACTGAGAGACAACCAACTAAAGGCAAAATCCAAGGATGTGTCATAAACACAGCTGGGACGCGGGGGGGAACAAGACAAGCTTAGCCACCTCCACACTCCTCCTGGGGATCAGCTCTGACTGTTGCACCAGGGTCCTTGCAGACTTGGAGGACAGTGCTGTCCTGGCCAAGTTCCAGAACTGCAAGAAAGACTTTCAAAGGCATCAGGTTTATCCTTTGCCCCCAGACACAAGACTGCCTAAATACTAAAGAAAGAAATATGTCTAGTTATTAAAAAGGCCTTCATCTCTTATGAAAAATCTCAAACAGATTTTTTAATTCTCTTTACTGCTTCCCCAACTCAAGCAACACATGCAGATTGACCTCAACCAGCTCTGAGTGACAAGCGGAGAAAACAAAGCAGAAAAGAGAAGGGGAGGAAATGTGTCCAATTAAACCAGTAAGATTTAATTGCCCATGTGGAGTTAAGAGGGACAAGGGTGATATCAGAGGACAGCTGGAGGTGGGAATATCTGCACGTCTTGGGGGCTGGGAAGGCCCTGCGGCGATTTAACCCATTTGTTTAAGCCTCGGGCTTTGCTGATATTAATACCAGTTTAACTCCCCTGTTAAATACCAGCTAGATTGCTCTCGTGGGAGACCAGAAACAAAGCAGTAACCTCCATTTATACATGCATTCATTGGGCACCTACTGTGTGCCGAGGGGATATCCAGGCTCTCATCACGTTGAACTCCTCAGTAAGTCAGCTGGACATCTGAAGGTTATGGCCCTTTATAAGAGCAACCCCCGTGGTCTGAAACACCCCCTTCAGCCTGACTGTGAGTGCTTGCAACCTCAGGATTCAGAGTCTGCTTCATCTCTTTTCACTGCAGCCATCAACACAGGCTGGGCAGCTGGAGATGCTTGATAAGTTCTATCTGACCCATAATCTAGAAGGCGTGGGCTTCCCAGGTGGCTCAGTGGCAAAGAATCCACCTGCAATGCAGGAGACCCGTGTGCATTCCCTGAAGTCAGGAAGATCCTCCAGAAAAGGAAATGGCAACCCACTTCAGTATTCTTGTCTGGGAAATCCCATGGACAGAGGAGCCTGGCAGGTTACAGTCCATGGGGTCACCAAAGAGTCAGACATGACTGAGAGACTGAGCATACACACACACACACACATACACACACACTAGAAGGCAAGTTCTTGACTTCAGGATGACATTTAAGCCACTAAAAGGAAACTTCTTCCAAAAGGCCTATTTTATAGAGTGGATTTCAAAAGACTGCCTATGTTCTCAGAGTAAGCAATCTGACATGATAAAGGCCATGTTCAGAGTGTCCTTAAAACGCGGGCACACATGGTACAGGACACGAACAGACTCCAAGCTCGCGATTGCTTTGTTTTAACCTTGGCAGCCCTGCAGCTTGGCTCCCACATTCAAAGGGATGATGTATTTTCCCATATTTATTATTTGCACTGGACTACTGAGGAAAAAAGCAGGGCAGCAGGCCGATGTGTCTCAGTGTGCCTGCCAGGAATAACAGAGAGGCCTTGCACCAGTGCCTCATTAGCTTATGGAAAACAGTTCCCTAAGGAAACTGCGGGGTGTAAATAAATTTAAAACATTTCAGCCTTTTGAGGCCTGCCGATGCCAAATTTGTAAAACAGTGGTGGCTCAAGAACGCTGTAACATTCTGTTGCACGTCTCATAAATTTAGCAGAAGTTCTATAGTCTGTTAATAAGCAAAATAAGTTGATACCACAGACGTACATTTTTTACTGAAATATGCATTACTTTGTTATTTATAAGAAGCAAAAGTATAGCTGGTAGGGTAAATTCAGTCTAAAAGAACAGGATAATTCTAGAGATAGTCAGGCATATACCTTCCTCACTCAGGGACCTGTTAAAGGAAATCTCCTCTGTAGATGCTGACCCATGCCTGAGTATATGGCCAAAACTGGCTATAGCTTCATGTATTATCCAAGCTTCAAACATGATATTAGAGAGTATTATACATGAGGGGAACAGGTGAAGCTTAAACCTAAACCTCTGATAGAATAGTTCTGTTAACCATTAACAAGACATGCAAAGAAAGTGGTATCTCTAAGTCAAAGACAGCTTTTGGTCTAATCCTTCTATTTAACAGACAAGATCCCTGAGACCCACAGAAGCAAAGCAATTTGCCAGAGTCACTCTGCAAGACAGGGGCATAGCTAAGAAAGCATGTTTCTCTCTGTCCACTGCTCACAAGACTAACAGGATCAGGGCTGCACAGCACTCCGCAGCCTGCCTGGCACATTGGGAACACTTGACAAAGGCTGGTTGTGACTGTCACTGTTACCATTATCATTATTTCTGCTGCCCTGCCATGCTAAGTTATACAGCTTATTTTTATCTCTTGACCAACAGTCATGACTTGAGAAGCTCAAAGTAGGATTAGTTTCACATCTACTATCAGTAGTAGCAGTAGCTTCACATCAGCTGCTGCTGCTGCTGCTAAGTCACTTCAGTCGTGTCCAACTCTGTGCGACCCCATAGACGGCAGCCCATGAGGCTCCCCCATCCCTGGGATTATCCAGGCAAGAACACTGGAGTGGGTTGCCATTTCCTTCTCCAATGCATGAAAGTGAAAAGTGGAAGTGAAGTCGTTCAGTTGTGTCCGACTCTTAGTGACCCCATGGACTGTGGCCCACCAGGCTCCTCCGTCCATGGGATTTTCCAGGCAAGAGTGCTGGAGTGGGGTGCCATTGCTTTCTCCAAGTTTCACATCTACTATCTACTATTTAACATGTTGTATTAGCTCAGTGTCCCTCATTAGATGATCCTCCCCAATATTAGTTCCTGGCTCCAAGAAACCCCACACACTCTCAGTTTCACTTAATAAGCATAACATGTTGTTTCCGACTAAATCATGATCTATTCCTTGAGTACCAACAGACTAAATTTTATCAAGGCAGGAAGCACACCTACTTTTCCATCATTGTAGCCTCAAACTCTGTGCATAGTAGGTGCTCAATAAATAGTTAATAGTTGTGGTGTTAGATGTTGGGGTTGTTGCTGTTGTTGTTGAGTTGCTAAGTCATGTCTGACTCTTTTGACACCTCATTGACTGTAGCCTACAAGGCTCCTCTGTATATGGGATTTCCCAGGCAGGAACACTGAAGTGGGTTGCCATTTCCTCCTCCAGGAGATCTTTCTAATCCAAGGATCAAACCTGTATCTCCTGCATTGGCAGATGGGTTCTTTACCACTGAGCCATCAGGGAAATCCAGATGGTAGGAACCCAGAAGCAAATAAGCCATGATATCTCTCCTTCAGGTTTCACAGTCTGATGAGGCTAATCCTTCTTGAACCTATTTCAGTTTTCAGCCCATATCTTCCCTGTATGTCACTGAGCCCATGCATTTACCTCTTCATAATATAATCCAAATTCCTAATAATCCAAGAATAACCCTCAAGCAAGATTTTATCCAAGATTTGTCAAAAATAATAACCCCCCAAAATAATGCACCATTGGGCTGCAGAGCAAAAGAAAGCTATGTAGCACAGGTTAAATAATTTAAAGGCTATATAAATTTTTAAAGAAGCCAGAGGAAACTAACCTAAATGTAATTCAAATCAGATAAAATAAACCTCTCAGAAGAATTATGTTCTAAGAAGCTACTTGATCTATACCTAAGTTGGATAGATCTTCTAAGCACGTGACAGAAGAGCAAAGGTCTCAGCCAAAGTTTATGAACCAGAATATGCAAACAAAGGCCAAGATTTAACACCTGGTTACAGGCTGAGGCCAGTCCCAGGAAGGGAGCAGCTGGGCAGGCTAGAGGTGTACAGCCAAGGTCCCAACTCATGAGGGACTCTCCAGTGGGTCTTAACAGTGCTTTTCAAATATTAATGTAGACCAGAAGCCCCTGGAGGGCTTGTAAAAACATACATAGCTGGCCACCCTCAAAGTTTCTTGGGGGAGAACCTGAGGGTTGACATTTCCAACACATTTCCCGGCGATGCTGGGGCTACTGGTCCAGGAACCCTTAGTTTAGAGAAAGCACAGCACATGGATCCCAACACATATGGACATAAAGAATCAGCATCAACAACCTACAGGGCATGTACCGTGTTTGCCTTTTAGAAGTTCCTTGAGCCAATCACCAATTACGTATGCTATCCATCTGAGTGGCTCTTGAGCCAAAGGAGAAGACGAAAGAAGTAAGTAGTCATTCCAGCTAATGGGACACAATGTAGGAAATAGCCTGACGTGGAAACAACCCCCTCCCCAAAAAAAAGCTCCTGAAATAGAGAAGAATCAGAACCAGAGTCAAAAGCGCGTGAGTAGAAGAACTTGACAAGAAAGGGAAAAGTTGAGAGGAGAAATTGCACCTCTGGAGTAGTGCCAAGGAACTGGCGCTCCCCCAGACTGGATCCAGACCTTGTAACAGCCCCGTTTACTGAGCACTTACTGTTATTCCAGTCTCTGTCCTAGAGGTTATACACGTCTCTCTGAAACCTCGCAACATCCTCCAGGTAGGTGCCGTCTCTTATACAGATATAGAAACAAAGGCACAAGATGAAATGATATCGCCACAGCAGCTAGTAATTGCTGGCTTTAGGATTCAAACTCATGTCTGTCTGACCCCCAGGCTTCACTCTTATCCCCCAAGTCATCTGCTTTCCTATTCCCTTTCTCTAAAAATGAAACCCCAAAGGAAAAGGAACTGCGGGAAACCACAAAAGGCAGCATATGGCTAGAAAGAGGTAAGGCGCACAGAGCAAGAGGGAGTCGAGTGTGTGTAGAGGCTCAGGCTTCAGGTCTGAGACGAGATAGATCTGCATCCGATCTGTGCTTCTCCACTAAGGAGCTATGTGGTCTTGGGCAGATCACATAATCTGATCCCAATTTACTTATCTGTATAATAGGGATATTAATATCTACCTTCTAGAGTTATTAGAAGTAACATGGATTTTCACATTAGAATTTCTAATTTTTACATCAAAACTTTAGATATTTTTACATTGGAACTAGCATATTTTAGGGCATCTCCTCGCAAGTTGTAGGTGTACAAAAGTGAAGTTCGCAACGGTGATTTGGCGGAGACCTCCATAGTTGAGGAGCTAGAAAGAGAACCTCTAACAGCTTTAACAAGTTTCAAATATCCAGGTTTGAATCAAGCCGACATCCAGTACAAAGGAACCTGCTGCTCTGAGTTAACCAACAGGGGATGTGGAAAACAGAGAGGTATCTGAAGAATAGAAGTGAACAACTTCTAATCCTCATTTTCAAAACTGAAATAAATATATATTCCGGAAATTCTAGACTTTTAAGCTTATGGTTGGACCTGTACAAGTCCGGTACTTGGTCACCACGATGAAGCATTTCTCCATAATTTAGAGATAAGACAAACAAGGCTTCCCTCTGAGGGTTATCTAATAAAGTCAACATATAACGCTGGAGTCGAGGTTCAGTTCAGTTCAGTCGCTCAGTAGTATCCAACTCTTTGCGACGCCATGAATCGCAGCACGCCAGGCCTCCCTGTCCATCACCATCTCCCGGAGTTCACTCAGACTCACATCCATTGAGTCCATGATGCCATCCAGCCATCTCATCCTGGGTCATCCCTTTCTCCTCCTGCCCCCAATCTCTCCCAGCATCAGAGTCTTTTCCAATGAGTCAACTCTTCGCATGAGGTGTCCAAAGTACCGGAGCTTCAGCTTTAGCATCATTCCTTCCAAAGAAATCCCAGGGTTGATCTCCTTCAGAACGGACTGGTTGGATCTCCTTGCAGTCCAAGGGACCCTCAAGAGTCTTCTCCAACACCACAGTTCAAACGCATCAATTCTTTGGCGCTCAGCCTTCTTCACAGTCCAACTCTCACATCCATACATGACCACCGAGATTAGAAGTATTCAAAGCGACCTTGAGGAGATAGACTGGCCCAAAGGTTCCAATAGATTCTCCTGGAACCTAATGGAAGACATTTACAGAACCAAAGGCAGAACATACAGGGGAGAGGGATAAGAAACAAGACAGAATAAGCAGGAACAGTGGGCAGTAACTCTTCCTTACTCAGAAGAAACTGCTGTGGTCCAAGTACATGGACCACAAACTCCTTGAAGACGGGAACTGTTCCTGTTCACCTGAGCATCTCCGGATCCAGCACAGTGCCAAGCACAAAGTAGCAACTCAGGACAAGAGAGCCCCACTGTACTCACTCTGGGAAGCCAGGACTATTATGACAGTTTTCACAAAGGAGTTCCCTGTGCTCTGCTCTGACATGTCATTTGAAAACGTTCCCCAGTTCTCCATGACCCATACTCTGAAGACCCAAGTCCCTCTTGGCCTGATACTCCAGCCCCATTCTATTTTCCTTTCCAGTTTGGTTTTCCATTCCTTTTTTTTTTTTTTTCTCCCCTAAGTCCTTTTTCTTTTTCCCTAAGTAAACTCGCCGAAGATCTGATGCTTTCGAACTGTGGTATTGGAGAAGACTCTTGAGAGTCCCTTGGACTGCAAAGAGATCCAACCAGTCCATTTTGAAGAAGATCAGCCCTGGGATTTCTTTGGAGGGAATGATGCTGAAGCTGAAACTCCAGTACTTTGGCCACCTCATGCGAAGAGTTGACTCATTGGAAAAGACTCTGATGCTGGGAGGGACTGGAGACAGGAAGAGAAGGGGACGACAGAGGATGAGATGGCTGAGTGGCATCACTGACTCAATGGACGTGAGTCTGAGTGAACTCTGGGAGTTGGTGATGGACAGGGAGGCCTGGCATGCTGCAATCCATGGAGTCACAAAGAGTCAGACACGACTGAGCGATTGAACTGAACTGAACTGAACAACTCTCTACTCCTGCCAAACTGATCTACTTGTGCCCCCAACCAAGTAGCCTTATATTCTCTTCACTCCGTGTTTCCCTACATTATTTGTCTCAGCCATAATTGCTCCCTCTGCTTCTCCACACCTTCCAAGATCCTATCTCTAGAAACCTCCGCTGACCATCTCAGGAGAACTTTCCATCTCCCACTTTCAAACTCTCTGAGCTCTTGTTTCTCTACCATTCATTCAGCATTCACCAAATACCACCTTGTGTTGACATTTATGTTTTTTCAAATGACTGTGTCTTACCTCCCCAGATGAACCACAAACATCACATCTTATTCATCACTGCATCCTACCTCAGACCCTGCACAGAGTTAGCACTTAATAAATGTTTGTTGGTGCTGCTAACGGTGAAAAACAAATGCTGCTGTGGTAATTCTGAAGCATCTGACATGCCCAATCCGCCCACATGCTAATGTCATTGCTTCCACCGTAGGTAAACAATGTCGCTTCCACCGTAGGTAAACAATGTCTCTTCCACCAGCAGTTTCCACTGGTTCCACCCTGTGCCCTGAGTAAGTGGGGACAAAGGGAGACACTTGTTATTTGTCTCAGACTGGTTGGGAATCTCCAGACTGTCAGAGACTCGTGGGCTTTCGTATCTCCAGTAACCATCTCTTTAGACCTGCTTCTGCTTATCAACCAGCTATAGGGATCTTCTAAAAATCATTTAACATCCCTGGGCCTCTGTAAATGTCTGTCCTTCCAACATAGGGTTGTCATTAAGATAAATGAGACAATAGAACTCAAAATACTCTGAAAAGTCTAAAGCTCTGTGAACCAAGAAGAGTTTTAAGTAACCAACTTAGCCCTTTCATCCCTCTAGGACATCACTTAGCTTGGTACCTTGGTAACTTAACCCCTTGAAAGAACTTTGGGGTACCTTGAACTTACCCCCTTTTCTTAGAAGTTAGTTTTGTTTTTGTTTTAATCAGAGAAAGACTAAAGCATTAGAGAGAAACTGGCTCAGAGAGAAATACTTGGGCAGGAAGGTATCTTAAGAGTTCATTGTGGGGAGGGAGGTGGGAGGGGGGTTCATGTTTGGGAACACATATATACCCATGCTGGATTCATGTCAATGTATGGCAAAACCAATACAGTATTGTAAAGTAAAATAAAGTAAAAATAAAAATTAAAAAAAAAATTAAAGAAAAGAAACTGTTCTCAGATGAAAAAAAAAAAAGAGTTCATTGGATTGTTCCTTTTCCTCTATGGCCTAATTCTGAGTTTATACATGCTGAAAGGTGCTTCTTTTCTTACAAATGCTTCAAAGAATAGCCCTGAGAAAGCAACAGGGATTACTTAAACATGCAAGACATCTGAGAACAAAAGGTCGGGTAGGCTTGGGGAACCTCAGTCCCTCCAGATTCCTCCAGCTCCACGGGCCATGGGTAGATGGGCTGATTACACAGCATCCATCAACTGGCAGGCACAGAGGAGACAAGAGAAAGCCACCTCCCTAGAATCCCTGGTAGCTGCTTCTTCTACTAAGAGATCGCTTTCTCTAATAGATGAGAATGCCCCAAAGAAAAGTTCTTTCTCCTCTCCAGGATCTCTGATTACAGCACTGATGAATAAGCCCAGACAAGCTCACTTAAGTTACCCTCAGACATCTGAGTGCTTACTGTGTGTCCAACAGGGCCATATGCCCAACCAAGCTTTGGGTTTCTGTATGTGACTGGAAGGGCCTGATGTTTGGCATACTGCAGCTGGAAAGCACTTTGGCCAAAACCTTTGTGCTTGCTCCAGTGCAGTTCCCATTAACAGAGGTTCTTCTTTGATATCAATCCATCCCCACCAGTTCACGCTGCTAATTAAATCAGGGCTTTCTTATGGACAGGTGCACAGATGATCATAGAAGCACACGAGACGTGGACAAGAAGGTACAGAAAATATAACAAGACCTTTCCCTGCCCCATCACTGCATGACAAAAACCACTGGGAAGCTGGTCTTGGCCATCTCAGGCTGCCATTACAAAATACCACAGACTGGGTGACTTAACAGAAATTTCTTTTCTCATAGTTCTGGAGGCTGGAAGTCCAAGATCAAGGGGGCAGTCTAGCTGAAAGAATGAGAGCTCTCTCTTGGGATTGAAGCAAAGGAGAAAGCAAGCTTTCTGGGGTTTCTTCTCATAAGGGCACTGATCCAACCATGAGAGCCCCACCCTCACAACATTACCTAAACCTACCAAAGGCCCCATCTCTAAAACCCCATCAAATAATGCTGAAGTAGGCTAGCACTTCAACATTAATTTAGAGGAGACCCAAGCATTCAACCTACAACAGAGCCCCAAAGAAAGTCCAGAGCAATTCTCCATGCTACAAAAATCAGCAAGTCCCACCTCTGTTACTTCCCCAAAGATGATAGCCTACAACCTGCAATTCCATTGGCTTCCAAATCTTTGAGTGAATCAAGAGTGGTGGACCCTGAATCTGGGTCCTGAGCCCCTGCCCTCAGCCTTATTCCTTCACTGATTTTATAGTTTTAGAGGTTGATAAATTGTAAAATATTGTGTGCAAACATTAGCATAATATCCCACATAGTTTTGTTTTTACACAAATACCAAAATACTAAGTTAAACAAAAATGAAAATAAAGGTACAAAAAGGGACGTCCCTGGTGGTCCAGTGGTTAAGAATCTGCCTTGCAATGCAGGGTTTGATCCCTGGTCAAGGAACTAAGATCCTATGTGCTCTGGGGCAACTAAGCCCTAGTGTCACAACTACTGAGCCTGCACACTCTGGAGCCCACGTGCCAGTACTAGAGAAAAGCCCGCATGCCACAAAGACTCGACATAGCCAAGTAAATTTTTTTTAATAAAAATAAAGGTACAAAAACCTGATGGGCCTCTCCCATATCCTGTTTCTGCCCAAGGGGCTCCTTAGTCTGAATCTCTCTCCAGAACGTGCTCTCATGTATAGGCATGATATCAAAACACTTACCAACCAACCAGCCATCCAGATAGCACTCAGCAAAAGACTGAGTGGGGTTCTAGAGACTCCTACTGTGTCCAGACCATTTACCAACCAGGACTGAAGCTTCCCCACATTTAAGCAACCAGAACAGTCATACATCTGTGTACTGAGCCCTTGGCCAGCTGGTGCACAAGCTTACAATTGAAAAGTTCTTCCCTAGGATTCGTGCTCAGGTTCAGAGACTCCACTTCAGCACTCAGTCCCCTCAGCAGCAGCCCATCCCATTTCTCCCTTGTCTTTCTTGGATGTTATCTGCCTATTATACAACATAGTAAACTCCATTGAGAACTCCACCCTACTGTTTCACCCACTGCCCACAAGGCTCAATCCTGTGCTTTTACACATAATCGGATATCAAGAAACACTAAATAAACCCTCTCCTGAGCTTTTGGAGCCACGCAGATGATCTGGACATCACTGCCATATAGACATGTGTTGTGGACTGAATGTTCATGTCTCTACAAAATTCATATGCTGAAGACCTAACCCTCAGTGCACCAACAGGTGAAGATGGGACTTCTAAGGAATTAACTTAGTTTAAATGAGTTTAAATGAGGTCACAAGGGTGGGACCCTGATCAGACAAGATTAGTGTCCTTATAAAAAGAGACACCAAAAAGAGCTTGATCTGTCTCTCTGCTCTGCTTCACACACACACACACACACACACACACACACACACACACATACACACACACACACACATACGGGTCATATGAGCACCCAATAAGATGCAGACACCTATAAGAAAAAGAAAAAGCCTTGGAATGAAACCTACCTTTTCCAGGACCTTGATCTTGGCCTTTTAGCCTCTAGAACTATGAAAAATGACCTTCTTCTGTTCAGGCCACCAGTCTGTGGTACTCTGTCATGGCAGCCCAAGATAACAATACGACATGACATGCCCATTTTTTCATCCTCACAACCACCCTATGAGGTTGGTGTTGTCATCTCCACATAAAATGTATGAAAATCAAGGTTTAGAGAGGCCACCGCATATGTCTGTGTCTCAGAGGCAGTAAATCCAAATAGGCTCAAGTCTCCAACAGACAGCAAAGCCCATGTTCTTAACCACTAGGCTAGACTGCCTTCTAGAAGTGCCTCACGATAGAAATCACCATCCTCACTGACACGGTGACAACAGCTAATGTACACGGAGTCCTTACATGCTGAGGTACCGCTACGCACTTCTCATTTAAACTCACTTCATTCTTGCAACAACACTTTGAGGCAGATATAAACGTGCTCAATTCCAATTCCAGTTCAGTTGCTCAGTCATGTCCAACTTTTTGCAACCCCATGAACCACAGCACGCCAGGCCTCCTTGTCCATCACCAACTCCCAGAGTCTACCCAAACCCATGTCTGTTGAGTCGGTGGTGCTATCCAACCATCTCATCCTCTGTCGTCCCCTTCTCCTCCTTCCCTCAACATTTCCCAGCATCAGGGTCTTTTCAAATGAGTCAGCTCTTAGCATGAGGTCGCTAAAGTATTAGAGTTTCAGCCTCAACATCAGTCCTTCCAATGAACACCCACGACCGATATCCTTTAGGATGGACTGATTGGATCTCCTTGCAGTCCAAGGGACTCTCAAGAGTCTTCTCCAACACCACAGTTCAAAACCATCAGTTCTTCAGTGCTCAGCTTTCTTTATAGTCCAACTCTCACATCCATACATAACTACTGGAAAAACCATAGCTAGATGACTAGATGACTAGATGGACCTTTGTTGGCAAAGTAATGTCTCTGCTTTTTAATATGCTGTCTAGGTTGGTCACAACTTTCCTTCCAAAGAGTAAGTGTCTTTTACTAAGTAGCACCTAATAAGGAAGCCAGGGACACCCAACTCCCCTCGTCTCTCACTTCTACCAGTCTTCTGCTTTCTCCCTCCTTTCTCCTTGTAGCCACCTTCACCAAACATATATGGTGAATCATATGCCATTTTGTTGGGTTGGGTGTGACTCTCCGAATGGTCTTGAGTTCTTTCTGGGACAGGGCAGGGTGTGCCCTGACTTTTCTTCTTCCAATCCACAAAACGGCAGGATGTTGGAGCCCCACTAGTTCACAAGGACAATGTCTGGAAAAAAGCCAGACAACATGCCTTCTGCTGGTAGTTTCTTGTTTTCTGTCTATTCACAGGCAGCCCACAGCCTGGGACTGAGGGAGCAAATCACATCCAGGCACACGCCAAGGAACAAGTCCAAGCCTGCTTTGCTGGCAGAGCAGCAGCCCCCACCCTGCCCTCCTCACAGCTCTAGCAGCCTGAACCAGCAGTTGGCATCACGCTTCCCTTCTTGGTTCCTCTGAAGGCACATGTGGACCAGTGCACCACCATCCACCTTCCTGGCCTCCTCCAGGATATAAACAGAAGGTGCTGGATCCTTTTTCACTGGGGACAGAAAATCAAGCCCTGCCTTCAAGGCTGACTCTCTCCCAAAGCTCCTAGAACAGACCGCATCTCCCCTAGATGCCCAGGCCTCCTGGGGTGGCTGCATCTCTCTGCAAGGCTTCGGGGTAGAAGCTGACATCACGACATGCCCGAAGCATGAAGTCGTAACTGGGCCATGATCCAAGAAAATGTCTTTCTTCCCCACTGGACCCCCTGAAGTGTCTACGTACCCTCTAAGAGAGGTTTTGTGATGCTGAGCACACCATTTCCTGCCACCTCCCGGATCTCCCACTGGGAAACCTGCAAGGGTAAGATGGCTGCTCCCAACAGCAGCTCCACCCTCGAGGCTGTGGCTGCCGGGAATGGGGGCTGGGAGAGTGTGTGGATTTTTTTTTTTTGAAAGGAGGACACTTCCTGTTTCAGAGCTTGTTACACCAACATTATCCAGGGTGGTTTTCTTGATTTGTGTAAAGTAACACTGTTGCTGTTCCCTTCTCCTTTCTAAAAAAGTTTTATCCGGGTATAGTTGATTTGCAGTGCTGTGTTAGTTTCAAGCATAGAGCAAAGTGAATCAGTTAGACACATACACATCCCCACTTCTCTTTTTACATTCTTTTCCTGTATAGGCCGGTACAGAGCACTGAGGAGACTTCCCTGTAGGATGCAGCGGGTTCTTATTAGTTATTTACTCTATATACAGTAGTGCGGATAGTGTTGACCCCAATATCCCCCTTTATCTCTCCCTTCCTTATCCCCTGGTAACCATAAGTTTGTTTTCTACATCTATGACTCTACTTATGTTTTGTAAATAACTTCACTTCCACCCTTTTTTTTTTCAGTTTTCACATATAACTGATATCATATGGTATTTGTCTTTCTGTGTCTGACTCACTTTACTCAGTATGACAATCTCTAGGTTCATCCATGTGGCTGCCAATGGCATCCCTTTGTTCTTTTTATGACTGAGTAATATGCCATTACATATATATGTATCACATCTTTACCCGTTCCTCTGTTGATGGATATTTAGGTTACTTCCATACTACTTTCTGTCGTGGTATTTCTAAAGACCTCTCCGACAGTCCCCAAAGTATCTTCTGCTATGGATGGTCAGCTCTGTCCACGCCAAGTGCAGTCAGGACCCACCTGGGTTCACAAGAGGGGTTCTGGAGAGCCCCAGCTGACTCAGATCTTTCCTCCTGCAGGAAATTCCCACCATTCAGTTGTTCCTTTAGGCAGGGAAGCCAATCAGAACAAATTTAAGAGCCAGAACTTGTCACCATTATCAAAAAGGGCCTTGATTATTTTTTTTCTAACTGATCATTTTTTTCTAGCTTGTGTCAAGGGTCTGAAGTTTACACACTACTGTTCCAGTGTGAAAACTGTTGATTCTTTTATTTTCCTACATCTGAACTGAGCCTGCTCAAAAGTTCCCATTCCCAGGCTGAGTAGAAAAACATTATAAGGCAGTTTCGTTGGTGGTAAATATTTTCTCAGAGTTCGAGGTCACTTTCGGGACTTTCTTTCCTCCAAGGATCTCCCCTGCCCCTTCTCCATCCTAACATGGCATGTGAGTGTGAGGTGATGTTGCTGTATCCTCAAGGTGCTGAGAGGAGGGGTGCCTGTGACACTCTGCTGAGCTCTGGGTTGCCTCCCAGTTCCTGGACATCAGCCTGTCTACTGAAAACTCTTCTGAAGGACCAGCCTGTCTACTGAAAACTCTTCTGAAGGACCAGCCTGTCTGCTGAAAACTCTTCTGAAGGACCAGCCTGTCTGCTGAAAACTCTTCTGCAGGACCAGACTGTCTGCTGAAAACTCTTCTGAAGCGCCAGAAACTGGTGATATATCTGCTCTTTTTCCTTAACCAGGACAGGCCCCAGGCACCCCCACTGGCTGAATCAGCCATACCTTGCTCTTCAGTGTCCCAGAGTGCCACCGTCACTTCTTTTCTGAGTGCCTGCTAAAGGCACAGAATCCAACCACATCTCTCACAGATCCAAGCCACATGGTGCGCTGCCTGGAATACTTGCAGCAGCTACTCTGCAGTCTCCAGGCCTCCACCCTGGCCACCCACAAGCTGTTTTCAACACAACAGCAGAGTGACATTCTTGAAACAAAATTCAAGTCCTATCCATCCTTTGCTCAAAAACCTCCAGCTGCTTTCATTTCACCCAGAGTAAAAGCCAAAATGTGAGGGACACCCGCTCCCTCCGACTTCACCCCTCCCCACCAACACGCTCACATCCCTCTCACTCCATTCATCACACTGGCCTCCTCGCAGAGTCCAACTTAGGGATGAGAGAGAAAGGATGGAGAAGGGGCAGAAGAGAGAATCAGACAGGAAAAGGGTATGGACGGAAGGGTCAGAAGCTGGGGGAAGGCAAGCGTGTCTGCAGGTGGCCCCGTGGCTGGCAGACAGAGACCGGCACGGAGCTGGTTCCTCTGCCCCGGTCACTCTGTCCCACGTCCAGCTGTCCAGATGCCTGTGTCCTTCATGCCTGGGTTCACCCTCCCGCTCCAAGTGGTCTCCTCTGCCAACTTAATGCTACAATCTGCTTCCTGCCACCTCCAGCCTCCTGAGGCCCCACGCCCTGTTCTGCATTTCCATTTTTCCACGGCACTTATTGCCGAGCAGAGTCTTTAAACTACCCATGTATTGTGTCTGTTCGCATATCTGCCTTCCTCACTCCCTCACCCCACCTCATTCCTCCAGAGCGAGGGTCCTTGTTTGTTCACCAGGGCATCTCAAGTGCTTAGAATAAGGCCTGACATAGTTCAGTTCAGTTCAGTTCAGTCGCTCAGTCGTGTTCGACTCTGCGACCCCATGAACCGCAGCACACCAGGCCTCCCTGTCCATCACCAGTTCCCAGAGTTTACTCAAACTCATGTCAATTGAGTCGGTGATGCCATCCAACCATGATTTTTCAATGAGCAAGGAAATCTTCCAGATCCTTTCCATCCATACAGCTGGAGGAGAGACCTCAGGCCCTTTTCCTGCTGATATGCTCTGTTGGGCTACCGTTCCCACTGCAGACACCCGCCCCCCATTGTAGGGCACCCCCCATTGTAGGGCACCCCCATTATAGGGCACCCCCCATTGTGGGGCACCCCCCATTGTACAGCACCCCCCCACACTGTAGGGCAGAATGTTTTGGAATTTCAGAGGCGCTTTGGAAACCCAGGATCTCCTCTGTTTTGGCTTCTCCTTCAGCCTCTCCAGCATTTCTGCTCTCTCCCTGTTCACCATTCCCTCGCCTCCCCATCACAGGTGGAGGGACTTCTTTTTCATCAGTTCCTTTTTCTCTCTGTGTATGCCTTCGGTTCTAACCCACTAAGCTTTAGTCCTAACATGTAGCGGGAGTTGGAGAATTCAGGACTTCTTTTTCTCTCTCAAGAAAGCCAGGATTTCTGGGCTATCATCTCTTTATGGTCCCAAAGTCACACCGCCACTTGCCTGTTTGAGGCAGTTCCTGCTCTCTCGCTCTCTGGGACATCTGTCATGGGGCATTCAGCCCATCATGGCCAGAAGAGGTGCAGGTAAGGGGACAGGCTGATCTGTGAGGGCATGGCTCACTGGCTCCCCAAATCTACTCTCTCCTCTGCTGGTGTTAGAGAATTGTACCTGAGCACAAGGCTGCCAAAGGAAAACACATTTCTTAGCATCCTTTATGCATCATGTCTGTACACATGAAAAAAATATGTATGCATATATAAATATTAAACATAAACACATTTTAAAATATTTTTCAGCCATTAAAAATAAACAAACCCTGCCTTTTGCAACAACATGAATGGACCTTGAGGAAGTTATGCAAAACGAAACAAGTCAGACAGAGAAAGACTAATATTGTATATTCTCACTTCTATATGGAACCTTAAAAAGCTGAACTCATAAAAACAGAGAGTAGAACGATGGTTTCTGGGGGACTGGAGGGGTGGGGGACATGGGGAAATGCTGGTCAAAGTATACAAACTTCTGGCCATAAGATGAATAAGTTCTGGTGGCTAGCCCTGAGGTTAGCCCTCAGTGAGTGTTTATTAAGAAGGCAAACATAAGAGGGAGGGATAAATTGGGAGACTGGGATTGACATACACACACTACTATATAGAAAAATAGATAATTAATAAGAACCTGCTGTATAGCACAGAGAGAGAGAACTCTACTCAATACTCTGCAACAGCCTATATGGGGAAGGAATCTGGAAAAAAAAAAAAGAATGGAGGTATGTATATGGATACCTGGTTCACTTTGCTGTACACCTAAAACTAATACAACATTGTAAATCAACTATACTCCAGTAACTTTTCTAAAAGACAAACAAATATAAATAGAATATTTTTCTCACTAGAGAAAAGTCTTCCCAAATGTAGAAGACCATAAACAATGCAATGCAATCAGAGGTAAACAAACACAACTTGAGCCTTCCCCTTCTACGTGTCAAATCTGACCAGTGTTCTCTACATCTTCATACTGTCCCTGACAGAGCATCTCATCTAACAGGTAGGAGGAAATGACCTTCCTCTGTGATGTCAGTCTCACAGCCTGTGCATTCCCTTAAGAACCCATTGTCCATGAATTTAACTGCATGCTTCTTGGGTCTAATTAATAGGAACAACTAATTAGGCTTTCAAGAAAGCTGGACTTCCGGACTATCATCTCTTTATGGTCCCAAAGACACACGGTCTGCAGCACCGTGAAACTCTAGCATGTTTCTTAGGTCTATCCAAGGTGTCACGCTAAAGCTCCCAGCACAGTCCTTAGTCTTACTTGGTTTTATAAAAGTTTACTCCTCTGCTCCTTCAGCCTTGGCCTTGCAGACTAAAGAGTCTTAGTCTTCACAGTCACGCTTCTGCCGGCCCTGGATGGTTCCACTGTTCTTCCCCAGGTAAGAAGAGAGGTTGCTGGCTTTTCCTGGAACATCAACACAAAGTTTTTGAGAAAAATTGCCAGCAGCCTGTCTCTCCCCACCCACACATCTCTGCAAAGTGAGTTTTACTCCCTCCCAATCCCATTTCATCCCCTCCTTCTGCCACATACCCTAAGCTAACCTCATATAACCCATCGTCCACAGGTTCCATCATTTTCCAGCATCTGCCCCTTTAGTGTGTATGAATGTAGTTTCCCTAGGACAGCACCACAAAAGTGAGGCAGAAATAAGAGGGGCTCTGAGTCCCCAAGAGAGCCTTGAGGTCAGCCAGGAGAGGAAAGGTGAATAGGAGACACCAAAGAAAAGGAGAAATAAGATCTACTATCCCTTCAAACACCTGCTGAGTGCCAGGTGCTATGGTAAATAATTTCATGCAAACATTTCATTTAGCCCCTTCCCTCCCAGACAAATATTATTAATTCCATTTTCAAAGGAGAAAACTGGTTCCAAGTGACTTTTCATGAGGTCAACTCAGTCAACAAAAATTGGAAGTGCTCCAGGCACAGGCACAATGGAATTATTAAGGCACAGCACCCATCTTTAGTAGACACAACTCACTAGGACTGATTAGTAGATGAAATAAAAACCATCTAAATAGCTGGTGCCATGCACACGCCTCTACACCTGCTTTTCCTGGAACCAGCCCTAATAAACATGACTCCATGGTGTACATCTGATGGCTCCTCTGATGAACAGTGTTTAGCTGGAAGACAGAATGGTTATTCTCTCTTTTGTACCAGCTAGAGGGAGCCCCAGGCAGACACAGAGCATGAGCAGTGGTCAGAGCAAGATGAAACAGAGCCTGGCTTAGTAAATAAACACCACCTGCAGAGGTGATACTCCTACCTCTGTCCTCCCAACACTTCCCAGTACAGTTCTCCCCAAAATTTCTAAAAACCACTTACCGGAAGGCCTCACACGTCATAGTGAACACTGTGCTTCAAGGTAAATTACTGGCTCTCTGAACTGGAGAGATATGCTTACCAAACTCAAGAAAATACTTGAAGACAAGAATGGATGTGCGCTTCCATGTGGCTGGCCCACACGAAGGCTGGAAACAGGCCAACAGATAAAGAGGTCATTGTCATCAAGATTTACACTTACCCAGCAGGGGCAGAAATGCTGCAAGAGTTATGTGACTCACCGAAGTTCAAGGTTAACTGATACATCATAAGAACATAAAACCAGGAAGGTGACCGTTAAACACAGCATTCATCTTCTTGGGCCTGAAAGCCATTCTGCAGACTGTCCCATTAAATGCCTTTTCATTATTACAACTGGCCTTCCTAAAAGATCTGGGCAACTAATAGCCTTCCACTGGCAAGACAGACTCAGGGAAAGTGAATATTTTCCCCTTTATGCTGAAGCCACTTATTTAAATTTTTTTAAAAAGTTATACTGAAGTCACTTATTTAAAAATAAACAAAGCCAACTAAAGGAAATTCTTACTTGAAAGCCAGGATACTGGTGCTTTAGCAACATACAACCACAAAACCAAGTTCCTTATAACTGGGCCATGCTGCCCACAGACTCCTGCTCGTCCAGCGCCCGGCTGGTGATCTGTGCCCTGGAACATGTCCTGTGTCTCCTACAGTTAGGTGATGCATATCCCATAAAGAGAAAAGTGAAAATGACTGATGAATTTTTCTAAAGTTCAATCATTTTGCAAGGATCAGGATACCAATAGATGTCTCCTAAACCTTCAGAGGCGATCCTGTAAAGGAAGCAGACATTGGAAGAGGAGAAAACAAAAATCTATTCTTATGAAAATGTCAAGGAAATCTTGAAGGTCTCCTTTGGTGTAACCCTCTCCTCTGAGGACTTACAGTGCCTGCAGATAGCTGAACACACAGCAAATTACCAGTGGTTGCCCAACTGTTATCCCCAATCAACTTTCTCTCTCACTCATTCCCACTATAAAAGCTGAGGAAAAATAGCACTTGCTTTCCAAGCCTCTATTGCAGCTAGATTGGTCATGTGACCACTTCTGACTAGTAAGAAACATAGAAACATCTACTGGGAAGCATCTGAGAAAAATTTTTCTCCCTAATGGGAAGAAGGGGGCTCATTTTGCTCTCAAGTTGAGGGTTCAGTTATCTTACAACCATAAGGGGCCGATCAGAAGAATTCTGTGCCAGCGTCAGAATCCTAGAATTGTTCAGCCAGACCTAGAACCACCTGCCTACAAACCTCTTAGTAAATAAACAATAAAACATTCTTTTGGTTAAGTCACCACTTGTGGGCTTTCATGTTATTTGCAGCCAAAAGCATCCAACAGACTACAATGAGCATACAGTGTTCTCACTCCAAGCAGGATTTGGTACTTCAATGCAGCCCCTAAAAGTAAATCCTATTCTGCCAAGCATCAGTGCAGATTTTTGCTGAAAATCATAAGGAAATCTGAAGAAGAGGTTCCATTCACATGCTACCCAGTGCAGTTTAATGTAAATCCAGAATCAATCAATTGGTTTCCCTTCCAAGTCCCACTTTGTGCCCAGTTGCCTTAGTTCCTCTGGACATTTATCCCATGCAGATTTCACAGTCCTGCTATCTTCAGATTGGAAATTCCCAATTCTCAACACCTTTTTTTCATCTCTGGCAATTTAGCTCCCTCCTGGATTTTCCAATCGTGAGTTCTTACACCTGTAACTCTACTTGGTAAACAAAGGACACAACTTAGTAGGATCTGTCCTCTTTGATGGACACAGTCTGTGGATAGCGAGTAATCTACAAAAGACTCTCTTCCACTGCCAGAGTTCGATTGGCTAACTGAGAAGAAGGGAAAAGAAAGGAAGAGAAAGGGGTGAAGAAAAGAGAAGGAAACAGAAAGAAATAAAGCTTCCTTTACTTTCCCTCATTGCTTCCTCTTCTACCATTAACCCCCTTGTCCACCTCTCCCCACCCCCCACCCCCCAAAAAAACAATTCCTTCTATTCTCTCTTCAACTTTCTGCTTTTTGGATCTCCTTCCATTAACTGAAAAAAAAATTTTTTTAAGAACAACCTATACTGCTCATTTCCCTTTTCTTGCTTCTCATCCACATCCTCATCTGACCCGTGGCTTCAGCCTCCCATCACAGCACTAGAATGGCTTGGGCAGAGTCCACAGACTTTGGTGCCCAGATGACCCACTCAAATGAAATTAAAGTGCCGTCATGACAGTGTGGTCCTCTTTCATTTTGATGTGGTTTCTATTACACACTGGCTTCATAAGAAATCTTTGGGCCATAGTTCAATTTAAAAGCCCACAAACTGAAAGGCTTTTAATCCCCCATTATCACCAAGACACACACACTCTCCAGAGTCCCTGTGTCCCTGTAAGACACTCTGCCCAACATCCACCCAGGACTCTTGTAGGTGGAAACCAACACCAAAATGATGGAAAGTACAAACTATGGGGGCCAGCAGTGGTGACGATGAGCAAACAGGCAAATGGCTTTGAGGTTTTCTGAGATACTTGCTGCTCTTTGCTCCACAGGTAAGCTAAATATGTTCTGGAGAGATGGTTTCCAGCAGTTTCTCACCTGACCAAAGTCAGGGGTACCAATGCTATGATCTCCTCTGCAGGACAGAAAAGTAAACCCTGAGCTTCAAGAAATTTTGCCATTCTTTTTATATTCTTTCTAAAAACATGAAATGGTTTTTTTTTTTCCCCCCCCCAAGTTCCAGAGGTTTCCTATCCATTTGGGGCTAAAAGTTGAAAACCCAGAACCTGGTTCTATCCCTCAAAATCACCACTGACTGTCTATGGCCAGAAGAATGCACGAGGCAGCTGGGCTTCCTTCCCTGGGCTGAGGAAGGGTGCTTCAGGATGGGGGCCTGGAATTTGGAGTGTTGTTTTGTCTCATGATTGTAAATGGCATGAAATTGAATCATGCAGAAAGGAGGAGGAGGGAGGAGCCAGGCGGGCCCTTGTCTCGCGGCAGCAGCAGCATGGCTGAGCTCACAGCTAAACGCCTTTTCCATCCCCCGAGGTCTCAGCTTGATCGGGTGACATATTGCTGGCCTCCTCTTAGCCCAGCCATCACTTTTGACTCAGTTCTTGTCAGGCATCATGAGGCCAAGGAAAAGGCTGGAGGAGTAAATCAGGCATCTGTTTATTCAAGTGTTTTTTGTTCAGGTTTTTTTTTTTTTTCCTGTGCACTGTGTTCTTTCCCAGCCCTACTCATAGAAGGAGCAGCCCTGCCATTAAACCTGGTGGCAGCAGCTGCTTCAGAGGACAGGCGTCTTAAACAGAGTCCAGAAGAGGCCGATCACCTGCCTGCCTGTCTGCGTAGGTTTCATTCCGATGGTGTTTGCTAAATGCAAGCTGCCTTGGAGGGCACACGTGACTCACATGTACATATGACGGGAATTCCCCAGAAGACACATCTTGAATCTCATCACTGTGTACATTACAGAGCTGTTTTCCCACCCACGTATGTGGGATGTGGAGGGGGTCCTGCTTTCTCACTATGAATAATTAAAAAGGAAAAAGAAAAGTGCTGGGGACACAGCACTTCACCCTAGAGCTAGAATGAAAGGCGCATTTGCTTTCATCACTATCGCACTCATTCTTCCACTGGCACACACCAGGCCTTCGAAGCCTGTCCAGGCCCCCTTTCCTGAGCCAACACTGCCTCCTAGGAAGGTCCTAGAAATTATCAGGTGGAGCTGGTTCCTGTCTTTACAGCTGAGTCAGTCCCAATGCCAACTCTCTACCTTATGAGAATAACAGTTCAGTAAAATTATCACATCCTGTGAGCCCCCTAGTCTAGACCGCAAGCTACATGAGGACAGAGACTGTGTCTTATTCATCTTCTCTGCTCAGCCTCTTTCTTGTACATAAGAGTCACTCTGTAAGTATTACTTGAAACACATTGGCTATTTTTTTTTAATTAAATGGGTTGCATTCTCATTTTTTCTATTCACCAAGCGAAGTCCTTGCTATCACCTCCTCTCATACCTTCAGGAGTCTCAATCAAAGCATTCAGGATTTCTCCAAAAAATTGTCTAGGTTTCTCTAAGCCAGCCCTGGTTTACCACTGTCATTTTTAACATCCAGCATTTTTTTTTCTTTCATTTCCAAAGTATCTCAGTTTAAGAAATTACACAGTCATCTGTGTCAGTTTGGCCCACTGAGAAGCAGACACCAAGAAGAGATTACATGGACAAGGACTGTATTAGGGGAAATAGTTTTTAAGAGATGAAATGGGGAGGGAGTTAGGGAAAGCTGGGGGAGCTGGAGATTGCCAGGCAAGTCCCAAGAGGGAGAGATGGGTAGAAGCCTCCCAAGTTGCCAGCAGTCTAAGGAGGGTTTGGCAAGGTAGTCAGAAACCCTGGAGCCAAAGTTGACCATCAGAGGAAAAGCAGGCCTCCCCAGAACGGGCCTGCCTCAGTCTTCCTAGCAAGTTCAGCCTCAGGCTGGAAACAGCCTATGAAATCATGACCTTGACACAAATGTAGAGATGGATTTCAGAGTTAAAGTTCTTGGTCAATTACCCTCCTGTGATTGATAATCTATGAAGCAGGCACATTCACAAGGCAGCCCCATCACTCTACTTGGGAAAAGGAACCCTGATCATCTTCATGTTAAGAAGCTGCGGCCATGCTTCTTGCCCTCCCCTCAGCCAGATGAAGTTCCAAGCTTTGAAATAACAGCAACCATCTTCCAGGTGGTCAGAAGCACCCAAGCTAAGTTAAGCTATGATCCACCCTCTCCTACCACAACCAGGCCTGGAAGTGACCAGAAGATAAGAGCTACAACAGGGCAGAAGTGTCATCACATGTTGGCAAGTGACTCTTTTATTTTCTCAATTTTTTTGTTTTTTAAACTTTTTATTTTGCATTGGGGTACAGCCGATTAATGATGTGATAGTTTCAGGTGAACAGTAAAGGGGCTCAGCCATACATACACATGAATCCATCCTCCCCCAGACTTCCCTCCCACCCAGGCTGCCACACGACATTGAGCAGAGTTCCAAGTGCTATATATTAGTGCTTTATTGGTTATCCATTTTAAATATAGCAGTGTGTCCATGCCCATCCCCAACTCCCTAACTATCCCTTCACCTATCCTTCTGCCCAGCAGCCATCACTTCCTTCTCTAAGTCTGAGTCTCTTTCTATTTGTAAGTTAATTTGTATCATTTCTTTTTAGATTCACATGTACATAAATAGCCCAACTCCTGCACCTTTAGCCCAACTCGGTGGGTTCTAGAACACTAACTTTTAAGTTGGCCAATTTTCCCCGTTTGGCCTGTCTGAAGACAGTTTTGTTGTCCCAATCTGGGGAAAGGAAGTGCTACAAACATCTATGGATAGAGACCGGGGATGTGCTAAACATCCTATTAGGTTCAGGACAACCCCCACAACAAACAATTATCCAGCCCAAAATGTCAGTGGTGAGAAGCTGCTCTGGAGGAAGACACTGAACACTAGGCTCCAGTCGCCCAGCCCCAGCAGCTCGCTCACTACGGTGCTCTGACTAGCTGCCCCATCTTCCTGCCCTCCTCTCTTACAGTGTTTTCCTTGACCTCCCAAACTACCTGCACTTGAATCCTTAACTCAGGATATTCCCTTGGGTGAAAACAAAACTAAGATACTGAGTTTCAGATATGTCTTCAGTTCCTGATTCCAGTGCTACCTAAGACGCCAACGATTTATGCCAATAGTGAGAGTTAGTCAACTATACTGTTTTAGAATGATCACTGTCAACCTACAAGACCATTCTCCCTTATAACAGCAATTGCAGGTTCAAGGGGTTATCAAAATCACCCTCTGCTTCAGCTGACTGGATAAATCAGACTAGACCTGCTCTCTTTATGCAGCTTTTTTTCCATTTAAGGACACACTGCATTCTCTCATCCAAATCTCTATTGAGACTGGAGTGACCAACCATCCTAGTTTTCCCAGGACTATCCTGGTTTTAACAATTTAAGTCCCACTTCCCAGGAAATCCTTCAGTCCCAGGTAAACCAGACAGTGGCTCCACTAATTAAGATTCACCATGCAAAGGGTTTCGGTCTTAGAAGCTTTCCTAGCTAGTGGGAATTCCAGGCTCCATTTGAAATCAATATGAATATTCTTGTGGGTCCAAAACATCAGGAAAAAGGGGCAGGGTAGAAATGAGTGACTGGATCCAGGCACATTCCCCAAGCTCATAACATTACTGAACACCGGATTGACAGGCTGGTTGGACTGACAGACATCCCCCGGGGCCACATGGAGCCTCTCGTCAGTGAGATATCCCAGCTTGGTGGTGAGATCATGCCTAGAAAGACTTCTGAAAATGCGAACTGCTGAGAGCCATCATTAATTATATATTAGAGGGCACTCAGGCAGGCAAGCTGGCATGCACAGCCAAAGGAAAACCTCAGCAGTCAGAGGTTGGAATTAGAGATTGCCTCATGTTGTGACTGACTTCGGCCACCTCCAATAAAGGGGTGTAGCCCGAAGGACTGTCAGCCTCGGGAGCTTCAAGATCACAGCATGACAATCTTGTGCTTGGGGAACACGGTGATTTCTTGGAGAGAGACTCAGAGACACCACACAGATCATAAAAATAAAACCAATAGTCCTTCAAATCTCAAGTCCAAGAGAATCAAGTATTACCCTGCATTCTGGAGGTGCATGGGAAAGTCTTATCCTCAGGGAGCTCAAAATCTGGCCATAGAATCAAACAAAAAGAGCACAGTATGATGTACAAGTAGCTACCAATAGCCAAGGGCAATAGACAAGTTCTCTAGGAGGTTGTGACATTCATTTCTGCTACAAGTGTTTGTTGAGCATTATAGAGCTTTAGGCACTATGTCAGATGCTACAAATCCAGAAGGGGAGAAGCCAGGTATATCTCTGATCTTATGAAGCTCATATTCTACCAGACATGAAACTTCTGATGATGTAATTACATAATGAACACTTGGTAAACAAATGAAGCAGAATAAGAGCCATAATATTTGAGCAAAAACAATCTGGGGCTTCAAACGATCAGCAAGTCAGTGTTGTCATAATTCAGGTGGACACCAGGGAGGAGGATTACAGGGGATAGGAACCCGTAACCAGTCAGAGACCCTCAAGAGCCAAGTGACCCTGTCAGGAACCGACTCAACTAAAGAAGCTGAGTTGAGCTTCTCCTGCTGGAGAAGGCAGCAGGGTGGTCCAGCAGTAACTGCCAGAAGAAAGGGGTTAGCCACCAGGAAGGCAGACTAACTAGGTCTCAGTCTGAAAGGGCCGCTTAACCTCCAAGGCTGAGTAAAATCAGTTAAGGGATGTTTGGCCTGCTGTGGGAACTGCCTGGTAACCATACCTGCCACGTGCTGGCCTCACCTTCCTCCTTCATCCAGTCACTCCAGCAGTAGCTGCTGAGACTCCCCACTCTGTGCCAATCACTGTGCTGGAGGCTGGGTTCATACTGTGATGAAGGAGACATAATGTCTGTCCCCAAAGGAATGCTGTCTAGTGGGGGAGCTGGACAAGTCAATAAGAAGTTATGCTGTGTGTGACAAAGCTATAAGGGGCAAGCAGAGAATGCCAAGCGTGTTCCTCCCCCTGCTAACACATTCTACTCAAATCCTGTCCTACCTGACTAATCATGGTTCTCTCACTTTGCCTGCTACGGATGCCATTTCTTCCCATAATGTTTTATTCACGCTGTTAACAGGTGTGCGGCGTTTCCTCCTCCTCCCGCATCATCTCGCTGAGTCATTCTCACCTTGCACAATCCTCCAATCCACATGTCCTGTCTTCTCCTTTGCTCTGCCATGGTGCATATGGCAACCCCCTGCCAGAATGCTTAACACACTCTAAGGCAATTTTTAACTCATGTATCTTTCTTCTCTACTCGACATGAGAAAAGAACCCATCCATGCATCCAATTTGTGCTGTTTCCCAATTTATTCATTCAGCACAGTACTGAAGGTTTCCAAGTGAAAGAATGAATACATGAATATAATGGGATGATCAAAAAATGCAACTTCTGGGAACCAAAAGCAAGAGTAGATATATATATATATATGTATGACTTATACACTTTGTTGTACAACAAGAAACTGACACAACATTGTAAAACAACTATACTCCAATTTTAAAAAAATTAAAACTAACTTAAAAAAAAAGGAATGAGGCATGGGGTTGATAATTCTGAACAAACATAGGCAAAGATGACTGTGTCCTTTGGCAGAATTTTTTCTCAACAGTTTTTTCCTTTACTCTGGTGTTTTTAAGCAAAGAATTGCACATACTTAATGTGTACAATTTAACGAGTTTGGACATACACAAACAGCCATGATACCATCACCACAGGTCATAGGTATACCCAACAATTTCCAGAGAGAAAGCTGACCAAACTGGGCCACTCAACCCCAGAGTTGGTCTTTTGAGCCACTCAGACATTTAGAGCCAGTCATACTATATTAATCAGTGATATTTACAGTTCTCAGGTGCATTCCACCTGTTCAAGAATATGAATACCTTTTTGCATGCATAGGTACACATGACCTGCTATTTAGCCTTTTAGTCAGAAAGAAAAAAAAAATACATTTGTTCACTCAGAACCACAGAGAATAAGACCCTGAAGCTCTCTGTAGTTTAACATCTGGAATTCATCACCATATGCTATTCAAAAAGCCTGGATCGGGGAGATAGGATAAGCCTTAAAACTTCTACAAACACTGAAGGGGGCTGAGGCAGGGTAGATTACAAACCCACCTTCAACTTAATTTTGCTCCTGGACAACTAGTTTGCAGGTCGAGTGGCATTTACTAACAGAACTAAGGTTGACAACAGCATTAAAAACACATTGAGTTAGAAGCAAAAGGCTGTGGAAAACTGAAAATCTTTGAGAAAAATCCAGGTGCTTCTCAATATATGGCTTATTTTAGAACTTAAAATGTTTGGTTTGGTTTTTTAAACGGTTTCTCATTATCTACAACAGGTATCTTAACCACACTTTACCCGGGAGGAATGAGGGTGGTGTTCTTAGGACAATCCAGCTCCTTGCCCTGTGCCATGTGAACTGCGTTCTCTGTCCCTCAGGAGTTCTACAATCTCAGTGAGCTTGTAAGTTGTGGGTCCTTCACCAGGCAGACTGCCCTGGTCTGAGCACCGTTCTTAGTGGGTATCTGTGCCCCAGGTGAGAACTTAAGTCACCTTGACAGCCACCCTGGAAAGGAAGTCTTCCTACCATGGAAGAGCCAGCTGGGGACCAAGAGGGTGAGGAAGCCTGCAAAAGAGTCAAGAGTCGTGAAAGGGAATCACAGGTCAGAGAATGAGAACCAAGAAGAGTGGACTCTGCAGTCAGAGCTGAGATTCAATCCTAGCCCTGTTTTTACTTTGTTCGTTTGGTTGGTTTTTTGTTTGTTTTGAGCTGGGTTGCTTTATCTATCTGAGCCTTAGTCTCCTCACTTTTAAAATGGTAAGAGTAAGAGTATCTATCTAATTAAATTGTTGGGGATATAAGTATTCAGTTATGTAAAATGTCTAGAATGGAGCCAGACTATCTGTAAACTTCAATAAATGAGTGTCATTATGCATTCAATAGTGTCCAAATTCCTACCTGTCATGAGTCTTCAGTTACAGTCTCTTGAGGACAGGGAACATGGGCATTTATGATCCGGCCTGTACACAGCCCCCTAGATTTGAAGATTTTGAATACTGATTGCAGATACCAAAAATGTCAAAACTAGAAAAAACTTGATAAATTGTCTAGGCTGAGTGCTTTCCAAAATTTTCTTTCAGACCCATAACTTGTCCTTCAAACAAAAAGTTTCTGCAGAAATTCAATACAAAACAGAGCAAAGTGAATTTGGTTGGAGTGGGAGTGATGGTACGGCAGCAACTACTTACCTGACCCTCACAGACATCCCTGCAGTGATCCCCAGAAGCATATCCACCAAGACCCCCCAAGTCCCCAGATAACACAGTAAGAAGACTAATGGTCTGTATACCCTCCTATTTTATAAGTAGGAAAGCTTATGAAACTTCTTGAAAACTGAAGCCCAGAAAGGTTAAGTCACTGCCCCAGTGTACTCACAGATTGAGTATAAAGCCAGGTCCAAATAAGACCTGATAGTCTTCTTTGGACTGCCAAATAGTCTTATTTGGATTGCCACCTGATAGTCAGTCCACCGTTATCAACAGAAGAACTGATAAATTTGTCTTGGGTGCTCTGTGACCTTCCTAGATCAGACTCTCTTTCCTCCATCATCTCCCGGTCACCCAGTGCCTTCATTCAAATCTTTGCCAACATGACACTGTAAGTCAACCGGACTTCACTTAAAAATAATAAGTAAAAAAAAAAAGACCCTCCATCACTAACATAGCCCTCCACTCCAGTATGCCCTCCCCAAGGTATTCCATCCTTCACAACCTTTCAGTCCCTTCTTCACGCTCAAAACTTATCTGCTTTCAGTCCTGTTCCCTTCAAGCTCCTGTTCATTACTGATCTACATGATGACAAATCAATCAGTAAAGAGATAGCTTGGATGCTTGTTCATTACCCAAATAATTTCTATAAGTGTATTTTAACAAGAACTTTCTAGCAACCCTTTAAAGACAAAAAAATTTAAGAAGAGATTCATGTTGCCCACTGGGAGGTTTTAGACATATGCTCCTTCAGATCTGGAGAAGGCAATGGCAACCCACTCCAGTATTCTTGCCTGGAAAATCCCATGGACAGAGGAGCCTGGTAGGCTGCAGTCCATGGGGTCGCTAAGAGTCAGGCACGACTGAGCGACTTCACTTTCACTTTTCACTTTCACGCATTGGAGAAGGAAATGGCAACCCGCTCCAGTGTTCTTTCCTGGAGAATCCCAGGGACGGGGGAGCTTGGTGGGCCACTGTCTATGGGGTCACACAGAGTCAGACAAGACTGAAATGACTTAGCAGCAGCAGCAGCCTTCAGATAACATCAAGCCTCAGCTTACAACACTAGGACTCCTCTCCCATCGACACCAGTCACTTTGACTACATCAGTGACCCACACAGGGCTTCCTCTGTGGCTCAGATGGTAAAGCGTCTGCCTACAATGTGGGAGAGCCAGGTTCAATCCCTGGGTTGGGAAGATCCTCTGGAGAAGGAAATGGCAACCCACTCCAGCACTCTTGCCTGGAAAATCCCATGGATGGAGGAGCCCAGCAGGCTACAGTCCATGGGGTCGCAAAGAGTCAGACACATCTGAGCGACTTCACTTCATTTCACTTCATGACCCACATCATGGTCCCATTTCTCACTCACCTCCAAATTCAGTCAACTTACACTATTGTTGGTTAACATAAGGAGAGGAGACTTCTGTTGAGTCAGAAGTGAAAGACTAGAAGGGGAACATGAAAACTGAATTAAATATACCTAAACAACCCCAACTGAACTTGCCACCAAAAGCTCCCCATCCACCGTTCTCAAGGACCTGATGTATAACCGTATCTGAGCAGCACTGAAATCACAAGCACTCTGATTGCACACAGGGCTGCACAAGTGACTGGCAGTCAGAAGACCCGGGGTCTAGTCCCAGCTCGGCCATTAACAAGCTGTGTGGACTTGGAAAATTCTCATTCCCTCTCAAGTCCCTGTATCCTCAACTGTAAAATGGAGAGTGGGGTTATCAAGGCTCTAAAGTCCTTCAATATATACTTTTATATGGTTCTGTCATTCTTCAAGGTGTTTACCTTATGGAACGATGGTAGAGATAACTGGCCTCCAAAAAACATGTGCTCCCCTTCCTATAGCTTCCCCTTCTCCCCACTGAGAAGCAGAAACCTGCCAGGGACCTCTCCATCTCCCTGACCCCCATAGGTAAGACCACGTGACTCGATCTTCCCAATAGAATATGAGCGAAAGTGATGCATGTCACTTCCAGGCAAGGTGATTAAGACACAGCTGTCCCCCTTCCACACTCTCTTCCTCTGTCTCTAGCCAGACACAGAAAATTCTGAGGGCTTAAGAGAGGCAGAGCTGCAAGACAAAAGGAGCCTGGGTCCTTGAGTCACTACTTGGAGGAAGCTGCACTAAGCAGGCAAGCTCATGCTGGACTATTCCATAAATGAGAATTAAACTGTTCTTGTGTAAAGCCACTTCAATTTGGTGGTTTATTTGTTATGAGAAGCTAGCATTTTCCTAACTACCAAGAAAAACACAATGTTCTGTTTGACCTTTGATTTAGACCTTTGATACAATTTGAAAAATATTTATGAAAAGTGCTATGCTAAGGGCTGGGAAGATTGAACAGTGAGAAAAAGAGTCCCTTCCCAGGCTCAGACCCAGTAGAGTATAGAGACACATGTTCCTAGTCAAACATATTACTATATGTTGCAAAATGAGATAAATTCCATAAGAACAGCAAAGATCTACAGAGAAGGGAGAAAGGGAGAGTGAATAAAGCCCACTCAACCCACTTCACTAAAGACTGTTCTGCAAAACATCCAAGTGAACCATAATTAGTTCCACGATTGAGCTGAAATTATGTTTCAGTTCAGTCCTGTCTCCTGACATATGGGGTGACCCATGCTGAGATTAACACACATGGTTTGGGGGTGATAGCTGCTCCCCCTGACACACCAAGGGCCCCAGCATGCCCCATGCTCAGCCCAGGCACAGTGGACGTGATTTGCCTGGAGTTGTAGTTCATCGTTTCCTAACTCTTTAATTCTCACAGATGAAGGAACAAGATATGACAGACACACCGACCACCCAGAGGGACTGAGGGGAAATGCAAGTACCATCCTGAGAAAGCAGTCTAAAACGGCTGACTTGAGGTGTTTCAAATTTACTAACACCTCTGAAAGGAGAACAGTTGGATAACAGGTGGTCACTAGCCACTGCAAGTTACTCTAACCTACTCAAGGGTTGACAATATTGCCATTTATTACTTGGGGACTTGTCAAAGTATTACTTTCATTACACTAATAAATACTGTAAATGTCAAAATAAAAAATACTCTAAGTTCTGGAGCTTGTCTTATCTAAATCTATATGATCTGGAAATACTTAGCAAGGGAGCCCTGTAATACAAAACAGATACACAAAGGGTCCCAAGGAAAGCCCTTGGGAAATGCCAAACTATTAATTACATATTAAACTGAAACTCTCTTTAACAGCAATTGCCTCAGCTGCAAAGAACAAAGCCGAATACATTCCAGGGAAGGAGGAAAGGAACCAAGTTCTTTGGCTCCTTCCAGTAAAGGCCCTTTAAAGGTGAAACCAATTGTGATGGGCATTTGAATTTTGTTTAGATTACAGGGAGAGGAGAGGAGAAGCCTGTGTATTTCTATGTTTCAAATTTTTTTTTAAATATGATTTTTTTATCGTACTCATGAACCTAAACTAAATAGAAAAAGAAAATTTTCCAGGAAGACTCTCACTGACTAGAAGCCCTCTTCTCACAGGGAATCCATGTCATTTATCAAAATTAAAAAATATATATTTTAATTTTAAATCTGAAAAAGAAGGAAAAATAACAATGTGCACTCAAAGGTGAATTTCACATACACACACATTGAAAGTGAGTCACACTTTTTGAGGATATTTACTGTGACATGGAGTTCAACTATGCAATATATGTTCTCTGAATTTTTTCACAGAAGAACATATAATTATACAATCATTAAGCAGCTGACGCAGATTGATTTGGTCAAATCCAGAATGCATGTGAATGTGACTGGCATACAGTGGAGATGGAGACAGTCTGACAAATGAATCGTCAAAAGAGCTCATCCTCCACATGGGAGCCCAGTAAGTTACCTGCACCACCCCAGCTAAGCCCAGTCTAGCTCTGCACTCTTCCAAGAGCCATAATCACCCGCAGTGACGCATCCTTGGGCATCAGCAGCAGCCCCATAATAGCTAACATGCTACTCCAGGCCTATAAAGCCTGTTTTTAAGTTTGTTTATCTTCATTTATGTGCCGAATTCCCCCACAGCCTCCTTGATGAAGCCATTAAGTGCTGGGTTCGAAGATGGTGCAATCCTTGTTTTTCCTTTGACTTTTGCCATTCAAATCTGCATCTCCACCCATGAGTGCCTGGTTGCCAGCTGGCTCTTGGGTACCTGCTTGGCAGACACCACTTACTCTTTTATTCCAGGCTACCTGGCTTCTTCCTGCCACCAGGAGGTTTTCCCAAAGCGGATGGAAGGCGTTTCACACAGGATGAGCAATTATTTATGTTGTGTTTTGCCACCAAGTCTCTTTATTGCTCTCCTGGACAGATCTGATAGAGTTCCTCTGAACAGCTGGAAAGGATGTGAACCTGGGGAGTTTCTAGTCAGTTACTTCATTGGCTGTGATCATGGCATTGATAAACTTTATTCTGTGGTTCATTTTTTTAAATCTACTCATTTTTCCAAAAGTTGTTTCTGCCAGTTATACATTTTTTTAACCTGCAATAAAGTATTAGCAATAAAACAAGAATTCCTAATGTGCAAGATATTGTTGAAAATACTTTTCAGACCCATCCAAAACTTGTTACATGTAGCTATAAACCTAGTCTTACCTTGAGCCATATTTAAAATCACAGTAGCAGATTCATAGTAGCAGGAGTATAAAGTTTAGTCAGGTGGTGTTGAACTAGAGGAGCTATTCCTCCAACTAAAACACACACACACACAATTTAGGTGAGAAAATGACAAGTTCACGAAAGACTGGTTCGTATCATGTATTCCAGAAAACTGGACATGGAGAAACTTCCCATTCAGCATTTGGCTCTGTTGACAAAGCCTCCATCTATTAGAGGCACCTCCCTGGCAAGCATGAAGTGAACGCTCTTAGGGTTTCTCCAGCCCCTACAAAGACCAAGGACTAAGTGTTGAGTTCTCAGTTGAATGGTCAGTCCACTTTGCTCATTTCAACTTTTCTAGCACTAAATCAATTAATCTGTATTTCCAAGGGGAAATAAATAGGTTAATACCAAAAGGATGATGAAGTTATCTATAGACACGATGTACACAGAGTAAAAATGAACTCTCATATAACTACTAATCCAGATTCTATAACATTTAAGTACATAAATACAAGTAAAGTAGTAAGTAAAAAGTGAATAAAGAGTATATAAGTCAAATATTTAGAGCTTAAAATTATATAAGTACATATACTTATCATAAGTAAAGTAAAAAGTATACAAGCAAAGCATATAAGCCTAAAAATATAAGTATATAAAAGTATACAAATGCTAATTCAGGCTATCAAAACAACTAATTCCTTAATATTTAGATGCTTTGTGATAACTACTTCAACTCTTTGAGGAGGGGAACAAAGTCTGTTACAGACATCTACAAATGAACCAATCACCTATCCACTTTACCTGTACAGACACAGCCACTACAGACAAAATAATCAGAAAATCAGGCCACAGTTTTTCTTGTAAATGGTTATTTTTGTTTGCACAAAATTTGCTTTTTTGTTTGATAATAATTATAATGCTACCTAAGAAACTTGATATGAAATGAAATCTCTGCTTATGATGTGATGTTTATACTTCACCTAATTTTTATGCAGGAAAAAAGTATTGATAAATGTGTCAAAAGCAAGTGATGTGAAAAAGAAAAAAAAAAAGCTATAACATTTCTAATTTGTATGCTACCTCGCAGGATATTCACTAACTTTAGGAAAATAGATGGTGTTCTGCTGAAATCTACAGCTGTCTCCCTGTGAATTTCTAAGAATAAAACAGGAGAAATCCATTTTGCCTCAGAGTATTCCTGGTGTTCATGACTCCTGAATTTCAAATCAAACTTGAATCTTTTGGGGTTCAAGCTTGTTTTCTCTCAGTGATACATGGTTTCCTGTTTATAAGAAAAAAGAAAAGTCCTTATTAAAAAAAAAAAAAAAACTCAAAAAGCTTCCTGGACCTTGACTCCCTCTTACAAAACAACGTTTCAATGAGTTAAGTGTAAATAAATCTGAAACATATGATTAAATTTCCATTAAGATGCACACAAGTTTAAAAATTATGAGGAAAAGATTCTGGGGAAAACAGGCTTTGTGCTTTTGCTAACCCCATAGCACTTGAAAAGTGGCTGGGTGTGTCCAGTCATCACTGAATTTGCCGTCAGTAAGTGAATACACCTTTCCAAGTTTCTAATGTAATGCTCATCGGTTTAGTGCACCATTCATCACCCCAGAGCTTTGCCACAGGAACAAGTGCCAACATGACTTTATCCGGCCATCTGGTATGTTCCGTCCAGCTTGCACCTTGGAGTCTAGGCCCCCCAGCACCTCCTGAGGAAATGGGTCCAGGCCAGGATGTGCTAATCCCAGAGCTATCCTAGGAGATACATGCTCTTCCCAACAGCTCAGAAAATGGAGCAAAAAGGGTGGGCAGAGAGACAAGGCCCTTAGCCCTGCACAGCTGAGGAGATATCCTGGAAGACCCCTCTCTACCATGAAGAAAAGATGGGGTTCTCAATGCACTAATTGAAGTGAAAGGACTGTTTTGTCATCTGTCCCTCTTTACTGGTACACTAGCCTAAACTCTCCCTTTGGTTTGCTTCAGCAAATATTGGCAGTGAATCAAAGAAGTACTGTAAGACCATGGATCTCACTTTCAAACTAAACATGGAAAGTAAGCAAAAAGAAGCTGGGTTAAGGCTCTGAAGCATGATAGCTGTGCTCATTTTCCTAAGGTACATGTTCCTGACGGCACTCCACACTGCCTACATCATGGAAAGAACCCTCAAAGGAGTCTCCAAACGTCAATGTCAGTATCTCCAGGTGCTCTGCAAAATCTGAGAATTGGAAAGCTAGGAGAAGCCTTACAGGACTGTCATCTCCAATCTAACCCCACTCTATAGATGAGGAAACTGAGGCCCATTGATGCTGAAGAAACCCACAGACATCGCAGATATTATTACCACCTAATATTCTCATAAGCCTGGGCCCAGAACCATCTTCACTGCACCAGGCTGGCAGTGTGTCTCTAGCCCCTGCTCCTTTGGTGGTTGATCTGTTTAAGAGTCACAGTGGGATATCATCTCACACCTGTTAGGATGGCTAGTATCAAAAAGATAAGAGATAAATTTTAGCAAGGATGTAGAGAAAAGGGGATCCTGTATACTGCTGGTGGGAATATAAAGCAGTACAACCACTCTGGGAAGCAGTGTGGTGGTCCCTCAAGAAATCAGAATTCTCTCTTGAGAGAAAGCTAAATCAGCATTGTAACACTGCTAGATTCTAAATCAGTTCAAATTCAAGAAAGAGTTCTGGTTAAACATGGAGTATTGACAGCGTGAGTTTATCACCTCTTCGTACTTAAATCCATATAAAATACAGCAAGGGTATTTTTTCAATAGCTTAATCCATAAAGACAATGGGGAGATTTCAGCACACAATGCATTTACATTAATTTTGAAAAGATAGAGTTGAAGGAATGATATGTGACTTAGTGAAGCAAGAGAAATTATAAAATTTGCAACCTGAGAGTCTACAGAAGTCACAGCACCAAGGAGAGTTATGCCAGCTTGCTGCATAGAACCTCTGACAGGGTCATATTTGGAGGGACAGTCCCCCAGGAGGTAGCTGTGAAAGTCTGCCTCCACAGTCCCTGTCTGAGCAGACAAGGAAACGAGACATCTCTCTCCAAGTAGGTCTTTTCTCCTTTTCTGCCCAGACAGGGGTTGACTTGACCCTGGCTCTTGACAGACACCACAGCCTTGTTCTCTGCAGGAAGTAAGCTACAGAGGCTCCAGACTCACGGGCACCAAACACAAAGGAAAGCAGAGGGGTATACGGGGCTAAAAATGGGGGGAGAAAATTAAAAATAGAACTGTTGGGTTAGCCAAACAATTAATTCTGGTTTTTCTACAACATCTTACAGAAAAGCCCGAGCAAAATTCTTGGCCAACCCAATACCATATAACCTAGCAACCTCACTTCTGGGTGTATGTGTAAGTCACTCAGTCGTGTCCAACTGTTTGCAATTCCATGGACTGTAGCTGGCCAGACTCCTCTGTTCGTGGGATTCTCCAGGCAAGAATACTGGAGTGGATTGCCATTCCCTTCTCTGGGTGTATACCCAAAGGAAATGAAATCAGTCTCATATCTGTACCCCACATGTTCATTGCAGCATTATTTACAATAGCTAAAGACATGGAAACAACCTAAGTGTCCATCAATGAGTGAATGGATAAAGAAGATGTAATTGATGATAGATAGACAGATAGAGACATACATACAATGGATTAGTATTCAGCCATTAAAAAAAAAAGAAAGAAATCCCACCATTTTTGAAAACAAGAATGAAGCTGGGGGGCATTATGCTAAGTGAAATAAGACAGAGAAAGAAAAGTATTGAGTGGTATCACTTATATGTGGACTCTAAAAAAAAAAGTTCAATCATAGAAATAGTAGCATGGTAGTTACCAGGGGCTGCGGTGGAGGACAAATGCGAAGACGTTAACTAAAGGGTACAAACTTTCACTTATAAGATGAACAAATTCTGAGGATCTAATGTACAGTACCGTGATCATGCTTAATACTATATTGTATTCTTGAAGTTTTCTAAAAGAACAGATCTTCAGGATGGTGATTTTTAGACATTAGTCTGCCATCTTCTCAGTCAACTGACTTTCCAAATACAGTCATATTCTTTGCCTCGAAAAAAAAAAAAAAGAATAGGTCTTCATTGTTCTCAACACACACAAAAGGTAACTTTGTGAAGTAAACTTGATTCTGGCAATGTATATAAAATTGTGTACATGTATATTAAATATAATGTTTCACACTTAAAATATGTGCAATTATGTTTGTCAGCTATACCTAGATAAAGCTGAGGGGAAGAGGGAATGGCAACATAGAAATTTTCAGCTAGAGAGGACAACTCTCTGAGCTAAACAGTGATACAGTCAGCTTCTGACCATCTGCAGCAAGTGTTAGTCTCTCAGTCATGCCTGACTCTTTGTGACCCCATGAACTATAGCCTTCCAGGACCATCTGTCCATGGAATTCTCCAGGCAAGAATACTGGAGTGGGTAGCCATTCCCTTCTCCAGGGGATCTTCCCAACCCATGGATCGAACCCAGGTCTCCTGCATTACAGGCAGATTCTTTACCATCTGAGCCACCAGGAAAGCCACAAGGAAGGGAGCAAAACTCTGGGCCACTCATAGCAGGTGGCAATTCAAACGGAAATGCTGTTTGCTCTGGTAAGGCACAATGTGACTTGTCAGCCATGACAGCAAATCTCTTCCGAAATGAAATTCAGTGTCACGGGCAGAGACTGGTCTTCCTCAGCAGATGAGGGGGCCACAGGGCTCTGAACTATGCTAGATGTTACTGAAGGACTAAATTGGCAACAGGAAAAGTACATCCAAGTTCTTAAAATAATAATAATAAAGCATGTGTTGTCTCTGTGCATGTCACAGGAAGGGACAAGAGAGAAGGCAGCCCCTCTTTTCTGCTCTGAGGAAGCCTCTGCAGTGCTGTCTGGAGTCAAAAATAGAGAATGGAACTCTAGGCGCTGATGCGGCAAAGCCTACAATGGCTAAGATGCCTCTGAGGCTCACATGATTTTCTGCTTGGAAGTCAGCACACTTGGTAAACTACATTTACCTTGTCATAGAATTATTTGCAAAGTTGGCTATGAGTTTAGGTAAAATGGGCCACTACCTTTAACAAAGGCTCTAGAAAAATCTACAGATCAAAAATACCTCCCTCTTTCCCCTTGGTCGAATGCCTAGAATGTCATTTAGGGTGACATCCATTATCCATAGCAAACCATCCCAAATATTAGTGACTTAAACAAACTATAGCCATTTTATTGTCTCTCACAACTCTGGGCCAAGAGAGACAGATCTTCACACCCGCAAGATGCTGGCAAGGCTGCAAGCTTCTGGAGCCCAGCTGGGCTCAACCATCAGTGCACATGGATGGCAACTGAGGCTACCTTTTGTGGCTTCTCCATGTGGTCTGGGCTTCTTATCTCATGGCAACTGTGTCCTGAGAGAGAACCTCACTAGAATGAACTTTCCAAGAAGGAGCACACAGGAGCTGCCAATCCTCTGAAAGGCTGGACCCAGGATGGACAATAGGTCACTTCTACTGTGTTCTAGGAATCGTGCAGCTACCGGCCCAGACCAGATTCAAAGGGATGGAGGAACAGAACCTTCTTCAGTTGGTAAAATAATGAAGAATTTGTGGCCGTCATGACTCGACCAGAGAGCCTCATTCCTTTTCTCCCGTGTTTTTGTCAGATATATAAAGCAGATAACCATGGCAGTTGTGATGTTAGCTTTGCACAAAACCATGATTGCAGCTTAATGGAAATGTAGCTTAGATCCTTTCCCGAGAGGCTGTTCCATGAGGAGGAAGGAGACAATACATCAAAAGCACAGTCCAGCTCTTCACCCCTTTCTATATCCATACTTCTTGCCATGTAATTTGACAGTGCCCTCCAGTCCGACTCTGGGTTCATCCAAGTGATCTGCTGTACCAATGAGATGTTAAGAATGTGATGCAAGAAGATTTGAAAGGTGCTGCACAATTGAGCTTACCCTCCCTTTTGTGCCTCTTCTGACATCGTAAGAACATGTCTAGCTTCACCTGTTGAAGATGAGACACCTAGCAAAGCCAATTGCCCCAGCTGAGGCCATCTTAGATCAATGAAAAGCTAGCTGACATCACCCAAGATAGGTGAACAAGTTCAGCCAAGATGAGCAGAACCCTACAGCTTACCCCCGGCTGACTCCAGACTGAACAATAAATACTAAATATGTCACTGCGGTTGTCCACTTCTTTGTTACTCAGCATTATTGTAGCAATAGGTAGCTGATGCAGAAAGAATGCTGGGACTAGAGATCTCTAAAAATAGTCAAGGTTATCAAGAAAGAAAAAGGAGACAGAGGTCAAATTTGACACACTTTCAATTTCTGCCCTGACTGTTGCCATGTACAATTACTAAATATCTAATAGATTGAACTATAAATATTTTGCACAAGTGATTCATTTGCAGCAGGGAATCATTTGGCACCAAGAAAACTGGGCTTATAAACAGCTTGTGATGACAACAGGAAAGTGCAAAGAAAGAGCTCCATTTGGCTTTGCTGGAATCAGTCACATCCATGGGCACTTGGGGCTGGATGCAGCTCAGCAGAGCCCAGAGCCAAATGACAAATGAGGCCACTGGGTACGTGTACACCAGAGGGAAACCTGGCCTTTGGCTATGGTTCATTAACGAGATTGAGGTTTCTCCTTGAAAATCTGGGCAGCAGCTTTGAGAATCCTTCCAGGGAATTAGTCCCAAGTTTAACAGGCAGATGTAAAGGTTCTTTTTGTCTGAGTTTGGGTGTTTTGCAAGGTTTTAGCCATTGAGCTTATTTATTTTCTTTGCCATAAATTACAAGCATAATCTGTGTATGTATAATATATGTGTATAAGTATATAACTATATACACATCTGTGTGTCTGAATATATATCTATCTCAATCCATGTGAGTATACTGGGGCAAATCCTATAGGAGCTATAATAAATAATGGGAAATGCATGGAGCCCTTTAAAAAAAATGGTAATAATCCATGATTCACATTGTCTGTCACAGCCACACAGAAATTATAGCCTCCTTGCAGGTGCAGTTTTACAGATATTGCTATCTTTTCTTTCCAGAAAACGGCCTACGTTATCATGATGATTGTAAATTGTCTTCTTATGTAACACACTTCTCTGAGCTTATGCAATTTAGTTTTAACGAGAAATTCTCAGTGGTGGATGGCATTTTTCCATTGTAGGTATACCCCTAAAATGTGTTAACCACTATAATGTATAAGCAAAACTACAGTTAACCGTAAATTTCAGAATAATAAACTGAATTCTCATGGTAACATTAAATTATTAGTCCTTTCTCTTCCATTTAGAATCTGTAATTAAGTAAAATATGTATATATTCACACAAGTGAACAAATGGTTAGGCAACCAATAACAGAAGAGATTCACATTCTTTTTCCCAGATATGACAGGTGTGTTTTATCAATATGTGATGCATGGTGCTACAAGGTTACATAACAAATATGAACACAAAAATGAATGCTAAGAGATCTAAGAACACAAATTATTACTAGAACATACTGATGCTCATATATATATATATATTTATTTAAGTATCTCAATACTACTACTGAAGAATGTCCAGAGTATATACTCAACATAAATGGTTGTACCCATATGGATTCAGGCTCTTTTTGGAAGTAACGAGAAGACAACAACCAAAATGTTTTCAAGGGCAAGAAAACATTCTTCCAGGCAGATCACTCCTTAAGCAAACAAATGTAGTCAGTTATTCAGTCTCCCTGAGCTTTGAATAAGCTGTGAGGTGAGGTTGGAGGAGGGAGAAGAGTTGGGGAAATTGAGTGGCAGCGGTGGTAAAAGAACCGATGCAGGAAATGGAAGAGACACGGGTTTGAGCCCTGGGTTGGGAAGACTCCCTGGAGGAGGGCATGGCAACCCACTCCAGTATTCTTGCCTGGAGAATTCCGTGCACAGAGGAGCCTGGCGGGCTACAGTCGGTAGGATTGCAAAGAGTCAGACACGACTGCAGGGACTTAGCACGGGTTACCTCCAAAGATCTAGCTGGCATTAAGGTTTGAGTCACCCTCATGGAGGGCTGTGATCTCTAGGCAAACAGGAGGCAAGTGTGGAAGCCCAGATCAGAGAGAAGAGAAAGAAGCTGGTCGAAAGAAACTGATGGTTTTTGTGACACTCAATTATCCATTTCTGATAACAGTCTTTTCGGGTATTGAAAAGGCATCGAGTCCATGAAAAGACTTTTTAAACTTCAAAACTCTTTGAGACAATTGTTCATAAAATATATATAATATTACTTAAATAAACAAAACACAAGTTTAGAAGACTAAATAACCATTTGTGATCCATGACTGGTACTCACTTTTTTAAAAGAAAGAACCAAAAGTTGTTTGCATCTGAAGGAGGAATTAATAGATCAGATTCACCCCTCCATGTAAGAGAACATATAAGAGCATTTAAGAACAACTTAGAACATTTAAGAAGCATTAAGAACATATAAGAACACTTTAAACTCAATCTTAAAATTTATCTTCTTCCTAGATACAAGGAAAACCCTTTGTTCCCACATACCTTCATCCTTTCTTTCCTCCTGGTGCACTGTGTGTGGCAACTGACTCCTTTTTCCTTAGAAATCTAAGAAACAAGAACATTAGGATCATGCCAAAGAATAATAATAATATAGTCATTTACTGAGCTCTAAGAAGGTGCCAAGCCCTGTGCTTAAGTGGAGTAGATCATCATCTTACCTAAATCTTCCCAACACTACTCCAAGTGTTATCCAGAACATAGCTATTTGTGATGGGAGCTATTTGGCTATCTCCCATTCAATGGGTGGGAAACTGAGGCTTAGTAAGACTCCAGAATCTTGAAGGGCATTCATTTGTCTTAGGGTGGGAGTGCCTTGAAAATCAGCCAGCCAGGAAATGGCAGAGCTAGCCAGCCAGGAAATGGCAGAGCTAGGATTAAAATTCAGGTCCTCTTCCACCCAGCCAGAAATCCTTCCTTTTACACCAAAGTTGCTCTCAGAAGACTTTCTGAGGGTAGGAATGGGAACAGTACCTGGTCGGGGAGGGAAAGAATGCCACTAGCCAACCTTCCTGGGAAGAGTGAAAGACTATCTCCTCTGCCTCCAAACCCTTCTCCTTCCTTCCCATCTACTCCCAGCATCCTTCTCAAAGCAGCCAGCATCACAGAAACCTGCCAGAGCTGTCATCCACATATCTAGGTGCGTTCAGGCCCTGCCCCACTGTTGGGAGAATGGGACTCTTTTCCGGTGTATCCTAAAGATGCCACATATGTCCTCAGCATCATCCTTCTCGTTACAGTATTTCCAACTTTTCCCAAGCATTTGGGGTTTGGTTTGGACAAACCTAAAAGACATTTTGCCCTGTACTTTTTCCCATAATTTTAAACCTAAATGTATTTTATGAGAAATCTAATCCGTATGTTTCTGATTAATTTGTAAGAGCCATTTGATGTCCAAGGGCCTTTTAAGTTTTTATAAGTCTTTTTAAGACTTTCCCTTAGAGCTGTTTTGCCAACAGAAAATGAACTTAGTTCCCCACAGTTCAAGTTCTGTACCAGTCTCAACAATCACAGGAGTCTCTGCTGAAACTATACTGCTTGCTGCTCTAAGAACTGATCACCCACAGCTGCCCTGGAGAACTCATCACCTTTGCTCAAGGTCTCCACTGAGACACTGCCTCTCTCTTAAATGGACTGATGGTTAAGTTTCATCATCAAAACATATCTCACAGTTTAGCCTATGTTTACACCTAGCTACCAGAGAGACTCTTGCAGCTCAATTGGATGGTTGATTCAATAGGACATTAAGATAAGTCCCTAAAAAGTTTCTCAAAAAACTAAAAGTAGAGTTGCCATGTGATCGAGCAATCCCACTCCTGGTCATATATCTGTACAAAACTGTAATTCAAAGAGATATATGCACTGCTATGTCATAGCAGCACTATTCACAATAACCAGGACATGGAAACAACCTGTTCATCATCAGATGAACAGATAAAGATGATAAGGCACATAGATACAGCAGAATACTACTTGGCCATAAAAAAGAATGAAATAATGCCATTTGCAGCAACATGGATGCACTCAGAGAGTACCATACTAAGTGAATTAAGTTAGAGAAAAACAAATACCATAGGGTAACACTTGTATGTGGAACATAAAATATAACAAAAATTACCTTATCTAATAACTAAACAGAAACAGCCTCACAGACCTAAAGAACAGACTTATGGCTACCAAGAGGGAGAAAGGGTGGCAGAGGGGTGGGTTGGAAGTTTGGGATTAGCAGATGCAAACTATTATCTATAGAATGAATAAACAACAAGATCCTACTGTATAACACAGAGAACTATATTCAACATCTTGTGATCAGCTATAATGGAAAAGAACATGAAAAAGAATGTATATATGTGTATAACGGACTCACTTTGCTGTACAGCAGAAATTAATACAACATTGTAAATCAAAATAAAATAAAAATTTTAATGCACCTTAAAGAAAAGAAAGATCAAGGACTTCTCTAGTGGTTCAGCAGTTAAGATACTGCTGTTCCACTGCAGGGAGCATAGGTTTGATCCCTGGTAAGGAAATTAAGATTCTGCATACCACTTAGTGTGGAAAAAAAAAATTAAATCAGTCCCCATAAAAAGGCTAGATTTTTTTCTTAACATATAGGATTATTTCTGTATTGACAATCTGGATTCTATTTCCAGCTTTATTGTCAATAAAGCTGTGTGACTAGCTGTGTGACTCTGAACAAGTCACTTATTGTCTTCAGCCACAGTTTTCTCAAAATAAAACAGAGATTATAGGGTTGGTTTAAGATGGTGGAGTAGAAGGACATTATAGGAAGTTAATCAGCATGAAAAAGCAGAAAGTTACATCCCAGATGAAGGGACAAGATAAAATCCCAGGAAAACAACTAAATGAAATGAAGATAAGCAACCTTCCAGAAAAAGAATTCAAAATAATGGTAGTGAATATGATTCAGGATCTCAGAAAAAGAATGGAGGCAAAGATTGAGAAGATGCAAGAAATACGTACCAAAGACCTACGAAAACTAAAGAACAAGCAAACAGAGATGAATAATACACTAGAAGGAATCCATAGCAGAATAACTGAGGCAGAGGCACGGACAAATGACATGGAGGACAGAATGGTGGAAATCACTGCCACAGAACAGAATACAGAAATAAGAATGAAAAGAAATGAAGACAGCCTAAGAGACCTCTGGGACAACATTAAACACACCAATAGTTGCATTATAGGGGTCCAGAAGGAGAAGAGAGAGAGAAGGGACCTGAGAAAATATTTGAAGAAATAATAGCTGAAAACTTCTGTAACATGGGAAAGAAAATAACCAACCAAGTCCAGAAAGCACAGAGAGTCCTGGGCAGGATAAACCCAAGGAGGAACACACTGAGACACACAGTAACCAAACTGACAAAAATTAAAGACAGATAAAATATTAAAAGCAACAAGGGGAAAATGGCAAATAATGTACAAGGGAACTCCCATCAGGCAGTCAGCTGATTTCTCAACAGAAACTTTACAAGCCAGAAGGGAATGGCATGACATATTTAAAGTGATGAAAGGGAAGAAACTACAACCAAGAATACTCTACCCAGCAATACTTTCTCCTTCAGATTTGATGGAGAAATCAACATCTTTCCAGACAAGCAAAAGTTAAGAGAATTCAGCACCACCAAACCAGCTTTACAAAAAATGCTAAAGGAACTTCTCTAGGTAGGAAACAAGAGAAGGAAAAGCCCTAGCTTAAAAAAAAAATTAAGAAAATTGTACTAGGATCATGGATATCAATAATTACCTTAAATGTAAGTGGATTAAATGCACCAACCAAAAGACGTAGGCTGGCTGAGTACATGAAAACCTGTACATATATGCACTTAAACTTACCACATCACTCTGTTTGACCCCCCAAATTGTATGTAATTATTTTATATTGTTAGGTTAACCATGTCCCCATTATGGTTTGCAATTATAATTATCTTTTATTGATTGTCTGGCTATTGATTGTGAAAACTGATCTTTTGCTATTGTGATTAAGTGACTGTTATCACTTAATACCATTGTATTCTGGTTGGTCAAAGAAAAATTATAGAATTCTGTATCACCAAAACTACCATTTAATAGAAAAACCTGTAATCACTTTTTAAAATCCAGATGCATATTAGAATTATCTTGGAATTTTTTGAAAAATATGAATACCTAGGTATTGCTTTTTTCTTTTGCCAGAGCTCCAGCTATGCTTCTAATGAGCAGCTATGTTTAAAAACAACTGGGGATGAGGATCTTTTATTTTTATCTATTTTGTTTCACTTTTTCTATTTCATATTCAGTGTTCCCATTTCATTTAGTTTATGTTTTCCAATTTTTCCATCTTTTTTTATGTTCTTTCTCAAGTAGAAAAGTTTCTGTATCCATATATATACATAATATGTTTTATATACATATTTTAGAAAACTTGTGAATTTTTGCCTAACTAAAAAATGTATGACATTTGGATTCCACTTGTTTGACTTAGTATGAATAGAATGCTATATCTCTTACTTAAAAAGATAAATATGCAACAAGCAACAAAGGTTTACTGTATAACACAGGGAACTATAGTCAATATCTTATAATAATCTATAATGGAAAATAATTTTAAAACTAAAATATGTGTATAACTGAATCTCTAACACACACACAATTCTACTTTTTGAAATTTAGTAATGTTTATCTTCTAGTCAAGGCTATGGTTTTTCCAGTGGTCATGTATGGATATGAGAGTTGGACTGTGAAGAAAGCTGAGTGCCGAAGAATTGATGCTTTTGAACTGTGGTGTTGGAGAAGACTCTTGAAAATCCCTTGGACTGCAAGGAGATCCAACCAGTCCATTCTAAAGGATATCATCCCTAGGTGTTCTTTGGAAGGAATGATGCAAAAGCTGAAACTCCAGTACTTCGGCCACCTCATGCGAAGAGTTGACTCATTGGAAAAGACTCTGATGCTGGGAGGGATTGGGGGCAGGAGGAGAAGGGGATGACAGAGGATGAGATGGCTGGATGGCATCACCGACTCAATGGATGTGAGTTTGAGTGAACTCCGGGAGTTGGTGATGGACAGGGAGGCCTGGCGTGCTGCAATTAATGGGGTCACAAAGAGTTGGACACAACTGAGCGACTGAACTGAACTGAACTGAATGTTTATCTTTTTGCCAGTTTTTCTAAATGTCCTGTGGACGTCTAATAAAAACATATGAGATACAAAATTTTAAATATATTTATGTAGGATATGATTACTATAAATTAATGCAATATAAATCTATTATATTTAAATTATTAATTACATCATCCAAGATGCTCCTATTCTTATTTTATCTGCACTTGATAAAATATTTTCAGAAAAATGTTAATATGTCTCACTATGATAATATATTTTTTCCCTTATATTTCTTCTGATTTTTGCTTTATGTATCTTTGTTTCTTTGTTGTTAAGATATCTAATGGTTTATGATGTCTATCTTCTTTGCAAAATTGTATCTTTTATCATTAAAAATATTAATCTTTGTTTCATTTAAAATAAATAATTTTTTAAATATAGACAAACTGAAAAAGGTGTATACACAGACCAAAAAAAAAAGCAAAAATAGAGATTATAATTTACTAACATTTTAAGGATAAAAGACATTGTGTCAGGCACTTGACAGACATTTAATAGACCAGTGACTCCTAAATTTTAGTCTTTAGACAGACAGATAGCATGATGAAGATAGACAGATATATAGAATAAATAAGATATATAGAAATCATTTGGAGGAACATGTTTGAAATGAAAATTCAAAAGTCAGCTTCAGTAAATCTTGGATAAGGCCCAAGAATTTGCATTTTGACGAGCTTCTTGGGTAATACAATAACCTGAGGCTCACACTTTGAAAAACAGTGATGTTGGTAATGTGAGGTAGGAAGAGATAATAAAATGTAATAAAGATTGCAATAAGATGATGATACCATCAGCTATACTGCAATTTTAAAAAGAAAAAATTAAGTGAAATAAATTTTTTAAAATTTTAAGAGTGTGATATTGATAATGAGGAGAAGGTAAAGCCAAATTGAACAAAGGAAGATTATGAAACATTTCAGGAAAAATTATGCACTGTGTTTTCTCAATAACTGCTGAATTATTTGTATTCTCAGAGAACCATAACCATGAACACAAATGTAAATTTATGGATGTATTCCAGTTAACATTCAAAATGAGTTCAATCAGTTCTATACCAAAGATTGTCAAAATGTTAGTTATAATGCAACCTGTTGGAGAACATCATTTTATTGTGGATAGAGAATGTTGAATTTTAAATTAAAAATCAAATTTTCAAATTCAGCCTAAATTAGAGGACATAGATTTTCAGTAAAAGGAAAGTTAAGAGACTGAGAAACTTTAAATTATTAACTCAAAACTTTAAGAATAGCAACACTCTTATAGGCAAAAGAAAAAAGAGGAATATCTTTACAAGATTCCTTTTTTTTTTTTTTTAGCTTTTCAGTGCTGAAGTTTGTAACATCTTTTGCATTTATTTACCTATTCATTTTTAAAGTTGACTTTATTTATTTTCGGCTGTGCTGGGTCTTTACTGCTGTGTGCAGGCTTTTCTCTAGTTGCAGCGAGTGGGATTGCTCCCTTAGTTGCAGTGCAGGGCTTCTCATTGCTGTGACTTCTCTTGTCGTGAAGCACAGGCCCTAGGGTGCATGGGCTCAGTAGCTGTGGTGCAGGGGCTTAGTTGCCCTGTGGCAGGTGGAATCTTCCCGGATCAGGGATCGAGCCCATGTCCCCTGCATTGACAGGTGGATTCTTAACCACTGGACCACCAGGGAAGTCCAAAACAAGATTTCTTGAAGACACTGCAGATATGTGAAAATAAAGAAAGACTGACCCAAATGAGAACAGGCAAAGTATACCTATTTATAGCTTGCTATAGTAAGAGAGTCAGTCACCAAAACTTGCATTTTGGCAGAGACTCAAAGGCAAGCAGAGGAGTAGGAAAGCATCAGAGTGGAAAAGGGGGCTTCAGATATGACCTGATTAGAGGCTGTTAGCATGGGGGAGTGGTAGACAGACTAACTAGAAGTGGGGCATCCTAGGAGATTGGTTAGGGGACATACCTGGCTGTCTCCCTTCAGTCTTAAGCTGGAAACAGGGACAAAAATTAGGGAAGTCACCAGTTATTAACCAAGTCCTAACATTTAGAGCCAACTGTTATGGAGGTTATTGTTTGACTTCCTGCTGCTGCTGCTGCTAAGTCACTGCAGTCATGTCCGACTCTGTGCGACCCCATAGATGGTGGCCCACCAGGATCCCCCATCCCTGGGATTCTCCAGGCAAGAACACTGGAGTGGGTTGCCATTTCCTTCTCCAATGCAGGAAAGTGTAAAGTGAAAGTGAAGTCACTCAGTCGTGTCCAACTCTTAGCGACCCCATGGATTGCAGCCTACCAGGCTCCTCCATCCATGGGATTTTCCAGGCAATTGCTACTAAAACTAGCATTCTGACTTTCTCCAAGTCCAACAGATAATACACTGGCTTCCTGGGCTGATTATTACCAAAAATGGGTTGGTTTCCTGGGCAAGTTGCTATAGTTTCCGGGCCAAAAAAAACTATATTTTTATATTGTCCAGTCATTATCCATCTGTATAAACAGTCTTTCAGATACAAATTTTGGCTAAGATGGTGTGAAGATATTATCATTTCAGATTTATATTTATTTTGTATCTTGCCACTGTACAATGGACTACTTAGAAATTCCACTGTGAATTCTAGTTAATTACAATGGTTTTATATAACCTTTCACAATGAGACTATAGTATTTACTCACCTTTCATAAGAAAATATGAATCAATACTCACTGGATATAGGAAAATTAAGGTAGTGCTATTTAACGTGCTTACTGTTCTGATTTAAATTGTGCTGTTATATTAATACTATGAAAACTATTCAGATCTTCTTGAAGATGGCAGAAAGATTATCTTTTTTTCTTTTATCAATCAGAGTATAGGCAAAATACACGATGACTTCAGCAGAAATATTTTAAAAACACAGTATCATTCAACTTCTTCCTTACAATACAGAACTAACTCAAGGGCAGATTTTATCTTCTCTGATTGGAAATCTAAACATAGAACTTTCACTATTTTTGCAAGTAACCTGCAAGTTACTGGTTTTGTAGGTAATCTGAAAGGAATGCCTATTGGTATAACAAACTGGTGGCTGACTCTAAACACTTCTGGGTAAAGAACAAGTGCCATGGAGCAAAGTGGACAATCTGTGATCAGGCCTACGGTATGCGTGTGTGTGTGTGTGTGTGTGTGTGTGTGTGTGTGTGTGTGTGTGTGTGTGTGTGTGCTCAGTCAGGTCACATTCTTTGCCATCCCATGGACTGTAGCCCAGCAGGCTCCACTGTCCATGGAATTTTCCAGGCAAGAATACTGGAGTGAGTGCCATTTTCTCCTCCAGGGGATCTTCCCGACCCAGGGATTGAACCTGAATCTCTTGTGCGTCTTGCATTGGCAGGCAAATTCTTTACCACTGTGCCACCAGGGAAGCCCAGAGGATGCAGGACCATAAGTCATTCTTGGCCACAGAGAACAGACCATGGAAATGGACTCAGCTCAAGACCTGAGTCAGAGACTGGGAGAACTGGGTGGCTGTTAAGGAAGACAGGCAGGAGATCCAGGCGTGGAGTTCACAGGCTACACCAAATTCAGGATACCCCAAGCAACAGTTTGCAGTGAGCAGTCCACTCACATAGGTGGAGCCCAGCAGGGAGCGCAAGCCTCAGTACAAGCTGGAGCTCAGTCAGGATATCAGGGCTTCCCTGATAGTTCAGTTGGTAAAGAATCTACCTGCAATGCAGGAGACCTGGGTTCAATCCCTAGGTTGGGAAGATCCCCTGGAGAAGGGAAACGCTACCCAATCCAGTATTCTGGCCTGGAGAATTCCATGGACTGTATAGTCCATTGGGTCACAAAGAATCAGACACGACTGAGCAGCTTTGACTTCACTCACTCACTCAGGATAACAGGTGCCAGTCAGAACATCTGTTCATGGCTGCAGAACAGATCTGGGACAAGATTCCAGTCCCAGAAAGTAGTTCTCTAAAGGGGAAGACAAGGTAACAGGGTCTGCAGTCACAGGCCTGAGCCTAAGACCAAGAGAACATGGACAGAATCAAAGATTAGGAATTATATCTGGCAGGGTTCGATTGAAGGAAACAGAGCTGGATTTATGCAAAAACGATAACCCTGTGCTATCATGTGTCTTTCTTTATTGAAACACTGTCAACCAGTTCTATTAGATAAGTATGAGAAGAAACCATTATGGAGGTAGCCAAAGAGTTGCTGTCCATTCTCTTCCTTCAGAGATAGATAAGAAGCTGTTACAAGATCTCAGAGACACAGATATTAATCAATTAAGCATTTTCAGGATGCGTCAGCCATCAGGCAAGCTCAGTGCTCTGGGAAGAGGAGGGGAGACCATGATGGAGGTAAGTTCATCTGGAAAAGGAAATCAAGCAGAAAATATCAACTTTCTTCTCATTGAGTCAAGGAAGGATTCCTGGAGAATAGTTTCTGGAGAAAAATCTTCTATCTGGGAGATATTATAGGAGAGCTCCTCACTTTACTAAGTTTGAACTATTTTAACATCTCTAAGTGTAAAATACTAAGTACAGTTGACCTTTGAACAATGTGGGGGTTAAGGGCCCCAACTCTCCATACATTGTATATGTGTATATGGCCCTTCAAGTATGAAGTTCCTCTGTATATGCAGATTCAACCAACTGAAGATGGTATAGTACTTATAGTATCTACTACAGAAAAAAAAAAAAACTGCCTGTGCAGTTCAAACCCATGTTGTTCAAGGGTCAACTGTAATCATAAAGATATGATTAAGTGCTTTCTTAACCAAAAATTATGACTAACATAAAGTAAGCAAGAAATGAGTCTCTCTGGCTATGCCTGAGAATACATATCTAAGGGTGTATAAGGAGCTAGAGTTTTGTGTCAGGAGACCATCACATTGATCTAAAGTTAGAAACTGTTTGGAGCTGAGCTTGATATGGAATAGCTGGCTTTAACAAGGAAGAGGTGTCCTGGCTGGACATTCACATACAGGCAAGGCAGTAACACAGGCACCAGGAGACCAGAAAGGGACTCCTCTCTGGCCTCACCAGGCCACTGTCCAGGCACTGTGCTGGGTTCCATCAGCTGGACACGCTGAGCTCTGCACGTTTCCATGAGGCTTCAGGAAAGCCGGGCTGCTAGAAGAAGCCTCTGGAAGAACTGTAGAGCATCAGAGGGTATGAGAGAAAAGTAGAATTTGTAAGGTTGGAGTTTTCTTACTCTTTTCTGTTACAATATGTGGCAGAATCATTCACCTGATTTCCAGCAAGCTTCCCCTGACCTACTTGTAGGATTAAGCAGACATGCAGAGAAGAGTAAGAATGTTTGGGAACCAAGAATATTAATAAACCCAGGCCTAAACAAAATGAGATCACTGTCGAGCCGGAATATTCACCAAGCAGAAGAAAGTCTGATGAGAAGTATGCTATACTGATTCAGGCAACAATTTGGTGACCATCAGAGGCAAAAATATTCAACCAAGCATTCTGGGGAGACAGCGAGGCCCTGAAAAATAACAATTCCTTGACAGTCCTCCTTCAGTTTGCAACCTAAGAGCATACACATGAAATTTACAAGTCAGTCTATGTAGATACAGCTGATGAAAGAATATAAAATAAAAATATAGGTAACATTATATCTCAAAAATTGAAAAGTCTGTTAAAATGTCCCTTAAAATGTCAAACTGATGCCATCTAGGAAGACTGGACAGCAAAGGTCAAATTCACTGAACTGAAGGGAATAACTTGGCAGAATGCATAAGTTGTGCTAATAAGAGGGAGGACAGATGCTAAGCTGGAAAGGCAATTAAAAAGTAAGGTGTACCAGAACTGAAAGAGACCCACGTACCCCAGTGTTCATCGCAGCACTGTTTACAATAGCCAGGACATGGAAGCAACCTAGATGTCCATCAACAGATGAATGGATAAGAAAGCTGTCGTACATATACACAATGGAATATTACTCAGCTATTAAAAAGAATGCATTTGAATCAGTTCTAATGAGCTGGATGAAACTGGAGCCTATTATACAGAGCGAAGAAAGTCAGAAAGAAAAACACCAATCCAGTATATTAACAAATACATACGGAATTTCGGAGAAGGCAACAGCACCCCACTCCAGTACTCTTGCCTGGAAAATCCCATGGACGGAGGAGCCTGGTGGGCTGCAGTCCATGGGGTCACTAAGAGTCGGACACGACTGAGTGACTTCACTTTCACTTTTTACTTTCATGCATTGGAGAAGGAAATGGCAACCCACTCCAGTGTTCTCACCTGGAGAATTCCAGGGACAGGGGAGCCTGGTGGGCTGCCATTTATGGGGTCACACAGAGTCGGACACAAAGCGACTTAGCAGCATAGGGAATTTAGAAAGATGGTAACGATGACGCTATATTTGAGACAGCAAAAGAGACACAGATGTAAAGAACAGAGAAAAGAACAAATTTTTGGACTCTGAGGGAGAAGCGAGGGTGGGATGATTTGAGAGAATAGCATTGAAACCTGTATACTACCATATGTGAAATAGATCACCAGTCCAGGTTTGATGCATGAGGCAGGGTGCCCAGGGCTGGTGCACTGGGATGACCCTGAGGGATGGGATGGGGAGGGAAGTGGTGGGGGGGGTTCAGGATGGTGAACACATGTACACCCGTGGCTGATTCATGTCAATGTATGACAAAAACCACCACAATATTGTAAAGTAATTAGCCTCCAATTAAAATAAATTTTTTAAAAAGTTGCACTGAAAATAAAAAAAAGGCAGGACTTGGGAGCCAGGCAGAAAGGGCAGGTTAGTGAACAGTTCTTATTTCAGTTTCCATATCTGTAAAATGGGCATCAAGGTGGTACCTACTCCAAGTATGTTAGAGGGCATATGCAAGATTATGCATGAAAATTAATAGTAGGGACTTCCCTGATGGCCCAGTGGTTAAGACTCCACATTTCCAACACAGAGGATGTGGGTTTGATCCCTGGCTGGGGAGCTAAGATATTACATGCTACGTGGTGCAACCAAAAAAATAAAAATAAATAAAAAACATTTTAAACAAATAAAATTAATAGTAAAAAGTTTATGTGTCTTTAAATACTTTTATATATATATATATAATATAATTGCTGGTTATAGGGCCTGGAAAATGTATATTAGCTACTGTTAATAGTACTTTTCAACTAAATACAGTTACAAACTATGAAAAAAAAAGATAATGCCTGTGAAGCAATTAGTTCTGTTTCTAGCACGTGCTTTGTGCTCAATAAATCCGACCTGCTAAGGAAAAAAAAAAATAAGCAATGTGCAAAAGCATAGGCAGTTAGGTAATAAGAGGCAGGGAGCTGCAATTAGGAAAGCATGCCGTTGGGGTCCTCAGCACTGTTCTGCGAGAGGAAAGGGGCTCCAGACAATGCTCAGGAAAGCCAGTTCTCACTGGTGAGAGGGGGACCAATTAGCATGAAGTGACCCAGGAGCAAGCCAGGAAGTCTGCAAGTCAAAGGCTTGGAGGCTTCACACTAACAGCTCGTGGTAACACACTAACAGACCTGTGAAGGGCACACAAGGTCCCCGGGCAGTACCTTCCCTGTGCTTGTTTCCTTTATATCCTTCCCACATTCAAGGACCTATGGCAGCTTCAGCTGGCTTTCCCATGAGACAGCAATGTGCCTCACTGCACACTCCCAAGGTACTAACTTCATCTCTTGCTCCACTTCTGGAGGCCCCTCCCCTTCAGCCAGGAAAGTCTCTCCCAAGCTAGCCTTGCTCATTTGCACCCTTTGGAGTCAAGTGGACCTGAATTTCATGATCAACTCCAATATGTCCTCTTTCTGTCCCTAGGTGACTTCATCTCGTTTCCTAGCCTTAATTATTGCACACGTTTGTCAAACCACTAATTTAGGCCTCTAGCCTAAATATCACCAGACTCATACGCTTTGGCTTGTTGCACATTTTCACTTGGATGTCTCATAAGACACCTCTGATTTAACCCATCCAAACAGATTTCTTGAATTTCCCTAACTCAAGCACACTCCTGTCACCCTCATCTCAATCAATGGTACCATAACACTGAGCTTGTCATGCAAGCCAAAGAGCAGATGTATCGTGCTTGATTCTTCTTTGCCACTGGCAAATTCTGTTGATCCCACTGACAAAATGGTACCACAAATACAACTCCTAGGACTTCCCTGGTAGTACAGTGGGTAAGAATTCGCCTGTCAATGCAAGGGACATACTCCATCAGTCACACAGAAAGGTTCCTTCTCTAAAATAAAGACATAAGACCTCCTGCTGCTGCTGCTGCTAAGTTGCTTCAGTCGTGTCCAACTCTGTGTGACCCCATAGATGGCAGCCCATCAGGCTCCCCCATTCCTGGGATTCTCCAGGCAAGAACACTGGAGTGGGTTGTCATTTCCTTCTCCAAAGCGTGAAAGTGAAGTCGCTCAGTTGTGTCCGACCCTCAGCGACCCCATGGACTGCAGCCTACCAGGCTCCTCTGTCCATGGGATTTTCCAGGCAAGAGTACTGGAGTGGGGTGCCATTGCCTTCTCCATAAGACCTCCTACCACACTGTAAATTAATAAAGAAGATTAAATTTTTAAAGATATACAGTAAAGAACTTCACACAGTTCCCGACACATATGACTGTCAAACAATGGTTAGCTTCCTTACCCACCTAGTTTTTCCATTCACATCTCTTCTCAGCTGTCTTCCAAGTTAGAATTACCTCCTACCATCTGCTCTGCATAATACAGAATCCATGGGGAGCCTACACTCTCCTGTGAGAAACATCCTCTGACAAAGCCTACCCTGTCCCCCTTTTGGCTTCCACATATTTTGTACCATCCACAGTCTGGACCAACTACAAACATGTGCCCTTTTTTTTTTTCCAAATACTTTCTTTATCACATCTTCATCCCTTTAGCCTTCATAGCAGAACTCAGGATGTACACAGTGAATTCTCTAACTGCTTGGGTAGTTTTAGTTGGTAGGGTAGGAAGAACTGATAGAAATGGTGCAGGATGGTAAGAACTACCTGTTTGACTAAAAAGAAGGAGTTTAGACATTTTAATAAGTGATCTACACTTGGGCAACTATTAGTCATGGCTTGCCCAAACAAAGTAAAATATCCCTTTTGCTAAATTACAAGAGTAAAGAACTATTAGGATAATTATCCCATAACACATGCCAGAAATAAGTGGCTATCTTGACTTACTTTTATAGACACTTTGCAAAGTATGTACTCAAGACTTGCAAAAAAAAAAAAGTATTAATATTGCTCAGATTTTACTAATCCATGAATCCCTTTGGAAGAAAACCCTAGTTTTATCCTGTAATGGCAACTGGCCACTTTTTCTGTAGACATAAAAGAAATTCAATTTCTCTGGACAGTTTTTTCCTCTGCTACCAGTGAGCTCCAGGGACTGGTACACTCCTAAAGGAAAACCATAAAAAACCATAATCCAGAGAAAACAAAATCCAGCTAGTTAAACTATCACCAATAAGAAGAATAAACAGGAACAATTTTCAATTGCTTGGAATCAAAAGCTCAATTTTAAAAGGCTTCAAAACAAGAGTTTACTGTTTCCCGGACATCTGCAGTTGAAAAGAAAACACAAAAACAGCTCTGGAAAGTGCTGCGGTTTACTTCATACGGAGTGACTTCCAGGTGTGACAAGGAACACTGGGGCAGAATGAAAAATGAAATAAGCATGAACCAAGACTCTTTTAAGGCCATATTTATATTCCCCTTTCTGGTTGATAGTTCCTTGGATATGCATGTGGCACTATGGGCTGCTTGTTTGAGAAAAGTCTTATCCTGGGGACAATTTTAGGCAGATTTCCCTCTGGTAAGCTCCAGGCAGACTTCTAGCTCAGAGACCTCGGAAGAAGGGTTTGGCTTAATATTATTTGCCATTGTCCTGTCTGGAGCAGCAGTCAGAGTAAGAGCCTTTGATGGTGGATGCCACAGCTTTAGGAGCAGAACTGCCAGGCAGCTGTGTATGCTCTCCAAACTGCGGAACAAGCAATAAAAAGAAAAAAGCAAGAAGAAAATTGCCAACTTCTTGCAACATGGAGCCATTACTTTAAGAGCCAAACTGGTCATTTTTCCACCCAGCCAGCCCTGAGGTTGGCATCTGACATCAGTGTGGAGAATGACATCACAGAGTCTCCAATCACCTGCTTGACTGACAGGCTTGCTCAAAAAATGCTGGAGAAGCAGAGAGGCAAGCAAAGAGGAAGAACTAATGTTGTTCAAAAAAATCCTCACTTTTTATTAAAAAGACTACTATTTCAACCAAGTGAATAAAGCCTAGTCCCACAGAACAATATGCAAAGTTTTCATTTTGGAGTTTACATTTCTGAAGGGAAAAGTAAGACTGGCAAATGTGGCTTTAGGTCTATCAGCTAAAATTCCTAATTTATAAGCAAAATGAACTGACTTTGGCTGGTGTTATTAACTGAATGTTTGTGACCCTCTAAAATTGGTATGGTGAAGTCAATAACCCTCAGTGTGGCTGTATATGAAGTAAAGAAGTAATTGAGTTCAAGAGGTTCATAAAGGTGAAAATCTTATCTCACAGGATTAGTGTCCTTACAAGAGACACCAGAAATCAAACCCACTCTCTCCCATCGTGTGTGTACAGAAAGACCACATGAAGTACAAGATAGGAAGAAAATCCTCACCAGAAACCAAACTCTGCCAAAACCATGATCTTGAACTCACAGTCTCCAGAACTGTGAGAAAATAAGTTCCAACTGAATAAGCCATGCAGTCTGCGGTATTTTGTTATGGTAGCCCAAGCAGACTAACACAGTGGTTAACTCCAGCCAAAAGAAATGAAGGATTCACAGAACAGTCTACAAGCTGAAAAACAAGCCTGGAAAGAGGCATGACCCAGGTCTACTCCAGAGAAAAGAACCAGGAGCTGAGCAGTTATCAGGGCACGACTGCTATGATAAGGAAATTCCAACGGTTTCTCTCAATTTTCCATCACTCACTTAAATTCCAAGTCCCAGGAGGATGTGACTGATTGTATGAGCCTAGGGTGTATGTTACTCTGGCTCTGCCAGGATATGGAGAAAAAGAAGCTTGTCCTTTCATAACAGCTTGCTACTGTGGATTATCCCAAAATATCACAGTGGGGAAGGGTCTTGATTCAAAAGAAAATCAAGATGTCTCTAGAAAGGGAGAATAGATGTTAGACTAAAAATTTTTACTATCCACTGCACTAGCTATCATTACAAATCCCTGGTGGGCTCACCGTTCTCCTGGCATGCACATCACACATATGTGGGGTGGATTTCTGTGCCCTAGATTCAGAAATAAGGTATCCTAGAAGAGTACCTGTCCACAGGGCAGGACTTCTCTGACCTCCAGGTCTGTACACTGCCTGTGCCTGTAGCTGACTTCCTGAAGAGTCAAGACTACATGGTACTTGGAGGTCCTTGATCAAAATGCCGAAGATATACAGAAATGCAGGAGATGCGGGTTAAATCCCTGGGTGGGGAAGATCCCCTGGAGAAGGAAATGGCAACCCACTCCAGTATGCTTGCCTGGAAAATTCCACAGACAGAGGAGCCTGACGGGCTATAGTCCATGGAGTCACAAAGAGTCAGACACAACTGAGCAAGTGAGCACACTGTAGAGTACTATCACACACTCAGTGGTTCCACGGTTTCAGCTCTGAACACCTGTCTGCACAATTACAATGTGTATTGAACAATTACCATGTCTCCCAGTTTTTGCTTTGAGTTTTACCCATACTGGCTTATTTTTCTCCCCACCGAAAGAGAGCCAGAAAATGATACAGAGAGACAGTTTGACTAAAGAGGTCTGTAGCTAGACAGAGACAGATGACAAGAAACTGAAGGCGACCAAGAGGAAAGGGCTGGAAAGAGAGGTCAAGGAGATGGGTGAAGATCGGACAAATGGGAGAGGACAAAAGTGGGTGAGACGGGTGTCGTAAAAACTCACCCCGAATGTTATGAAAGTATAAATGCTTCTAGAAGACAGTTCTCTAGATTCAAATTCCTCAGACACCAGGTCCTGAGACTCAGAGTTCAGAGGGTGATTGGGCAACTGTTTCCTCAGCTCTCCTCCCATCCTCTCAGCAGCGCCCAAGGCCACTTAGCCAAAGGAATGATAGGTGGAATGGAGACAGAAGCCCAGGGCTCTACTAAAGACGCCTTACACTGGACAGCAAAACATATGACAGCCAGAGCTTGATTTTCTGCGGTAAAAGGACTGGAGCGTCCAGTTCTGATACTCTGCTGACTGAGTTTCTAAGAAACACTGTGTTTCAGGGTACTTCTCCTAGGTTCTCTGTGCTGTTTTCCAGAATCTTTCTGCCTCGATCATAGCTTATTGTTTAAATTGTCCATGAAGTCAAAAGGTCAACAGTGAGGAAGAAAAAAGGTAATAATCAGAGTTTCTATCTTCTACCACCCTGAAAAACTGCAAAACTACACAAATCACATAAATACAAAACCACCAGCGTGTAAATAAGCAACATATGAACAAGAAGGAAATTAGTACGAATTAATTGCACCAATGTCAACATCCAGGAAAAGCCCTGGATTAAGGTCTTAACTCTGCCACTTGACCTCAGACTAGTAATGACTTTTCTGGGCCTTAATTTTCTCATCCGTTCAGTGAGCCCTAGATTAAATGACCTACAAGGTGACTTGTGCCTCAGGGAGGATGTGTTCAGTGTTCTTAAGGTGCTGAGTGAACCGAGTGGTGTGGAATTAGTCAGGGACGTTTTCTTGAAAGAGGGGATGTTTTCCACCTGTTTTCAGAATCTCCACAAGTTTCATTAGTCAAGTTCAATAAAGTCTTCTATGCCCACCTAGAAGGCTTTCCCAGATGGCACAGTGGTAAAGAATCCACCTGCCAATGCAGGAGACATAAGAGGTGCGAGTTCAATCTCTGGGTCAGGAAGATCCCCTGGAAGAGGAAATGGCAACCCACTCTAGTATTCTAGCCTGAAAAACTCCATAGACAGCGGAGCCTGGTGACTACAGTCCATGGAGCTGTGAAGAGACACAACTGAGCCACTGAGCACACTCCCACCTAGAGGCCACATTTAACTCTTTTATCTCAGTCCAGAACTCACCTGATTTGACTCTTTTGTCACCTTTGCTAACCAGTTTGCCTTTCTTCAAATGTCTTCCTCCTGATGTCCCCAGGGCTTCCCTCATAGCTCCGTTGGTAAAGAATCCGCCTGCAATGCATGAGATCCCAGTTCAATTTCTGGGTCAGGAAGATCCCCTGGAGAAGGGAACAGCTACCCACTCCAGTATTCTTGGGCTTCCCTGGTGGCTCAGCTGGTAAAGAATCCACCTGCAATGTGGGAGACCTGGGTTCAACCCTGGGGTTGGGATGATCCCCTGGAGAAGGGAAAGGCTACCCACTCCAGTATTCTGGCCTGGAGAATTCCATGGACTGTATAGTGCATGAGGTCACAAAGAGTCAGACACGACTGAGCGACCTTTCACTTTCACTTTGATGTCCCAAAGACTCGCCCTTTCTGGTCCTCGTCACGCTCTCTGCCTCTCTTTCTCCAACAGTCCTCTCTGGCTTCTCTTCCACCCACCCTCCACTTAATACTAATGACTCCCTGATATCGGTGCTTGACTTTTTTCTTCCTCTTCTACGTGTTCTATCTGGACAATTGAATCCGTATCTATGGCTACAGATACCAACTGTAGAGTTCCTTGTATTTATGTCTAATGGAGGTTCCTTTCCCAAGTCCCAGATCCATATATCAACCACCATCTAGTAAGATAATATATTCCCAAATGCCTCAATTCATAACAGATTCAAAACTGGAACTCACTAGACACCCATCCACAACCTTGCCCTTCCCCTAACTCAGTGAATGGCGGCAGCATCTACACAGGCCCCTTGGAGTTATCAGAGCCTCCCCCTCACATAATTGGTCAAGTCCTGTCATTCCACCTCCAACGTATCTCCTAAGTCCAGCCCCTCATCTTCATCCCCAAGGTCATATCCCAGCATTAGGCACTCAGTCTTTCCCCCACTTCTTCCCCCTCCCTCTTCTCTCTCCTGATCACCCTAAATTCTTGCTCATCCAAACCAAAGACACCAGAGTAACATTTCTAATATAATCATGATCCCCTCACCCACCCTTCTTCATAGGTTGTCAAACACTGACGAAATAAAATCTGAACTCACTCTCAGGCAAACTCCATGCACAGCATTCATAACGTATTAGCCCATTGTCTCTGCCTCCATGATAGCTAGCTACAGTGCAAGCGTCGTGCTGTGTTAGACTGTGCCCCTTTCATCTTTATATGCCTGGTGCTCAACACAACGCCTGAACTCAGGGGCTAAGAAACCACTGATTACCTCAGTAAATGAATGAACCAATACCTCAAATTATCAAAATTTCTCCTTTATAGAGTATTTATTATTTTTATTGTCCATACCTTTAATGAGACCATACTAAAATAACAAAAATAAAGTAAGATAAAAGTTTTCTTTTACCTTAGCATTTTAAATCAGTAAGACCTTAAGTGAGCATCTAACTCCATGGTGCTCAACCCTGGGGGCACATTAGAATCACCTGAAGAGATTTTTATTTTTTTAACGGCTTCAACCCAAACTCATGAAATCAGAATGTGGGGACTCAGAAAGAATGTGGGGACTCTGAGTAGATGTTGTGTTTACTGTAGCTTATTTGACTGCTTTCTTTGGAAAAAGAACAAAAATGAGCCAACTTTCATGGAAAAGCTTCTCATCACACTTGATGCAGAAAATTTTACCTGTGGTACCTAATGCGAAAGTGAAAGTCTCTCAGTCCTGTCCAACTCTTTGCAACCGCATGGACTACACAGTCCATGGAATTCTCCAGGCCAGAATACTGGAGCGGGTACCTTTCCCTTCTCCAGGGGATCTTCCCAACCCAGGGTTCAAACCCAGGTCTCCCTCATTGCAGGGAGAATCTCTAGCAGTTGAGCCCCAGGGGAAGCCCTGTGGTAGCTGATATACTCATTAAAATAGACCATGAAGTGGAATATTCTTTTCATTACGAGGCACCTGAAACTCAAAGATAGTTACTTGACTAGGTTACCCAGTTGGAATATGGTGGGTGTAGAATTCAAATCCAGAGCTGTCTGATACCAAATAACACGGGCTTTCCTCTGTCTGATTAGCCTCTGTGTAGGCACTGAGAAACACAACAGGGCAGGGAGGAAAAGAATAGCCTTATTGGCATTGGATTTGAGTGTGGGAATATCCCACAGTTAGCATGATTCAAGTGTGTAAGAACCAACTCTCCATCTAGACAAACTGGTTTGGAGTTTTTTTTTAATGTGACCATTTGGGCAAACACGTAAGTAATCATTGTTCTGTTGCAGAAACCAGTACTCTAGAAACCAAGCAGCACACTCGGGTTTATTACGCCAGCGGGCCCAGAGGAGTTAAAACTCCAAGCGCTGAAACCCAAACAGAGGGGTTACATAGTTTTTATACATCAACAGGAATAATTAACTGGGTTTGCGGGTTTGCAGGGGCTAGGGCGATTGCAAAGAGCAGGACAAGAGTGAGTAAGATAAGCTCCAGTTCCTAGTATCATGAGCCCCCACTTTCTGAGACCTCCATGATCTGGTCTTTGCAAGGAACAAGCTGAGTTACAGAGGCAGAAGAAAAAGGAAGTAAAACTTTTCCTCTTCATTCCCCTACCTTGATGCTTCTATCACTCGTTGTAGAAAGCACCATCTCATGTTTCGGTAGGACATTCAGAGCTCCCCATTGTTTAGGGGGCTATATTGAGCTATTACCACTTGTAACTTTATGGATTCAATCCAAGAGGTTATGATCTGGGTAACTGCACTGAAATACAAGGACCAAACAAGAGCCCCACAAAGAGCATGAAGAGAGGACCTGTCAAGGGAGAAGCCACGTTGCCCAGCTCCAGACACTGTTCCAGTTACCCCAGGAATTAGCTCATTCCTCTCTCCTTTTTATGATTCGTTCCCTTAGCTGTTGGGCCATGTCCCTGACTATCTCTGATTGCTTTACATGAAAGCAGCATTTTTCATTCAAGAACAGTGTCCTCCCTTTTCCTTCCCTGTCAGTAGGTCTAGCTGTTTTCTATTCTGTAAAACCCCCTCAGTCAGGGAGTCTAGTTGGTCCTGTAACAAAAAGCACAGCAATGATAGTGATTAGGGTTAGAGGCCAGGGTTGACAATGAAAATCCATCGATGTTTCAATAGCTGGATCCTCAAGCTTCTGCCGTGTGTGGACTAGTCAGCTTCCAGAGTGACTAGAGCAGGGCTCAGCGTCCTGCGTGGGTGAGAGCTGTTGTCTTTGGAACCCAACTTTGAGGAGGTTTGGGGGTTCCAAACTGCTTTCCAGGTGTCCTCATCACAGGAAGTCACTGCCTTCTTGACTCTGGTGTGGTGGACCCAAGGGATGACACCTATAACTTTAACAGCAGCAGGGGTTGCCAGGATAACCATGTGAGGACCTGTCCAAACTGGCTGAAGTGGGTTTTTTTCCTAATCTTTACCCCATACCTCGTCTCCTGGCTGATAGGGATGAACCCAATTGCCCGAAGGAATGGGTGTCTTTCTAAGGTTTCTTAGGCAATATTGCAGAAGACTTTTCCAGGGCCTGGAGGTGTCAGGACATCTCCAGTTCAGTTAGGTGTTGGTGCTCTCCCTTGAGCTTTTTTATCACTGGGGATGGTCTCCCATATATCTCAAAGGGAGAATAGCCTGAGGGCCTCAGGGTGCATTTATGAAGGGAGATGAGAGTCCACAGAATGATGAGGCAGCTTGTTCTAGCATTGTCTGGGTGTTGGCCTACTTCAGTTCAGTTCAGTTCAGTTCAGTTCAGTAGCTCAGTCGTGTCCGACTCTGCAACCCCATGAATCGCAGCACGCCAGGCCTCCCTGTCCATCACCATCTCCCGGAGTTCACTCAGACTCACGTCCATCGAGTCCGTGATGCCATCCAGCCATCTCATCCTCTGTCATCCCCTTCTCCTCCTGCCCCCAATCCCTCCCAGCATCAGAGTCTTTTCCAATGAGTCAACTCTTTGCATGAGGTGGCCAAAGTACTGGAGTTTCAGCTTTAGCATCATTCCTTCCAAAGAAATCCCAGGGTTGATCTCCTTCAGAATGGACTGCTTGGATGCCCTTGCAGTCCAAGGGACTCTCAAGAGTCTTCTCCAAACCACAGTTCAAAAGCATCAATTCTTTGGCGCTCAGCCTTCTTCACAGTCCAACTAAAAACTTAACAAGAAAGTTGGAGATATATGGCCCAAAGATTAATAGACGTGGGAAAGCTGCTGAGGGGCTAGCCAGGAGAACCAAGTCTGGACATCGTGACATGAGTATTTCTCTAGGTATGAGAAGATGCAAGAATGTGGACTAAAGATTTGCAAGAATCTTTACCTGAAAACATCTGACTATCTGAAGGGCTGTTTTTCCAGGTTTTTCCCAGAGCACAGAGTGCCTTATTTTTTGTCTCTACCCTGAACTTCTCTCAAGGGGGTGTTGAAAGTCAGCATCTTGTAGTGGTCATGATTTACTCTTTGTAGAGGCAGCTGGCAAGGGCCAACTTCCAGTCAGCAGGGCCCCTTCCTAGCCACATATTTGACCATGTTTGGGGGACATTTCATGGTCATTATGTCCGATGGTGCTGGAAAGGCTCATTCCCAGGTCTAACAAAGATTCCACTGACAGGCCACACAATGTGTTGTCACTAGACCAGGTCTTGTAAGTAGCAAAAGTCTCTGGACCATACCTGTCTTACTAGCCTCTTGGTCCAGAAAAATATTTCCTCTTGTTGCTTCTTCCCATATCTAGAGTTACATTGTTACAATTATTGATCTGACTGGAACTGTATGTCGGCATTTTATCACAGGTTCAGTCACACATTTGGTAACGTTAAGAAATAATTTTCTAAAACAAGCTACATAGAAAATAATATATCTAGCAGTAATTAGTAAGGTCCCAAGCAAGAATTTAAGTCAAGAACTTTCACTGGGTATAGCCCGGTATACCCCAGGTCATCTGACTCAGTTAAATGCTTATAGCCAAGTGTTAATCTCCTGGCTGTACATCATGGAGCATCTGACCTTTATCCAAAGATTGGTTACTGAGATAAGCTTTAGAAACAATCTTAGAGTGTCCTTTTTAATAACTTAATTAAAACTTTTAGCAATATAACATAACAAGGAACTATCTTGGAAGTGAGGCTTAGTAAGCACAGACCTTAATTAATAAAACTAGTACTTAATATTCAGTGAAACACAATTTTTTTCTTTTTGGAGAACTCATTGTGTGGGCATTAATGCTGTAGCCAGGGCAGCCTTTAACCCATCAAATAAAAATTATGTCTGTCAGGAAGCCGGGAAAGGCCAAGCAGTTGTCTTGGATTTCACATAGCCCTGGCTCTTTGATTTTTAACTGTTGTTTGTCCATTTTTAATTTCCTGATTTAGGAGTAGACTATTGCCATGTTTTAAGGACATCAGGATAGCAAAAGTCTAACCATGAGGGGTTATTTTCTATAGAAGCAGAATGAGCTTTGTCTACATGTACCATAATCTTAAATAATATTTATTTATTTTACCAAAGTAACAAAAAGATTTTAAAAACAAATACAAATCACATAAAGGCAAAGAAATTCATAACCTGTTATCAAAAGCTGCATTCTAAGAAAACTTTGTTCTTTAAACAGAAAGAAGACCAAATTCCAATCTGGTACCAGCTTACTATTAACAACAAAATTTGTTTATCTGTTTAATCTTAGAAAGTCTTTTCCATAAATCTTGAAGAATTAGCAGTATTCTTCTGAAGGCATGAGAGTAAAACCATAGAAGGCATGTTTAAAATCTGATTTTATTGCAATTGACAAAGAAGCCTGGTCATAACACTTTAATATGATAACTAGAGTTATAACTGACCATATTTTGTCAGGGCATATCAGATCTATATGAATTTCACATAATTTTAGGACATCTATATTAGTAACATCAACCATTCAGTATAACCTGAAGAGATTTATCACCCCTTCAACAGCACTTCTCATGGAACTTAACATATCCAATGAACCCAGGAAGACTCTTTGGGATGTCTCAGGGGCCTTCTGAAGCATCCCAAAGTTAGCTAGAAGTCAAGTTATTTAGGAAGTCTTGTCAATAAATATCAAAAGGGTTTATATTAATCAGGTAGGATCATATAATTCTCTATGAAATAATAGTTATTTACTTAGCCAAAGATAACAAAAGATTTCAAAGGTAAATATAGAACAGATCAATTAAGAGGTAAAGAAACTTAAATCTATTATTAAAAGCAGATCAACATGTGAAGAAAGTATGTCCACTTAACAGAGAGAAAGGCAAAATTTAAGTTTTGCACCAGCTGACTTAAAATTCATTTAGGTAAACTTAATTAAATTTATTTTAAACTTAATCCTGCTGCTGCTGCTAAGTCGCTTCAGTCATGTCCAACTCTGTGTAACCCCATAGACAGCGGCCCACCAGGCTCCCCTGGCCCTGGGATTCTCCAGGCAAGAACACTGGAGTGGGTTGCCATTTCCTTCTCCAACGCATGAAAGTGAAAAGTCAAAGTGAAGTCGTTCAGTTGTGTCCGACTCTTAGCGACCCCATGGACTGCAGCCCATCAGGCTCCTCCGTCCATGGGATTTTCCAAGAAAGAGGACTGGAGTGGGGTGCCATTGCCTTCTCCAAGTCAGTCCTAACCACGCACAAAACTTTTTTCAGGGTCCACTTTCCACAGACTCTTTAATCACTTTCTGTAACAGCCACCCGTAGTCAGACCTACTTTGTTTTCCCTTTATAAAGTGTAATTTTATTTTTTATATGTTTTTTATTAAAAACATACATCCTACTTCCTATATGATTAGCAAACAAATATTAATACTAGATATTTAATATTGAACATTTCCCAGTTTATGTGAATCTGAAATTTATTTAGGTTAATTTTTTTTTTTTTGTATTTAGAATTGTCTGATTTATAAGCATTTACTTTTTTAGGCCAATTAAAGTAGAACTCATTTACAACTTCAACAATATTATCAGAAAAAAAAAAAAAAAAGATATACACTGAGCCATACATAAATCCAGACAGACAGACTGACAGAGATCTTATTGCTTTCTGTTTGAGATTTGAAATATCTTTCCCATTTTTTTTCTTTGCTTAAAGTTCTAATATAGTACTCTTTTGCACATATAAAAAGTCACATTTGTTGCATTACCAATCTTATTTTAATAAAATTCCATGTTTTTTTAATTAATAAATTTTTATTGAAATATAGCTGATTTACAATGTTGTGTTAGTTTCAGGGGTACAGCACATTGATTCAGGTCCTTGTTGGTTATCCATTTTATATATAGCACAAAGTGTATGTTAATCCAAACCTCTTAACTTATTCCTCCCCTCCCTTTCCCATTTGGTAATGGTAAATTTGTTTTCTATGAGTGAGTCTCTTTCTGTTTGAAAATGAGTTCAAATCAAAGAGGACACTAATAGATGGAGAAATATACCATGTTCATGGATCGGAAGAATCAATATAGTGAAAATGAGTATACTACCCAAAGCAATCTACAGATTCAATGCAATCCCTATCAAGCTACCAGAGGTATTTTTCACAGAGCTAGAACAAATAATTTCACAATTTGTATGGAAATACAAAAAACCTTGAACAGCCAAAGCAATCATGAGAAAAAAAGAATGGAACTGGAGGAATCAACCTGCCTGACTTCAGGCTCTACTACAAAGCCACAGTCATCAAGACAGTATGGTATTGGCTGCTGCTGCTGCTAAGTCGCTTCAGTCATGCCCGACTCTGTGCGACCCCAGAGAGGGCAGCCCACCAGGCTCCCCGTCCCTGGGATTCTCCAGGCAAGAATACTGAGTGGGTTGCCATTTCCTTCTCCAATGCATAAAAGTGAAAAGGGAAAGTGAAGTCGCTCAGTCGTGTCCGACTCTTTGCGACCCATGGACTGCAGCCTACCAGGCTCCTCTGTCCATGGGATTTTCCAGGCAAAAGTACTGGAGTGGGATGCCACTGCCTTCTCCACACAAAGAAAGAAATATAGATCAATGGAACAAAATAGAAAGCCCAGAGATAAATCCACACACATATGGACACCTTATCTTCGATAAAGGAGGCAAGAATATACAATGGAATAAAGACAATCTCTTTAAGTGGTGCTGGGAAAACTGGTCAACCACTTGTAAAAGAATGAAACTAGATCACTTTCTAACACCATACACAAAAATAAACTCAAAATGGATTAAAGATCTAAACGTAAGACCAGAAGCTATAAAAATCCTAGAAGAGAACATAGGCAAAACACTCTCCGACATAAATCACAGCAGGATCCTCTATGATCCACCTCCCAGAATACTGGAAATAAAAGCAAAAATAAACAAATGGGATCTAATTAAAATTAAAAGCTTCTGCACAACAAAGGAAAATATCAGCAAGGTGAAAAGACAGCCTTCTGAATGGGAGAAAATCATAGCAAATGAAGCAACTGACAAACAACTAATCTCAAAAATATACAAGCAACTCCTGAAGCTCAATTCCAGAAAAATAAACGACCCAATCAAAAAATGGGCCAAAGAACTAAATAGACATTTCTCCAAAGAAGACATACGGATGGCTAACAAACACATGAAAAGATGCTCAACATCACTCATTATCAGAGAAATGCAAATCAAAACCGCAATGATGTACCATTTCACACCAGTCAGAATGGCTGCTATCCAAAAGTCTGCAAGCAATAAATGCTGGAGAGGGTGTGGAGAAAAGGGAACCCTCTTACACTGTTGGTGGGACTGCAAACTAGTACAGCCACTATGGAGAACAGTCTGGAGATTCCTTAAAAAATTGCAAATAGAACTGTGTTATGACCCAGCAATCCCACTTCTGGGCATACACACAGAGGAAACCAGAATTGAAAGAGACACGTGTACCCCAATGTTCATCGCAGCACTGTTTATAATAGCCAGGACATGGAAGCAACCTAGATGTCCATCAGCAGATGAATGGATAAGAAAGCTGTGGTACATATACACAATGGAATATTACTCAGCCATTAAACAGAATACATTTAAATCAGTTCTAATGAGGTGGATGAAACTGGAGCCTATTATACAGGGTGAAGTAAGCCAGAAAGAAAAACACCAATACCGTATACTAACACATATATATGGAATTTAGAAAGATGGTAATGATAACCCTGTATGCAAGACAGCAAAAGAGACACAGATGTTTAGAACGGACTTTTGAGAGAGGGAGAGGGTGGGATGATTTGGGAGAATGGCATTGAAACATGTATACTATCATGTAAGAAACAAATCGCCAGTCTATGTTCGATACAGGATACAGGAGACTGGGGGCTGGTGCACAGGGATGATCCAGAGAGATGATATGGGGTGGGAGGTGGGAGGGGGGTTCAGGATTGGGAACTCATGTACACCCGTGGCTGATTCATGTCAATGTATGGCAAAACCAATACAGTATTGTAAAGCAAAATAAAGTAAAAATAAAATTTTTTGTAAAAGAAAGAAAATGAGTTCATTTGTATCTTTTTTATAAGATTCTGCATTTAAGCAGTATTATATGGTATTTGTCTTTGTTTCGTTTACTTCACTTAGTACAGTAATCTCTAGGTCCACCCCAGTTGCTGCAAAATGGCATTATTTTAGTCTTTTTTATGGCTAATATTTTGTTGTATAAATATACCACATCTTCTTTATCCAGACATCTTTTGATGGACATTTAGGTTGCATGGATGGGCTATTATAAATAGTGATGCAGTGAACATTGGAGTGCATCTATCTTTTTTGAATTATGGTTTTCTACAGATACATGCCCAGGAGTGGGATTGTGGGATTATATGGTAACTCTATTTTTAGTTTTTTAATGAACCTCCATACTGTTCCCCAGAGTGGCTGCACTGTTATAATTTACATTCCCACGAACAGTGTAGGAGGGCTCCTTATTCTCCACACTCTCCCCAGCACTTATTACCTATATATATTTTTTTTATGATGGCCACTCTAATCAGGGGAAACTGGGTCTTGTTCTGATGGGCAGGGCCATGCTCAGTAAATCTTTAATCCAATTTTCTGTTGATGGGCGGGGCTGTGTTCCCTCCCTGTTGTTTGACCTGAGGCCAAACTATGGTCTAGGAGAAGGCAATGGCACCCCACTCCAGTCCTCTTGCCTGGAAAATCCCATGGACAGAGGAGCCTGGTGGGCTGCAGTTCATGGGGTCACTAAGAGTCGGACATGACTGAGCGACTTCACTTTCACTTTTCACTTTCATGCATTGGAGAAGGAAAGGGCAACCCACTCCAGTGTTCTTGCCTTGAGAATCCCAGGGACAGGGAAGCCTGGTGGGCTGCCATCTATGGGGTCACACAGAGTCGGACACGACTGAAGCAACTTAGCAGCAGCAGCAGCAGCAAACTATGGTGGAGGCAATGGAGATAATGGTGACCTCCTTCAAAAGGTCCCATGCATGCAATGCTGCACTCAGCGCCCCGACCCTGCAGCAGGCCACCATCGACCCACGCCTCCACCGGAGACTCCTGGACACTCACAGGCAAGTCTGGGTCAGTCTCTTATGGGGTCACTGCTCCTTTCTCCTAAGTCCTGGTGCACACAAGGTTCTGTTTGTACCCTCCAAGAGTCTGTTCCCCAGTCCTGTGTAAGTTCTGGTGGCTCTATGGTGGGGTTAATGGTGACCTCCTCCAAGAGGGCTTATGCCACACCTAAGTCTGCTGCACCCAGAGCCCTTGCCCCTGCAGCAGCCCACTGCTGACCAGTACGTCCTCAGGAGATACCCAAACACAGTTCTGTCTCAGTTTCTGTGGGGTCTCTGGGTCCTGGTGCACACAAGGTATGTTTGAGCCCTCTGAGCATCTCTGGCAGGTATGGGGTTTGATCCCTGGGTGGGGAAGGGCCCCTGGAGAAGGAAATGGCAACCCACTCCAGTATTCTTGCCTGGGAAATCCTGTGGAAAGAGGAACTTGGTGGGCTACAGCCCATGGGGTCTTAAAGAATAGGACATGTTTGAGCAACTAAGCACCCACACGCATTCTCATTAGAGTGAGGTGATAACTCATAGTTTTGGCTCTTGTTTCTCTAATAATTAGCAAAGTTTAGCATTTTCTTCATGTGTCTGTTGGCCTTTTGTTTGTCTTTGGAGAAATATCTATTTAGATCTCCCACAGAGAAATCAAAAAGCTAAAGTGAATAGGAGAGCATGAAAGACTCCACAATTGTAAATTACTATGCCTCGTGCAAAGAGTTGACTCATTGGAAAAGACTCTGATGCTGGGAGGGATTGAGGGCAGGAGGAGAAGGGGACGACAAAGGATGAGATGGATGGATGGCATCACTGACTTGATGGACATGAGTTTGGGTAAACTCCAGGAGTTGGTGATGGACAGGGAGGCCTGGCATGCTGCAATTCATGGGGTCACAAAGAGTCGGACATGACTGAGCAACTGAACTGAACTGAACTGATGCTAGAAGTTTCATAAAACTCCCTCTCTCTGAAGTTAAAAGAATGCTAAACTAAAAGTATGTTAGTCAAATACTTTACATTTGGGGGGAGGAGAGAAGTTAGCCTGTCCTTTCCCCCAGGATCTTTAATGAAAATGATAGAATTGTTAACCTTTTTTGAGCAATTCCTATTGCCAATCATTGTTGCAAGTTCTGATATGTTAGCTCATTTAACTCCCAGAACAACCCTGCATCAAAGAGACATTGTTTCTGGTCTTACATTTAGATCTTTAATCCATTTTGAGTTTATTTTTGTGTGCGGTGTTAGAAAGTGATCTAGTTTCATTCTTTTACAAGTGGTTGACCAGTTTTCCCAGCACCACTTGTTAAAGAGATTGTCTTTACTCCATTGTATATTCTTGCCTCCTTTGTCAAAGATAAGGTGTCCATATGTGTGTGGATTTATCTCTGGGCTTTCTATTTTGTTCCATTGATCTATATTTCTGTCTTTGTGCCAGTACCATACTGTTTTGATGACTGTGGCTTTGTAGTAGAGCCTGAAGTCAGGCAAGTTGATTCCTCCAGTTCCATTCTTATTTCTCAAGATCGCTTTGGCAATTCGAGGTTTTTTGTATTTCCATACAAATCTTGAAATTATTTGTTCTAGTTCTGTGAAAAATATGGCTGGTAGCTTGATAGGGATTGCAAAACTCCTAGAGGAGAACATAGGCAAAACACTCTCAGATATAAATCACAGCAGGATCCTCTATGATCCACCTCCCAGAATACTGGAAATAAAAGCAAAAATAAACAAATGGGATCTAATTAAAATTAAAAGCTTCTGCACAACAAAGGAAAATATAAGCAAGGTGAAAAGACAGCCTTCTGAATGGGAGAAAATCATAGCAAATGAAGCAACTGACAAACAATTAATCTCAAAAATATACAAGCAACTCCTGCAGCTCAATTCCAGAAAAATAAACGACCCAATCAAAAAATGGGCCAAAGAACTAAATAGACATTTCTCCAAAGAAGACATATGGATGGCTAACAAACACATGAAAAGATGCTCAACATCACTCATTATTAGAGAAATGCAAATCAAAACCACAATGAGGTACCACTTCACACCAGTCAGAATGGCTGCGATCCAAAAATCTGCAAGCAATAAATGCTGGAGAGGGTGTGGAGAAAAGGGAACCCTCCTACACTGTTGGTGGGAATGCAAACTAGTACAGCCACTATGGAGAACAGTCTGGAGATTCCTTAAAAAATTGCAAATAGAACTACCTTATGACCCAGCAATCCCACTGCTGGGCATACACACCGAGGAAACCAGAATTGAAAGAGATACATGTACCCCAATGTTCATCGCAGCACTGTTTATAATAGCCAGGACATGGAAACAACCTAGATGTCCGTCAGCAGATGAATGGATAAGAAAGCTGTGGTACATATACACAATGGAGTATTACTCAGCCGTTAAAAAGAATTCATTTGAATCAGTTCTGATGAGATGGATGAAACTGGAGCCGATTATACAGAGTGAAGTAAGCCAGAAAGAAAAACACCAATACACTATACTAACACATATATATGTAATTTAGAAAGATGGCAATGACGACCCTGTATGCAAGACAGGAAAAAAGACACAGCTGTGTATAATGGACTTTTGGACTCAGAGGGAGAGGGAAAGGGTGGGATGATTTGGGAGAATGGCATTCTAACATGTATACTATCATGTAAGAATTGAATCGCCAGTCTATGTCTGACACAGGATACAGCATGCTTGGGGCTGGTGCATGGGGATAACCCACAGAGATGTTATGGGGAGGGGGGTGGGAGGGGGGTTCATGTTTGGGAACACATGTAAGAATTAAAGATTTTAAAATTAAAAAAAAAAACAAAGAGACATTGTTCCTCTAGTTTTACAGATGAGGAAACTAAGATACTAAGTGTTTAAACAATATTCCCATAATCACATAGCTGAGGGAAGAAGAGAGACCGCAGATCACATTGGTCAAGATCTTTTTTCCTAGCATTTCCAAGATGCTTTTTCTACCTTAGAAACATTTTCAAAGCTCTCTGTATTGTGCTTAGTCATTCAGTCATGTCTGACTCTTTGCAGCCTCATGGACTGTAGCCCACCAGGCTCCTCTGTCCATGGAGATTCTCCAGGCAAGAATAGTAGAGTGTGTTGCCATGCCCACCTCCAGGGGATCTTCCCAACCCAGGGATCAAACCCAGGTCTCCTGCATTGCAGGCAGATTCTTTACCATCTGAACCACCAGAGAAGCCTCTCATTTGCTTTTTTATTTTTTAAAAACTAAGCATTAGTGGGACTACCTCGGTATGTCCTTTCAAAATCCATATACCTTTTATAACAGTCCCCATCATCACAGCCTCTTTTGAGATTTTTAAGGATGACTCATTTCAAATAGTGAGAGCTAGGTCACCTTGTCAATTACACTTAAGAGTGTTCACTCTGCCCAAAGAACCACACTTGAGAGAATAAGAGAAGGGACAGGATTTTTTTTTTAATTCCATATATAACTTACATATATGTAGTGTCCCTATCCTTCTAGGTGCTTACAATCTATTTATCAAAGAATTTCTTTTTAAAAAAATCAGATTTTCTGCTATCCTCAGAGAAAAGCAGAAGTTACTCTCTTCTCTGTTAATAAGGATTTGATGGGGTGAGGATTGTTATTCTTTATCAGCCACAGTTGGATACCAGTCCTGCAGTTGTCAGTGGTCAGGATGCATAGTTAGACAGGTATCAGGCCAAAACATACTTGATTTGCTTGTTCAAAATTCTTGTAATCATTCTAAGACATTTCTCAAATTAGATAGTTATTTTGACAAGCCATTTGACCAACTGTGTCTCCTCAAACATAGCGTTTTCTCTTTACACTGAGATGACGTCATTGACCCAACATTGGTAACAACTTTGAACCAGACTTTCAAAGGGAATGATGAGATTCTCACTGGACCCATCCATTTGTGATCCAGCAGGGATCTCTTTCTGGGAGTTGGCAGACCTCTTAAGTTCAGAGGCTGATTGGCCAATCTATGACCTTTCAGGGCAGGTCATGTCCTGCAATTCTCTGTAAACTGTCATTTGTCTATGCAAACTCTTTTCAATCAAAAGACTTCAGAAATCCCTGCCCTGTGATGAAGCATTTCTTGGATAGGATGGCTTCTAGTAGATATCACACAGTACAGAAAACAGAGATCTTAATTCCTACTTTGAAAATTCACAAAATTTTCCACATATTTGCAAGAAAAAAAAGAGTTCCAGTACCTATTGTAATCCCAAATGGTATTAAACACAAGGAGAGACAGATGGCTGAACCATCAAGCTTTGTTACTGCTATCTTTATAAACTCAGGAAACCCTGAATAAAGTTTGAAGTCACAGCTCTTTTTTTTTTTTTTGCCTGCTACACACCCACACCCAGACTCACACACATGCACACACACACACTTTGCATACATTCCCATTCCCTCTTCTGACTTACATTAAATTCAGATACAAACTCGAAGTGGCAATGCCAGCAAAATATTAAAAATTATGAGCCCATAGAACTCTGATTTTATTATTACTATATTTTTATTATATTTATTCACATTTCACACTTTTTTAAAAAGCTAATATCAATGCCGGTTGTCTCTATTAACTTAGATGTGGGGGACAATTTGCTATGATTAGAAGAAAATGAGGCTGCTCAGGGCCTTTTAGACATGACTCACAGATCAAGTTGCTTTTGTCGTTCCCCTGTTATCATTTAATGGACCAGGGTCAGAAGTAATCACTGTGAAGGGTTTTTAGAGCTAAATCTCCCCTGAACTCTGCCTGCCCAGACACCGCAAACACGCAGATGACATTCCTAAGAGGAAAACGGTGCCCAATCACCATCCTAGCATTGATGATTCCATCTACCTAGCAGAGATAAACCCCCATCATGATTCCACCTCTGCCAGAAGATGAGACAAGATGGAAATATGCTTCCTCCAGTCTATTTAACCATATCATGTTTAGAATCTGCACCCCATTCCAGTACTCTTGCCTCGAAAATCCCATGGATGGAGGAGCCTGGTAGGCTGCAGTTCATGCTAAGGGTCGGACACGACTGAGCGACTTCCCTTTCCCTTCTCACTTTCATGCATTGGAGAAGGAAATGGCAACCCACTGCAGTGTTCTTGCCTGGAGAGTCCCAGGGACGGGGGAGCCTGGTGGGCTGCCATCTATGGGGTCACACAGAGTTGGACATGACTAAAGTGACTTAGCAGCAACCTGTCTAAAATCCAGAGATGAAGTTATTTATGTTGCTGAAAAATATCAACATCTACATGTTATATTTTTAAAATCTCAACTAAACTGTAATCTCAATCTCTTGCTTTCTATATATGGTCCCTTCCCATCTCAGAGCGTCCCACATTCAGGAATCAGCTCACAAGAGACACTGCTCAATGAATTAATCTAAAGGTCAAGTGAACACGTCTTCATCACTTCCCTAGTTGGAACCTTTCCTTCCTACCCACCACCACCACCACCCAGACCCACCGTTAATGTTCCAGGTTTCTGGCCTTTTTCCTTTTGGTCAATGTATCTAATATCACAATTTATATAGCAGCTAGTAGATGATAGAATCTCAACAGAACTCTGTCTCCCTATGAATCAAGGTAACCAGCCATTACTATATTGTTCTCACAGACATAAACAAAAAATCTTTCAAACCAATGTCTGTTTCTTTTCATCCAGTCTTCCATAGACACCCACTGCTTTCAGGGGTACTTTAGGTATTCCACAGAAAACTATTTGCCAAGAAATAATGAAAAAGTACTGTAGCTTAAGAAAAAGTTTGAGAATATCTTATAGTCCACCTTTCTGATTTTACAGATAAATAAACTGAGGCTCAGAAGAGACAAAGGACTAGGATGAAAATCAGAAAGTTCTTCGGGATCTACACAGGAAGATCATACACGAAAACTACAAATGGTCTTGGAGTAAATGTGAGGTCATACATTCATAGAGTTTTACAACCTTGGGTTAGTGGGTACATAAAGAACTTTGAGGATCCTTGTCTCCTCCTGTGAATGTACCCCTCCCTGGTAGCCCACACAAAGCAGCCTGATCCTGCATTGGCCGCCATGGAGAATGTTAGTGTTCTCCACAGAACTCCAGCTTCCTGTTTAAGGATGTCTAGTAAATCCTTGTCTGTAGTAGAAAATAACTGAAAATAACCCAGATGTCTATCCACAGACAATGAAATATTTTACAGCAATAAAAAAGAATGAAGAAACACTTTAGGACTAAAAAGTGATTGTCTCCAAGTTACAGTCATATTAAAAACAAAATCGGATGACGCATCACTAGTATATATGCGTGAAATATCTCTAGGAAGCCATAGAGAAGGAAATATAGTGCCTTGTAGAAAGGGGAGACCTCTCGTCATCAACCTCTTTGTACTTTTTTATTGGAATCACCTAAAATTCCCTGATTGAAAAATAATTTTCTTTGAAATAAAAAAGCCCCAGTTTCCAAATCTGCCTTGGATTTTTTTTTAGGATCTGTGACTCTTTTAAAGTCTATGATTTGTTTTCTCTTTGCTCTCCACTCTTTCCTCAATTTCCCTTCCTTAACAAAAAGAACTATTTGTCCCTTCATTTGATTTTATAATAAACTTGCTGTTGGCTTTAAGTTCAATTGCCCAAGTTCATAGGATCCAATAAAGCCAGGCACTGAAGATAGCTGCTTCTTGAGGTTTAAAACACTCAGCTTTCACGTCTCTGGCTCCCTCACATCCTCATCTGAGGCTGCCAGACCCTTCTCTGAGTGCTCTAGCCAAACGCATCATGGTCCCCAGTGGTCGTGTCTGAACCACTCTTTCAGAGACAATCACAAGCACCCATTGCTTCCCGGCCTTCTAACACTCAATCAGAATGTATTCCATATCTTTCAAACTAAAACTTCCCTCTTCAGCTAATCACATCCCAAGAGCAACTGAGATCTTAAATGTATAGACAATCATTCAGTAAGAATTACTGTAACTAAAAGTATACTACTGTTGCTAAGATAAGTGGATTATATTTCACACTTTATGATCCGATAACTTGGTAGAAAGGAGGGGATTCTGCTGGGAATCTCACCCTGCAGTGCCCCCTACTGGTCATGTTAGAGGTTGAGGGAATGGAAGGAATGGCAGCGACTTTCTACATGACGCTAAGAGAATAATTGTGTGGTAGGGTTAGGGTTTCTTTCCATGTGCCCTTCAAATTGGGTATCATTTTGGTACATATACCATCCTGGTTACCAGCTTACACAGAATACCTATGAGTCACATTGGTGATGACCCAGTGTTAATAGAAGGGACAGGTACTTCAAACTACGGGTGGGAGGAGCAAAAAATGAACTCCAGGGAAAGAAACAAGGTGCCTCAAATCTTCTTTAGAGTGTGTCCCCTCCTTGTTCCCCACCCAGACAGGGTGGCTACTACAAGACAGAATGCTGGTTTTATCTGCCAAAACCTCTATGCTGAAATTCTCCTTGGACTTTTTTTTCCCTCCATGAATTTTCCTTTCATTTTAATTGTACTAGGTTTGCATTTGCAAACTAGTCCTTGAACCAGACTAGCTTTCTCTAACAACTTGGTTCTGTATTAGTTGGGGAAGAGAGCTTTAAGACTTGTATTGAGGATTCTGGGCTAAGTATATGGAGGGAGACCCTGAGGTCCAGGGACTTGTAGGTATCCAGGGGCAGCAGAAGGACTTTGAAAGAATTCTGTTTATAGCACCATCGTTATGAATATTTAACCTTACCGTAGTGAAACAGTGTTCAGATGGGATCCTTCCCATCTCTGAGTGCGGGCCATGCCTCAAAGCTTAGAAAACAGATGCCAAGACCACCCTGTAGGATTCATAAGTTGGTGGCCAAAAATATTGTTCTTCCAAGGGAACACATTACCCACCTCCAAACAATAGAAAAAGCAGTGTATGCAACAACCGTAAATATTTATGTACCCAACATAGGAGCACCTCAATACATAAGGCAAACACTAACAGGCATAAGAAGGGAAGTCAACAGTAACACAACAATGTTACGGGACTTTAACACTCCACTTACACCAATGGACAGACCATCAGGAAAGAAAATTAATAAGAAAATACAAGTTTAAATGACACATTAGACCATATGAACCTAACTGATACCTTCAGGACATTCCATCCAAATGCAGAAGAATACACTTTCTTCCTAAGTGCACATGGAACATTCTCTAGAATAGAGCACATCTTGGGTCACAGAACAAGCCTCAGTAAAAATTTAAGAAAATTGAAATATCAGGCATCTTTTCTGACAACAACACTATGAGATTAGATATCAATTACAGGGAAAAATTGTAAAAAAAAAAAAAAAAAGAAAAGAAAGAAAGAAAATACAAACACATGGAGATTAAACAATATGTTCCTAAATAATAAACAGGTTACTGAAGAAATAAAAGGGGAAACCAAAAAATTCCTAGAAACAAATAACAATGAAACCATGACGACTCAAAACTGATGGGCTGCAGCAAAAGCAGTTCTAAGTTTTTAGAAATACAGTCCTACCTCAAGAAACAAGAAATACATCAAATAGATAACCTAACTTACACCTAAAACAACTGGAAAAGAAGAACAAAAAAAGCCCAAAGTTAGTAGAAGAAAAGAAATCATAAAGATCAGAGCAGGAATGAAGGAAGCAATTGTAAAGATTAATAAAACTAAAACCTGGTTCTTTGAAAAGATAAACTTGACAATTAGCCGGACTCCTCAAGAAAAAAAGGGAGAAGAATCAAGTCAATAAAATTAGAAATGAAAAAGAAGTTACAACAGACAACACAGAAATACACAGGATCCTGAGAAACTAATTGTTGTTGTTCAGTCACTCAGTCATGTCTAACCCTTTGTGACCCCCATGGACTGCATGGGGAGATTCTGCATGGGGAGTCCTGCATGCATGCAGGAGATTCCTGCAGCATACCAGGCGTGGCTGTTCTTCACTGTCTCCCAGAGATTGCTCAAACTCATGCTGACTGATTCAAGGATGTTATCCAACAATCTCATCCTCTGTCCTTTATTGTGCCCATCTTTGCATGAAATGTTCCCTTGGTAATTCTAATTTTTCTTTAAGAGATCTCTAGCCTTTCCTGCACTATTGTTTCCCTCTATTTCTTTGCATTGTTTACTAAGAAGGCTTCCTTATTTCTCCTTGCCATTCTTTGGAACTCTACGTTCAGTTGGGTATATCTTTCCCTTTCTCCTTTGTCTTTTGCTTTTCTTCTTTTCTCAGCTCTTTGTAATGTTTCCTCAGACAACCATTTTGCCTTCTTGCATTTCTGTTCCTTGGGGATGGTTTTGATCACCACCTCCTGTACAATGTTATGAACCTCCTTCCATAGTTCTTTGGGCACTGTGTCTATCAAATCTAAGAACTTCCCTGGTGGCTCAGATGGTAAAGCATCTGCGTACAATGCAGGAGACCCGGGTTCAATCCCTGGGTCAGGAAGATCCCCTGGAGAAGGAAATGGCAACCCACTCCAGTATTCTTGCCAGGAAAATTCCATGGATGGAGGAGCCTGGTAGGCTATAGTCCATGGGGCTGCAAAAGAGTCAGACATGACTGAGTGACTTCACTTTCTTTCTTTCTTTCTTTCTTTCTTTCTTTCTATCAGATCTAATCCCTTGAATCTATTTGTCACTTCCACTGTATGATCATAAGGGATTTAATTTAGGTCATACCTGAATGACCTCGTGTTTTCCCCAACTTTCTTCAATTTAAGTCTGAATTTTATAACACAGAGCACATGATCTGAGCCAGAGTCAGTTCCCAGGCTAATTTTTGCTGACTGTATAGAACTTCTCTATCTTCAACTGCAAAGAATATAATCAATCTGATTTTAGTATTGATCATCTGGCAAAACCATGTGTAAAGTGGTCTCTTGTGTTGTTGGAAGAGGGTGTTTGCTATGACCAGTGCATTCTCTTGGCAAAATTCTGTTAGCCTTTTGCCCTGCATCATTTTGTACTCCAAGGCCAAACTTGCCTGTTATTCCAGGTATGTCTTGACTTCCTACTTTTGCATTCCAGTCCCCTTTGAGGAAAAGGACATCTTTTTTTTTGGTGTTAGTTCCAGCAGTCTTGCATGTCTTCATAGAACCTTTCGACTTCAACTTCTTTGCCATTAGTGGTTACGGCACATTGGATTACTGTGATGTTGAATGGTTTGCCTTGGAAATAAACCAAGATCATTCTGTCATTTTTGAGATTGCACCCAGGTACTGCATTTCAGACTCTTGTTGACTCTGAGGGCTACTCCATTTCTTCTAAGGGATTCTTGCCCACAGTGGTAGGTATAATGGTCATCTGAATTAAGTTCACTCATTCCTGTGTATTTTAGTTCATTGATTCCTAAAAGGTTGATGTTCACTCTTGCTGTCTCCTGTTTGACCACTTCCAATTCACCTTGATTCATGGACCTAACATTCCAAGTTCCTATCCAGTATTGTTCTTTAAAGCACTGGACTTTACTCTCACCACCAGACACATCCCCAACTGGGCATCATTAACTTTGGCTTATCTTCTTCATTCTTTCTGGAGGTATTTCTCCTCCCTTTTCCAGGAGCCAATCACAAGCACTGAAATCAAAACTGAAATCTCCAAAAAGGCAAAAGCCCAGGGCAGATGGCTTCACACATGAATTTTACCAACATTTAGAGAAGAGCTAATGCCTATCCTTTTCAAACTCTTCCATAAAATTGCAGATGAAGGAACACTTTCAAACTCATTCTACAAGGCCACCATTCACCCTGATACCAAAACCAGATAAAAACTTCACAAAAAAAGAAAGTTATAGGCCAGTATCACTGATGAACACAGATGCAAAAATCCTCAGCAAAATTCTAGAGAACAGAATCCAAAAACACATTAAAAAGATCATACACCATTATCAAGTCAGATATATCCCAGGGATGCAAGAATCCTTCAATATACATAAATCAGTCAATGTGATACACCATATTAACAAATTGAGAGATAAAATCCATATGATAATCTCAATAGATGCAGAAAAAGCTTTTGACAAAATTCAACCGCCATTTATGATTTTTTTAAAAGCCTGTTAAAAGATTGGCATAGAAGGAACCTACCTCAACATAATAAAGTCCATCTATGATAAACCCACAGCAAACATTATTCTCAGTGGTGAAAACCTGAAAGCATTTCCTCTAAGATCAGAAACAAGACAAGGGTGCCCACTCTCGCCATTATTATTCAACATAGTTTTGGAAGTCCTACTCATGGCAATCAGAAAACTGAATATAAGGAATCCAGATTGGTAAAAAAGAAGCAAAACACTCACTGTTTGCAGACAACATGATACTACAGAAAACCCTAAAGATGCTATCAGAAAATTTCTAGAGCTAATCAGTGAATTTAGTAAAGTTGCAGGATACAAAATCAATGCACAGAAATCACTTGCATTCCTATATCCTAACAATGAAATGGCAGAAAGAGAAATTAAGGAATCAATCCCATTTACCACTGCAACAAAAACAATAAAATACCTAGGAATAAACTTACCTAAGGAGACAAAAGAGCTGTATACAGAAAAGTATGATACTGATGAAAGAAATCAAATATGATATAAACAGATGGAGAGATATTCCATGTTCTTAGGTTGGAAGAATCAATATCGTGAAAATGACTATATTACCAAAAGCAAGCTACAGATTCAATGCAATCCCTATCAAATCACCAATGGCATTTTTCACAATTTGTATGGAAACACAAGACCCAAAATAGCCAAAGTAATCTAGAGAAAGAAGAATGGAGCTGAAGGAATCAACCTTCCTGAATTCAGACTATACTACAAAGCTACAGTCATCAAGACAGTACAGTACTGGCACTAAAACAGAAATATAGACCAATGGAACAAGAAAGCAAGCCCAGAGATAAACCCACACCCCTATCAGCACCTTATCTTTGACAAAAGAGGCAAAAATATACAATGGGGCAAAGATAGCCTCTTCAAAAAGTGCTTCTGGAAAAACTGGACAGCTACGTGTAAAAGAATGAAATTAGAACACTTCCTAACACCATACACAAAGATAAACTCAAAATGGACTGAAGACCTAAATGTAAGACCATAAAATATAAAACTCTTATAGGAAAACATAGGCAGAACACTCGATGACATAAATCACAGCAAGATCCTCTATGAGCCACCTCCTAAAGGAATGGAAATAAAAACAAAAATAAATAAGTGGGACCTACTTAAACTCAAAAGCTTTTGCACAACAAGGGAAACTATAAACAAGGTAAAAATACAACCCTCAGAATGGGAGAAAACAACAGCAAATGAAACAACTGATAAAGGATTAATTTCCAAAATATACAAGCAGCTTAAGCAACTCAATGCCAGAAAACCAAACAACCCAATCAAAAAGTGAGCAGAAATCTAAACACACATTTCTCCAAAGAAGACATATAGATAGCTAATAAATACATGAAAAGATGATCAGCATCTCTCATTATTAGAGAAATACAAATCAAAACTACAATGAGTTATTACCTGACACCACTCAGAATGGCAATCATCAAAAACTCTATAAACAATAAATGCTGGAGAGGGTGTGGAAAAAAAGGAACCCTCTTGCACTGTTGGTGGGAATATAAATTGATACAATTATGAAGGACAGTATAGAGATTCCTTTAAAAAAAATAAGAATAAAACTACCATGCTGCTGCTAAGTCACTTCAGTTGTGTTCAACTCTGTGCAACCCCATAGATAGCAGCCCACCAGGCTCCTCTGTCCCTGGGATTCTCCAGGCAAGAATACTGAAGGGGGTTGCCATTTCTTTCTCCAAGGCATGCATGCATGCTAAGTCGCTTCAGTCATGTCTGACTCTGTGCGACTCCGTGCAACCCAGATATTTTTCTCCAAAAAATGATATCTAAATATGTATTAAAAAAATAGTCACTCAGTCATGTCTGACTCTTTGCGACCCCATGGACTGTACCCACCAGGCTCATCGGTCCATAGAATGCTTTAGGAAAGAATACTGGAGTGGATTGCCATTTCCTTCTCCAAAACTACCATATGACCCAACAATCCCACTACTGGGCATACACCCTGAGATAAACATAACTGAAAAAGACACATGTATCCCAGTGTTCACTGAAGCACTATTTACAATACCAGACCACCTGACCTGCCTCTTGAGAAACCTGAATGCAGGTCAGGAAGCAACAGTTAGACCTGGACATGGAACAACAGACTGGTTCCAAATAGGAAAAGGAGTACATCAAGTCTGTATATTGTCACCCTGCTTATTTAACTTCTATGCAGAGTACATCATGAGAAACCCTGGGATGGAAGAAGCACAAGCTGGAATCAAGATTGCTGGGAGAAATATCAATAACCTCAGATATGCAGATGACACCACCCTTATGGCAGAAAGTGAGGAGGAACTAAAAAGCTTCTTGATGAAAGTGAAAGAGGAGAGTGAAAAAAGTTGGCTTAAAGCTCAGCATTCAGAAAACAAAGATCATGGCATCTGGTCCCACCACTTCATGGGAAATAGATGGGGAAACAGTGGAAACAGTGTCAGACTTTATTTTGGGGGGGTCCAAAATCACTGCAGATGGTGATTGCAGCCATGAAAGAAAGAATCATGGAAGAAAAGTTATGACCAACCTAGATACCATGTTGAAAAGCAGAGACATTACTTTGCCAACAAAGGTCTGTCTAGTCAAGGCTATGGTTTTTCCAGTGGTCATGTATGGATGTGAGAGTTGGACTGTGAAAAAAGCTGACCACTGAAGAATTGATGCTTTTGAACTGTGGTGTTGGAGAAGACTCTTGTGAGTCCCTTGGACTACAACAATGAGATCCAACCAGTCCATTCTAAAGGAGATCAGCACTGGGTGTTCTTTGGAAGGAATGATGCTAAAGCTGAAACTCTAGTACTTTGGCCACCTCATGTGAAGAGTTGACTCATTGGAAAAGACTCTGATGCTGGGAGGGATTGGGGGCAGGAGGAAAAGGGGATGGCAGAGGATGAGATGGCTGGATGGCATCACCAACTCGATGGACGTGAGTTTGAGTGAACTCTGGGAGTTGGTGATGTACAGGGAGGCCTGGCGTGCTGCGATCCATGGGGTCGCAAAGAGTCGGACACGACTGGGCAAATGAACTGAGCTGAAGACACAGCAGCAACTTAGATGTCCATCTAACGGATGAATGGATAAAACAGCTGTGGCATATATCTACAATGGAATATTACTCAGCCATAAAAAGGAACACATCTGAGTCAATTCTAATGAGGTGCATGAAGCTAGAGCCTATTATACAAAGTGAAGAAAGTCAGACAGAGAAAAACAAATATCATATAATAACACATATTCTAGAATCTAGAAAGATGGTACTGATGAATTTATTTGCAGGGCAGCAATGGACACACAGACATAGAGAAGAGATTTGTGGACCTGGAAGGGTACAAAATGAATTCATACAAAAAATGGAGATGAAAACATTTTCACTATGTAATGTACATATATGTAAAATAGATAGCAAATAGGAACTTCCTGTTTGACTCAAGGAGCTCAAACTGGTGCTCTGTGACAACCTGGAGGAGTGGAACGGGGTGGGAGGTGGAAGGGAGGTTCAAGAGGGAGAGGACATATTTATACCTGTGACTGATTCATGTTGGTGTATGGCAAAACCAATACAGTATTGTAATTATCCTTCAATTAAAAATAAAATTTTTTAAAAGCCAAAAAAAAAAAAAAAACCAATGTATGAATTCATTAGGAGAAGAAGAAATTAGGAGGTAGTTGGGATTTTCTTTGAAGAGAGTTGTTGGTACCCAAGAGTCCTCCCTACCACGGACAAAGAGAAGGAAGTGCCTCTCCCCAAACCCCGCCTTCTGCCAAATAATTCTTTAAAAGAACAGGAAGGGTGTGTCATTTGTTCGCTAGAGACAGCAGGGTTGACACACCTGACTCTTCAAATGTTAAAGGTGAGAGGCTGGCTGGCGCGTCCTGCCTGGTGGCAAAGAGGCAAGACGACAAAGGGCACAGCTAGCCTTTCCAGAATTTGATGGGGGCAAAGATGTTTATAGGTTTCTAACTGGGCAGCTATAAACCCATAGCAGAGAACAAGGAGTTATCTTTAAATGGATCCCCTAGAAGGCTGAGGTAATCCAACAGAAGACAATTGCCAGGAGCTGAGGAGAGTCACAGATGTCCAGCTGCAGGAGCCACTACCCAAATTAGGACACTGCAGGGCCAAAACTGCTAGGGCCAGAGTCCCTGAAGGCCCCTCCCTGCAAGAGTCAGCATCCCACCGTAGCACCCAAGCCTCTCAGGTGCCCTAATGCCGTTACAACTGTTCTGTCAAATAAGACCTCCCAAGCCCCTTCTTCCTTCCCACTACCCCCAGGACAGCAGAGGGGATGGGGTGGAAGTGAAAAGAACTAAAGATGAAAATAGAGTGGCCGGCCAGCCAAGCCCTCCTGCTGTCCCCATACAAAAGCCTCAGGTGTGCGAAGGAAAGAGCCTGGTTCTGACTGGATTCTGCAGTGACTATTTGCTATCAGCAGAGAAAGGGGAGGAAACACAGGCTCAGGTCCCAGAGGTGGCATGCCAGTTGGGTAAGGATATTGGAATATATTCCACATGAGCCTCTCAGTAGAGGTAAAAAGCAAACACCTGAGACCCTACAGTGTGTCTTAACTTAATCTCCTATTCTAAGATATAGGTCTTAGGAAGAGTAACATCTAGTATTTGAATAGCATCTTACAAACCACATTCATATACATTATTACCTCATTTCACTCCCATATTCATTCCTATTTCAAAGACATGGGAACCAAAGTTCGGAGAAATAACTTACTTGGAATCAAGCATCCTAGCAAGTGAATTTGAACCTAGCCTATCTGACTCAAGGGTCCTGAGTCAGGTTACTATTCGTAAAAGTCAGCTTCTAGCTTTTTGTAGAAAACTCTGGAAATTTCAACAGATATAAAGAATCTGATATCTTATTTCTGAGCTTCTAATCCATGAATTGGAGAAGGAAATGGCAACCCACTCCAGTATTCTTGCCTAGAGAGTCCTGTGGACAGAGGAGCCTGGTGGACTGCTGTCTATGGGGTTACACAGAGTCGGACACAACTGAAGCGACTTAGTATGCATGCATGCATTGGAGAAGGAAATGGCAACCCACTCCAGTATTCTTGCCTGGAGACTCCCAGGGACGGAGGAGCCTGGTGGGCTGCCGTCTATGGGGTCATACAGTCGGACACGACTGAAGCAACTTAGCAGCAGCAAACCATAAATGCAATCTACTAGCCGAGCCCACAAGTCAAGAATGCCCTTTCAAGACTCCCCGAAAAATATTGGTTTTCCTGCGCCTTCTTAAATTCCCTAAAATACTCTTCTGAAGACTTGATCATCTTCAACTACTTAAAGACAATAAGAAGGTTCCTTTCACCTTATCTGGCTCTGGTCTCTAACTCATTTCCTCTCTGCTGAGAGCTTGCCTGTCCGTCACTGGCTCATTTCATTGCATGGGCACACATGATGCCCTGTATGCTGTGTATGCAAGCTGTGGCTGTTCCTCAAAGCCCAAATGGGGCTTGTTCACATTAACAAATCCAATCCCAGCACATGTTCCCATAACAAGGGCATTTGACTAACTAAACATTATGATATACTATTTTTACTTATTTAGGTCACATTTTCTCAAACAGCATGGCAGATCTCACTAGATCAGATTATTAGCCAGAGTCCCTCTTCTCTTTCAGCAAAAGGAAGGAAGAATGGAAGGGGAGGAAGGAAATGACAAGGAGGAAGGAAAACAGAAGCTGTCCAAAGAAGCAACAGAAAAACAAAGAAGGCTAAGAGACAGGAAGAAGATGTAACTCTCCCCCACTTTCTAGTCCTTCCATTCACCGCTTCCCAGCCCTCAGCCCTGTTGGGTAAGACACTTGTTTCTGTCCCTCGGCTTCAGGGTTCTGAAGCCTGGCTTCTCACTTCACGTATGAGCCCAACCCCCTCTCCACAGGGATGGAAATGTCTTCTTACCTGTCCTCCAGTTCCAGCTCTGCGGACCTTCCATCCACAGATTCTCCCACTACCCCAGGGGAGGGCAGCATCCTCCAGGCTTTGGTCCCTTAGAATTTCATCCTGGTATCCCCGCCTGTGTTTACCCAGGAGGCATTGATTCAGGGGGTGAGTCTGTTCATGACACAGTACTGACTCCACACAGTTCACCATCCCACTGTCCCACCAAGGCAGGTCCTCAGGGCGTTCCCTCTCCCCAGTTGATCCCAGCTGCTTTCTCTCTTTTTTTCTCATCTCACTTACTGTAAACCTTGCTTCTACTCCTATCTTCCAACCCCTCCAGAAGGAATGCATGGAGCTACCAAAAGAGGTGAGGAAGACTTCTCCCCTAGAACCTTTGGAGGGAGTGCAATCCTGCGGACACCTTGATTTTAGACATCTAGACATCTGACCTCCAGAAATGTGAGAGGATAAATTTCTGTTGTTTAAGCCTCCAAGTCTGGGCAGTCTTAGGAAATTATTACTATACTTTAACCACCACCTATTGCACACCTCCTTACTGTATATATTAATAGGAGCATGTAAAGGAGACCATCAACGGAGCGGACCCTAAGGACACAGAGGAGGGAATCAGGTTAAAGAGGAGAGCCGTGAAATGACAGGAGCTTGACTTGATTGATCCAATGGGCAGCCACAGGTTCTTGATTAAAGCATGTTTTTTTTTTTTTAAAGGTTCAACTAAAAATAATGGGCAGCATGGATAGAGGGGTATAAGCAGAGAGGGGTGGTTTCTGAAAGTCAGGATAGCATTGAGAGATTTAGTTTTGAGAATCCAGACATTAGATGAAGACTGTGTCAGAGGAAGGACCAATGGGAATTAGTATACTAAACATAAAGAATTCCAACTAGATATCAACTAACAGAACAGGAAAAAGGTAACACCTCTGCCAAAACTGAGAACAGTGGAAAAAAGCTAGCTCAAATGGCAGCTTAACCAGTGTCCATCTGAGTCCTGTACTTCACTGGCACAAAAACAGACTGGCTGGATTTTCAGTGTCAGAGAGAGGAGTCAGGTATCTATCTCAGTTGTCCAAAAAAAAAAATCTCTCTTAGTGAGTTTCTTAGTCATTTTCCATCCTGGCCTTCCACCGCTCACCACTCCTATCACCTTACACCTGCAGTATTCCCTTTGCAGCCAGCAGTCCCTCTGACTGGGACATTCAGTAACTATGAGATAACCCTAGTTTGATCATGAAAATAAGCTCTGATCCATGTGGCTGGTGACTAGACATACATCACCTTAACAAGAGCCACACTGCAGGTATAAAGAAACTCGAACAGTTAGGATCCGAAAAAAAAGTAATTTACTCCACCTCTCTGCTAAGGAGATTTTCATGAGAACTTATATTCGGGGCCTGGAGAGGAGGGTGGTTGACGTGAATGTCATTCAGTTGCAAGATGTTTCAGCCCAGTGAAATGGCTGTAAGAAGAAATGGGCTAGTAGACAGATGAGGAGGGAGGGGGTAGGCATGAGCACTACCCATGTATGTTTGTCAAACACATTTACTGGAAGCTAAACAATTTTTAACTGCGTTTGTTTTTTTAAATTGTTTTAATTATTTATTTATTTATTTTGGCTGTGTCTGGGCCCCCTACATTGGGAGTGCAGAGTCTTAGCCACTGGACCACAAGGAAAGTCCTGTTTTAATTTTTTCAACTTTGTGAAAAATGCGTGCTAGTCCAGTAATGACAAAAATTCATTAAAATAGCAATGAAGTAAAAGTTCTGGTATTGAATCAAACTCCAAATTAAGGTCAATCAAGAAGCTGCTTCAGAACTGATTGGGGTTCTGGGAGACGCCCTAGCTAACAGCATTAGTAGTAAGAATCAAGATAGAATGAGTTGATTCATTTCAGAAATGTTTATTGGGTAACTTCTGTGTGCTAGACCTTCTTCGAGGTGCTGGACAGACTGTGGTAAATATGACGGACCAATCTCCCACCTCCATAGGTGGCTTACCTAAAAGGCATGTTGGAAATGGGAGCAACAGAACTTCCCAATCCAGTCAAAAGATCCAAGTGTTGTTAGGTCCTTAAAGGCCAATAGGATGTATTCACACAAAAATATTAATGAAATGTAAAGGATATAAAGGAAACTCTAATGTGCTCAATTGCATTGCAGCAACATGAGCTAATAGTTCTTTCACAGGTAGAGCTTTCTTCTTTAAAACAGAATTCGAGGATCTTTGTGGTGATGGAAGAGTTCTGTTTCTTGATAATGGTGGTATTATAATACAAAAATGTACATATGTGACTGTGGAGGTGGGCCTAGAAACCCACTCCAGTGTTCTTGCCTGGAGAATCCTAGGGATGGAGGAGCCTGGCGGGCTGCAGTCCATGGGGTCGCACAGAGCCCAAGACGACTGAAGCGACTTAGCACGCACACACGCACACGTGATAAAATTGCATAGAGCTATTCACACACACACACACACACACACACAAATAAGCACATATAAAACTGGTGAAATCTGAAAAAGGTCTAATGGACTGTATCAATGTCAATTTCCTGGCTTGGTACTGTGCTCTAGTTAGGTAACAGTACCACTAGGGGAAACTGTACCACTGGAGGGACTGCTCTGCACTATTTTTACAAATTCCTATGAATCTGTAATTATTTCAAAATAAACAGTTTTTTAAGTATTAATAATCTGAGAGTAAAGAATGTTATGGTGACTCTGATCCACCCAGTGGAAGGTGGTCTGATTCTGGTCACTGTCAGAGTTCTAAGCACATCCCTAGAAGGAGGAAGGGCGATCCATGCAGCTTCCTAGAGTCCTAGAAATGAAGTCTCCTCTTTGGCAGCTCTTTTAACATTTCCCAGGATGCCCACACCAGAGGTACACATAACAAGCCATGGCAAACACTGGACCCTGTCTTAGGAAATTCTTCCAAAATGCCTCCCCATAGCTTGCTTAGAGCCTTTTCACACAAGACACATGGTTCTTGGTTCTCTTGGCATCTCACCTTGGCTCCTTCTCTGCTTATTTCCCAGGGCAGAGCTGGTAACCGTGCCCCAGACTTAGCACTAACCTAAGACTTCATGGAACAAGATTTAGGCATCACTTCATGGTTCCTAACACTGATGTGTCTCCAAAAACAACAGCTGGGGCCGTGTAACCTGGAGCCCAGCATGCACGTGTGTTAGTGTTCAGTCGAGTCTGACTCCCATGGATTACAGCCCTCTAGACTCCCCTGTCCATGGAACTTTCCAGGCAAGAATACTGGAGTGGGTTGCCATTTCCTTCTCCAAAGGGTCTTCCCAATCCAGGTATTGAACCCGAGTCTCTTGTGTCTCCTGCATTGACAGGTGGGTTCTTTACCAGCTGAGCCACCAGGGAAGCCCCAATCTGAAGCCCAGAGGGACCAGTAATGCTCCCTAGTGCCCTATCATGCAATCTGATTAACTTTTTTAATTTCTTTGTTCTGGTTTTATGCTCATCCAGCAACAGTTGATCATATTTTGGACATTTAAGTGGATTTTCACCCTTAAGTGGTCACTTCAGTGACCAGAGAAAATAATCAATGTTTATTATCATGGCTATTATATCTCTTGTTATAAATAAGGCAATCTCCATTCTGGCTTCAGCGATAGTTAAGTCTATCCTTCAGCAGAATATAATAGCTATAACTCCAGGATGCTTTTGAACTGTGGTGTTGGAGAAGACTCTTGAGAGTCCCTTGGGCTACAAGGAGATCCAACCAGTCAGTCCTAAAGGAAATTAGTCCTGAATATTCATTGGAAGGACTGATGCTGAAGCTGAAACTCCAGTATTTCAGCCACCTGATGCGCAGAACTGATTCATTGGAAAAGACCCTGATGCTGGGAAAGACTGAAGGCAGGAGGAGAAGGGAATGACAGAGGATGAAATGGTTGGATGGCATCACTGACTCAATGGACATGAGTTTGAGCAAGCTCCGGGAGTTGGTGATGGACAGGGAAACTTGTCCTTGAGGTCACAAAGAGTCAGACATGACTGAGCAACTGAACTGAACTCCAGGACCAGCTTCTTGAGTTTAAATCCTTTACCTTCACCAGCTCTGGGACCCCAGACATTACCACTCACTTGCTATGGGACCTCAGGCAAGAACCTCATCTCTCTGAAGCACTTTTTGTTTCCTCATTTGTAAAGTGGGTGTAATAACAGAACTTACCTCATAACAACTGCCAAAGCATTAAATGAAGTAAAATATCTAAAGTACTTAGAACTACAGGCTTCCCCGCTGACTCGGTGGGAAAGAATCTGCCTGCCAATGCAGGAGACGCAGGTTCGATCCCTGGTTTGGGAAGATCCCTTGGAGAAGGAAATGGCAACCTGCTCTAGTATTCTTGCCTGGGAAATCTCATAAACAGAGGAGCCTGATGGGCTGCAGTCCATGGGGTCATAAAAAGGGTCAGACACACCTTAGCAACTAAACAGGAACAACTTAGAACCATGCCTGCACACTCTAACAGTTCTGTAGTAGTTATTATTACAGCCCGGAAATTAATAAAATAAATGTTGAGGTTTGTAAATTTAGGAGACAGACTCTAATTATAAGAAATGAGTTACTCCTAAGGACTGACACACTAGCAGACCCAAGCTGAGAAATAAAACAGCCTCTGAGATGTCTCTTGCTTCCAAGGCCCTATAAAATTGGTCATTGGTCTGCCTGGTGATAAAGGACACAAACCAATGCTAAGTTTTTCCCTATAAAGTCAAAACCATTTGGCAAGTGACACAAGGCAGAGAAACCATCTAGGAGTTCAGACACATCTGTTATCCTGCTGAGCCAGTTGACACACTAAACAAAAGGAGTTGCAAAGACAGCCCGTGTCATGGTACCTGAAAGAATCCCCAGTAGCAGGGTTTTAAGAGCAAGTACTGCTTGACAAAGAACCACAGCAAATTAATACTTGTGTTTGCATAGGGTTAGGGCAAGTGAAACTGTTGTAGGCTCTATCTATATGATAACAGATCCACTATTCAAGAAAAGTTGGCTGAGGGAACCAATAAATTAATCTCAATAAATTAATTCAATTAACTTGCCAGTTTACTATAAGATTCGGTTAACTTTGTGCTCAATTCGGTCAAAGTGTTTAAACATTTTTTATTGTAATCCCAGCCTTTATCTTTAGCTCGTTGCCAAAAAAATGAAAATGAAAGTTCACCCAGGGAAAGATACGAGAGTTAGACAGCGATTTACCCCATTTCATAAAATTACCAAGACAAGCTAAAACTTAGGTATGGAAAGAGCTTAGAAAGCCAAGTCACAGTGCCTGCCAGTATTACTATTATTAGTGTTCCCCCAAAAGGTGACTTTGGCTAAGCTGCATAAGCAAAAACATACCTTAAAGACCAGTCACAGAATAATTAATAAATACCAAAGAAACAGCTAAATCAGAGCAGGTAATCCAGGCAATTAGGAAGGGACAACTGGATGGAGCTGGTTCCTACTGATTCCCTCAAGGCAGCCAGGGAAGTGATACCGCTGTTTTCCTGGAAAGACATAGACAAGGCTGAAAACTTCTTTTGTTTTCCCTGTGGGGACTCACCGTGCCCATCAGAAGAGCTCCAAATGCAAAAATCCTATGCCCATACTATGCACAGATCTAGGATCTCAGAAGTTAGCAAAATAAAACCAGAGATTTTTCAAAAAAGAATACAGTTCCAAGGACCCCAATGTCCATTCACAGAAGTGCTCCTAAGGGAGGTGGTTTGGAGAATGGAGCCAGAACATGAAAGTGTCAAATCATAAAAGCCAGTATAGTTAGGGTGCTTACAGTGTGCTAGGCACTCCTCTTAAGCATTCCCATGCATAACTCATCTCACTCTCAGGAGAGCAGTGTTCTCAGCTCCACTTTACAGATGAGGAAACCGAGGCACAGAAAGATTATGTAACTTCCTCAAGATGCACAGCAATTAGGTAGCAAAGCTAGAATATTTTATCTGGGCAGTATGGCATCAGCATTTATTTGACTGAATATATATTCATTTATCTGCCTGAATATATATATATATGAAACTCCAGTTCTTTGGCCACCTCATGAGAAGAGTTGACACATTGGAAAAGACTCTGATGCTGGGAGGGACTGGGGGCAGGAGGAGAAGGGGACGACCGAGGATGAGATGGCTGGATGGCATCACAGACTCGATGGACGTGAGTCTGAGTGAACTCCAGGAGATGGTGATGAACAGGGAGGCCTGGCTTGCTGCGATTCATGGGGTCGCAAAGAGTCGGACACGACTGAGCGACTGAACTGAACTGAACTGATTTGCTTGAATTATATTCAAAGCCAAAGAATCCCCTTAAATAATGCACTATGGGGTCAAACACAAAACAAAGAACCTTATCAAGTCCCCTTTGGCTTAGAAGTACCTCCAACAGTAGGTGTCAGCATACATAAAGCCAGTATCTGCAAAGAGGTAGTCTTTTGGAGCTGTGGCGCAAACCCAATGACATCTTTAAAGAACTAGAAAAATGAGGGTCAGGGAAGAAATTGGTTCTGTGAAAAAACACTTAGCTTGCATCGCTCACTTTCTTGAACCTTGGCAGCCCCCTCTACAGGCTGACCACATCCACAGCATTCCATGCCTGTGGGGCGGGCAGCCGCTCTAAAGCGGCTTGCTGGCAGCTCATCTTTGCAACAAAGTTCAGCGTTACAAATGGACGATAACGAAGTGCAGCTCCCCACCAGCAGCCCTGCCAGGCCCTGTGAACTATCTGCAGGTCCTAGAACTTGTCGGGCCCAGGGCCTGTTGGGCAAGGCCCTTCCTCCTGTTTCAGAGAGATTTGAGGAAAAGGAAAAGGTGACAAAGCCTGTTGGTGCACAGAAAAGATCTTATCTCAAAGAAAAGCTATATCCACCTGAAAGATGTAAAAATATTAATAACCAGAAACCTTAATTAAAGAGGAGGGGAAATTCCCACACCCTGTAACGATAGCAGAGCCCAACGGAGAAGATGAATTTTCTCTCCATCGAGGACTCAACCAATGAAGAGCCATGAACTCTTCATTTCCTCCAGCCCTCCCAACTTCCTTTTCCCTTCTATAAAAGTGTTCTCCCTCCCTCACTATGCAGGGACCTGCTTGTGGCTCACCATGTTTGCAGACTCTGACTCACGATTCTTTGCCGATCCTGAATAAACCCATCTTTGCTGAAGAAATTTATTTCAGGTCTACAAAGGTAAAAGCAATTGGTATCAGTGAAAAGTGAAATAGTCTGAAAGCAGAGAACCAAAAACTAAGTATGTCTCTCATGGAACAGTCAAACCTGGGCACAGACCAGAAAAAGAACCAGAATGGGTTAAATGGAGTTATTTACAGAAAGAAAAAATAAATCTATTTTAAAAAATCAAAGGCTCTATGCCCACCTGCAGTTAAAAACAGCTGAAATCTGAGAGTATGTTTGCAGAGGGACTTGACTGGAAAACCAGAGAAGCATCCTCTGTTTGCTCAGAGTTCTTATTGGACCCCACTAAGGAAGATGGGGGGCTTCCCAAGTGGTGCCAGCAATAAAGAACCTGCCTGCCAATGCAGGGTATCGAGCACGCGGGTTCAATCCTGGGGTTGGAAAGATCCCCTGAAGAAAGAAATGGCAACCCTTGCCTGGAGACTCCCATGGACAGAGGAGCCTGGCAGGCTACAGCCCATGGGGTCGCAAAGAGTCAGACACTACTGAAGTGACTTAGCACACACACAAGGAAGACGGAGGGCTTTTTTGTGCCTTTATCCCAGGAAGCCTGGTGTCCTGAGCAGAGAAGGGCTGTATCATCTAAGCCATGAGGGGCTTTCAAGAGAAGATGGGAGTGTAGAGGCAGAGCAGCCATTTCTCACTGGGTTAAACTCCCATAAAACCTTTGAAATGATGCAACACACAGGACGCACTAAGAAAGGCCCCACTGGGCTGGGATTGGAGAGTATTCTCTCCTTTTACTTGTAATGATTCAAACACTGAGGGATGCCAGACAAAAATGATGAAACGGCGGGGGGAGGAAGGATCCTGATGGAGCTTGTGTCTGCAACATATGGAATAAGTTATTGAAGAAAGTGGCTCTTACAGAATTTTTAAAAGTTGAGGAGGGGCGGCTTTGCTTCTTTTGGAGACAGAGAAGATTGAGGGCGTGGTGAAAAAACAGCAAAACGGGATTAAGATAAACCAAAAACAGAGGAGAAATATTGGGCCAGATGAACTTTCACCTTCCCTAAAATGATTTATGTACTTATGAATAGCTAGACTGGACTTGATTTCTGGGGGTGGAAGTTGCTGGTGAACCTGCACGAATCCAGCATTTCTGCAGGGACTCTGGGCAGAGCTACAGTTGTACAGGCTGAGCTAACATCAAACAGTTGAGGTGAACGGGGTTAGTGTATAAGTGGACACACCACGACTAAGTCTTGACTTGAGCACCATACTCTGAGAAGAAAATATGGAAGGGAGGGAGAGAGAGGGAGGAAGAGAAGAGAATTTGATTGTACAGAAATCAGGTTGTACAGGTCATCTGATCTAACCAGGGGATTTCATAAATGCTTGGACCAGAGAAGGCTGGGCAGAATATACTGTTAGCACACAGCTGAGCTACATGTCAGAATATCTAAGTAACGATAGGAGCCAGGATCCCAGGGAGATGAGATGTAAAGTAGAGAAATCTTACTGGGAGTTGGGGAGTGGATAGGGAGAATGAAGACTTGCCAAGTTAAGGCCCAAGGAGTCAGTTGAATGCTGACTCTTAAGCTTTACTAAGGGTTGAGGTCCATGGAGGGCTTCCCAAGTGGCGCTGGCGGTAAAGAAACCAGCTGCCAATGCAGGAGACAGAAGAGATGTGAGTTCAAGTCCTGGGTCAGGAAGATGCTCTGGAGGAGGGCACGGCAACCCGCTCCAGTATTGTTGCCAGGAGAGTCTCATGGACAGAGGAGCCTGGCGGGCTCCAGTCCATAGAGTCTCACAGAGTCGGACATGACTGAAGTGACTGAGCCGGACACGACTGAAGTGACTGAGCTCAGAACAGGATATAGACTACAGCAGATTATACTAGACGAGGGCATCACCTTCTGTACTGGGATAAATATTATTCAATGAAGCTTTTTTAGTATTATTTATTATTTTATTTACTTATTTTGCCTGCGCCAGGTTGTAGTTACAGCACGGGGGGGATCTTTGATCTCTGTTGGGGCATGGATTGTACTTACAGCACGGGGGGGATCTTTGATCTTTGTTGGGGCATGGGTTATCTCTGGTTGCAGTATTCGAACTTGCAGTTGCAGCATGTGGGCTCTAGTTCCCCAACTAGGGATCAAACCCTGCATTGGGAGCCCAGAGGATTAGCCACTGGACCACCAGGGAAGTCCCTATTCAATGAAACTTTTAATTCACGGTGTGTGTGTATTTGTGTTTGTACACTGAGTTGTTTTATAAAATCCACATCTTACCGTGTATATTTACCAAAAAAGTTTGAAACCACTGATAAGCAGAAGCTCCAGGAGAAATAGGGGACGAGGGAGAAAAAGAGTTGTAAAATTCATGAGAATGGAGTTCTTAGCAAATTCCATGATAGTTCTAATGCCTTCCTTGAAGAATAGAAGCCCAAAGAAGCAAAATAAGGTGCCCAAGGCTCCAGGGTTCAGGACAAGGCAGAAATGGCATCTTCCTTACTGTAAGGTCAAAATGCCTGACATTAAGCTTTTGATTGCTGAGGCATCCATTTCAAAGACATCCATCTGTAATAAATATATTACCGGTTGTCTGACATAGCTACTAGCAAAAAGTCAGGTAAGTTAGACTGACCTCACCTATGCAGGTCCCTCTTTTAGAAAGCCCTGGGTCACCTAGACAGCTGACAGCTTGAGTGACTTCACTTCTCCCTTCTTGTGCCCCAGTTCTCCCTGTTACCCTTTAAAGTGGTCAATAGTGAGCCTACAAACCCTAGACTTCCCACCTCTGGGCCCTAATGAAGGCAGAGCCCCAGGTCCCCTCTTTCTCCCTCTCTTCCCCCCTTCTGGGCTGTGTAGCCTTCAGGTGTGCCATGGACCCTCCAGGACTCCTAAGTAATAAGTCTTGATCAGCAAAGTTCCCTGGTGTCTTGACTGAAGTGCGTCCTGCAAGGACAGGAAGAACCTCTAGGGTTGCTCCAGCCACAGCACTGGCCTGGGGTCAGGGAATGTCTGGGGTTGGGGCAAGGGGAGTTCCCTCCAAGTAATGCTGGCCAGGCCTGCCAAGTGCCTCAGGCATTCCAACAGACAGCATCACCGTCAATAAGCTGGAACCCCAAAACAAGGCCAGTGAGTACTGTTTTCTAAATTGTGAAGGAAAGAGGATGAGCAAGGAAGCGGGGAGGGGCAGAGGAAGGGCGGAGGAGGGGGAGGTGCTGCAGACAAACTTCTGCTTTGAGTATTGTCTTGGGTTGGTTTCACTGCTAAAGTGCACAACAGTTCGACAACTGGAAGCGTCAATTCCACCGCCGCTGAACTGTGCGATCTTGAGCGTCCTTCAACTTCCATAACCCTGTTTTTTCCTCTGTAAGTGAAGTCATTCAGTTGTGTCTGATTCCTTGCAACCACATGGACTGTAGCCTACCAGGCTCCTCCGTCCATGGAATTTTCTAGGCAAGAGTACTGGAGTGAGTTGCCATTTCCTTTTCCAGGGGATCTTCCTGACCCAGGGATCAAACCCAGGTCTCCTGCACTGCAGACAGATGCTTTACCATCTGAGCCACCAGGGAAGCCCTTTCCTCTGTAAATTAGCACCAAATACTGGCAGTAAACCCTGTTGAGTGCTACCAGTATCCATTCCCTTCTGCTTATTTCCTAAGAGAGACTAGACTTTGTTCATCCACCCCTTCCATGTCACCCAGGGGAAACAGACTCTCTGTCCAGCTCCAGGGAAGAATCCTGACTGGTCTATGCCAATCCCAGTAACCTCACCCTTCCTTGCCAGTAGGGCTTCCCAGGTGGCTCAGATGTTCAAGAATCCACCTGCAATGCAGGAGGCCGGGGTTCAATCCCTGGGTTGGGAAGATCCCCTGGAAAAGAAAATGGCCACCCACTCCAATATTTTTGCCTGGAGAATCCCATGGACAGAGGAGCCTGGCAGACTACAGTCCATGGGGTCACAAGAGTCAGACACAATTCCTTGCCAGTAATTGGTCCAGGAACCCAAAGCAGTCATTGTAGGTCACTACCCCACCTCATCAACCCCCCTACCATGGGATAGACACATTGTCTAATCTGACTATTCAGGATAAGAGGATTTCTCTTCCATGCTTGGGTGAGAGATTTTTCTTCTTTTGAGCTAAAATAATGAGATGGGTAGCCCCAGTTGCTACTGAGATGGTTCTTAACTACCATAGGGGAAAGTGGTCTTGAGCTGATGACGCCCTGGCTAACAGCATGAAAGAGAGAGAGGAGAAGTGTTGCAGAAAGGGGGACCCCTTTCAGGGCCCAAAAGGAGGCTCTGGTCTAACATTTAGAAATGAATTGTCTGAGGAGACAAACATGCTTATAAAGCAAAAGACTTTATTGGGAAGGAGGGCCCAGGCAGAGAGCAGGAGGGTAAGGAAACCCACGTGGCTCAAAGTCTCGGGTTTTAGGGCAATGGGATTAGTTTCCAGGTTGTCCTTGGCCAATCATTCTGACTCAGGGTCCCTCCTGGTCATGCACGCAGTGCTCAGGCAAGATGGATGCCAACGAAAAGGATTCTGGGAGGCAGAACAACACAGGGCATCTCCTTTTGACCTTTCCCACACTCTTCCAGTTGGTGGTGGCTTATTAGTTCTGTGTTCCTTACCAGGACCTCCTGTCCTAAAAAACACTTGTGCCAATGGTTACTATAGTGCCTGGCCAGGGTGGGCAGTTTCAGTCAGTGTGCTCCCCCTAACAGTACCTAAGTCCTCATCACTACTGGATTAACAAACCCAAACCATGATACCTCTGGATTTGGACTTAAGCCAATCAGAAGTTTTCTTATTGTTTGATGCCGTTTGAGTCAGGTTTTTAGTTGCTTGCTAGTGACTAAATCACAATGCAACAATGCTAAAGATCGATCTATGTAAAAAGACTTTATAAACTGCAGAAAACGTATACAAATGACAGTTTTTTCCAAAATTATAAAGTTTCAACTAACCTAGACAGGTGGGGTTTTTAGGAAAAATCCGTAATATTCTTTCTTTAGGGACATATTTGCCCTCTCTTGATCTCTGAACAGAGACTGTATTCTGTACAACTCCTATTGCATTATCAACACTTAATAAATGCAAAATAATGTTGTGTTAACTACAAATTGCCACCAGATGTTCTTAAGACTTTGGAACCTTCAAGTGAAACTGATTGCACAAAATAGTAGTTTAATTATTACATCATCCATCTCAGTAATGGCGAGCGTCTGTCTGTCTCAGGACTGAAAGCTCAAGTTAGACCGCTGCTGCAGTGCTGAAGATCAAATGTTCGATATGTGGTCCCTAAAGGCAGATTTTGGGGAAAACCAACAATCGGTTTCTCTATACATCATCATCTTGAATTATTTTGTTCAAAGACAAAGCTCAGCATCCAAAATAAGATGTCAAACAAGAAGAAGTCAAAAAAAGAAGTTTCTGGTTGAAATGAAGTTTAGGAAGACAAGTACTCCCAGCAGTGCAGACAAGCAACCAGAAGCATTATCCATAAGTGGTTAATAAATAATAAGATAGGATGACAAGTCTGTTTAGAACAGCTAGAACTAATTGCCTCCTCTGCTGAAGGGCACCAGGAAAGGATTCATGCATTCCCAGAAAATGTTCCTCCCATGCAGTGAATCTCAACCCTAGCTGTATATTGGAATCACCTGAGTAGTGTTGTTTTTTGTTTGTTTGTCTATTTTGTTTTGTTTCTTCCAGCTGTCCCAGAACTCCACTGCAAGCAATTAAATCAAAATTCCTGGGGATGGACTTAAATTAGAGATCCTGAAGCAACATCATTAACGTCACTTGGAGAATCCCAGGGACGGAGGAGCCTGGTGGGCTGCCATCTATGGGATAGCACAGAGTCGGACATGACTGAAGTGACTTGGCAGCAGCAGCAGCAGAAATTTGTTAGAAATGCAAATTCTCAAACCCCACTCAAGCCCCCATTCAAGGACTACTGAAGTTTGAGAAATATAAGCTTAGATGACAAAAAAGCTTCTTTCTCCTCCCGGAACAGTTACAAGGCTAAAAGTCCAGCATAGCAGGGAAGACGACTCCACACAGTCAACTGGGATCCAGGTTCTTTCCTTTCTGTTGCTCTGTGGCCCCTAGGACATTAACATCTACCTGGTCAAAGCTGGACCAGTCCAGGCTGCAACCTGCAGCAAGGAAAGAGAAAACTGGAAGAAAACCTATTATCCTGAGGCCTAAGGCCAGAAGTCCTACACAGTGTTTCTTTTCTGAATTTAGCCACAGGACCACATCTAATTCAAAGGATGTTGGGATATCTAGTTTTGTCTAGATAACTCATCTGTTTTCCTGGCAAGGACTCAGACAATGAAAAGCCATCGACTCTTCATTTTCACTAGCCCTCCCAACTTCCTTTTCCCCTCCATAAAAGTGTTCTTTCCTTGCTGTGCAGGGACCTGCATGTTGCTCACGATCATGGTAGTCCCCAAATTGCAATTCTTTGCTGATCATGAATAAAACTCTTTTCTGGAGAAATATCTGGTAGCCTATTTCAGGTCAATATTTTAGTGGCCCATATGGGAACCAGAGAAGACCCCTGACAACTCTGGGTCTAATGAGCAAACAGGTGTAATACTCAAAATTGAATGCATTGTCACTCTTTTTCTCACCAACCCTGCAGTTTAAAGTATTCCTTGACCCTCAGTGCAAACGTTTTCCCTTTTTGCATTTAAAGATTTCCAGGTTTTACTTGGGATCTATTTTAAAGTTTCATCTTTCTGGTTAAGGCCCTGTTTTGCATACGAATATTCATTTAGACTCAGTCAGTCTCTTTCATCAGGAAGCTTCCATAAGCCACTTATCCTTCTCCATCAGAGGACAGACAGACTGAAAACCACAATCACAAAACACTAACAAATCTGATCACATGGACCACAGCCTCTAACTCAGGATCTCTAACTCAATGAAACTATGAGCCATGGCATATAGGGCCACCACAGACGGACAGGTCATGGTGGAGAGTTCTGACAAAATGTGGTCCACTGGAGAAGAGAATGGCAAACCACTTCAGTATTCTTTCCTTGAGAACCCCATGAATGGTATAAAAAGGCAAAAAGATAGGACACTATCTTTTTGAACTCCCCAGGCAGATAAGTGTCCAATATGCCACTGCAGATCAGTGGAGAACTAACTCCAGAAAGAATGAAGAGGCAGAGCCAAAGCAAAAACAACACCCAGCTGTGGATGTGACTGGTGATGGAAATAAAGTCCATTACTGTAAAGAGCAATATTGCATAGGAACCTGGAACGTTAGGGACCATAAATCAAGGTGAATTGGAAGTGGTCAAAAAGGAGATGGCAAGAGTGAACATCAACATTTTAGGAATCAGGGAACTAAAATGGACTGGAATGGGTGAATTTAACTCAGATGACCATTATATCTACTACTGTGGGCAAGAATCGCTTAGAAGAAATGGAGTAGCCATCATAGTAAACAAGAGAGTCCAAAATGCAGTACTTGGATGCAATCTCAAAAATGACAGAATGATCTCTGTTCGTTTCCAAGGCAAACCATTCAATATTATGGTAATCCAAGTCTATGATGTGACCAATAATGCTGAAGAAGCTGAAGTTGAACGGTTCTATGAAAACCTACAAGACCTTCTAGAACTAACACCAAAAAAAGATGTCCTTTTCATTACAGGGGACTGGATGCAGAAGCAGGAAGTCAAGAAACACCTGGAGTAACAAGCAAATTTGGCCTTGGAGTACAGAATGAAGCAGAGCAAAGGCTAATAGAGTTTTTCCAAGAGAATGCACTAGTCATAGCAAACACCCTTCTTCCAACAACACAAGAATCCACTCTACATATGGACATCACCAGACTGTCAATACAGAAATCAGACTGATTATATTCTTTGCAGCCAAAGATGGAGAAGCTCTATACAGTCAGATGAAACAAGACAGGGAGCTGACTGTGGCTCAGATCATGAACGTCTATTGCCAAACTCAGACTTAAATTGAAGAAAGTAAAGAAAACCTCAAGACCATTCAGGTGTGACCTAAATCAAATCCCTTATGGTTACACTGGAAGTGAGAAATAGATTCAATGGATTAGATACACAGTATTAGATCTGATATACACAGCCTGAAGAACTATGGATAGAGGTTTGTGACATTGTACAGGAAGGAGGCAGGGATCAAGACCATGCCCAAGAAAGAGAAATGCAAAAAGGCAAAATGCTTCTCTGAGGAGGCCTTAAAAACAGCTGAGAAAAGAAGAGGAGTGAAAGGCAAAGGAAAAAAGGAAAAATAAATGCATTTGAATGCAGAGTTCCAAAGAATAGCAAGGAGAGAGAAGAAAGCCTTCCTCACTGATCAATGTAAAGAAACAGGCAAAAACAATAGAATGGGATAGATTAGAGATCTCTTCAAGAAAATTAGAGATACCAAGGGAAATTATCATGCGAAGATGGGCTCAATAAAGGACAGAAACACTACGGACCTACCAGAAGCAGAAGACATTAAGAGAGGTGTCAAGAAAATGCAGAAAAACTCTACAAAAAAGATCTTCATGACCCAAATAATCACAACAGTGTGATCACTCACTTAGAGCCAGACATCCTGGAATGTGAAGTCAAGTGGGCCTTAGGAAGCATCACTACAAACAAAGCTAGTGGAGGTGATGGAATTCCAGTTGAGCTATTTCAAATCCTAAAAGATGATGCTGTGAAAGTGCTGCACTCAATATGCCAGCAAATTTGGAAAACTCAGCAGTGGCCTCAGGACTGGAAAAGGTCAGTTTTAATTCCAATCCCAAAGAAAGGCAATGCCAAAGAATGCTCAAACTACCACACAATTGCACTCATCTCACACGCTGATAAAGTAACGCTCAAAATTCTCCAAGCCAGGCTTCAACAGTACGTGAACTGTGAACTTCCAGATGTTCAAGCTGGTTTTAGAAAAGGCAGAGGAACCAGAGATCAAATTGCCAACATTTGTTGGATCATCAAAACAGCAAGAGAGTTCCAGAAAAACATCTACTTCTGCTTTACAGACTATGCCAAAGCCTTTGACTGTGTGGATCACCACAAACTGTGGAAAATTCTGAAAGAGACAGGAATACCAGACCACCACTATGGTGTTGGAGAAGACTCTTGAGAGTCCCTTGGACTGCAAGGAGATCCAACCAGTCCCTCCTAAAGGAAATCAGTCCTGAATATTCAATGGAAGGGCTGATGCTGAAGCAGAAGCTCCAATACGTTGGCCACCTAATGTGAAGAACTGACTCATTTGAAAAGCCCCTGATGCTGCGAAAGATGGAAGGCAGAAGGGTTCAACAGAGGATGGGATGGTTGGATGGCATCACCAACTCAACAGACATGAGTTTGAGTTGATTCTGAGATTTGGTGATGGACAGGGAGGCCTGGCGTGCTGCAGTCCATGGGGTTGCAAAGAGTCAGACATGGCTGAGTGACTGAACTGAACTGAACTCATTTAGCACTCTGGTCTCATCTTGAGGTCAAACTATTGATATTTCAGCCAAAATGGTTGAAAATGCCATTGGCTCATCCTTCCGGAGAAAGCTGCTTCAAATAAAACTGTGGCCATTCAGCCTTCAGCCTATTCCTCAAGAAGGGACTATCTTGTGGAAATTGGCTGGAAAAGCCTCTGGCCTGGCCACTTCTCCAGGACCATGCTGTTTCTTTTGAATTGGCTGATATTCAGACTTGCAAGCTGTTTGACTTGACTTGTAAGCTATTTGAACCATTTGAAAACTGTCCTTTTACATTAGAGAAAAACCTCTGAGAAATGGGTTCCCAGTTCTAAATATTTTGAGGGTGCCCCCCTATACAATAAATGCAGCCACTTTTATGTCCTTTCCTCCTGCCCATTTCTAACTAAAAGGGCCAATCTGACCAAAGGCAATCTAGAGTATCAAAGGCCATCATGGGGAGCTTTTTGAAATCCTCAAACTTAATTTCCTTAAAACCAAATTGGACTACAATAGCTCAAAATTTTCCAGAACTGAGTGGAATGCTTATTTCAGTTGGTATTTTGAGGTTTCCCAATGTAATCAGGAATCTAAAAATTGCCTCTCTGCAAAATGAAATTTTAAGACTAACTGAGGCAAACAATTGATTTAAGAGAAATAAAATGGTTCCTGATGGCTGAGGCTCTGCTTCCAGAGCCACCTTGTCTGTCTTCCTTCTGCCGTTCACATCCAGACTCTGCCTCCAGCGCCATCTTCCTTCTTACCATCTACACCGCCAACACCTTCTTTTCCACTTCAGTTCTGCTGTATTAATTCTCTCACCAAGCCCCCTTTCTCTGAAATTCTCCCCACTCCCTTTTCTGCTAAACCAATCAGAAACTGTCCCTTTAAAATTAAGCCTCCTAGGGGTCAAGAGGCTGAGCCTTTAATTTCTTATACTCCCTAGACCAAAGCTGAACTGCAAGCAATAGTCAGACTTTCTCATAGTAACCAAAGATCTTCACAGATTTGCTGAGAAATGCAGCAGAGTCATTCAAACTTAACAGCCTGGTGTCCCTGACTTCTATCACCAAATTCATATGATCAGTTCAGTCGCTCAGTCATGTCCGACTCTTTGCGACCCCATGGACGGCAGCACTCCAGGCCTCCCTGCCCATCACCAACTCCCTGAGTTTACCCAACCTCATGTCCACTGAGTTGGTGATGCCATCCAACCATCTCATCCTCTGTCGAACCCTTCTCCTCCCACCTTCAACCTTTCCCAGCATCAGGGTCTTTTCCAATGAGTCAGCTCTTCGCATCAGGTGGCCAAAGTATTGGAGTTTCAGCTTCAGCATCATTCCTTCCAATGAATATTCAGGACTGATTTCCTTTAGGACAGACTGGTTGGATCTCCTTGCAGTCCAAGGGATGCTCAAGAGTCTTCTCCAACACCACAGTTCAAAAGCATCAATTATTTGGCGCTCAGCTTTCTTTATAGTCCAACTCTCACATGACTACTGGAAAAACCATAGCCTTGACTAGATGGACCTTTGTTGGCAAAGTAATGTCTCTGTTTTTTAACATGCTATTGGGGTTGGTCATAACTTTTCTTCCAAGGAGCAAGTCTCTTTTAATTCCATGGTTGCAGTCACCATCTGCAATGATTTTGGAGCCCAAGAAAATAAAGTCTGTCATTGTTTCCACTGTTTCTCCATCTATTTCCCATGAAGTGATGGAACCAGATGCCATGATCTTTAGTTTTTAATGTTGAGCTTTAAGCCAACTTTTTCACTCTCCTCTTTGATTTTCATCAAGACGCTGTTTAGCTCTTCACTTTCTGCCATAAGGGTGGTGTCATCTGCATATCTGAGGTTATTGATATTTCTCCCTGCAATCTTGATTCCAGCTTGTGCTTCATCCAGCCCAGCGTTTCTCATGATGTACTCTGCATATAAGTTAAATAAGCAGGGTGACAATATACAGCCTTGACATACTCCTTTTCCTATTTGGAACCAGCCTGTTGTTCCACGTCCAGTTTAACTTTTGCTTCTAGACCTGCATACAGATTTCTCAGGAGGCCAGTCAGGTAGTCTGGTATTCCTATCTCTTGAAGAATTTTCCACAGTTTGTGGTGATCCACACAGTCAAAGGCTTTGGCATAGTCTATAAAGCAGAAGTAGATGTTTTTCTGGAACTCTCTTGCTTTTTCCATGATCCAGCAGATGTTGGCAATTTGATCTCTGGTTCCTCTGCCTTTTCTAAAACCAGCTTGAACATCTGGAAATTCACAGTTCACGTATTTTTTAAGTCTGGCTTGGAGAATTTTGAGCATTACTTTATTAGCGTGTGAGATGAGTGCATTGTGTGGTAGTTTGAGCATTCTTTGGCATTGCCTTTCTTTGGGATTGGAATGAAAACTGACATTTTCCAGTTCTGTGGCCACTACTGAGTTTTCCAAATTTGCTGGCATATTGAGTACAGCACTTTCTCAGCATCATCTATTAGGATTTGAAACAGCTCAGCTGGGATTCCATCACCTCCACTAGCTTTGTTTGTAGTGATGCTTCCTAAGGCCCACTTGACTTCACATTCCAGGATGTCTGACTCTAGGTCATGACTTCACTTTCTTTCTGGGCTTCCCTGGTGGCTTAGATGGTAAAGAGTCTGTCTGAAGTGCAGGAGACCCTGGTTCGATCCCTGGGTCAGGACGATCCCCTGGAGAAGGAAATGGCAACCCATTCCAGTATTCTTGCCTGGAAAATCCCATGGACGGAGGAGCCTGGCAGGCTAAAGACCATAGGGTCGCAAAGAGTCAGACACAACTGAATGACGAATTCATATGCTCGTTGGTAAACGCCAGACTCAACATTGGATGGAAACTGCTAATTGGGAAAATCCTAAAAGGACTCTAGAATTAATACTGGGAGACCAGCCTGTTTATTATATGGTCAGGGGATTCACAATTGCTAAGTGACTTCATTGAGCAATTCCTAGGGCTTGTCTAACACCTATTGATTGGATAAAATTCAGGCTTTCACACAAAAATCCGATGAAAAATTCCTTTTCATAATTATTACACTTGACTTCAGCTTATTTTTAAGGAAAATTATGGTCTTCCCTTCAGCTGCTGAGTCCACATGGCGAGTTTTTGCTCTATTTTTATTAATGGACCAAACTGAGACCTTTCCCTTCTGGTAAAAAAAAAGACCAGGTTGGAATAGGAAACTGCCTCCACTGCAGATTTAGTTAATCTGGTAAACCAGCTCTCTCAAATCCTAAATGAGTCACCTCAAAAGAAGATTGCTGAAATTCTTAATCGTCACCTTAGCAAATGCAGGCTCCTAAATGAAACCAAACTCGCCTCGTTCCTGCTGTTATGCAAAGACCTAGGGTATTGAAAAGAGATCTTTACACACTTAAGCACTTAAGGCACTTTCGGCCCTTTAACCAGCCTTTCCAATATCCTCCCAATTCTCAATGTCAGGCCTCCAAGGAATTACAGAGGTCTTCCCAATCCTCCCTTCTAGTCAGCTTGGAGAAACATTTCTCTAGACTGGGGATGAATCTCTTCTAGTCCTAACTGACACTGGAGCCACATTCTTGGTACTCAACCCCACTACTGTTAAACAGCCCTGGCCTTAGAGTACTAAACATTGCAAATAGCAGCAATCTCCAATGAACCTCAAGAGGTTCCTCTCTTTGAACCTATTTCCTTTTGTCTGGGCCCTTGTGAAATACACACCTTTTCCTCCTTAGTTCCTCCTCTCCTATCCATTTATTAGACCAAGACATCTCAGAGAGGTATCATGCTGGAATTTCGTTCTCCCAAAGGGGTAAGTAATTCTAGAATTTCATAGCAGTCATCAGTGTAACCATGGTAGGTGACTTAAATGACCCTTTGACATTTTATTTCCTTAATCTCTGATAATATTAGAACTGATTCCAGAAACACTGATCATCTGTCCCCATTGAATCAGTTACCACTTTCCTTATGGACAAAATCTCTAAGTGACATTGGCAATACTCACCGTGAACCTCCCATCAAGATTCAAATCTCTCTAGAATTAACCAGTACTCTTTCCAGGTGGAGCAGTGCTAGAGAATCTGCCTGTGAAGACAAGAGATGTGAGTTCGATCCCTGGATTGGGAAGATACCCTGGAGAAGGAAACGGCAACCCACTCCAGTATTCTAGCCTGGGAAATCCCATGGACAGAGGAGTCTTCCAGGCCACAGTCCATGGGGTCACAAAGAGTCGGACATGATTTAACAACCAAACAACTGCACTGCAGGCAGATTCTTCACTGACTGACCTGCAAGGGAAGCTATTTCAGCTGATGAAGCAAACCAATACCTTCTTGCCTTCACTTGGGAAGGAGAAGAATTCACCTGGACAGTAATGCCTCAGGCTTTTATGGAGTCTTTATTTCTTGCAAATCCTTAAGGCTGATCTGGTTGATATAAAGTCCCTGAGAGCTTCCTTCTTTGTTGCAATATGTGGATGATTTGCTTCTTTGCTCCCCTTCTTAAGCCTCCTTACAGGAAAACGGCATCCACTTGAGAAAGCTTTTCACCTTAAAGGGACTTAAGGTCGACAAGGAAAAATTTCAGTTTGCCCAAACCCAGATTCAATATTTAGGGTATCTGATATCAGAACGAGGGTTATACCTGGAGCCAGATAGACAATGGATTCCTAAGTTTCCCAAAACTCAAAAGTGCCAACTTAGAAAAAACTTCATGGTTTTCTTGGGCTAGTTGGTTATTACTGAAATTAGATTTCAAATTTCTCTCTTACAGCCAAACCATTATATACTTTACTGAAAAATAACAATCCAGACCCAATTTTATGGGAATAAGGAGAGACACAGCTTTCAGTGCCTTAAAGAAGAGTTTGATGAACTTACCTGCCCTGGGGTATCTCAATTATCAAACGCCCTTTTTCCTTTTTTGCATATGGAAAGGAAGGAGGCGCCATTGGTGTACTCACCTAAAAACACAGATTTTTGTTGAACCAAGAAAGTGCCTTACTTGTTCCACTTGTCTGAAGTACAAACCAGGGAAGCCTGTTTATGTTGCTTCCTCACTTTTTACACAGCCTAATGGATCACCCATTCAAGGTCTGGCAAATGAATTTCATACAACTTTCTCTGTCTAATGACAAGCAATTAATCTCCAAAATATACAAATAACTCATAGAGCTCAATTTAAAAAAAAAAAGAATTCAATCAAAACCTGGGCAGAAGACCTAAATAGACATTTCTCCAAAGAAGACATATAGATGGCCAAGAGGCATGTGAAAAGATGCTCAGCATCACTAATTATTAGGGAAAAGCAAATCAAAAGTACAACAATGTCACACTGGACAGAATGGCCATCATCAAAAAATTCACAAACGATAAACGCTGGAGAGGGTGTGGAAAAAAGGGAACCCTCTTACACTATTGGTAGGAATGTAAATTAATACAGTCACTATGGATAACAGTATGTAAGTTCTCTAAAAAGCTGAAAACAGAATTGCCAAATGACCTAGCAACCCCACTCCTGGGCATATATCCAGGGAAAACCATAATTCAAAAATACACATGTACCCCAATTTTCATTGCAGCACTATTTACAATAGCAATGATATGGAAGCAACCTAAATGTCCATCAACAGAAGAATGGATACAGAAGATGTGCAGAAATACAATGGAATATCAGTTCAGTTCAGTTCAGTCGCTCAGTCGTGTCCAACTCTTTGCGACCTCATGAATCGCAGCACGCCAGGCCTCCCTGTCCATCACCATCTCCCAGAGTTCTCTCAAACTCACGTCCATCGAGTCGGTGATGCCATCCAGCCATCTCATTCTCTGTTATCCCCTTTTCCTCCTGCTCCCAATCCCTCCCAGCATCAGAGTCTTTTCCAATGAGTCAACTCTTCACATGAGGTGGCCAAAGTACTGGAGCTTCAGCTTTAGCATCATTCCTTCCAAAGAATATTACTCAGCCATAAAAATGAACAAAACTGTGCAATTGGCAGAGATGTGCACAGATGTCTGTCTAATGGATTTATATAAATATATTTGAGTCAAGGTCTGTATGTTTCATACTGGACTAAAGCCTTTTCTTTCAGACCACTGCCTCTCCTGTGGCTAAAGTCCTTTAGAAAAGATTACCCCTACCTGGGGAACTCCTCTAAAACTCCTCTAAAATAGTGACTGACGAATCCATTTTACTGGCCACATACTTCAAACAGTCTGCACTGTTTTTTCTGGTTCAATAACATTTTTGTTATCCTTATCACTCCCAATCCTCAGGTTTTTCAAACATACTCATGACATTATTAAGACTCAGTTGGAAAAAATAAAAGACTCAATTGGGGACTTCCCTGTAACTGAGGATAAGAATCCACCTGCCAGTGAGCATACATAGGTTTGATCCCTAGTCCAGGAAGATTCCTCATGCCACAGAGCAACTAAGCCTGTACACCATAACTACCAAAGCTCGAACCCTCTAGAGTCCACAAGCTCCAACTATTGAACCTGTGTGCCACAACAACTGAAGCCCAAGCGCCCCAGAGCCTGTGCTCCACAACAGAAGAAGCCACCACAATGAGAACAGTGAGAAGCCCAGGCACTGCAACAAAGAGTAGCAGCAAAGACCCGCCACAGCCAAAACCACATTTGTAAAGGCAAAATGTGTAAAGACCCCCCCAGGTACCTTGGTCAAAAGCATTGCCATTGTTGTTGTTGTTCAGTCACTAAGCCGTGTCCCACTCTTTGTGACCCCATGGACTGCAGCACACCAGGCTTCCCTCTCCTTCACTATCTCCCAGAGTTTGCCCAAATTCAGGTCCATTAAGTTTGTGCTATCTAACCATCTCATCCTATACAGCCCTCTTCTCCTTTTGCCTTCAATCTTTCCCAGCATCAGGGTCTTTTACAGTGAGTCAGTTCTTCGCATCAGGTAGCCAAAGTATTGGAGTTTCAGCTTCAACACCAGTCCTTCCAATGAATATTCAGGACTGGTCTCCTTTAGGATGGACTGGTTCAGTCTCCTTGCAGTCCAAGGGATGCTTGAGAGTCTTCTCCAGCACCACAGTTTGAAAGTATCAATTTTTCAGCTCTCAGCCTTCTTTATGGTCCAAAAAATCTCACATCCATACATGACTACTGGAAAAACCATAGCTTTGAGTAGATGGAACTTTGTTGGCAAAATGATGTCTCTCCTATTTAATATGCTGTCTAGGTTTGTCATAGCTTTCCTTCCAAGGAGCAAGCATCTTTCAGTTTCATGGCTGCGGTCACTGTCCATAGTGATCTTGGAGCCCAAGAAAAGAAAATCTGTCATTGTTTCCACTTTTCCCCTTCTATTAGTATTTGCCATGAAGTGATGGAACCTGATGCCATGAACTTAGTTTTTTAAATGTTAAGTTTTAAGCCAGCTTTTTCACTCTCCTCTTTCACCCTCATCAAGAGGTTCTTTAGTTCATCTTCCCTTTCTGCCATTACAGTGGTATCACCTACATGTGTGAGTTTATTGATATTTCTCCTGGTAATCTTGATTCCAGCTTGTGATTTATCCAGCATGGCATTTCACATGATGTACACTGCATAGAAGTTAAATAAGCAGGGTGACAATATAGAGCCTTGTCATACTCCTTTCCCAATTTTGATTTGGTCAGTTGGTACCTCTTCAGTTCTAACTGCTGCTTCTTGATCCGCATACAGGTTTCTCAGGAGGCAAGTAAGGTGATCTGGTATTCCCATCTCTTTAAGAATTTTCTAGTTTGTTGTGATCCACACAGTCAAAGGCTTTCGCACAGTCAATGAAGCAGATGTTTTCTGAATTCCCTTGCTTTCTCTATGATCCAATGAATGTTGGCAATTTGATCTCTGGTTCCTCTGTTTTCTAAACTCAGCTTGTACATCTGGAAGTTTTCAGTTCATGTACTGCTAAAGCCTAGCTTGAAGGATTTTGAGCATAACCTTGCTAACATGTGAAATGAGCACAATTATACAGTAGTATGAGGATTCTTTGGCATTGCCTTTCTAGAAATTCCCTGATAGCTCAGTTGGTAAAGAATCTGCCTGCAAAGCAGGAGACCCTGGTTCAATTTCAACCCAGGGATTGAGCCCATGTCTCATGTCATTGACGGGTTCTTTGCCCCTAGTGCCACCTGGAAAGCTCCTCTTGATAACATATGGACTTTAGATGAAAAGTGCCTGAGCATTCACCCTCCTACCTCCTTGTTACTTAAATGTGACCTTAATAAGTTTCCAATCTGTTCACTTTCCCTCCAACTTGACACACCTTTCTTAACACTGAGAGACAAAAAGCCACTAAAACTTGAAAATTTGACTCTTGATCAGGGATGCTTTCAGAGAAAGATCTTGATCAAAAAGGGAAAATATAAAAACTTGATAAACAGAAACCTCAGTTAAATAGATTAAGGAGACCAGAAGAGGGAGCTCCCAGGTCCTGCAACGATAGCAGAGCTCAACAGGAGCAAGAATGACTTTCCTTTTTTCCTGACAAGACTCAATGAGAAGCCATGGACTTTGTTTACAACAGCCCTCCCAGCTTCCTTCTCCCCCCTATAAAAGCATTCTCCTTCTCTTGTCATGTAGAGATCTGCATGGCTTGTCATGGCTGCAGTGCCAAAATCACAACTCTCTGCCAATCCTGAATAAACCCATCTTTGCTGGAAAAATATCTAGCAGTCTATTCATTTCAGGTCAACACTGTTTTTAAAAACTTTTAAAATATAATTTACATACAGGAAAGTACAGAAATCACAAGTGCACAGCTTGGTGAATTTTCACAGAGTACATCCACATAGTCAGTACCCACAACATAAAAGCCAGCATATCCAGCACCCCCAGACACTCTCCTCATGTTACTTTCTAGTCATTCTTCCCAACTCATGCAATCGTTATCCTATTTTCTAGTTTTGCCTGGTTTTGATCTTTACATGAATGGAATCATACACTATTTCCCTTTTCACATCTGGTGACCTTCACTCTTTACTACGTTTGTGAGATTCGTCCATGTTGTTACATGTTATGATATTCTATTATATACAAAAAAGGAATTTATTTATCCATTGTACTATTGATGGGCATTTGGGTAGCTTCTAGTTGGGGCTATTATAAACCATGCTGCTGCGAACATTCCAGTAAATGTCCCTTGGCACATACCTGCACTCGTGTCTACTGGATGTGTGCCTGAAGTGGAATATGGTGCGTGCACAGTGTTCTACTGGAAGATGCTGTCCAGATGCTGTGTACGTGCTTCACACGTACCAACTAGTTCAGTGCTCACAGGAGTCCCCAAGATGCAGATACTAGTATTAGCCCCAATTTATACAGATGAGGACATAAAGACATAGATTAAATAGCACAACCAGTAAATGAATGAGCTTTATTTATAATAAATAGGGTTTAAATTCAAGAGTTTTAGGTTCAGAGCCTGTGCTCATAACCTTCAATCTATACGGTTAAGCTGAGATTTCTTCTAGAACTATACCATTCTTTTATTTTGCTAACAATTTTCCTTTACCATGCCCTGATACAATGATTAAAGCACACACATACACGTGCATATAAGATAACCCTAGGAATGATTGATAACTTCTTTGATATCATTGATATAAAACCAGCTATAAGCTGGTCACTTATTTATATACAAGCATTTTTACTTGTACATGTTACTACTTATGTATTACTACTTATTACTTATATACCAGCTGGTCACTTTCATATATACAAGCTGTGTGTATATATGAAAAGTTCAGATAAACCAACGATTTTTTTTTTCTGATGGAATTAAAAATATAAGATAGGCAAGACATCCTCAGTTACACACACAGTTATCAAACATTCTATATTAACTGGAAAACTTAAGAGTCATACTTATCCCAGATTCCTACAGCAAGTGGTAGTTTTACACACTAAATCACCCAATATATTATATGATTTGTTCTAAGTGTTTTGAGCGGATGCATGGGGAAAGTATGCATGGGATGAACACATTCCCCATCCAAAAAGTCTCTCACGTTCTTGTAAAGGACCCTAGAACTATGACAGACAAGAAGCACCAAAGCTCGGTTATAAGGCCACAGACTCAGAGGGGAGACCGGGCCACTTCCCGCTCATCGACAAGAGGAGACTAAAATGGTGACATTTGACGAAGTCAAGAAAGACTGGTTTCTCCAAAAAGGGCAGTTGGGTCAGGAAGGGGTAATAGAATGAACAAATGGACAGATACAGAAGGGCACCAAATTCTTCTGGAAAACAGCCAAAAGTGGAGTATGTTGGGAACCAGAGCATGTCTTGGGCAGAAAACCCCCCCACTAATGTTTACTGAGCACCAAGCGTGTGTTCTCTCATCTGACCCTCACAGCAGCCCAGGAAGGAAGGCACCCTGATCCTCTTTTACAAGTGAAGGGACAGGGACATAAAAAAATGAAGCTAACTTGTCTAAGGCCACAGCACTTCCAAGTGCCACAGACCAGCCTTCAGGTCCAAAGCCCCCAGTCTGCTGCCTCCTGCCCGGGATAATGGATCTGAGGGAGAACTAAAAGACTTCCAGGCTGAGGACCTTGGACTTCACATGGAAAGCAACGTAAGACCATCAGAGAGCTAGTCAAAGGGGCTTCCCTGGTGGTCCAGCAGTTAAGAATCCGCCTGCCAATTCAGGGAACTGTGGTTCAGTCTCTGGTCCCGGAAGATCCCTCATGCCGCAAGGCAGCTGGGCGGGCGCTACCTGTGTGTCCTAGAGCCCACGAAGCAGTCACTGCTCTCAGCAACTGGAGAAAGCCCTCTTGCAGCAGTGGAGACCCAGCACAGCTATAAATAAATACAAAAAAAAAAAAAAAAACAGATTTAAAAAGAGTTAGTAAGAAACAGGATATAATCAGAGCAGTGCTCTAAGAACAGAATACAGCAAACTATAGGTCACTACTTATTATGAATCAATTGAAGTAGGTTTTGACTAGCACTTTTTTCCAAATAAAACGATAGAATAGAATGGAATGGAATCAAATAGAATAGGAAATATCAGAATACATCTCACGTCGATTAAAATATAATTTCATAAAACTTTTGTCTCATTTTAGATAGATAACATAAAGAGGTAGATTAGATGGATGAATAGAGAGATTGATAGCAGAGAGATGTGTATACTGAGTTGTGTATACATGAACATATTCCTGTTGACTCTTTACCTTAGCCAGAAATAAGAAAGACAAGGGGCTCATCCCCCAGGAAGAAGAGCCAACACAGGCCCAGAGATATCAGAACCTTTGTAAACTAAGTAATGACTTCTTCCTCCCTAAAAAAAGATATCCATGTCAAATCCCTAGAGTCTAATTCTCTTTAGGACTCACCCAAATTGTCCAGGAATATCTGAAAAGGGAGCTTTACCAATGTGATTAACTTAAGAATCTTGAAAGGAAGAGCTTACCCTGGGTAATTTGGGTGAGTCTTAAAGGCAATTAGATGGATCCTCATAAAATAAGACACACAGAAGGCAATGTGAAGACAGAGGCAGTGACTAGAGAGATGAGCCTACATGTCAAGGAATGCTAATAGCTACCGGAAGATGGAAGAGGCAAGGAACTAATTGTCCCTTGAAACCATCAGAGAGAGTGTGGTCCCACCACATCTTGATTTCAGACTTCTGGCCTTCAGTATTGAGAGAATAAATTTCTGTTGTTTTAAGGCACCAAGTTTGTGGTGATGTATCTTTGGAAGCCCTAGGAAACAACTACAGCCCTGGACAAGGGTTTGGGCTTTGGACAAAACTTCAGCCTCAGAATAGAAATGGGAGTTCAATCTAAAAGTAGAATAGAAAGTGAAGTGAAGTGAAGTCGCTCAGTCATATCCGACTCTTTGTGACCCCATGGACTGTAGCCCACCAGGCTTCTCCAGGGAAGAATACTGGAGTGGGTTGCCATTTCCTTCTCCAGGGGATCTTCCCAACCCAGGGATCGAACCCGGGTCTCCCGCATTGCAGGCAGACGCTTTAACCTCTGAACTACCAGGGAAGCCCAAAAAGTAGAATAGAGGGACTGCCAATTCAGGGGACACGGGTTCGATCCTTGGTCAGGGAAGATCCCACATGCCGCAGGGCAATTAAGCCCATAGGTCACAACTGCTGAAGTCCGTGCTCTAGAGGTCGTGCCCTGCAACAAGAGAAGCTACCACAATGAGAAGGCCGTGCACCACAAAGAGTAGCCCCTGCTCACCACAACTAGAGGAAGTCCACACTCAGCAATGAAGACTTAGCACAGCGCAAAATAAATACAGAAAAATTTTAAATAAATTTTAAGGAAGTAAAAGAAATCCATCACACACTGGTTCATAGGGCAGCCAGGCATGCCAAGTCATTTTAGTCATAACCTGCTCTTTGTAACCCTGTGGACTGTAGCCCGACAGGCTCCTCTGTCCATAGGATTCTCCAGGAAAGAACACTGAAGTGGGTTTCCCTGCCCTCCTCCAAGGGATCTTCCCAACCCAGGGATCAAACTGGTGCCTCTTACATCTCCTGCATTGACAGGGGGGTTCTTTACCACCAGCGCCAGCTGGGAAGCCCCATTAGACATAGGCCATCCCAGACCAATTCCAAATCTAGCCATGATCGAGAAGAGTGAGTAGGTCCTGGAGTGACTCAGGGACTTGGTGTGTGTGTGTGTGTGGCGGGAAGGGGGGTGGGGGCAGCAGGGGATGGGGGCGGGGCAGGGCAGAGACAGGGGGTCGTTCATCATGCAGGTAGGGCTTTTCAGTACCAAGCAGGGCAAGCAGGAACTGACAGAGCAATCAGAGATGTTCTGCCAGTCATAAATATCTGGGAGAACCTGGCTGCATGCAGTCTGAGATGATGTCCATTTTCAGGAAAAAAAAAAAAAAGACCAGAAAATATGCTGCTCCTTCTACGGAAGGCATCTGTCCCTTCATCCAAGGGCAGGCGCATGCCAGCGCAGGGGTGTGGAGGTAGGCGCGAGGTCTGCTTTGACACTCCTCAGTAGCCCTCACAGCCCCTCCTGGAGCTGAGACCTCCCTGCAGGCTAAGAAGATTCATTCTCCTTCAGCCGAGAGCTTCTGAGGCTTGAACGGACCATTCCGCACCTGCGTTAGCAGGAATTGGGGAAAGGAAGACCTAACCATCTCTACAAGCTTCTAACTCACAAGTCGTCAGAGAACCAGCCTTACTGTTAACATACAATGGGGATTTCCTAGTCCCTAAATGTCACATAAAAGGATTTCAATTTAGATGCTCTCAAAAGGCACTCTTCTTCCCCACCTTCCTAGGCAATATAGGACAAACAACTATGCATCAATTCCAGTCCCTGTTCCTCAAGAGTTTGTGTCCTCACACATAATATGAGGACTAGCCATAATCTGGAGAAGGCAATGGTACCCCACTCCAATACTCTGGCCTGGAAAATCCATGGACAGAGGAGCCTGGTAGGCTGCAGTCCATGGGGTTGCGAAGAGTCAGACACGACTGAGCGACTTCACTTTCCCTTTTCACTTTCCTGCATTGGAGAAGGAAATGGCAACCCACTCCAGTATTCTTGCCTGGAGAATCCCAGGGATGGCAGAGCCTGGTGGGGTCACACAGGGTCGGACACGACTGAAGTGACTTAGCAGCAGCAGCAGCCATAATCATTAAAACTATAGAGCAGTGGTATCTGTCACTAATTCGTGTCTGACTCTTGTGACCCTATAGACTGTAGCCTGCCAGGCTCCTCTGTCCATGGGATTATCCAGGCAAGAATACTAGGGTCGGTTGCCATTTCCTTCTCCAGGGGATCTTCCTGGGTTTCCTGCAGTAGGTACCTTCAAATGACACAATCAGAGACAAAGAACTAGGGGGGATAAGACAGGTTTTATTGATACATCAATCCAGGCATGAAAGGATTCCAAAATGTGAAAACCTAATATCAAATGCATATCTTTAATCTTATAACCACTAGAAAGTCTTATCCAGAATAACCAGCCTGATAATGAAATAAGACAACCTAACAGTTGCAATGAAAATCTCTTAATAAATAATTTCTTAATGGTTTCACTTCTCTGGCCTTCATCTGTAAAATGAGTTTTATACACAATCACTAAAGTCCTTTCCAGTCCCCTCATATTCCTTGGGCAATTCATTGTAAGGGAGATACTTTTGTTGGCTTTATCCTTAGGGACTTCTGTGAGGTCTCCAAGTAGGGGGAGCTTTAGGATTTTCAAAAAGCTGTTAAGAATCTTTAAGCTATAAAGATTGGTTGATATGTGGAAGTATGGCTGAGGAACTAGAGCAAACTGGTCAGCCTAAAATACTGGGTTCCTTCCTAAGAGGCACTGTGGCCAACTGGGGACCAGGAAGGCCACTAGGCACTAAACCTAAGCCCTGGCCTGCGAGACATTTCTAATGGCCTCCATCCATCTGGTTCTTACTTTGCCTGGTGGCTCAGACGGTAAAGCATTTGCCTACAATGCAGGAGATCTGGGTTCAATCCCTGGGTCAGGAAGATCTCCTGGAAAAGGAAATGGCAGCCCACTCCAGTATTCTTGCCTGGAAAATCCCATGGATGGAGGAGCATAGTAGGCTACAGTCAGACACGATTGAGCTACTTCACTTTCTTTCTTTGCCTTCATTATAACGCCTAGCTCAAACTTTTACTCCCCCACATAGCTCCCCAACTGATCCTTTCTTTTTTTTGAATCAGGTTTAACCTTCTGAAGGCTAAAAATCATAAAGCAAAAATTTATTTGAAACAAGGAGGAGGGAAGAGGGAGCTGGACTCACAGAATGATAGAAGTGAAATATATATATATATATATTTTAACGTCAAAGCCTCAAACAAAGGCTGGACTACTGACTCCTCAGGGGGTTGATGGGTTTGAGCCACAGGAATTAGCACTTGCCTCTTTGGGTTGATCTGTTTGTTGGTCGCTATGTGGATTGGTGATAAAATATCCATTTGGGTGGGATCAAAAATTGTATTACCCTCTTAGAGCACATCTGTGAATACTGGCCTTTTGAACAAATGACTGTAGTTCACCAGGTCTCTGTGCTGTCAGAGGCTGCTTCCCAAATACCAACTTTGAGCCTAGCCCTACCATATGGACTCATGGGGGTCCATGAAAAATAGTGTTCGAGGGGCCGGAAAGCATGAGAAGTTCTGACAAAAAGTGACAGGGTTTGTCCAGGCTGCTGAAGAGAAATGTACTGAAACTAGAAAGACGAAGGAAATGCACACCTTTGGAACGTGTCTGTGGATCAAAATACATCCTAACAGATTCTTGAGAGAGCGCCGGGAGCCGTGTTAACCTTGGCATTGCTATCATTAAAAGGCTATGCTCATTTCTGGCACCTAACATGGGACACTTTGACAGCAACAGGGTTGATGGAAGAGGAAAGAATCTGTTTTGCAGTTAAAAGAAAAAAAAGTTCTCAGATTTCTCAGGCCATTTGAAATCACGCCAGAGAAATACTCGATTTCAACATTCTTCAGCTCTCTGCGATGATGCCACAAGTGGTGTCCCCCACGTGTGATGATGTATTTCAGAGCCAGAGTTTTCTCAAGATGTTCCAAGTCTGCAGGCTCCTGATCCTTTTTCAAATTACAAAGATGATAGGATCCCAGTGAGAGTTGTGATTAGTCTAAACTCTCCACAGCTGTGAGAGACGAGTGTACAAATTCCAATAAAGATTCTGCGTGTTCTGGACTGAATTTACCTATGGGGCACTGAGGCCTAACTCGGGGACCACTTAAAAGAATCAGAGCTGCCCCAGTGCTATTCCATCTCCAGCATTAGCAGCTGGAAGGCTGGCAACTGTTCTTCGAAGATGCCTCCCCTCACACCCTCGACGCTGTCACTGCCCAGCAGTGAGTATCTATTTTTGGTGTAGGGGGAGAAAAGCATTAATACATCGACCCAATGGACTGTAGCCTGCCAAGTTCCTCGGTCCATGGGATTTTCCAGGCAAGAATACTGGAGTGGGTTGCTATTTCCTTCTTCAGGGCATCTTCCCAACCCAGGGATTGAACCTGGGTCTCCTGCATTGCAGGCAGACTCTTTGCCATCTGAGCCACCAGGGAATCCTTATTAATATATGGGAATCCAAAGAGGCCTTGCAATTCATGATGTGAACAGCTAGGATGACTATAAAACACCTTGTAACTTGAGGTTGGCCTGGACTGTGTGTGAGAACAGAACCAGTTGTATTACCACCTCTAACTCATTTAGATCAGTGCTAGCAAGAAGGCAGGTTCCGAGCAGTCTTCAGTTACTTGGCAAAGTCAGCAGGGCTTTGTTTTCTTATTTTGGACACCTTTTCCCTAAAATACATCCTTGGAATGCTAAGTAAATGTAATAATACACAGCACGCCACTTTTACCATGTTTAATAACTGTATTGTCTGAAGACTCTTGGCCATACTCCTTTATGAAACATCTGACACTTGGCATGCTTTCCAAGACTGGGAAAGAGTTAGGGGACAAGTACTCACACAACTGTCGACACATATTACCAATTACAGAGATAATAAACAAGACTCTTTATTTTGGAAAAGAATGAAAAAATATGGTTTTTTAAATTGTTTTCTAATATGATTTGCATGAATTTTCCAAAGCCATGTATACATTCACCAGGTACAACCACCTCCATTGCTTAGAGTCCACTGAAGTGCACCTGGTGTTGCTCCTGACATCTGGAGTTTTTCTTTTTTTTTTTTTTTGGCCACGCTGTGTGGCTTGCAGGACTTCAGTTCCTCCACCAGGGCTTGAACTTGGGCCACAACAGTGAAGTCTGGAATGTTAACCACTAGGCCACCAGGGAAGTCCCTGCAGATTTTTAGTAGTGTGCTTTCATTTTCCAGTTTATCACACAGCCAACCACATATTTGGATATGGCATTTCTCACTGCAGACATTGAACTTGACTTTCTCTAAAGCCAGAAAGACCACACAACTGAAGTCAGAAGTTCCAAAGAAGAGTTGATAAGCTGTAAGTGAAATTCTCAAAACACCTACCTCTGGATGATCTACACATGATATCTACACACTAAAATGGGGGTGGGAGTGAAGGAAGAAGGAAATAAGCTTCATTTTTTCTAATATGCATATAAACAAAACGCAAAATTAGAAACACTTCCTCTTTTATCTTTCATAGTCCTTCATGCAAATCTACATGCTAAGTCTTTCAACTACTCATGGTATACCTCAGATTTCATCTTTTATAAAGAAAAATCAAATTATTAACTTAAGTGTATTAAACTGTATGCCAACTATGCATAACTCACCCTGGAACCATATTGCAAGGGTAACTGCAGTATCAAGTGGTTTATTTCTATCTTTCTGCTGGAGGTCAGTTCTGAGTAGAAATCATCCAGCAAGGCAAGTTGGGGAAAAACAAAACAAAATATCAATATACTGAGTGGGACGTCATACGATGCAACAAGATTCTGATAGTTAAAGTAACAACCAGGGAAGCCTGACAGGTAAGGGGAACGCTGCCTTGCTGGAATATTCAAGATTTGCTTGGTGGTAAACATTAGTGACATGCTGATAAGTGCCTGACAACTAGCTCTAACAAGAAAAGTATTTTGTACCATTTGCAATATCCGTGGTGTAAATACACCCAGGAAGCCTAATTTCAAGCTACCCAAGTGACATCGCTGAATGGGAAGTTAGGAAGAGGTTCACAATAGACCACTGTATACTATTTCAGATACAACAGATGTAAATAACCTCAAACATAAATTATAATAAAATGTAGGGTAATAATCAGACCGTGGTGAATTCTGACTACTGTTTTTGTTTTTTAATATAGTTAATTTAACTGTAAGTTTACATAATTTAATTTTTTAATAGTGGTTGCATTTAACAACTGGCTCCCAAAAGTCATGAATATTGAAAGGTTGACTCTACATTGCTCCATCATAGGTTGTCTGTTCAGAATATCTATCAGAATATCTTTAATAGATATTCTGAACAGACAACAGAAAACCCACGTAAATGAAGCTACTAATTCATTTCGATCGAAGTATCTCCAGAGTTTCCAAGGTTGCCAACCTCTATGCAATTCCCTTTCAGAAATACTCAAAAGTTCTGGTTTCACTGTGCATACATAGTATTTACAGGAGAGACAGTATCTTGCAGGTGTATCACACATCATACTTTTCCGAGCAGTGTCTTTAAGACACTGTGGGACATTCTAGCCCTGCATAGTGAATTTGAATCAGTGGGGAACACTATTTTAGTGCGTAGTGGGTAAAAAGAGTCCTGGAGCTGTTTGTGTTTAGACAGCGGCGGGGGAGTAGAGCTGATCACGCAAGGAGGCCGGGAGGCTGATCCAGGGCCCTAAGATTCCCAGTTATCTCCGGAAAAATGCAGACCTCTGCAAGCCAGGGTACAGCAGCACCAACCTTTCTTCCCTCTCTCTTGTTTTCTGACTAACTAGCGATTTTACTAAAATTCCGTTTTTTCTGATTGGCGATACTCTCAAGATCCCCTCTGAGAAACTAAAATTATTAAGAACTAAAACATTCAAATGTGCGCTTAATCTGACAGAAAAGCTTTGTAGTGTTTTCCTCGTGATGCAAACATACTTGTTACTAGACACTTGTGTGCAAGTTCTACATAGATCTCACTGCCAAAGCCATCACCAGCAGTAGTCGTGGCCGAGTGGTTAAGGCGATGGACTAGAAATCCATTGGGGTCTCCCCGCGCAGGTTCGAATCCTGCCGACTACGGGAAGTTAACATTTTGACACAGGTGCTTATTTCTCTTTTGCAGGCTTCTCTGCAGACATTTAAGGAATTTATGAACGTCTGGGATACGACTGGGACCCCAAGGGGGCTAGACGAGGAGGCGATGACAGAGCTAGGGAGTCGGGCGACTGTGGTTACAACCTGAGTCCAAGAGGAACGGGAGACGGGACAAAACACTTCAGACAATCGGAAACAGGAAAGCCAGTAGCGCAGAAACGGACAACGCCGACCTCCCGCCCCGGCGCCAGAACGTTCGCGCGGCCCGGGGGCCTCGCGACCCCACCGAGTCTTTTCGCGCGAGCCTGTCAGCAACCAAGCCTCGCGAGGCTCGGAAACGGCGCGCGCATGCGCGGGGGCGAAGAGGAGCGCGCCTCGTGCGGGGCTGGGGGGCGGTCCTCGCGTTGCCCCTGGAAACCACCGGATGCCAGAGCGACCCGGGAGCAAGACGTGAGAATACAAGATGGCGGATGACCTAGACGAGCTCTTGGATGAGGTGGAGTCCAAGTTTTGCCGACCAGACCCACTGAGACTGGGTACGGTCGAGCGGCCCAGAGGCGGCGGCGGCGGCTTCTTCGGCAACGACCAGAACCGAGCCGAGGCGAAAGAGAATCTCAGGTTAACAGGCGGGAGGGGTGGGCTGTTGTGGTGAAGCCTGCTCCAGGCCCTAAGGCCACCCCTCCGCCGCCAGACCGAAAGAAACGTACGCCCACCCACTCACCCCAGCCCACGACCTCCAGCTCCTCTCCGCGTTCCGGCCCAGACCCTCAGTTCCTCACTCTCCGGGGCCGCACGTACTCCCGCGCCTCGTCCTCGAGGATCTTAGCATCTCTCCCCGAGGCCCGACTCCGCCCCCGAGCAGGCCCCGCCTCTGAAAGCCCGCGGCTTCCCCAGGTCTGTTCCACCCGGACGCATCCCGGGGCTGCCAGTGGGGCAGAGAGGGTGCAGTTTAGGCCCCTGCTCTAGAACCCCAAGGGGGTCACGGTGACCCGGGCCTACGTCTGCGTGAGTGATCCTCGTCCCCTTTTCAGGTGCGGGGACCCCATTCCCCAGGCGGAACAATCCTTGGGCCAGTTGCTGGAGAAAACGTCTGCATTCTAGTCCATCATTTGTTGTTGTTTTTCCCTTTGAAGCTCAGAATTGAATGAGGTTGGATTTCAGATAAAAGGTTTAGTTACTGGTCACACTCTATTAATCCCACCACCATCCTTCTACCCAGGGCCCCAACTAAGGGTCCCAGAGGATCTCAGGTATCCAAATTGAAATTTTGGGAAATTTCTTAAAGTCTTGGTTTTTGATCCAGAAAATATCTTTCATATTTGTCAGTCTTTTTTTTTTTTTTCTGTGTAATTATTAAATAGCAGTGACTTTCTTCTTATCTCCACTTCCCCTCAGTTCCATTTTTGCCAGAGTGAGTATAGGCCTTCAAAGTGATAACTTGAGAGGCTGTGCAATAACACTTGCTTGAATCTCTTGGGAACTCTTGTGGAATTACACGGAGGCAGCTTTGGAGCGAACTATGAGAGTCAGTCTTGTTCATTGACGGTTGCATCTGTGGGTTTTGTTTTGTTTTTGTGTACCTCTGTGTGATTTCCCAGAGCCCAGCACCATTGCTTCCCAATTGACTAGATTTACCTCTGATGACGTATGTTTGTTTAAAAACTCACTGTCACAATAAAAACATTCCAGAGTCTAAAGTTCAGAAACAGAAGTTCTTAAAATTAGTTGAGTGCTGGGCAGCATTCTAAGAAATAAATATTGAGCCAACTAAAATGACTGCTTTGAATGGGCTAAGGCTCACTTGACTGTATATGTAAATATCACTCTCATTAATTTGTATATTGTTATCTTGAAGGCTGGACATCCTTCTGTACTGATTTCCAGCAGATCTACCATTCCTGTTCTACAGCAGTGTTACCTTGCAGTTTATTTGTTCTTTTTATTCACTCCTTTGAGGGTGGAGAGAATTTATCAAAGAGCCTTCCAGAGCCTATTCATCTTAGGAGAACTAGCACAGAGGGATAGGATGACTTGGAGCTGACTGCTGAAAATGGTAAGGATTAGTAAGATGGACAGATCCTTTCCAAGCACAGGTCCTTTTATGCCTCTCTCTCTCTGTAAAATCCATCCATAATCCTTGCACCCCATCCCACCATACTAAGTCAAATTCTTCAATAATACATTTACAGAAGCTGTAGCAAGCCAGTACTACTGTTATTCACATGTTAAAACTTTTCACTTGGCAGTATATTTTTAAAGGTAAATTGCACAGAAAGCACCAACAAAGACCCTAAACTTAAATATAAATGCAGTATATAATGACAAACATTAAATTTTGTCCTGAGTCAAAATTGATACCAGAAAGTTAGGAACCTACTTATATTATGAACTTATTAATAGGAGACTACCTGCCAATTGTATAGTGATTTACTTGTATCTCTTTTTCTTAAAAGAGTTAAAATACTGGAACTGTGTCTTTAAAATGACAATTCTGCAACTAATATATGACTATGCCACATCTGGATATCAGGAACAGCTGCTAATATTTACAGATAATATCATAATCTTGATAATAGGTATAATAATAACCAACTTTATTCAATCCTTTCTGTATACTAAGAGCCTTATGTGTGTTAATTTCCAAATCCTTATGAAGTGAATGCTATTATTACACTCATTTTACTGACCAAACAAAGACTTAGAAAAATAGTTACTTGCCCAAGTTCATATTTCCAAGTCTACCAGGACGTTGTACACCTTGATAAAAGCTTTTTTGTATACCTTTCACATTTAATTGTGGCTCAAGTGTTAAACCCCAATTGTCTGTATTATGTAGAATATGTATTTTATTTTTGACAGAAACTATATTTTAAATTAAGATTCAATATAAGAAGCAAAGTCAGAGAACCAATAGCTATTTATTAACCTTTGATAAAGATTATTGTATTGTAGCATCAAAAAACCAAACATTATACCATTCTTTAAAATGTATATGCTTTCTCAGTGAAATGATGGCATTGTTTTCCCACTTCTGTAGGAAAACATAGGCAAGCATAGACATCATAAAATTGTGTACTCTGATAACAGACCAGAGTCTTAATGTAAGCTGGCAGTTCGAACCCCTAAGAGTACTGAGTAGACTGATAACATTTGAATGCATCTGATTCTTGAAATTGTGAAACTGCAGGGGAGAGGGGAATCCAGAGAGAACACTCTGAAAACCAAAGGAGAGGATTTCTCAGGGGGAATTTTAGCAACCTGCTGTCACATAGAAATTGAAGGAACTGGTACCCAAGTGTCAGGTGCTTCTGAAAGATTAAAAAGGATTGTTACTGAGAAGGGCCATTGAATGTAATGATTTGGGCAGTAGAGACTTTGGGGGCGAAAAGGGAGCTTCATTGTAGTTGAGGGATATAGAGGCCAGAGACGGAATATTACACCTGGAAGAAGTTTTAAATAGTTGTCTAGATCTGCTTGTTACACACAAAATGTCTGAGGTTCTGTGTGCTTAGTCATGTCTGACCCTTTGAGACCCCATGGACTGTAGGCCACCAGGCTCCTCTGTCCACGAAGATTCTCCAGGCAAGAATACTTGAGTAGGTTGCCAAGCCCTCCTCCAGGGCATCTTCCCAACCCAGGGATGGAACCCAGGTCTCCCACGTTGCAGGCAGATTCTTTTTACCATCTGAGCCACCAGGGGAGCCCAAGAAACAAACCCTTTACCCTCTGAGCCACCAGGGAAGCCAAGAATAGTGGCATGGGTACCCATCCCTTCTCCAGGGGAAATTCCCAACCCAGGAATCGAACCGTGGTCTCCTGCATTGCAGGTGATTCAGAGAGATTAAATATTGGGTTAGCCAAAAAGTTCTTTTGGGTTTTTCCACACAGCTTATGGAAATTTAATTTAAGCTTAAATTCCATAAGCTTAATTTAAACTAGGTGGATAGTTCTCAACTGTTGATGACTTTACCACTCACGGGGCATTTGACAATGGCATTTTTTGATTGTCACAACTGGGGAAGGGTGTGCTACTGGCATCTAGTGGGTAGAAGTCAGGGATGCTATGAAACATCCTACTGTGCACAAGCCTGCCGCTGTGGCACACACGTCAAAGAATGATCTGGTCCAAATGTCAGTATTTCTAAGGTGGAGAAGCCCTCAGCCAGATTACCAGCTGATGCTAAATCCAGTATATTAATACTTGTAAGGAGGTAGAACAATGGATAAAAACTACTCTTCAGTAGTGATAAGAGAGGGTGGCAGCTTCCAGAGGGTTTTTGGAGTGCTTCTGTGAAGAGGAAAGCATCTTTGGCAAGAAGCCAGCATGGTGGTGGTTTAGTCACTAAGTCGTGTCCGACTCTGTGCAACCCCATAGACGGCAGCCCACCAGGCTCTCCATGCCTGAGATTCTCCAGGCAAGAATACCGGAGTGGGTTGCCATGTCCTTCTCCAATGCATGCATGAAGTCGCTTTAGTTGTGGCCGACTGTGTGACCCCATGGACAGCAGCCCACCAAGCTCCTCTGTCCATGTTATTCTCTAGGCAAGAATACTGGAGTGGGTTGACATTTCCTTCTCCAACATTTAGTAAATGTTAGCTGTTAAATAGAAGTCCCATGCAGTAACAGTTTGTCAGTAATCCTGTGATGGCTTTACCTGCAGAAGATAAAGAGGTAGTTGAGGTACTCCGCCAAGCAACTAACACTGTTCTGTGTGGGTTTGTAATTGATCGTTTGGTTATATAACCTTTGGCTCCTGTAGTAAAGAGACTATTTTTTGACTTACAATGGAACCCTTAGGGGAAAATTAGACATATGAAAATTATCTTTGCTTATAATTCTCAGGTTTTACTTATAATTGTACATATTTTTTATTCTTAAATAAGTGGTTGATGTAATTTGGAAAAGTACATACCTACCTTTCTCTTATATATCGTATGGCTTTAAATGTTATATTTTAAGTATGTAAAAGTACACATGTGAATTTGTACTCGGTAAACTACATCTTTTTCTCAAGAAACTTGGGCTATGCCCATAGTACAAAAAAAATTACATCACATTTGTCCTTTTGGTATCAACTCTAATAATAGACTTTATTGAAACAAAACTCTTCGGATTCTTGACTGACTTTATCTGCACTTAAGCTTCAAATGTTTTCTTGGTTTTTTTTGTTGTTGTTGTTTGTTTTTTCAGATTAGCAGAAACATTTGAAAAAGAAGATGATCTTGACAGTCTTATTAATGAAATATTTGAAGAGCCCCACTTCGACAAAAAACACTTTGTAAGTAAAATGTCGTAAAGGTAACAGCAGTTCTTTCATTATCTCAAGACATGTTTAGAATAATCTGAAAGCTTATAGGATTTACAAGTATCTATAGTCCTGAATTATGAGAAGTGAAATTGTTTAAAGAAATTATTCCACTTAGATTTATACAGGAAAGAAGTATTAGAAACTGTGTGTTTTGCTGTTTATTTCTCATCAAGAATGATAAATTAGAAAAGCTGTTGAACAAAATGCAACTTACAGAGGAAGTTGATTACTTGTATTTATTTGTAGACTCTAAGAGCACTCCTCTAAAAGATTAAAATCAGCTTGCATTATAGGAATGTGCTTAGCATCTCAGATGCTTTGCCATTGCTCTCATCCCTGAACTAATGAGTTAGTTGGTAATATGTTAATTTTTTAAATACTTGTGTATCTATGACAACTTTATAAAAGCTTGTAAAATAATGTAACAGCCACCTGTATATTTACTACTCATACTGAACATACCCTAACATTTTGCCAGATTTACTCGTTTGTTTTTTGTTGTTTTTTTTTTTTTTTGGTCACGTTGCGTGGCTTGTGGGACTTTAGTTCCCCCACTGGGAAGTGAACCCAGGCCACAGTAGTGAAAGTGCCACTGAACTACCAGAAGCTATATATCTTTAGATCAAGGCATTTCGGAAAGAGAAGAGAATACTTTTCTAAAGAAGTATTAGAGAAGATAATTTGAAACAAAAATAGCTTTTATAATCATGAAGAAATATACTTTTATACATTTCTTCTGTGTGCTCCCTTTTTTTGAGGGTGAGGAAACAGATTTTATTTACTTATTTGGCTGCACGTTGCAGCATGCAGAATCTTAGTTCCCCGACAAGGGGTTGAACCCATACCCCTTGCATTCAGAACTTGGAGTCTTAACCACTGGACCACCAGGGAAGTCTTTGTATGTTCCCTTTTTGAAGTTAGTTATTACATTCAGTTTTCCAACCTGCAGGAGAGAAAGCAACCCAAGTAAACTTCTGGAGAAAAGCAGATTGATGTCAAACATTGACTGGATGAGAAAAGGAGTGTGAATTGCCAGTCTGTGCCCAGCTTATCCTAAGAGGCCAGATCATGCTCCTGAGAACAATACTCCCTCCCCATTGCTCACCCATTGTGCTGTGTTTTTCTTTCCTTTTTTTTTTTTTTTTTAAGTTAAAGTAAATGGTAACCCACTCCAGTATTCTTGCCTGGAGAATCCCATGGACGGAGAAGCCTGGTAGGCTACAGTCCACGGGGTCACAAAGAGTTGGACACAACTGAGCGACTTCACTGACTCACTCATAGTTGACTTACAGTATTATGTTACTTGCCAGTTATTTTGTTCATTAACCATTTTCAGACTCACCCAAGAAAGCCCAGAAACAGCTGCAGATGTCCCAGTGTGCCAGCTTTGAGTCATAAATGTGAGCCAGGATGGCACATGGAGCATGCTTCCAAAGACAAAAAGAGACTCGGGCACATTAGTATTTTTCAGATATGCACCAAAAATATTTCCAGTTCTGTTTATTTAACAAATAAAAGAGTTAAAAGAAAATTTACTAAAGTATTTTGCCTCCATTAAATTTCCTCACCTACTAGGTAAAATGATGGCATGTCTCTGCATAGTTTAAACTGCCTTTTCTCCTCATTTCCTCTCCTTGGCGGTGGTCCTAGTATGTGGTTGGCATATGTTGTTTGGTACCTTATACCAGTTAACACTTAATAAATGCTTGCTAATGATGATGTTATGTAACTATATAGGAACTACTGTATGGTTGTGACTAGGTAGCTCTACGTTTTCATTGAATATATAATGGTTGATACCATGCCGTTTGATCAAAACTAATATTCCTGAAGTTACCCAGGAGTTTGGTTAATTTATTTTTAGTTCAGGTGAGTACCATTCACAGCCTTTAAAATGAGTCTGAGGTTTTTTTCCTCAATTGCATTTTTCCAGGATGAAGTTTTAAATAGCAGACCCTTCATATTAAATCACTGAAATCTAGTATTAACTGAAGAGTTATAAAGTGACTCTAAATCTTAGCTTGCTAATAATGGCAGTATGTCAATTTTCTAGACTAAATGTTAGCATAGTAATTTGTAAATTCCTCAGGGAGGTCTACTTCCCTTTTGCTTTTAAAAGGTTTTGATCATTGTTTTTATTTCTGAAACTTTAAAATCATAGGAAATTTTTATTTAAGCCATTTTTAAATACTTTTGTTATAACAAATATTAGTTTTCATGTTACAATTATCTAAGTTACCTGTGGTCTTTTATTATTTTGGTTTTTTTAACAGAAATTAAAATCTAAATCTTCAGGTAACACGTCTGTCAGAGCTTCTATTCAAGGCCTTGGTAAAAGGTAAGTCGGGATTGCTTCAGTAAATTACACCCAATGCTAAGCATGGTCTAGTAGATTTTGTTACCATTTAACAACATTGAGCAACAAAGCACTGGTTAGTTTTCAGGGGAAAGACTGAATCGCAGCGTTTTCGGTGCTCTTATGGTCTGTGACTCCTTAGTGCAAAGGAACTTGAATGGGAGGTTATTGCTGTTGTAAATAATTTTCTGCTGTGTGAAAATAAGTGTGAACAGTTTCTCAGAATTAATGTGCTGTTATACTCTTCAGTATTTACTTTGTCCCTTACATTATTTGGCAAACACATTTTCCTCTGACTCATTTTAACTCTTTAAGTGGTCCTGAATGTACAGGTTTTATCCAATAAAGCACTGACCCTGGAATGAATACCTCTTCCTTATAATAGTTGACTTGCTCGGGAATATATACAATTTGATTTCAATAATATAGAGTCAATGAGGCCAAATTAACTTCTCATCCCTCTTTTATGTTTTGGTTTTATTTTTCTCCCCTCTGTTGAACATGTCTAGCTGCAGCCCAGTGTACATTGGCGGAAGCACTGTTCCATGTGGGATTGGGACAAATACTTCACAGAGGTAAGATGTCAGAAATACAGTACACATTAATTAGGTCTTTCCAAATTGATACCCTGTTGAAACATAGTTCTTATCATCTTGGCATGAGTCTGTTTCATCATAAGAGGTATGTTTTGTTAGCCAGTCTGAGGACACTTTCCTGAAATGCATATTATGCGTAGGTGATAGTTGTGAAAGCTGTGATGTTGGGTATGTAGTGTTCATTGTGTTGACACCTTCTCTGAGATCCACTTAAAGTGTCTGGGTCACTTCCATCCCAGCTTGGTTTCCACAGGACACCGGGAGCTGAGCTTCTGCTTTGCCCTGTTTCCCTCCAGGCGCTGGAGGCCAGTGAGTAGACAGGGGAACGCAGCCACGCACTATATGGTGTGTTATACACCCTGCCTGGGCCAAGCAGCGTGAGAAGCTGCAGGTCTGGAGTACCAAAGAGTTCTTAAGCATAGTCTCTTGATTTTACATATTTCAAAAGCAGAAGCCCTCCTTTTGGCGTCTCTTCCCCAGCCCACCTTTTACCCAGTGTCTCACTCAGGACCTTGTTCAGGGTGGTCTTACAGTCACGGTACTGCCTGTCCCAAGCCCCCTCAGACTCCCAGGCTACTCCACTGTCATTTGTCGTAAAATGGGGAAACAGACTGATCTTTAGTAAATCTTTTTTTATTGAAGTATAGTCATTTACAATGTTTATTTCTCCTGTCCAGCAAAGTGATTCAATTGTACATATATATGCATTCTTTTTCATATTCTTTTCTATTACGATTTATCACAGAATACTGAATATAGTTCCCTATGCTATACAGTAGGAGTACCTTGTTGTTCATCTATTTCATGTATAATAGTTGGCATGTGCTAGTCCCAGACTCCCACCCCTTCTCCTTGACACCCAAAGTCTGTTCTCTTGTCTGTGAGTCTGTTTGTTACCGAGATCAGTTCATTTGTGTCATATTTTAGATTCCACATATAAGTGATATCATACGGTATTTGTTTTTCTGTTTCTAACTTATTTCATTTAGTATGATAATCTCTAGGCCCATCCATGTTACTGCAAATGGCCTTATTTTGTTCTTTATTACGGCTGAGTAGTATTCCATTGTGTATATGTGAGGTGAAGTGACGTCACTCAGTCGTTTCCGACTGTTTGCAGCCCTGTGGACTATAGCCTACCAGGCTCCTCCATCCACGTTATTTTCCAGGCAAGAGTACTGGAGTGGGTTGCCATTTCCTTACCCAGGGATCGAACCCGGGTCTCCCACATTGTAGGCAGATGCTCTACCATCCGAGCCACCAGGGAAGTCCATTGTGTTTATGTACCACATCTTCATCCAGTCATCTGTCAATAGACATTTAGGTTGTTTCCATGTGTTGTTTATTATTAAATAGTTCAGCAAATCATTTTACTGTCCTGATAAATTTGATTCTACTTTTACAGAAGCCTACTTAGCTAAATTACTATGTTTTGTCTAATTATTTCTAAAACACTTTTTCTGGTAATTTTTTAAGAAATGAAAGACTGTGCTATATGACTACACAATCACACTTCAGGAGAGAGCATCATTGTATTGAATAATAAAAGTGTGATCCAAAAAGACATTGTTGGAGGGTGCAGCTGGCCTCGACCTTGGAGGCCCAGAAAAAAGGGCTGTGGGACCAGAGGGAAATTTGGGATCTGAGGCAGCCTAGACCAGGAAGACCAGGCCGTGGACAGGCTGCAGCAGCCCACAGGAATAATGCTTGCTGTGAGGGCTGTAAATAAGTGTTGATAGCACCTGACTCATCCTGCGTTGAGGACTGTCTGTACAAAGAATTAGAGACACAGACTGCCGATAGAGAAGAATTCTGTCTGGTTGCTATCAGTCCCGACTTACCTGTGTCAGCCCAGTTGGACTTGTCTCAGCCATTGCCAGACCACTCTGCTTTGGATCCAGGCTTCTCTCAAGTCACCCGTGAACTATACAGCGAGGGTCTCCTAGTTACCATCCACTTCTATCTCCTGTAGTCTCACCCACATAGAGCATTAAAGAAAAGATCCCTCACATACAGTTTTGAGCACCTCTCCCCTGTTCAGAAGGAAAATGAGAGCTGACATCTGTCTCATATTAACTCTAAACTCATTGTTTGCTTTACTAAATTGTTGTCCTTGTTCTTCCTCTTCTTTTTTCAGTTCTTTTACCTCCAGTTGAAGCTTAGGTCAGATACTCTACTTCCAGTAGAACACTTGTTATGCTTCTATTAATACTTTCCGCTTAACATTTTTCTGCCTTTGAGTATTTTTACATTTATTCCCTGTCTAGAATGGAAAACATACTTACAACATGCAATTTGCATGTATATGCACAGGTAAATGTTTATATTCACAGATCTTCTTCACGCATCACGAAGATATTAATCATTGACCACCCTCTTCATGACACAGATCAGCACCCACAGAAAGATAAGCACGTACATATTCATGTGCATGTAAATCATTACATGTGTGAAGTACTTTATACTGTCCAGAGTACTTTTTTTGTATACATGTATTGGTTCATCTGCTCACGGAAAAAAACCAAGATGCAGATAGAACAAGAACTTTTAACCCCATTTTATAAATGAGGAAGCACTGGTGTTATTTTCGTTAAACATGTACTAATTCATCATGTTCTTGCTAAGTCCTAGGTTTTAAGTGAATACCTTGTGGCAAACAAATAAATGGACACTTCCCTTCCCTCAGTGAGCTTTTAGTCTAGATAAGGAAAGAGACTTTAATTCTACAAATAACTATTTAATTTCCACATAATATGTAATATAAAAGATAAGTGCAGAATACTATACACATAGATAGTTGGCATTCTAGCTAATATGAAAGGTTAGGGAATGCTTTCCTAAGCTAATAATATTTAATCAGACTATGATGCGATAAGTAGGAGTTAAGCAAAGAGAGGGGACCATTGGCACCACCCTGTTAAACGAAGACACACCGCATTAGATGGGCACACCATGCTAGGTCATCCTGAGCTTGAGAAGCCAGAGGTTCTGGAGGAAGGGAGCAGCCAGGTGAGCTGGAGTGTGTTGAGTGGGGGAAAGGGTGGCTCTGGAAGGAGCTGGTAGTCAAAGGATGTTTGGTTTGGGGCCCTGAAGAGGATTTTAGAAACATAAGTCCTAGGGCAGTGGAAGCCATTGGGTTGTTAGGTTTGTTTTTTGTTTTGTTTTAAGCAAATAAAGGTGACATAATCATATTTGTGTTTCTAAAGAAATTTTGGTTCTAGAGTAGAAAATGGACTGGAACTTGGAAGGACAAGACAGGAGGGAACACTGGAAGACCAGTCAACAAGCAGCAGTTAGCAGTGGTCCAGGAAAGAGACAGCGATGGCCGCGGTGACCTAAGTGCTGGCAGTGGCTGTAGGGAAAGGGCTGTCACTTGAGATACTTAAAGTACATAAATGACAGAATTCAGTGATTAAATGGCTATTGAAGGTCAGAGAGAAAGTTGTCAAAAATGACTCCCAAGTCCTGTTCCTTGCCCAAGGCAAGGACTCAACTGTGTAATTTGATTCCTAGTCCATTATGCTTTGTAGTATACCAGTTGATTATATAATGTATGCAAGAGGGAAGCTCTTCTGCTACTGTAACTGTTATTTTCCAACTGCCCAGACAGCAGGACTCCCCAGTGCACGGTGTAGATCTGACTGAGAACCACAGAGTCTGTGCAGAAGACGGCATTGGGCTGTGTTATGGACATTCCCACCGCTAACATCTTTTTACTTACTAGCCAGATAAAAGGACAAAGCCATTGGTGATACCTTCATGTTTGTATTTCCTCACATTTTAGAGGAAAGACCTGACAGGTATCTTTAATTGGAACCATGAGTTTGTGTTAGATATTCTTTTATATATAGTTAGGAAAGAAAAATATATTTAAGCTCTGAAAATAAGCACTGATGTACATGCTGAGGGTATAAAGGAAGGTCTGCTGTACCTGTTAGATCTGTTTGATTTTGGATAAAGCTCAAGTTTGAGAGTAATCCTGAATGATTTTAGAGTGTAAAGATTTGAGTCTTTTTCCCAGCTGGTGGAAAGGAGGAAGAGTAATAGCAAAGCGTGGTGGCATTGATAAGGTATAGATAAAACCAAAGCGTTATTTTCAAGCCAAACTGAATTTTGCCCTGCTCATTTTTTAAACTACCTGCAAGCCTGGAGTATTCCATAGACTGGTACTAATTATGATCTAATAGAGTGAATCGTAGCAGCGGAATGATTTCTTAGCTGCAAGTTAGTTTTATGTTTCTCAGAGGACAGTGTTTGTAGGAAAATGTGGTAGTGTGAATAGATTTGAATAAACTACTAAATTTTAAATTAAAAAGCTGTATTTAACATTATGGTTGAAATTTTACACATACAAAATGTCAGGAAATTCTAAATTATAGTTCCCACAACAGCAGTAATTCAGCCAAATTGCACATATGTATTAAGGCATTAAAGTTAACACTCTGTGCAGTCATGTAATAAACTACATATGCATAAGAAAGCCAGTTATAGCAGCTTTGGGAACCATCATTTTGCATTTTCCTGACCTGTACATTCAAAATGCAAGTTCAGATGTGTACAAATATAAGTGTGTTGAATTTCCATATGTACAAATTCAATTTCATAGGTTTCTAACAGTTCAAAAGAAAATATGGAATTGTTTTTCAAGCTTGTATAGATTTAAAATGTTTAGTTATTGTTATAATTAATACTTTTAGAAATATAAAGCATTATCAAACTTTCAGGCTAAAATATATTTGCAGTTTTGAAGTTGACATATCTGAATTTTAGAGGGAAATAAATGAAAAAAATAAAATGATGGACTTTATTTTTTTATTTCAGAAGTATTATATGTTTATTGAAAAAAATAAAAACAAAAGTCAAAATGTATAAGGAGAAAGACAACAATCTCCTTCCAAACTTAGACAGGATATTAAAAAGCAGAGACATCCCTTTGCCAACAGAATTTCGTATAATCAAAGCCATGGTTTTTGCAGTAGTCACATACAGATGTGAAAATTGAACCATAAAGAAGGCTGAGTGCCGAAAAATTGATGCTTTCCAACTGTAGTGCTAGAGAAGACTCTTGAGAGTCCCTTGGACAGCAAGGAGATCAAACCAGTCAATCCTAAAGGAAATCAACCCTAACTATTGATTGAAAGGACTGATTCTGAAACTGAAGCTTTAATACTTTGGCCACCTGTTACAAAGAGCCGACTCATTAGAAAAGACCCTGATGCTGGGAAAGATTGAAGGCAGGAGGAGACAACAGAGGACGAGATGGTTGGATGGCATCACTGACTCAATGGACATGAGTTTGGACAAAGTCTTGGAGATGGTGAAGGACAGGGGGACCTGGCATGCTGCAATCCATGGGGTCACAAAGAGTCAGACGGGACTGAGTGACTGAACAACAGCGAAATGTTTTTATAAACACCTGTACAGGAAAATCTGGGCAGTAGATTTTACAAAAACAGCATCATGCTATATATGTTATTGTGCACCTAGCTTTGTGCACCTTTAGGTCAATAAGTAAATGTAATTATCTGTCTCCCTTTATCAACTACCTGATATTCCATAGTATAAATGTTATTCAATCTTTTCCCTCTTGGATAGTTATACAGGTGATATCCTCTTTTTCTGCCATCTCAACAATACTGCAGTAGAAATTCTAGAAATGCCTATATTCTGGTACTTTTATTTGTAGATTCCCCAAAACGGGATTGCTGGCACAACAGCTAGATATAATTTTAATTTTAAAATTATACTAAGATTTTCCCCAAAAGGTTATAAGTTTACATACCCACCAGAAATGTCTGAGAGTGCTAATTTTTGCTAACATAATTGGTTTAAATATATATTCCATAGTTGCTTTAAATTTTAATTCTTTATATAGTGTTTTAACTTTAACAAATGCTATGTGCCAACCACTGTTATAAGCATTATCAGTGTTAGCTTGGTTAGCTCCTCCTAATTGTGAGCGTGTAAGTATTATCACCATTTAAGAGATAAGGAAACTGAGTCATGAGAAGTTAAGTTACTTGACTATAATTACACAGCTGGGGAATCAGCATTTGAACCTAGGCAATCCTGTCTACACTCTAACCACTCATCTATGCTACCTATATTAGTGAGAGTATATTCTAGGTTTTTTTCATTTTTGTCGTTTGTGAACACTGTTTGTCAGTATAAGTATTTGATTATGTGTTAAAGATGTTTTCTTTCACTCTATTACTGGTCTTTTCACCTTGTTTTTTGGTATCTTAGAAAACCCTTATTTCCTTATAATTTTTAGATGATCAAATGTATATTGATTCTAGTTTTAAAATACTTCAAACAATGGAGATTTCTTTAAATCACAGTTACTATACAAGTCAAATTGTTTGCAGCAGCAATCAATAATTCTCATTGTATGTTATCGTTTTACTCCTGATGTTACCGTACAGTACATGAATTTTGAGATTTGCGTGGCATTTCAGTTCCTCAGGTTGTCACTGACTACCTGTTATGTGCTAAGTATCGTTTTAGCAGTTCTGTCCTCTTTCATCAGCAGCATTTGGCCCTTTACTGCATCTCTGCCATCAACATACAAGCCTGCTCTTTTTCCATCTGTTTTAAATATAACCATTTCCTAGTCCCACTTCCTTTACAACTACCACTTCGTCTAAAGAAACTGCTTATGTAGACATACCTTCCCAGTGAAACCTATGCAGACCACTGTATTTAAAATTACAGTACAGTTCCTCCCAGTGCTTCCAGTTTTATTGACTCTACTCTACTTTTTGTTTTATTTAAAGCATTTTTATCATCTAACATAGTATATAATTTAGTTATTCTAAGTATTGTTTATTCTCAAATTAGAATCTATGCTATATGAGGACAGAATCTCACCAGCAAATAGTAGGCTTTCAGTAAATATTTTTTAAGTGAATGAATGAATACATTAATACAAAGTAGTGGGAAAACAGAAGCAAATAAGATATTGTCCCAGCACTTACAGGAGAGACAGATTCATTTCAATACAGTGTGGCAACCCTGAAATTTTCATTAGGAAGGGAAACACTTAAAAAGTTATCTTAAGTGAAGATCTACTTAGGTGCAATTTAAAAATTAAAAGATCTACACATCAGTTTTTTTCTTTAAATCTGTAAATATATATGTGTGTGTATATATATATCAGTATGTAAAATCTTAGTAAAATAGGTAGGTTTATGCAGAAATTTAACCTAAAAATTCAAATAGGTAATCAGTCCGTTAGTATAAAAATTTATAATCAGATTCATCTTTGTGTTTCTGTTGTTTACTCAGTAATCTGTAATGTATGGTATAGTCTATGAATAAATGCAGCAGATTTTCACATTTTTAAAATATTTTATTTATTTGGCTGCATCAGGTCTTAGCTGCAGCATGTGGTCTCTAGTTCCCTGACCAGAAATGGAACCTGGGCCCCCTGTGTTGGGAGCATGGAGTCTTAGCCACTGGACCACCAGGGAGGTCCCAGATTTAAACTCTTCAAATTTAAACTTACCAATAATTTCTAATGTACAGTTCTTTTTCTCTGAACAGAGCATGTGACCATCTGCGTTGTACAGCCTGTGATTTCTGGGTAGAAAGCTACGATGACTATAGGTGGGACAAATCATGTGATTACCTGTTTTTCAGGTATGTTTCTAAAAACTTCACTCTGTGAAAAATGTACTTAATGCAACTTTATATTTCTTATTGTGCTATGATGCCTCTTGGTGGCCTTGGCCAGATTGTGTGACCTGCACTCTTTGATATTTCTCACATCCTCTCCTTTCCATCTGTGCTATCAGCCTAATTAAGGACATGTTAGTTCTGGACAGGAGTTCAGAAGTAGCCTCCTCACTATTTTTCCTGAGCATAGTCTCTTTTTCCAGACCACCCTTCACTTGCCGAGAATTAAAGCATAACTCTGAGTATGTCATTCTCTTGCCCCAAACCCCTCTGCTTACAGAATAGTGTCCAAATTCCTTAGCATGGCATGTGAGACCCTCCACGAGTCAGTCCCCATCTGTCTATCACCCAGCTTTGTTTGTCTTTCCACCATATAGTCTTCAGCTTTGCAAGATTATAGCTACGTCAGAGCACTCAGTGCTCCCATTCCCTATGACTTGGTGTAAACTCTCCACCTCTTGAGGTACCTTCCCACCATTTTATCTACGTAAACCCTACATGTCCCTTGGTACAATTCATTGCTCATTTTCCATGATTCCCATACCACTCTCTCAGCTTGGAATTAAACTCATCCTTTTTCATGTGTCCACAGCACTTTGTACCTGTTACAGTACTTAACTGTAATAAAAGGTTGAAAAGCTCTTAGGTTTGTATATATCTGCCTCCCTCCTTGTGGTTGAGATAATGTCTTACTCATGTTTTCGTAACACTTACTGAATGCGTAATATTTTTTTTTTTTGGCTGTACCTTGTGACATGTGGGATCTAGTTCCCTGACCAGGGATCAAACCCGAGCCCCCTGCATTAGGAGCTCAGAGTCTTAACCACAGGACCACCAGGGAAGTCCCATGAATGCCTAATACTTTTAAGTTATAAAAAATATATTTGAAAATATATATATATATATATATTTGAGCTATACCTTCACGTTTTCAAATAAAAATTAAGGGCTAAAAATTAGTAAAGTACATATATCATGCATTTTGGGGCCCCCAAACCTATGCCTAAACAAAGACTATATTCTCAGATACAAGTAATCAGAATTATTACAGCACTCTTCTGTAGCATAGGAAACGGGTGCATGGCTTTCTTCACACCTTTCTGGTAGCTGTTCTCATGTAAATCTATAGGAGTCTCCTCTAGTGTTAATGTAAGAGTTTTTAAACTTTTCACATCAAGAAATGTTCTGAAAATCTTGTGAAAACTTGGAATCCTCTCCATATATGCAAAGAAAAACTCAAATATGTAAATACATAGAAAAATTACAATTTGAGAGATTTCATGGTCCCCAACCCCAAAAAAGCCTAGTGTAATCCCCAAATCCAGGTCAGGAGCCCTTATTCCTGACCTGGATTTGTGTTAGTCCACTTTTTAATCCCATTGTTGGAAAAGTTAGCTTTTAATTTCAGATTCGTTTCATCTTTTCTGACTTATCTAAGCCCTCTGCTCTATGCTTTCTTCTAGTTGATGCAGTGCATGGGGAATAGTCCACATATTTCACTAAGATGAACCATCAATTTTTATAAAACTAGTATAATAGAATGCGTATACCATCAAAACGTCAGTGAGCACAGGCATAAAGGAAGCTTGTTGGTGATTTAGTCGTTCTTGAGGAACTGAGAGTGTCTCTGAGTTATCGAGAGCAAGCGCAGTTGGTTTACTGTAACTGTGCTTGTTGCTGTTGTGCTTACTCGCTCAGTCATGTCCTACTCTTTGTGACCCCATAGACTGTAGCCCGCCAGGCTCCTCTGTCCACGGAATTTTCCAGGCAAGAATGCTGCAGCAAGGTGCTATTCCTTACTCCAGGAGATCATCCCAAGCCAGGAATCGGACCCACATTTCTTGCATCTCCTGCATCGACAGGCAGGTTCTTTGCCACGAGCACCACCTAGGAAGCCCATAGCTATGAGCAACCTGGTTTTTAAAAACTACAGACTTCTAGATACAGCTAGAAGATTCATTACACTATTAAAAATAGATGATGTTTATTGTGATTTATTTTTACACAGCATACTGAATACAGTGTTTAAAATAAGAATGATGAGTAGTTATTGAAATCAGTAGAAAATACCATCTCAGGCCTCAGAATGCTTGGGAATATGTTTGGGAGGTAAGAGAATGGAACAAATAAAGGAGAGGCTGTGAATCCCCATCAGGATATAGATCACCGATATATTTTGTAGAGCTTACTAGCATTTCTTTTTATTAGGCTTTCTTTAGGACCTAGCCTGTAGCGTTGTTAAATACCAGGCTCACAAGATGAATAGGACACAGTGCCTGCTCTCAAGCAATGCTCAGTTTTGAGAAAGAGAGACACTGTTACAACATCACATGATAAATGTGAAAGAGGAGTTTCACAGGGCAAGGTGGATCCATTCCACCCTGAAGTATCAGAAAAAGCCTCAGAGCCTTGGAAGATAACCAGGAGTTTGCCTGGCAAGCCAGATGGACACTGGTGTTCTTTTAGGGGATGTTTTTAAAGACACAGGTGAAACTGCATGGTGTGTCTGGCAACTTCCAAGCAGTTTGGACCATGTGGAGTTTTGGATATAAGAGCAGAACTTGGCAAGAGGTGAAGTAGGAACAAGAGATCAAAAAGAGCAGAGGCATAGAAGAAGTGCTGAGGAATTTGGACTTAATTTTTTTAGGCAGTGGATAACCACTGAAGGTTTTTAATCAGGGAGGAGATCTGAATATTTGAATTTATAAAAGATTGCTCACTATTTATGGGAACCAGACCAGTTTAGAATCACAGGAATTAGTGATTCCTGAGATCATGGCATCTGGTCCCATCACTTCATGGGAAATACATGGGGAAACAGTGGAAACAGTGTCAGACTTTATTTTTGGGGGCTCCAAAATCACTGCAGATGGTGATTGCAGCCATAAAATTAAAAGACACTTACTCCTTGGAAGGAAAGTTATGACCAACCTAGATAGCATATTCAAAAGCAGAGATATTACTTTGCCAACAAACGTCCATCTGGTCAAGGCTATGGTTTTTCCAGTGGTCATGTATGGGTGTGAGAGTTGGACTGTGAAGAAAGCTGAGTACCGAAGAATTGATGCTTTTGAGCTGTGGTGTTGGAGAAGACTCTTGAGAGTCCCTTGGACTGCAAGGAGATCCAACCAGTCCATTTTGAAGGAGATCAACCCTGGGATTTCTTTGGAAGGAATGATGGTAAAGCTGAAACTCCAGTACTTTGGCCACCTCATGTGAAGAGTTGACTCATTGGAAAAGACCCAGATGCTGGGAGGGATTAGGGGCAGGGGTAAAAGGGGACGACAGAGGCTGAGATGGCTGGATGGCATCACGGACTCGATGGACATGAGTTTGGGTGAACTCCGGGAGTTGGTGATGGACAGGGAGGCCTGGCGTGCTGCAATTCGTGGGGTCGCAAAGAGTCGGACATGACTGAGCAATTGAACTGAACTGATTGCAGATATTGTGGTAATCCAGTGGGAAGGAAATGAGGATCTGAGTTAGACTAGAGATGGATTCTAGTGCTATTTTAGAGGTAATCCTGACTGGAAGATGAGAGACAAATGTCACCCAGGATGGGTCCTAGATTTCTGTCTTGGTTTACTAACATGGGCCATGATACAGTCCATTGATAGAATTTAAGAACAGTTTTGAAGGAGTCTATATGTTCATTATGGGAGCTGATGAACCTGTGGCTCAGAAGCTCAGATAAGAAATGTCTGTACAGTGGTAGTCAGAACCATGAGACTGGAAGATGTTACCCAGAAAGGTGACTTGGAAACCTGTCACTGAATGCAGAGTTAAAGGCTCATTTAGTTAAGATAGGAGATGCTTTGATGTTTATATTGCAGAGGGGAGGGAAGACATTGGAAGGGGAGGTTATGTGAGTAGCAAGGGCCTAGAGGCTTTGGTGCAGAGTGCTGATGGAAGTGAGCTGTGGGTAGGAAGAGGCCTCCTCTGTGCCTGGGTAGAAGGTGATCATATGCTGATGTGTTCGGGGGGAAAGCTAGGAAACGGAAGCCTTTTCACATCTCATTGCCTGGTTTTGTGAATGAAGATGTGATCTGCTTGAAAGTAGAGAAGTAGAGGGGAGATGAAACACTTGAGGAGGATGGGAAATGATCACTGGGGAAACCAGAAGTAGGTGATGACCAAAGACAATGTAAAAGTTCTAAGAGTATCCCTGAATGCCCAGCAGGACGTTGGGAGCCATTCGTTTTTAGTGGTACCAATCTGCATGTTGGTTATACAGTAAAAACCGTTTTAGTTGTTTCATTGTCCTTATCTTACAAGTGAGGGGAGTAAGTGTAGCCTAGCTTTGACAAGTTCTAGAACTGTCTAAAAGAAGTGTAAGCTATACTTGACCATCCTGCTGTAATAGCTAAATAGTGAAAGTGAAGTTGCTCAGTCATGTCCGACTCTTTGCAACCCCATGGACTGTAGCCTATCAGGCTCCTCCATCCGTGGGATTTTCCAGGCAAGAGTGCTGGAGTGGATCGCCATTTCCTTCTCCATGGTATCTTCCCAACCCAGGAATCGAACCCACATTGCAGGCAGACGCTTTACCGTGTGAGCCACCAATAGCTAAATAAAATGCTCTTATTTTTCTATTAAATTGTATTTCCTTTATGGAAAATAATGATATTTTCTTTCGAAGCTTTTAAAATAATGCACTACTTGAAATGTATTAATTAGTTAGTTCCTTGGCCTTTGTGATTCCTGTTCCTGAAATCTGTAAGGATTCAATCCGATCAAGTGTCAGATGTTAAGTTTGTCAAAATATATTACAGATTGAATAAAGGACACTTCTTCACGTAGCCATTTAGGTTTGTTTTTTTTTTTTTAGTAGCCATTTAGTTTTAATCAAACATATTTAGTTTTATTCGGCTGTTCTCTTTCCCATAAAACTTATTCCTTCCTTCCCCTGTCTCACTGTAACCTTAGCTGAGTCGTTGAGCTGGTCAAAGTCTGTTTCCTGAAGTCAGACCCTTGGCCTTGGAAAGCCTCTCAGGTTTTTGTTGGTGTCAAACTTGTCCCTGAATTTTGTGCGGTGCTGTGTGTGGTGCCCACTGGCCGCCAGAGGGCACTTCGTACCCTGCTTTCCGTTGCAAACATCAAATAACAGCACTCTTTTTTTTTTTTTAATTTGTACTGTATTTCATTTTTACTATGTATTTTTTCAGTATTCCACTTGGAATTTTTTCATCTTCTTTTGCCATGGAATAGTTACATAAATTCAGTACATGAACTGTGAAAATCATAGTTGATTTTCTGTTAATTTTTATGAATTAACTTCTGTAGTCTTTTTTATAATAGCACCAAGTCAGATGGTTATCATTTTTCATGAGTTCTGCCCATTGACTCAATTATGTTAAAATTATTGACATTTATTTCAGGAGAGGCTTTCTTTTTTTCCTGATACTATAAGTGAATAAGAACAAATTGAATCAAATGAGATACAATATGAATTCAACACATAGAAATAACAAGCACTTTTTCTCTATTAATGAAAAATTTCTGTAGTTAACATATCAGAAGCCTGTTAACTTTATGCCTCTTACATGCCCTCCATGTGCAAGCTTTTAAAATATGGCACGGGTGAGTGTTTGAGGTTGGAGATGAACCACCGTCTTTTCCACTCTGTTCTTACTTCATGTTGCCTCTGATGGGACGAATCAGTGATTCTTCAGCTCCTTACGTCACTGTGTTCTACAGCAGCCCTAGTAAACAGACGTAGAGGATTACCATTTTAAAATATTGAAACCCTCAATAAGAGAACACCAAAGTGCTTCTTCTGTTTTGCATGGGAAAACACCGAGTAGTTTAGTGTTTGGCTGTAAAGATTGGAAAATAAAGCAATGAGGATTTTTTTTTTTTTAAGTCATTAAGCACTGAACAAAGCTATTATACTAAAACCTTCTTGTTTTACCAACAGGAACAATATGCCAGAATTCCACAAATTAAAAACAAAGCTGGTAAAGAAGAAAGGAACACGAGCATATGCCTGCCAGTGTAGCTGGAGAGCTGTTGAAGAACTGACTGACCTTCAGACCGACCATCAGCTTCGCTGGGTTTGCGGCAAACACTAAGGATCCAGCCTTCCTACATTCAGACAGCTGCGTCCATGAGCGCAGTCTCTCTTCATCGTCACAGTGTTTAGGTAAAGATACATAGTATCGTGCCCTTTGGAAAAGACAAAATTTCATTTAATGGCTGTACAAATTTTCAAGGACTAAATGGACTTGGGAAGATAATGTGCTTTAACATTTTGAAATTATTCCTTTTTGATATATGAGCATTTCACTTAGTAAGGTAACGGGTTATCCAAATACTTCTTTGCTAGGTTGTCTCCTGGAGTTTCATACAGATATGTAGCCATTCACTAATAATTGCCATACTCCTGACTGCTAATACACTTAGCATGAGCATTCCTCTTTATAGTAGTTAAAGGGGATAAAGCTGGCCCTGCAGAGAGGTCACTGAGGGGCGTACATATCACCTGCTCTGGTCAGATCTGCTGTCAGCAAAAATAATAATTTAGACACATCAGAATCCATAGTCAGTGACTGAGGAAAGGGTTGTCAAGAGTGTGGGTGAATTGTAGGTGAAAACACTGCCTGTATCTGATCTTACTTCACAAATTCAAAGCAATTCTATGCACAATAGTAGGTATATATTACCAGTTTTAACTTATTTCTCCTCCTTTTGTTCATTTAGATATCAAAAGGTATCTGGTTTTGTATTTTAGCAAATATTCATTTCTATATTAAAAAGGTTTTTTTGATGCACCTAAAACTAGAAGGAAAAATCCTGATACAGATCATTGCTGGATTTTCCAAGTACCTTCTTGCCTTTAATGCCCTAAAACTCCATTAAGTAAAGAGAACAGCAAGTAAGATATTTTCTTAGGCAGCCTGTTGATTTTTCTGGTAGGATCAGGTTGACATGCTGTTCATTAGATAACTACATGAAAAGAGAAATAAAGCATAGCTGAACCAGCAGGTAACCTGTTGGGCTCCTTAATATGACTAAGACTTGAGGAATCCTACAAAGCAGCACATTTGGAAAAGCGGTTACCTCAAAATTACCAGCTTCCAGCCTCATCAGGAGATTCCAGTTTGCCAGATGCTCTTCACCGCATGTGTCTATTATGCAGTTCAGATATGTGACACAAGGCTTCCTTAAAGGGAGTAACCAAACACAGTTGTGATCTGTTTAGTCTTATACTGAATCTGTTCCAGCCATTTTACTCAAGCAAAGAAAGATCTGGTCATTCAAATCCTTCTCCTAACCGTGACACTTTTGCATATGTATATAACTTGCTCTAGTAAGTCAGTCTAGTATTCTAACAGGATACATCTCACTGGCAGATGCTCACATTTTTATATTAAGGATATGTTTACAGATCTTATCTTTCAATAAAAGTGTTTTATCACCTAAAATTTTATCAAAAACATAGGATCTGGGTTGAATTGCCTATTGCAAAAAATAGAGCAGCAAGATCCACACATTCAGGACCTCATGGAATTTGGCACATTTAGTCATAATGGTGATTTTTTTTTTTTAATGAGCAAATTTGCTAAATTATGGATTTGAATTTTTTGCTTTTATTATTTCATTATAACTATTCTGTAACTTAGATATATTGCCCATGTGTAGCAGTCCATAACATAATAGGTATAATAATTAATTCCCCAGTGTCGGAAATGTGTAAATGAGTTCATATTTTTGTTGGTAATTTACCTTATAAGCTTTTTAATATTGTATAATTTTTAATCTAAAATGTAGAAAGTATATGTTTATATACAAATGAGTAGACTAGTACCAGTTGTAACTTATTAGCCAAAACGCAGCTACTTTACTGTCAATGTAGAAGAAGAGTGTAGCTTGTAATCAATTATAATTTTTAAATGCAAAGTCTATAAAGCTTTCAAGATGTTTTTCCCATTTGTTTTCAATATTTATAATAATTTTCTACTACCTTCAAGTATCTTATTTTTTTTAATTAAAGTTTTATTGAAACACAGTATGTAACAAACCCACTTGTTTATCTAGTTGTAGAGCCCTAGTGCTGGCTCGGTAGTTGTGGTGCACAGGCTTAGTTGCTTGGCAACATGGGGGCTCTTAGTTTCTGGATCAGGGATCAAGCCTGAGTCTCCTGCATTGCATGAATTCTTAACTGCTGGACCACCAAGAAGGTACCAGCAAGTGTCTGTTTTTTAATCAAGCCAGGTAGCTACTTTGTTTGAACTCTGTTGTACTCTCATACCTTTATCTTACCCAAAAGTAAATAAATAATAAATAGCTTTACTCTGTATTTAGGTGTATTTTTTTTGTTTTATAATAAAATATTCATATGGGGATTAATGTGATATAATTTTGATAATTTCCTTTAAAATGTCAACAAAGTTTTGAGCCATCCCGTTGAACAGAGAATGTATTTATTTGCATTGAGGAAGAGAAGCATGCCATGAGTTTCAGTGCCTGTGTAAGCATGTATGTGTACGTGCACATGTAAGAAAGTGTGGCAGCTAAAGGAGCAGGTCTGCGTGTAGGAAGGAGCCTGTTGATACAGTGGTTGGTGTCCATCCAGACCCGTATGATGATGTCCGTACACTTAACACCTTTCTTTTCTTGGGCCAAAGAAATGCATCAAACTGTGATTTTTAATGGTTTTCCCTCCTTTTCTTACTCACCTGATATTTTTAAATGCAGGAGGGAAGGGTCTTATATCTAATAAGTATTGTAATGAAGCTTAATAGTAACTCAAATGCTGATTTTTTTTCCAGATGTTAGGTTTTTAACGAAATCTCTATTAGCCACCATACTAGCTTTATGTATTGTTTAAGGTAATTCTGAAAGGAACGAAAAATTTCAAAATATACAGTCTCTTTTCAGGTTTTACATTATATCACATTTATTTGGGTTTGTGACACCAAATGTACCCTATTTCAAAGTATGGCTTGGAATATATACGTATGGTTGATAATTAAATTTGTTTTCAGACTTTCCCCAAAATGAGTGACAACATGAAGTGTTACAAAATCAGAGTTGGAAGTCATGTCCCTTTGAAAGCTACTTAACCTTGGGGCTTCTTTTGCCTCATCTTTGTGCATGATGGTATCCCTTTTGTAAGCTTGTTGAGAAGATTAAATTATATACTATGTGAAAATGATATGACATAGTATGGCGTTTAGTTCAGAATAAGTGCTTAATAAATGCTCTCACTCTTCTTCCTTCTATCTATCTAAATTAATTGGTACCACATGTTTCTTACACTAAAGCATTTGATCACGTTTATTCATTCCCTAACATTCAATCTGTGAAAACCTACTCTGCTGTCATTTTATCTTATTTCTAGTAAATATAAACATGTCTAGCTTTATTTTCATGTAAGTTGAAATAACTTTCAAAAACACCCACTCACTGTAGCCTTATCTTCCTACTTTAAACCTATTTGAGCATCATGAAGGCCTCCCAGGCCTTTCACAGCATCTTTTTGGCTTCTTCTGCCTCCCTCCTCTTCCAACTAGACCTACAGCGCACCCACTGTTCTTTAGACTACTGCATGTTTTGCTGTCTTAATGTTCCTGCTTACCCTCATCTAATTCTATCAAAATTCGACTCATTTCTCAAAGTCTGTATTTTGTACATCAGTGGTTTTCATGGTGTTTTCCATTCTCAGAGAAGTCCCCTGGAGTCTTTCAGGGGGTCCACATGGTCAAACCTATTTTTGTAACACTTAAGACATTAGTGCTTTTTCACATTTTCACTTTGTTGACATTTAATACTGTGGTGGAGAGGCAGAGGAACCAGAGATCAAACTGCCAACATTCGTTGGATCATAGAAAAAGCAAGAGAGTTCCAGAAAAACATCTGCTTCTGCTTTATTGACTATGCCAAAGCCTTTGACTGTGGATCACAACAAACTGTGGAAAATTCTTCCAAGAGATGGGAATACCAGACCACCTTACCTACTTCCTGAGAAATCTGTATGCTGGTCAAGAAGCAACAGTTAGAACCCAACGTGGAACAACGGACTCGTTCCAAATTGGGAAAGGAGTACATCAAGGCTGTATATTGTCACCCTGCTTGTTTAACTTATATGCAGAATACATCATGCAAAATGCCAGGCTGGATGAAGCACAAGCTGGAATCAAAATTGCCAGAAGAAATATCAATAACCTCAGATATGCACCCTTATGGCAGAAAGCAAAGAAGAACTAAAGAGCCTCTTGATGAAAGTAAAAGAGGAGAGTTAAAAAGCTGACTTAAAACTCAACATTCGAAAAACCGAGATCATGACATTCTATCCCATCACTGCATGGCAAATAGATGGGGAAACAGTGACAGACTTTCTTTTTTTGAGCTCCAAAATCACTGCAGATGGTGACTGCAGCCATGAAATTTAAAATAACATTTGTTCCTTGGAAGAAAAGTTATGACCAAGCTAGACAGCATATTAAAAAGCAGAGACGTTACTTTTCCAAAACAGGTCTGTCTAGTCAAGGCTGTGGTTTTTTCCAGTAGTCGTATATGGAAGTGAGAGTTGGACCATAAAGAAAACTGAGCACCAAAGAATTTATGCTTTTGAACTGTGGTGTTGGAGACACCACAAGGAGTCAAACCAGTCAGTCCTAAATAAAATCAGCCCTGAATATTCATTGGAAGTACTGATGCTGAAGCTGAAGCTCCAATTCTTTGGCCACCTGATGGGAAGAACTGACTCATTAGAAAAGACCCTGATGCTGGGAAAGATTGAAGACAGGAAGAGAAGGGGACAACAGAGGGTGAGATGGTTGGATGGCATCACTAACTTGATGGACATGAATTTGAGCAAACTCTGGGATTTGGTGATGGACAGGGAAGCCTGACATGGTGCAGTCCATGGTATCACAGGGAGTCAGACACAACTGAGCAACTGGACTGAAGTGGGAGGGGGGTACACAGAAAGCACTTGTGCAGTTGAGTTGTGAGCTGAACAAACCACTTTTTTCATGGAATCCATTTTTGCCTGAAAGAACAACTGACAAACTAAAATTCAGACTTTTTAGCGCACATTTTCTCAAAAATTAACAGAGTGAGTCACCTCCAGGAAAATAACTGGCAGTATTTGTTACCAATGATAAAATGTTAAGTCTTCAAGCAAAAATTAGAATTTTGGGAAACTTGGATCTACCACTCTGAGCATATGACTTTCCAGATGAAACTAGTAGTGATTTAAACAAGTGATTTGTAATGGATTTAAGTTAACTAAATAGTTTTTCATGTTCTCAGTTTTAACTTCTAATATGATAAATATCAATAGATATAACCACAAATAGAACAAGCTCTTCAGGGTTTGCAGTAATCTTTAAAGCAGGAAAAGGGCCCTGAGACCAAAAAGATTGAGAGCTATGCACACTCTTATCACCTCCCTTCCCGCACCTCACCCCAGGCTACCGGTGTGATTGCTCCCCCTCCCACCGTCTCTCAAGCTTTCATTCCTCATGTAATGCCTTGTATTTTAATTATTTGTGTGCTTGTTGTATATCCATCTTGGAGATTTTATCTCAAGCTCTTTATGGCTTTGAAGGAACTCCTAGCATTTCAGGGAAAACTGTCTGGACCGTGGTTCCACTGACTTCCTGGAGCACCATAGGTAAGCCACTGTGTCTTGGGCTTCAGATTTAAAATGAGAGTTGCATTGACTGACAGGAGTTTCCTTCCAACTTGAGATACTTGAATCCTGTTCCTCTCAGAATACAGTGCTGTGCTAGCCATGCTTTGGGAGATGGGGTTTGTGTTGTGGGGAAGAGCCCACATTCTGTGGTCAGGGGTGTGCGGTTTCAGAAACACATGATCTGAATCCTCTTGGAGCTTCCAGTCAGTGGTGGAAAGAAGTGAACCACCAACTGCTGAGACCTTGAGTGCTCTCAGAGAAAAGTAGTCAGGGTTCTTACAGAGCACAGGCGTTGAAATCCAAGTGGGAGGGAAGGAGGCTCTTCCTTCTTGTAGATGATTCTTAGTTCAGTTCAGTCACTCAGTCGTGTCCGACTCTTTGCGACCCCATGAATCGCAGCACGCCAGGCCTCCCTGTCCATCACCATCTCCCGGAGTTCACTCAGACTCACGTCCATCGAGTCCTTGATGCCATCCAGCCATCTCATCCTGGGTCGTCCCCTTCTCCTCCTGCCCCTAATCTCTCCCAGTATCAGAGTCTTTTCCAATGAGTCAACTCTTCGCATGAGGTGGCCAAAGTACTGGAGCTTCAGCTTTAGCATCATTCCTTCCAAAGAAATCCCAGGCTGATCTCCTTCAGAATGGACTGGTTGGATCTCCTTGCAGTCCAAGGGACTCTCAAAGAGTCTTCTCCAACACCACAGTTCAAAAGCATCAATTGTTCGGCACTCAGCCTTCTTCACAGTCCAACTCTCACATCCATACATGACCACAGGAAAAACCATAGCCTTGACTAGACAGTGGCCTTTAAAGAACTAGAAGTAAATTTCCTTGGCTTGCTTTATACTGTAAGTGTGGGAGAATGGTAGTAAGAGCTGAGGCTGCACCGGGGAGGTAGGATTGAATTCAGAGCCTGCCCCATGTAGTCCCATGGGACAGAAGTGGAACTAGTTGGAAGCAGCAGTTGAGGGAGAAGATGCCGAACTCTTTTTCCAGGTGGCACACGCTTGTATGTGGTGCTTTTGTTCACAATCCTCTTTCCTGTCCCTCCAGAAGACTGCACGTCCTCATCTAAACTCAGGCAGAAAAGAATGGCATCTCAAACTTGTAGAATGAAAGGACCTCAGGGAGGCATCCCAAGAAAGCCATGTTTGTTAAGAGGGTATCAGGGCGTGTGGAGTTCACCACAAAATGGACGTTCCAGAAGGCACAGGAAATGGAGCTGGCCAAGAGGCAAGAGTAGTTGGGAGGTGGGGCAGCAGGGGATGGCTAGAGATGTTGAGCAGTGTTGAGATGAGAGCCTGGAAGGAACTTATATTCTACCCAAAAAAACTATAGGGAGAGAGCCCTGGGGGTTGGCTGGCCTCACAGATCTAACCGACTCTGGTTCCAACTAGAAGCCAGATGGTTTCTGTGCATGACACAGGCTCAGGGCTCGGATGATGACCCAGGTGATGACCCAGGCTGCTGGACTGCTGTTCTTGCATCTGGTCAGCAGCCTACACCCTTTACTCTTAGAGTTGAATAGAACTGATTCTGATAAAATCCAAACTGTTAGGAGATGACAGAGTTCATGTCTGGCTAGAAGAATACAAAGTACCCATGAAAAGAGGTTTTGTAATGTAGTCATTGTCTTCAGAAGACCGTTTAGAGGAACTCTGAATATTAGTGAGCGAGGCCTTTCTCCTCAAGGATTTGTTCGTCCAAACAAGTTGTTGTCAGGGGCCGGAGAGCATTGAGATTCGAACAGATAAAGAAAACTGGAAAAGGCTGCTGGCCTAGGCTTCAGTTTTGCTGGAGATCAATACCAGAGGAGAGGCAAGAAGGCTGGACTCTAGAGATCATTTCATCATCATTCTTATTTACAGATGAGGAAACCAAGGCACAAAGAACTGGCCCCAAATCACTTAGGTTGTAAATAGGAGGGTAGGATCTGAACCTTGGTCCACTCCACTCTGCATCTGTGTGTAAGGGAAAGGCAAAGTTGCTTTCTGCAAGATGAGCTGCAACCTCAGTTGTGTAACCAGGGCTTTCACCCTGGTATTCCCCAGCAGAGCCCTGGTAGACTAACTGATAAATACACTGGACTGTAAAAATATACAATCCCGGTTTTACCAAAATAATACTTGAAGACATTTCCATGACTTTGTTTAGAGGAAGCAGGTGTACTAGGCTTCAGGTTGTCTCCCAGTGCTGAAGGACAGGTGGTAGACTCTAATGAGGAGGAGGCCAGGTTAGATGCAGTGAGAAAGAGCTCCAGATTCCATTAGTCAAGTCTCTCAAGGGCTTGGGGGTGATGAATGAGAGCCTGCCCTGAATTTGATAACCCTGGAATATTAGGGCCCAGATTCTTGTCTGGTGCAGTGGTTCTCAGCTTTGGCTTCAGTTGAGTTGCCTGGTGAGCTTTAAAAAGTGTCAGGGCCTGGCCCTAGGCCCAGAAACTGATTAATTTGTCTTGAAGTTAAGGGCCAAGTATCAGTATTTAAAACAAAAAACTCCCAGTTATTTCAGTGTGAGGCCTGAGTTGATAATCTCCTAGCAGTGATAACGACCTTCAGCACATCACACTCCTCTTTGGTCTTTAGTATCATCACCTGTTTAAAAAAAAAAAATTTATTTGCTAAAAGCTGTCATTGCCAATATTTTTATATGAGGCTATACTAAGTGATTTTTAATGTCCCAGGATTAAATCTTCATGAATCTCTTTTCATGATGTAAGCGTTTTAAAGTACCTATTTCATTTAGGGTTCAGAGTGTACTGTCATCAGTGTTTCCATTAGTACCTAGAAACAGCATGGGGTCAGTGCTGAGTCTGAGGCTTGAGCCTCATAATAACTCATTCGCCTTCATACAGAAAAGAACAGCAACCTCCAAATTTGGACCATGCAAATCCTTTGCCACTAGAAGAAGCATCTCAGAGATGTAGCCCCCCAGAAAGTGAGTCACTGGCACCATCTTCCATTGCAAACAGCAGCCCTCACTAATAATATTAGGCAGAAAATAGGACTCTAGAATGTGCATGAAAGACAATTTTAAGTCAATAGAGAAATTTGATGTACTTTCAGGATTCATACATATGACAGCCACTATGGAGAACAGTGTGGAGATTCTTAAAAAACTAGGAATAAATAGAACTGCCATACAATCCAGCAATCCCACGGCTGGATATACACCCCGAGGAAACCAGAATTGAAGGAGATACACGCACCCCAGTATTCATCTCAGCACTATTTACAATAGCTAGGACATGGACACAACCAACATGTCCATTGGTAGATGAATGGAAAAGGAAGATGATGTACATATACACAATGAAATATTACTCAGCTATAAAAAGGAACGCATTTGAGTCAGTTCTAATGAGGTGGATGAACCTGGAGCCTATTATACAGAGTGAAGTAAGTCAGAAAGAGAAAGACAAATACTGTATATTAACACATATTATGGAGTCTAGAAAGACAGTACTGACGATCCTACATGCAGGGCAGCAAAGAAACCCAGACTTTTGGACTCAGTGGGAGAAGGCAAGGGCGGGATGTCTTGAGAGAATGGCACTGAAACATGTGCATTGCCATACGTAATATAGATGACCAGGGCAAGTCCTACGCGTGAAGCAGGGCACCCGAAGCCAGTGCCCTGGGACAACCCAGGGGGATGGGGTGGGGAGGGAGGCGGGAGGGGGAAGCACAGGTATACCTGTGGTCAGTTCATGTCCATGTATGGCAAGAACCATCACAATATTGTAATTATCCTTCAATTAAAATAATTTTTTAAAATATACATTACAAATTTTTTTTTAAGATTCATACATACATTCAAGATTTTTCTTTTTAAATTGACATGTAGGGGAAATTATGAAAGATTTGCTCTCAAAGAATATTGTGTTTCATTTTTACATTTTTCTAAGGGGTAGAGGTTTAAACAAAATTTTTTCCCAGCGGACGGAGGCATATCCTCTTATAAGTGTCTTCAGTCTCAGCATCTGGAACCTTCCCAGTCCCTTCTCTTGGTTTCATTCCACAGCGGGCTATGCCCTGAAGACCACTTGGGCTTCTTTCCACTCAGCTTCTATGGCAGATGTTTAGACATTTAATTGACAGCACGTTTATTCTGAAATATCCATGGTCCAATAATAAACCCAAAAAATGAGACGGAAAAAATTTGTATGGCCCCACCTGTAAAGGCATAGATGACGCAGGTATGCATGTGTCTCAGCACCATGTCCTCAGCGAAGGGGCTCCGTGACCCTCCTTGCCTTGGCCCTGTTCATCAGCCTTTAGTGCCACAGACGAGTGGCTGGAGTGGGTGAGGTGAGGAGTGCAGACCTGGAGGCAGACGGCCTGGCTTGGAGTCCTGGCTCTGAGCTCACGGGGGATGTGGTCATCCCCAGGTCACTCATCCACCCGAGTCCCTTCTCCCCAGCTTGTGCAGGATGATACGAATGCTGACATCACAGAATTGCTGGGAGGAGGTGAATAAGATGATCCACGTAAAACATTTAATCTGGCCCCTGGCACTTAGTAAGTGCTTAGTAAATGTGAATGCATACCTTAGAGATAACTTAGCCCCCTTCAGCATTCTCCATCTTGCCTTAAACATGTGTTAGTACCCGCAAGCTTGCCTTATAGCAGGAGACCCGAAGCTACCCACTTAAAGGGAGCATCGAAGCACAGGCACCTTTCACCTAAAGTGCCCTCCTGCACTGTGCCAGGTTGTGGTAAGAGAGGTGCCAGTTTCTAGTCAGGAGTCGAGTTGGTAACACATGGGTCACTTCCTAAAGAATCATGATAACAGGTCTTTTACGTTACGTGTCTTGGACTCTGGCCAATGCCAAACATCCAAGTGTGGACATCTACAGGCAGAGCTGGTGCAAGGCGATGATTTCCCCACTGCGTGAAATTCGCCGCTGGACATCCCCCAGTTTGCTCATCATTGATTCCAACGTGACAAAAATGGAAACTGCTAACCCATGTGTCAGTACTTTTGCTAGAAACAGGCCCTGCTCCCCAGGAAGGAGAAAGGAAAACACTCGGTGAAACTTCCCCTTTCATAGTCTAAAGTCCCTGCTGCAACTCCAGGTCAGCTGTCCAGTCATCAACCCACAATCTGAGCCCAGCACCAGCCATCCCCGAGACCTGGACCAGCAAAGGAAGGAAGTCCTGAAGAAGCCTTCACATGGCTACAGCTCGTCGCAATTTTTACTCCAAGAACCTGGGGATTTTAAAAGACCCATCTGAGTAGGGCTTCCTCGGTGGCTAGGTAGTAAAGAATCCGCCTGCCAATGCAGAGACACAGGTTCCATCCCTGGGTGCGGAAGGTCCCCTGGAAAAGTAAATAGCAACCCACTCCAGTATTCTTGCCTGGGAAATCACATGGACAGAGGAACCTGGTGGGCTACAGTCCATAGGGTCTCAAAGGAGTCAGACACGACTTAGCAACTAAACAACATCACTTTGTTGTTGTTCAGTCGCTCAGTTGTGTCCGGCTTTTTGTGACCTCGTGGACTGCAGCACGCCAGGCTTCCCTGTTCATCACCATCTCCTGGAGTTTGCTCAAACTCATGTCCATAGAGTCAGTGATGCCATCCAACCATCTATCCTCTGTCATCCCCTTCTCCTTCCACCTTCAATCTTTCCCAGCATCAGCATCTGTTACAGTGAGTCAGTTCTTCACATCAGGTGGCCAAAGTATCACCTTCAGCTTCAGCATCAGTCCTTCCAGTGAATATTCAGGATTGACTTCCTTTAGGATTGACTGGTTTGATATCCTTGCTGTCCAAGGGACTCTCAAGAGTCTTTTCCAGCACCATAGTTTGAAAGTGTCAATTCTTTAGCACTCGGCCTTCTTTATGATCCCAACTCTCACATCTGTACATGACTACTGGAAAAACCATAGCTTTAACTATATGCACCTTTGCCTGCAAAGTGATGTCTCTGCTTTTTAATATGCTGCCTAGGTTTGTCATAGTTTTTCTTCCAAGAACAAGCATCTTTTAATTTCATGGCTGCAGTCACCATCCACAGTGATTTTAAAGTCTGTCACTAATCCCATTGTTTCCCCATCTATTTGCCATGAAGTGATGGGACCGGATGCCATGATATTTGTTTCTTGAATGTTGAGTTTTAAGCCAGCTTTTCACTCTCCTCTTTCACTTTCATCAAGAATCTCTTTAGTTCCTCTTCATTTTCCACCATTACTGTGGTATCATCTGCAGGTCTGAGGTTATTGATATTTCTCCCGGCAATCTTGATTCCAGCCCGACATTTCATATGATGTACTCTGCAGATAAGTTAAATAAACAGGGAGACAATATACGGCCTTGACGAACTCCTTTCCCAATTTTGGGAAACCAAAAATTGAACCAGTACAAGCTGAATTTAGGAAAGGCAGAGGGACCGGAGATCAAATTGCCAACATCGGTTGGATCATAGAAAAAGCAAGAGAATTCCAGACAAGCATCTGCTTCATTGACTAAAGCCTTTGACTGTGTGGATCACAAGCTGTGGAAAATTCTGAAGGCTGACTTAGTGACCCTCATAAATTGAGAATCTAGCCCATAGGGGGCAGACCTGCACTGAGGACTGGATCTCATTTTCTGGTTGGACTTTGGTCTCTGGAAAAGCACCCAGAAGAACATTCTTAAACATCAGGCATTTCAGTTTTTCATCAAAATCCGCCTTCTGTGTTTAAAGATACCTTGTAGTGGTGGAGCTAAATGTTTTTTCTCTGGCTGAGAATAGAAACTCTCCCTAGTCTAAACCACCTGCCTTGTTCTTAGGAGAAAAGGACAGGCACCAAGCAACTGAGCAGTCTCACCCAGGAAGTTTCACAACCCTTCACACCCAGAAGCACTTGTCATCTGACATTGTGAACCCACCTGGAAAGTGGAACACTTTAACTGATTCACTTCAAAATTCAACTCCTTGAGCACTTCAAGGAATCTAATTGGACCTAAAGTTAAAGAGGAGCAATGAAATGACTCCTTACAACAAAAGATGGGAAAGCAAGGTGACGGACTTGGCAGAGGCGATGAGGAAATTGCAAGGGTGAGCCAGTTTGTGCTGACGGGCCTTCTGAGACCAGGAAACCTTATCTTCATGACCTTTAAGCCTGATTGTTCAACACAGATGTTCCCAGAATACAGTGATTTGGTTGTAAGGCTTTTTTTTTTTCCATTTAAATACACAGAAAGCAAAACAAAATAAACAATTATTTTATATGCTCACTTTTTTTGTCCATCAACATACAACATATAAAAATGCAAAAATCTCTCCACTACCCCCAAAAGTAAATATTGTTCATTTGATGTCCATCCTTCTGAACTTTTGGATGGATGGATGCTAGAGATATTTCCTGACTTTTTTTCTTAACAAAAATGAAGTACTGATACATAGATATATTACCCTGCTATTTGTTTGAGTCTTTGAGAGGAGGGAGCTTAACCAAATAGTATATCATAGATATCTTTCCAGATCAGTATGCATAGATTTATCTCATTTATAATGGCTCTGTGATATTCCATGGTTATGGATGTTCTAAGATTTAACTATTTTTCTGTTTATGGACACTTCTGTTTCATAATTTTTCTGTTAAAGACAGTGCTTCAGGCAATACCTTTGTAGAGATATCTGTACACTTACTAGTACGTGATATTTCCTACAGATTATTAAAAATGGAAATTCTGGTCAGATTCTGCATCTCTAAGAAGCTTTCAGGTGATGCCTGTAGTGCTGGTCTATGAACTGTATTTTGAGCAGCCAGGTCATGTAAACAGTCCATCAAATAAAAGTCCAACTAATCTAAGATCTATCCACATGCCGAAGAGACCCTGTATAGGCCTTCTGGTTGATGATGCCGGTAGAGCCAAGCCTTTCATACTCAGTAAAGTTATCTTAAACCATCCTAATAAGCCCCTCTGCCATCTAAATACTAGCAAATGACCACAGTTGATGTAGAACAAATGATTTGCCTAGGCAAGCCCTGTCTGAATTCATGGTCCCTAAAATTGTGAGATTAAATGGTGGTGGCTTTAAGAAAAAAAAAAAAGGATTGCTTGATCAAATTAGCACATCTTAAATTTTGATGATACTGTCAAATTACCCTTTCACAATATTGCATCAATTTATGTAGTGGTGTGAACTATGGATGAGAGTGACTAGTTTCTTCCCTAAAGGAATGGGATGAAGAGTCTGTATTTGTTTATCATTATTAGCATTTTTAAATATATTTAATGATGAAATATTTCAAATATACAGGAAAGTATACAGAATAGGCTAAAATCGTGGTTCATACACATTTTTACTACTTTTTGCATTAAATTTAATAATTATTTTTCTCCAGAAAATTGCCCACTTCAGCTGAATGTTAAATTGATATTTCAACCCAAATTTGGTTAACTTCAAAGCCTAAACTCATTTAGGCCTGCAGCAGAGACGGAGGGCAGAGCCCTGTGCTCAGGATGCCAGAAGACAGCTGAGTCAGCCCTTCAGCTGCTGTTCCAGTTCCCTGTTGGCTGCCTGGGCAACCACGAGCCCATCACCCAGGGGGTCTCCAGGAGGATGAGGCTGGCCCTCCTCCATAAACTGTGACTCCCGGCGAGAAAATGAAGGCCCAAAACAAAGTCACAGAAATACTGATATTGTTTTAATTATTACATAGAACAAATTACTGATCACAAAAGCCCAAGCCATGTAATCAAAGAATTTAATGACATATTTGCAAAGCAGAAAAAGACACAGATGTAGAGAACAAATATATAGATACCAAGGAGGAAGGGAGCGGATGGGGGGAGCTGGGAGACTGGGGTTGACACATGTGCGCTGCTGCTGCTATGTAGGAAATAGGCAACAAATGGGGACTGCTCTGTGGCACAGGGAGCTCTATTTAATACACTGAGTGACCCGAAGGGGAAGGAGATCCAAAAGGGAGGGAACACATGTATACGTATGGCTGAGTCATTTCACTGTACAATGAAAACACAACATTGTAAACTCCCAATTAGTTTACAATTATATATATATAACTATATATATATATATATATATACCTCCCAGTTATATAGTTTATTGGAGTGTAAACTATACTCCAATCAAAATTAAAGAAAAATGACATATAGGTAGTATATAAACTGTATATCTGTATTTTGTTCTTTTACAGTTCATTATAGGCAGTAGGGTCTATAGGGCTTGAGTAGCATCTCTATGCCCACTCTCTTCGCCCCTCCGTGAGCAGCTGCTGCTGTTCTTGCCATAAGGGCTGGATGCCAGGAGCTGCCTGTTTTATGTGATGTGACAAGCAGCTTTCGGTTCTGTCACTCTAACTCGGTCCCTGAATTGACTGACTCATTTGCTGTAATATCAAAATCTAAAGCTGAGTCCTTGTGAACATTCGCACTGGGCCACCTGTCTTCCTGCCCCTCAGCAGAGCCTGTTCCTGAGGGACACCCCTGCTCCAGCCCCACAGACCAGCCTGGGTGCTCCACCATCACCCACACCAGGTCGGAGTTCTTCCAGTCATCACCAAATGCTGCCCATCGCCCACCCCCCTCCCCAACTTGCTGCCCCCTGACCACTGATGACCACAACAATTGCTACCACTGTGCTCCAAAGATGAGGGTCTTCCCATTCTCACAGGGGTTCTCTCAGAGGTGACAGCCAGCAGCCTTTCCAAGGTCACAGTCACTGGCACAGGTTTTCAGCTCTGCAGAAGCCCACTGGCCAGTGAGGGCACACTGCATCAGGAGGGCCACAAAGGAGCCCCCAAGGTGCCAGGCAAATGGGGCAGGAAGCACATCAGCTACACAGTCAACTGATACACCCCCTGCTCGTCCACTTAACTCCACTGAGCAACATTTAAACACGGGAAGAACTGTGACTGCTCTTGTTAGGCGCCCTAACAGCCAAACTCTCTTCAGGGTCTAAGCTTGGCATGTCCTGAAGGTACATAAATTGTTCCCTGTGTCTTTTCTGAACAGGGGTCTCAGGGAGAGAAGACATCATCATCTTAGTAAAAGAGCATCCGAACTGGAAAGGACTTGGGACTAGATCATTAATCCGGCCCTTTTGTTTTATAGATGAGTCAACAAAAAGGCTTGGAAAGTTGAAGGGTTGTGCCTACATATACACAGAAGAGGGGTGTCCGGAACTTTTTTTAAATAAGAGGAGTCTTGTGTGCTGTGTGCTTAGTTGCTCAGTCGTGTCCGACTCTTTTGCAACACCATGGACTGTAGCCCGCAAGGCACCTCTGTCCATGGGGATTCTCCATGCAAGAATACTGGAGTGGGTTGCCATGCCCTCCTCCAGGGGATCTTCCCAACCCAGGGATTGAACCCAAGTCTCCCACATTGCAGGTGGATTCTTTACCATGTGAGCCACCAAGAGGAGTCTTGGAAACCATCAAGTCCATCCAGGGACAGATGGGCCCCTGGGAAGGAGGGTTTTTAATGTCTTACCCCTCCCTTGACCTGCCTAATTCTCCTCCCTCTCACCTTGTCAGATGTGTGACACCACAGGGTCCCCTGAATGCTTTGTCCCTGTATCTCCCCTTCCTCAACCAGGGCAAAACACTCCTGCCTAATCTATCAGCGACTCCCCCAATGAAACCAGCTCCCCCAGTTGCAAAAGGAGCTGATAAATAAATGCCCCCCTCCCCAACTGTTAAGTGCCGACAATGGCTTCTAGTGGTTCTGCACTCTCATGGATATTCTTTCTCTAACTTAATTTTTTTAAGGTAAAACATTCAAATGGCCCAAAATTTAAACAATATAAAAATTATCATTCCTATACCCACCTGCCTTCCATTGTGCCAATTCTCATCTCAACTCTCTGCAGGTAACTATTTTTTTTTAGCTTCTTGTGTATCTTTTCAGATACTTTATACTTATATAAGCAGATATAGATATATATTTACAAAGAACTCCTAAGAGGTCTCAGAACTGTAAGCCAAAGAAATCCTGCTAATAGTAAAACTATAGACACTCTGAAAATCTGAGCAACAGGTCTTTCCCAGCAACCCTTTAGTCACGACTTGTGGCTGCTTTCTTGTAATTGAAGTTCTCAGCTCTGAAGAAAATTGGTTCCAGTGGGACTCTGTAACAAGTTCATCACCCAGAAAGAACTACAACCATTGCCTCATTTCTAGGTCTGAAAGGAAGAAAGGGTGAGATTAGGGGAGCTCTTGAGACCCATCTCTTCATTGGTTGATTCATTTGTTAACCATTCTCATGGACCAGGCACTAAGCCAGGCCCAGGACACAGATATAATGCCTGTGCTCACTGCAAAAGGAAGACAACTTAAACCAAGGCTATTATTTAGAAGTCACTTGCAACTGACAAAATATCCAACACAAAGTGTCTCTATTTTAAAAGGTTTGTGTAGTCAAAGTTATGGTTTTTCCAGTAGTCATATATGGATGTGAGAGTTGAACCATAAAGAAGGCTGAGAGCCAAAGAATTGACACTTTCAAACTATGGTGTTGGAGAAGACTCTTGAGAGTCCCTTGGACTGCAAGGAGATCCAACCAGTCAATCCTAAAGGAAATCAATCCTGAATATTCATTAGAAGGACTGATGCTGAAGCTGAAGCTCCAATATTTTGGCCACCTGATGTGAAGAGCCCACTCGCTGGAAAAAACCCTGATGCTGGGGAAGGTTGAGGGCAGGAAAGAAGAGGGTAACAGAGGATGAGAAGGTTGGATGGCACCACTGACTCAATGGACATGAGTTTGAGAAAACTCAGGGAGATAGTGAAGGACATGGGGTCGCAGAGAGTCGGACATGACTTAGCAACTGAACAACAACCGAAATAGGAAAACATAGAGTTGACTTTAGATACCGCTCAATTCAGAGCTTCAGCAATGTCGCTAGGAAATATCTCTTGGCTCTTTTTCCTCTGGGTTGGTTCAGTTTTCACTCATGGTTGTCCAGGAACACTCAGGTTCATGTCATCACTGATACAGGTTAGTGGAAGTGAATCCGTGCTTCCTGCAAATCCAAATATCCAGAGGTTGAGTGTCCTTAGCCTTGATTGGCTTAACTGGATCACCTGCCCATTTCTAAACCAATCACTGAAGCCCATAGGGATGGACTATACTGATTGGTCTAGTCTAGGTCACATGTTCCACACTCGGTGCCCAGGGTCAGTTTTTCCCAAAACACATAGGTCCAGAGTGAAGGAGAGGTGGTGCTCCCTAAATTAAACAAGGGTACTATAGCCATGCACACAAAACAGACTGCTGGGGCATAAAAATGAGAAGTATCCACTCCATCCGTGCAGTTACAAGTGCAGTGAATAGTGCAAAGGGGAACTGCAGGTGCCATGGAGAGTCTGCCCCTGCAGAAGTGGGCAGCAACCCCGTGAAGGTTGTGGGTTTATATTCACGGGAGGGAAAACTTGTCTTGGGAAAGCCCAGATACGGGAAAGCATGAAGCCCTTTCCCAGAAGTGAAAGATCTAGGATATGACTGGAGCTCAGAAGGCAGGAGTGGGGAGAGACTGAGACCAGCCAGGAAAGGAGCGAATAGGGTGGACCTGCCCCTTTAACCCAAGCCGTGACCCCGTGCCAGCCTCCACACGTGATTTATTCCTTGTGTTCAGTCCTGTCACCCAGCACAGTAATTGGAGACCCAGTGCTGCGTGAGTGTGAGGATCAACTCTCAGCAGGTCACTTCCTGGCCCTGCCGGCTCTCCAGCTCCTGTTTCTCCCACTCTTGACTTCTCCTGACCCTGCTGGTCCCACACCCCCAATTCAGAAGGGTGTTTAGAGGGAAATCTGGCCAGGTGGGCATACAAGCTGAGAGCCAGTCCTCAGGACCTAGCCTCACCATATTTATCAAGGCTGCCTCTCCACTGGACACCAACCCTGTGAACTGAGGCCCAGACATACACTATCTCAAGGCCTGGGGTCCAGGACAAACATGGGGAGTGAGCAGTAACCTTCCAAAGTGAGCAGAGGGCAGCAGAGCAGGGGCCGCAGGACCAAAAACATGGTCCTGAGTGTTCTCTGGGCTCTGAAAGCTGCTGAAAGCTGGCCCAAGCTTCAGCTTTGAGTTCCTGGGGAAATATTTTGTTACCAAGTCCAAGCTTGCTCTGCTTGCTGCACAACAGGCCAGTAAAATAGGAGACAATGTGCTGAGGCAAGGAATATGACTTTATTCAGAAAGCCAGCTGACCAAGAAGATGGCAGACTAATGTCTCAAAACAACCATCTTGTTTGGGTCTGGATGCCAGGTTCTTTTATAGAACCAGAAAGAGAAATGATGAGGAAGTTAAGTAAAAAAGGCAGAGTAGAGAGGGAGAGACAGTGATGAAGTAAAGTAAAAAGGGCAATCAGTCTTGCAAAACATCTCCTGGAATGACCACCCTCCAGGGAGAGATGTGTTAGTTTCTTTTTCCTTGCCATCATTCATTCACAGGTGGGCAGGGTCAGATTATCTTCCTGGAAGCTGAACATTAACAGTCAGGCAGAGAGGCAGGGTTCTCTGAGGCAGGCCACTATGTATGACTGTAACAACAAAAGCAATGAAAAGTAAAGTTTAAAGTCAAATAAACAGATCCAATGTGGAGTCAACATCGGCTCTTCACTGTAACAGTTTCATAACTCATTTGATGAGAGTCATGGGAAATGCAACTTCTTCAGAGCCTCTTATATAGGAAAGTGAAGAAAGCAAGACAAGAGAGAGTCAGATCTACATTTAGTGCCGAATGCCATTTGCCTTAGGTTCAGGGCAGAACTTTCTCTCTACTTCCTCTCTAGTTGCTGCTGTTTCTGACATATTTAAAGCTGTCCAGTTTACATAGGTGTTTTTAATTATAAGGTGCCTCATTTTCTGAAAGCAGATTAATAAACAAATGAAAGAAGAATATTATGAGAGTTGGTTTTTGTTTTCTTTTTTAATTTCAGGCCCTCTCATGTTTTAAAACATTTCCTTCTCTCAGGTCTATGCTCTCAAAGTGGAATCAGAGCCACCACGAACGGACAGCCAGCTTCCTCTATTTAATCAGTTGTTCGTTAATGCACAATATACAGTTTCCTCCTGACAGTCCAACAAGGGAAACCACAGCTGCAAACACACATCTGTATTTAGCTAACAGACCAGCAAGGCTCACACCAATCACTTTTATGCAATACTTTATGCAAATGTGGATAAAGCTCACAGGGGGCCCAATGTCTGCTTGAAGGTGCTTTATGTGCAGAAATTACTGTTTGCATTTTCTCTTTCATCAGCTTGAAAATGACACTCCTCCCCATCTGACTTTAGGGCTCCCCTAACGCAACCCCTGGTGGCCAAAACCCCATAGCGCCAGATCCTGCCAGCGCACTATTCCTCCAGTTTAGCACAATTCAGTAATCTCAACTTTATATTTCTTGACATTAGAACTAAGTGAAATTAGCACAGAGCTGCTTGTTGGCTGATGCTATGACTATCAGAAAACCCAGGAAGTCCTCCCACCTGAGTTGTACTGAGCCCAAGATAGCTCTGCTTGCCACACGACAGGCCAGTAAATTGGGAGACAAGGCCTGAGGCAGGGAATAGCGACTTTATTCAGGAAGACAGAAGACTGAGAAGATGGCAGATTAGTGTCCCCAAAACAAACCATCTTTTGGGGTCTGGATGCCAGAACAGAGAAAGGGAGGAGGTAAGAAAGTAAAGTAAAAAAAAAAAAAAAAAAAAAAAAAGACTGTTAATTTTGCCTGGCTTGGCCAGCATCAGGGAGGGGTGGTATTAATATTAATTTCTTCTTTTCAGCAACCATTCACAGGTGGGCAGGCTCAAATTGTCTCCCTGTGAGCTGAACAAAGGCACTTTAGTTTAACATTCAGGCAGAGGGGCAGGGTTCCCCGAGGGAGGCCATTATAATAACAAAGGCAACGAAAAGCAAACGTTAAAGTAACGAGAAAAAAAAAAACAAAAGCAGATCTAACTTGGAGTCTGCTTTGGCTCTTCAGCGAACCCAGTGGCATCCACCCCCGTCAATGCCAGGGCCCCTCACCAGGCCTCAGTGATTCTGCCATTTCCCCTTTTCCTCTAGACCATCTCCCAGGCTCATGGTGGAGACGGCTGCCGGCTCTTCCAAGCAGGACTTGATCTATCTGTATGTCTGTGTAGCCATGGCTTCGCCCTCCTCCCCCTCCTCCCCACAGACACTGGAGCTGCACAGAGATGGTGTGGAGGCAAGGGCTCTGGGCCCTTCATCTGGTCTCCTTCCCAAGCAGGCACTCCTTACTGCCATCAGCCAGGGCTTCCGGGCACCTGCCAAGCCCCATCACAACAGACAAACTGAGTCCAGGGAGGAGCCTGACAGCAAGCATCCCCCACCCAAGGGAGGTGGTGTTCTGGAGCAGCCTCCTTTCTTGCCAAGCCTCATCCCCCTCACAGTCTTTCAAATAAGCCCTGGGTGACTCACCTCCCACATGCCAAGCAGCCTCTAGGACATTTTGCTGACTTAAAAGCCGTCCTTTCTTGAGACGACTATGCCCTCCCTCCTCTCTCCCACGAAAGCAGCAGCTCCTGTGATGGTTCTTGGCTGTACATCAGAAATTCCCTCCTCTATTTCAGGAAGATGCATCCTACCAGTGAGCAGCCTGCAAGGAGCCGGTGAAGGCTGTAAGTGTCAGGAACGTCAGGAGAGCGGCCAGGGCCCTGCAGAGGTGAAGGTATGTGCCTTGTCCTGGCCCTGGAGGATGGAGTGGGATCACCAAAGAGCTTGTTAGAAAGGCAGGTTCGCAGCTCCCACCCCAGGCCCACTGGATCAAAATCTGCCTGTTATAGATCCCTGGATGACTTGAACAGGAAAGTCTGAGAAGCAGTGGATTCTCTAGGACCCTGTGATTGACTGGATCCGAGTGAGTCAGTCAGTTCAGTCGCTCAGTCGTGTCCGACTCTTTGCGACCCCATGAATCGCAGCATGCCAGGCCTCCCTGTCCATCACCAACTCCCGGAGTTCACTCAGACTCACACACATTGAGTCAGTGATGCCATCCAGCCATCTCATCCTCAGTCGTCCCCTTCTCCTCCTGCCCCCAATCCCTCCCAGCATCAGACTCTTTTCCAATGAGTCAGCTCTTCGCATGAGGTGGCCAAAGTACTGGAGCTTCAGCTTTAGCATCATTCCTTCCAAAGAAATCCCAGGGCTGATCTCCTTCAGAATGGACTGGTTGGATCTCCTTGCAGTCCAAGGGACTCTTAAGAGTCTTCTCCAACACCACAGTTCAAAAGCATCAATTCTTCAGCGCTCAGCCTTCTTCACAGTCCAACTCTCACATCCACACATGACCACAGGAAAAACCAAAGCCTTGACTAGACGGACATTAGTCGGCAAAGTAATGTCTCTGCTTTTGAATATGCTATCTAGGTTGGTCATAACTTTTCTTCCAAGGAGTAAGCGTCTTTTAATTTCATGGCTGCAATCACCATCTGCAGTGATTTTGGAGCCCTAAAAAATAAAGTCTGACACTGTTTCCAATGTTTCCCCATCTATTTCCCATGAAGTGATGGGACTGGATGCCATGATCTTCGTTTTCTGAATGTTGAGCTTTAAGCCAACTTTTTCACTCTCCTCTTTCACTTTCATCAAGAGGCTTCTTAGTTCCTCTTCACTTTCTGCCATAAGAGTGGTGTCATCTGCATATCTGAGGTTACTGATATTTCTCCCGGCAATCTTGATTCCAGCTTGTGTTGCTTCCAGCCCAGGGTTTCTCATGATGTACTCTTCACAGAACTTAAATAAGCAGGGTGACAATATACAGCCTTGACGTACTCCTTTTCCTATTTGGAACCAGTCTGTTGTTCCATGTCCAGTTCTAACTGTTGCTTCCTGACCTGCATACAGATTTCTCAAGATGCAGGTTAGGTGGTCTGGTACTCCCATCTCTTTCAGAACTTTCCACAGTTTATTGTGATCCACACAGTCAAAGGCTTTGGCATAGTCAATAAAGCAGAAATTGATATTTTTCTGGAACTCTCTTGCTTTTTCCATGATCCAGTGGATGTTGGCAATTTGGTCTCTGGTTCCTCTGCCTTTTCTAAAACCAGCTTGAACATCTGGAAGTTCCTGGGTCACATATTGCTGAAGCCTGGCTTGGATAATTTTGAGTATTACTTTACTAGCGTGTGAGATGAGTGCAATTGTGCAGTAGTTTGAGCATTTTTTGGCATTGCCTTTCTTTGAGATTGGAATGAAAACTGACCTTTTCCAGTCCTGTGGCCACTGCTGAGTTTTCCACTGCTGGCATATTGAGTGCAGCACTTTCACAGCGTCATCTTTCAGGATTTGAAATGGCTCAACTGGAATTCCATCACCTCCACTAGCCTTGTTCGTAGTGATGCTTTCTAAGACCCACTTGACTTCACATTCCAGGATGTCTGGCTCTAGATGAGTGATCACACCATCGTGATTATCTGAGTGAGTATCGAGGTCCTTCCTGTAACCTTCCCCACAGCACCTTGCATAATTAATGCCAAGTACAAAAGTCTTCATTGCACAAAGTAAGAAAGTACAACTTCCCTTACTTAATCCTCGTAGCAGCCCTGGGGCTTGGAATTGCTATCCCCATTTCATAGAGGAAGGAGCTAGGCTTAAAGAGGTCAGACCACAGGCCCAAGATTATAAACTTAGTTCAGTTCAGTTCACTCACTCAGTCGTGTCTGACTCTTTGTGACCCCATGGACTGCAGCACGCAAGGTCTCCCTGTCCATCACCAACTCCCAGAGTTTACTCAAAGTCATGTCCATCGAGTCAGTGGTGCCATCCAACCATTTCCTCCTCTGTCGTCCCCTTCTCCTGCCTTCAATCTTTCCCAGTACCAGGGTCTTTTCCAGTGAGCCAGTTCTTCGCATCAGGTGGCCAAAGTATTGGAGTTTCAGCTTCAGCATCAGTCCTTCCAATGAATATTCAGGACTGATTTCCTTTAGGATGGACTCCAAGGACTAGGATTTCTCTGGAGGCTGCTTGACCTCTAGATCTGCCACTTGAAGCAGGAATTTTCTGCTTCAGGGGCTGCACTTAAGCCAAAGCCCCAAGGAAGAAGCATCTTGACCCCCAGCTGACAGTCACTCTAGAAATCTGGGCTGAGATTCCCTGGGTCTCCCTGAAGAGATGGGAGGATGAGGAGGGGCCGGCAGGGCTGTGAGCTGCTCCCAGGAAACAGCAGGGTGCAAGCCCCAGCACCTAGGGCTTGTTGGGGCCTGTCCTTCTGCAGCAAGCTCCCACTCCCTAGGACAAAACAGGGCCCTTTGGGTCTGGGCCCAGCTTAGCAATTCTGGGGCGGGCGGGGGACACATGCCCACAGATCTCCTGGCTCCTGCAGCTCCTGGAGAAGCTGCCTTGCCTCGGCATCCCTGGGTCACAACCCCAAGCTCCAAGACCTCTGTGCAGAAATGCAGTTTACAGACTCCCTCTTGATGGCTCAGCTGGTAAAGAATCCACCTGCAATGTGGGAGACCTGGCTTCGATCCCTGGGTTGGGAAGATCCCCTGGAGAAGGGAACGGCTACCCACTCCAGTATTCTGGCCTGGAGAATTCCACGGACTGTATAGCCCATGGGGTCGCAACTGAGTGACTTTCACTCTTCACTTCTCTGAATCTACTGCCAGTGTCACCCCTCTGCAAAGTTTGCACAACAGCCTCAGGCAAAAGTAAAGCTTCTAGAAGCAGGGACAATTCTACAAATGTTAACTGGATGTATATCCTGTGCCCAGTAACTGTGTGTGTGTGTTCACACATGTTCAGTTGCGTCTGACTCTCTGTAACCCCATGGACTGCAGCCCATCAGGTTCTTCTGTCCATGGAAATTTCCAGGCAAGAATATGAGAGTGGTTTGCCATTTCCTACACCAGGGGATTTTCCCAACCCAGGGGTCAAACCCGCATCTCCTGTGTCTCCTACATGAGTAGGCAGATTCTTTACCACTGAGCCACCTGGGGAAACTCAGGAACTATGCAGGATGTTTTGACTTGTATCGTCTCATTTTATCCTTCACCTATGGAGATAGGTACTATTATTCCCATTTTACAACTATGAAAACAGAGGCTAGAGGGTTATGGGGCTAGAATTTGTTGACTGAAAATATTATGCACCATGTGCGATTTGTGAGTTAAGTTTTATTTGGGGCAAAATGAGGACTACAGCCTGAGAGATAGCATCTCAAATATCTCAAAGGAACTGCTCCGAAGAGGCAGTGGTGGGGTCAGTATATACGTGATTTTGGTGAAGGGAGTATACATGCGATTAAGCACACATTTCGGCAGAAACTTGCTGTCACGAGGAGCAGATGTCTCTATGAATGATTTTAATGCTTCTCTAGATATGAGAAGATGCAAGTTTTAGGGTTCATAAAATCTTCTGAAAATATCTATCTGAATTGTTCTGCCAGTATTTCCCAAAGCAGAGAGCGTCTCATTCCTAATCTCCACCCTAAACTCTTCTTGTGAAGTTGCTCAGTCGTGTCCGACTCTTTGTGATCCCATGGACTGTAGCCTACCAGGCTCCTCCATCCACGAAATTTTCCAGGCAAGAGTACTGGAGTGGGGTGCCATTTAGGGTGTGTTAAAAGTCAGAGAACACAGTGGCTAGTGACTTCATCTTTGTAGAGGCAGATGGCAAGTGGCCGTTTTCAGTTGGCAGATTTAAACCCAGTCTTTACTCCAGATCCAATACTTCTCTACCCAGGAGCTGCATTCTTCACAGACTTAATGTAAGACTTACCATATCACTTGAAAATGACTTAATTGCAAGAGTGTGCCCTTTTCCAGTAGACTGCACACCTTTAAAGGGTCCCCAATTCATCTTGTATCCCAATGCTTGCCTTATAGTGCCTAGAACATCATATACATGGAATACACTATGTTGAACTGAATTACCTTCAGCAGACTTTTACCAAGCAAAATACTGTAGGCCAGACTCTGTGCCAGGAGCAAGGGATACAAAAATGAAAAGGAAGCAAGGGAGTGGATTAGGCACAAACACTGCAGTAGAATTAGGTACTTGGGAGACTAGAAGAAGGCACCCGTGGGGTGGGGGGGCGCCTGGGAAAGGAGCACTGGAGGGCAGGAGCGGGATGGGGAGACCCCATGACTGATGCAGAGCCTGAGGGAGCCTGGGAAAAAGAGAGGAATTTGCAAAGAAGGATGAGCCGTTTCGGGGAGGGAAGAGCAGAAGCTGAAGCATGGAGGTGTGAAAGACCCTGGTTTGGCTAGGGTTTTAGGGGAATAATGGGCATCCCTCGTGTTTCAGATGGTCAAGAATCTGCCCGCGGTGTGGGAGATCTGGGTTCAATCCCTGGGCTGAGAAGATCATCTGGAGAAGGGAACAGCAACCCACTCCAGTATTCCTGCCTGGAGAATCCCCATGGACAGAGGAGTCTGGGGGGCTATAGTCCGTGGGGTCGCAAAGAGTCAGACACAACTTAGGGACTTTCACTGCACTTAGGGGAATAATAAATAGTACTCTAGAGGGAGTGGGCCTTCTAAGGATTCCCCTCTAAACTGGATTCTTACTACCTAAAACCACAGGCTTACCCCCCAACCTAGTCAATAAGCACTGGCAAACGCACTGAATACATGTTTCTGCAGGACAAACAGGGAGACACCCAGCTGAGGGTGCCAGGTTCTTCCTCCTGGGTCACAAAGAGCCCCCTCCAGCCCCAGGAGAACAGGGTTGGCAGGGTGGCAGCAGGAGGGGTGGGGACTGCTTCTTCCTTCTTTACGGTTCCCTTAAGTGAAAGTGTAGTCGCTCAGTCATGTCCAACTCCTTGCAACCCCATGGACTGTAGCCCACCAGGCTCCTCTGTCCATGGGATTCTCCAGGCAAGAACACTGGAGTGGGTTGCCATGCCCTCCTCCAGGCAATCTTCCCAACCCAGGAATCGAACCCGAGTGTCCTGTGCTGCAGGTGGATTCTTTACCTACTGAGCTACAAGGGCTACAGGGAGGCGGAAATTCCTCCTTGTTTAGACGCTGGGCATAGCCCAAGGAGAAGATGATGCTGGGCACAGACTCCACCCTCCCCACCCCCACAGTGCTCAGAGAGGCTGGACAGGTGGCCAGGCCTCGTGTGCCCTGCAGTCCCCAGGGTGAGGGGCAGCCACAGACCCAGGGAGAGCAGGATGGAGACCCGACTCCGCAGGCACTCTGGGGACCCCGGGGTGAGGAGGACATGACCAGGAGAGAGACCTGTCAGGGCCCCCCCAGAACTGTGGCCAGGGCTGCTGCGAGGGCAGAAAGAAAGGCACAGGGGTCGAGTGGTGTTCAGGAGGTGACACTAGGGGTCTATAATTAATTGGGTGTGGTGGGAACTGGGCTGCCCTGCAGGCTCTGGCGGGGCGGCTGGCTGCGGGGTAGGGGGTCATCGCCCCAGAGACTGAGAACAGGAGGGAGAGCGGGTAGCAAGGGAGGACATGCCGGGTCTGAGAGCTCAGATGCCAGAAGCCAGGGTGCCCAGAGGTGTGGGTACCGGAGAGCAGGCTGGCCTGGGGAGACCCAGGAGTCAGCTGACTAGAAGGCACGCTTCCCAGGCAGCAGGAGTGTGGAGTGAAAAGGAGCGTGACAGTGAGTCACCAGGACGGCCTCCTTGGCCTGCGTCTCCCCGCCTCCTGGGGGATTCCAGCTCCTCTCAGACACAGTCCAGGAACGCTTGAGCTTGCTCACTCATGCCAACTCACTTCTTGAGCTAGACCTCTGCGGCCCCACGGTTTCCACGGCTCTCCCCTCCTCGTTCCTGCCCACCAGCGACCACCCAGACTCAGACCCATGCCTGGGTCCCGATGCCCACCCAAGAATCACAGCTCCAGCTCTGACCCACTGGGGCCAAGGCCCTCTGGCAACGGCATCGATGTCTGCATTGAAAGAATACATGTTCCACAAGCAGGTAAAGATGAAAACCAACAAAACCCACGGCAGGCCAGGCCCCGACTAGAGCAGGGCTAACTCAGCCCCACCACCACCACTACCGTCACCCCACCATCACCAGGAATGTCCCGAGCACCTCCACACCTGCAGAGGCAAGCCCCATGGACACCCTAGCCCCAGTCCAAACCTGCCTCCAATCCTGCCCCATATTAGCATCTTTCCATAATGACTGACTCGGAGAATATCAGTTTGTTTCAGGGGAAAGCAAAACCTCTAGTCTACCGAGACTGGGCAATCTGAAGACACGATCCAAGACAAGGATCGGTACCCAGAGTCTGGATTATCCAGCCGGTGGGCCCAAGCATTATCATTCTGATGGCACGACCCTCAACTCCCAGGAAGATTCTAACCACTTCTCATCACCTCCAGTGTCCCCAGCCCAGACTCAGCCACCACTATCTCTTGCCTGGGTTATTGCCACAGCCTCCCAACCGATCCTCCTGTTTCTACCCTTCAGCCCAGTCTTAACACAGTAGCCTGAGTAAATCATCCACCAGGCAGTGCTCTGCTGAAACCTCGTCCTCCCACCTCAGAGGAAAACCCAAGTCCTCCCAAAGCCCTGTGGTCTCAGCCTTAACATGACCACTACCCCCCACAAACCCCGGTGATGCTCTGACCTTGACTCTGGGCTGCTAGTCCTTACTTCTGCGGCTCCTCCAGTCCTTGGGCAAAGGACCTTTGCTGTCCTCTCAGGCCCTCTGCACTTGCTGTTCCCTCAGCCTGGAATATTCTCCCTGCACGTGGCCACCCACCCCCTCTCCAGTCTTTGCTCACAGTCTCAGTGATGACACCATCTCAGATGTCAGCACCTGTACACACACACACACTCACACACACACACACACATTTACCTCCACACCTGCTTAATTTTTCTCCTCAGTGTTTCTCACATCATAGCTTACTTGTTGATCTTGTTTATGTGTGTTTCCACAGAGACCAAAATTTTATCTGTTTAGTTAAGTTCCCTCTGACCTCCCTCCCCCGCCCAGTGCCTACAAGAATGCTCATGACTGTGTGTTGAGGTAGATTTGTTGGTTGGTTGTGATGCAAGAATGAAAAAATTTCTGGGTTCTTTGCAGGAGACCCCCCTGGTTCCCTTATAAATAGACCTGGCAAGTCTGTCTACTGGACTCCTGGACGGGCCCAAACAAGCCTGAGAACTGGGTGAACTTAGCTTTCTTCAAACTTCTTTCATCCCAGCCCTGCTGGAATGCAGGGAGCCGCGCAGTGAACCCCTGAGTGTGAAGGAGCTCGGTGGGGAACATGGCCCCTGAGAGAGCAGAGGGGCCTGGGAGGAAGGCTGGAGAACCGGCATCTCCAAGACACTGTTGAACGTCAGTAACAAAGCAATTTGGTAATGAGCGTGAGGTCCTTTGTTCAGGGGGCAACAGTCCCGGGGCAGGAAGAGTGCAGTGTCTCACAGCAGAGGAGCCGCCCGCCCCAGGGATTCTGGCAAAGGTAGGTTCACAGAGCTTAGAAGTGAGGGCCGGAAGCAAGGCATGGTTGGCTAGGGGGTCAGTGCGTCCTTACGAGGCCAGCAGGCACTCTCTTCTAGAGTGAGGTACACTAAAGCCAAGTTAGAGACTTGTAGGTGTGAGAGCAAACAGCCTCCCTCAGAGGGGCGCAGTTGTGTCCTTCCTTAGCTGAAGTGAGAAGAGGAAGATTCGGACAAGAGCCACAAGCCTTGTGGGATGGAACAGGGTTTCTAAAAGGCAAAGCTGAGAAGGAGGTCTGAGAAGGAGCCCACAGTGAGGAATTGGGAGGCCTCAGGTCAGAGCTTGTGGGCTGAATCTCAAGACAGCCTGTACTGACGACAGAGGTCAATAGTGGGAGCCAGGGGCCTAGCCAGGCTCCCATTTTTTCAGGAGCATTTAGCCCATGTCCTGCTGAAGTTGTTGGGGGAGGCTGGGCTTCCTTCCTGCAGCCCTCCTGCTGGTAGACAGATGGGCAGGAAGCCAGGCCAGGGTGGGGAGGGCAGAAGGCTCGGTGTCGGGGGCGGGTTGCCTAGCACCATGGGAGCAGGCGGGCAGGGGGCGGGGGGGGGGGGGCACAGCCCTCAGCTGAGAGGTCCTGAGATCGGTGTTGGAGAAGACCCTTGAGAGTCCCTTGGACTACAAGGAGATCCAACCAGTCCATCCTAAAGGAGATCTGTCCTGAATATTCATTGGAAGGACTGATGCTGAAGCTGAAACTCCAATACTTTGGCCACCTGATGCGAAGAACTGACTTATTGGAAAAGACTCTGATGCTGGGAAGGATTGAAGGTGGGAGGAGAAGGGGATGACAGAGGATGAGATGGCTGGATGGCATCATCGGCTCAATGGACATGAGTTTGAGTAAACTCCAGGAGTTGGTGATGGACAGGGAGGTCTGGCGCACTGCAGTCTATGGGGTCACAAAGAGTCAGACACGACTGAACTGAACTATGGTGGGGCCCGTTTCCCACTTTGTTTCCTCGACTGCTTTAGGCCAGTACTCTGTGTTTCTAGCCCAACTTCTGTATTAGCTTCAGAGGACTCTATGCTGCTATTATGAAGGGCTGACCCTCAAACAGGGTTGCAAATGTAAATGCTGGGCAAGTGTGTGGTTCTTGAAGAGGGCCATTTGGTAGGAGGCAGCCTGATTAAACGACAAAAAACAAAGCCTGCCAGGCCTCTGAAGAAGGCAGACTTCAGACTTGCAGTGTGCAGCCAGAGTTAGAACCGTGTGGTTGGCCTCTGGTTCAGCCATAAGGCTATGTGACTTCGGGCAGTTTATCAAGATGGCTTCAGTTTTTTGTGTGTGAAGAAGGCCTGTGCAAAACTAACCTGAGGGAGACCCTGGGAGGAATGGCAGTGGGATAGGAACTTGGAACTGTTAATTATAAAGGGGCAGCCACAGGGTCAAAGCCTGAAGAGAGACTTGTCCCTGAGTGAAAGGCAGGGCCGCACCTGAGAAGGGGAGCTGCGTTCCCGGGGAAGACTTCGCGCAGGAGCTGGGCACTCCTGCAGTCACCTGTTAACCCAGTCACTTTGCAGACTCAGGACAAAGTCCAGAAGGCAGTTTCAGGGATTTAGCACAGGGTTGGCTGGATTTGCAGCCAGGAATGCTTGCTGTTGTTCTTGCTGTTGACACACACTCTTGAGCTGATGTTGCCTCGAGCCTTCCCCACCCCAACCCTGCCCAGGGTGAGACTTGGCAGAGGACTCAGGTGGGATGGGTTTTGCGGCTTCCAGCTGTGAGGAGGGGCAGCTAGCAGAGGTCAAGGATCAGACAGGGCCTGACAGATTTTGTGGAAACTGGTAGCCATGGCCGCTGTCCTGAAACTCATACCCCTCTTCCTTCTATTAACCCCATCTGGAGGGATTTAGCCATGCTGCCAACAACAGCTGCCCAGACCCATGGCCATGGTGCCTCTTTCCCAGGGACCCTGGACATGGGTTTGGGTGGACTCCGGGAGTTGGTGATGGACAGGGAGGCCTGGCATGCTGCAGTTCATGGGGTCGCAAACAGTCGGACATGACTGAGCGACTGAACTGAACTGAAACCAAATATACTTCGATTTAAAAAAAAGAAGCACTTGTTTAAAAATGCAAGTTCCAGAACCCACCCACAACCCCCTAAAGCAGAATCCCCAGAAGTCAGGGAAGATGTTTCTATAAGGACCTCCAGGCCATTCTTATCACAGGAAAGCAGGTTTTCCCTTTTTTTTTTTTTTTAATGCAGATACCTCCTAGAGAGTCACTGTAATGGCGGTAGGGGTGATGTGGCAGCTGGTGGAACCAGGGTGGACTGATGTTTTGAACACAGTGGCTCTGACGCTTAATCTACTGAGAATCACTGCTGATCTTCCAGCATACTTGACCCTATTCTTACCACTTTGATCAAAAAAGCTAAGCTTCAACTGGGCTTTGTAATAATGATTTCAATCAGACTTTCTCCCTTTTGGGTACGATATGTTTGTTTTCTTTATCACCCTTATTTAAAAATAAAACATAAACAACCAAAATCTCTGCTTTTGGAACAATCCTGTGGGTATTGGCCCTCATGTGACCCTCTCAACAACCCACCAAAACTGGTCCTATTGTTGCCCCACTTTACAGATAAGAAAATAGTTTGCTTAAGACCGTTGAGCTGCTAATGAGTAGTGAAGCCATTCTCACCAAATCCAAGACCATCCCCAGATGCCGCACCCCTGGGCTCAGCTTGCCCGAACCCGCCCACAGCGCAGGATGGTTCTGAGCCAAGCAGCCTCCTTGTGGAAACCAGTTTTTCAAGTTGAGTATGAGGCTCCGCCCCGAAGCACACACACCTGCTCTGCATCAGGCCAGCCATGGTGGGCTGTGTTGGGAGCACCTTTAGGTCAATCATTCCCAGTTGATGGTGCTTCAGAATCACCTGGTGAAAGTGAAAAGTGAAGTCGTGTCTAACTCTTTGCAACCCCATGGACTGTGGCCAACAAGGCTCCTCCGTCCATGGAATTTTCCAGGCAAGAATACTGGAGTGAGTTGCCATTTCCTTCTCCAGGGGATCTTCCCGACCCAGGGATCGAACCCAGGTCTCCCACATTTCAGGCAGACGCTTTACCATTGGCGCCACCAGGGAAGCCCTGGGGAAGGTGTTAAACATGCAGGTACCTAGGTCCTGCATCCTCAGAGCCTTTAACTCTGGACTGGGGTGCAGCCCAGGAGTCTATGAGTATAGGCAATGATTCTGATGCAAGTAATTGGAGGGAGAGGATGAAAAAAGAAAAAAGATGGGGGAAGGGAAGAAGGAAGGAAGGAAAGTAGAAAACAGGGCCCCTGGTGAGCAGTCAGCCTTGGCAGAAGGCTAAGAAATGCCCGTGGAGGGGAGGGCGGGGCGGCCGCAGCCTGAATGACCTCTCTCCCTCCACACCTGGACCATCTCCACTCCCTCAAGCTCGGGTTCCCAGGTCACACCTCCTCAGTGCAGTCTTTTTCCATAACTCCAGAAAGAGTTAAGGAGGCCCTCTTAGGAATGCATAGCCTTTAAAGTTAGGCACTCATGCATTTTCCGGCACTATCACGTTGGCTCAAGCGGTGGTTTTCACTGCTTAATGCTTTGCGGCTGAATTAATCACCCTGCGGGGTGAAGCCACAGCTCCAGGCTGCTGTCTGCAGAGCGGCTGCTGGGGAGCTGGAGGAGACCCAGCTGGCAAGCAGAGTCCAGGTGGGCCTGAGCAGACAGATGTTCAGTCAGTGCAGTCGCTCAGTCGTGTCTGAATCTTTGCAACCCCGTGGACTGCAGCACGCCAGGCTTCCCTGTCCATAACCATCTCCCGGATGTTCAGAGGCTGACAAGAGCTGTAAGTGCTCCACAAGGGAAATGCCCACATCCTCCACACACACACATAAGCCAAAACTCTGGGCCACTTTCCTGAACTGCCAGCGCCACGCCCAGCGGTAGGCTTGGGATCCATGCCGCCAGTGGGTTTCATCCAGCTTGTCAAGCCCCAGCCAGAGGGCAGCAGCTGCCTGGAGGGCCCTGAGGTCACCCTGGAGGTGGTATCAGTCTCCCTGGGAAAGAACACTGAGAATGATTAGTATCATCTGCCTAGGGCCCAGGCAGCTGGCCTGGTTCACCAGATGCATTAGCTTCCTGGGACTCCCACAACCAACCAGCAAAACCTCGGTGGCTTACAACTACAGAAATTTATTCTCTCAGCCTTCTGGAGGCCAGAACTCTGAAATCAGTCTCACTGATTGGGTCAAAATCAAGACGTTGGTAGGACTGTGCTCTCTCCAAAGGCTGTTGGGAGAATCCTTCCTGCCTCTTCCGGCTGCTGGGAGCTCAGGTGTCCCATAGCTCATGGAAGCATCACTCCAGTCTCTGCTCCCAGCCCCTCAGTGCCTTCCTCCAGGTCGTCAGACCGCCCGCTCTTTTCTTTCATAAGGACACAAGTCATGGCATTGAGTACCCACCCCGTGGACTACAAGGAGATCCACCCAGTCCATCCTAAAGGAATTCAGTCCTGAATATTCACTGGAAGGATTGATGCCGAAGCTGAAACTCCAATGCTTTGGCCACCTGATGCGAAGAACTGACTCATTTGAAAAGACCCTGATGCTGGGAAAGATTGAAGGCAGGAGGAGAAGGGGATGACAGAGGTCAAGCTGGCTGGATGGCATCACTGACTCAATGGACATGAGTTTGAACAAGCTCTGGGAGCTGGTGATGGACAGGGAGGCCTGGCGTGCTGCAGTTCATGGGGTCACAAATGGTCAGACATGACTGAGCGACTGAAGTGAACTGAACCCATCCCGAATCCAGGATGACCTCATCTCAAGCTTCTTAACAATACCATCTGCCAAAACCCAGTGGTTGGGACCCCCTTATTGGTAGCTGGGACCTGGCCCTATTTGGAGGCGGGAAGGAGCATGCCTTCAGCCCACTCCCCCAGACTTGTACTAAATCAGTGTTGGTAATGAAGTACCGCTTCCTGCCTTTGTGCCCCACCTCCCACACCCTTGCTCACACCTTTCAAAGCCTGATGCTGCTGAGCCTCTCCTCTCCCCAGGGACACACGTGCCCATCCAGCAGGGGATGCAGAGGACTGAGAGAGGTAGGGAGCCTGCCGCTCCAACAAGGCTGGTAGAATGTGTGCCAGGCCCTCTCCGAATGTCCGCAGGAAATCACGAAGCCGGGTCTCCCCCAGCTGTACCAGATGCAGAACCCAGTATATGAGTGTGGGTCAAGGCCGTGTGCAGCTTGCCCTCATGCCCCTGATTCATGCCACCCCCGTGACCATCATGCTCCACCCCATCTAAGCATTTCCGGCTCAAAGGTCACCCACATCATGAAAGGCAGCTGCGGTGAAGATCAGGCCACCGATGACCTTCTCCGAATCCCCCTCTACCGCCCTGCGTGCAGGCTGACCTCGTTTCACTCCCCCGAACCTCACTGTAAAACCAGGCCGATAACGATACCTGAGTGAATGAAGAAAGTCACTCAGTCGTGTCTGACTCTTTGTGACCCCGTGGCTCTACAGTCCATGGGATTCTCCAGGCCAGAATACTGGAGTGGGTAGCCGTTCCCTTCTCCAGAGGATCATCCCAACCCAGGGATCAAACCCAGGTCTCTGACATGGCAGGTGAATTCTTTCCCAGCTGAGCCACTTAACTCCTTTCTCCAGTCAGACCAGGTGTTACCTCCTCCTTCACAGGCCAGATGGGCTGAATGAGTAAGTGTGAAGGTTCCAGGCCCGCAGGAGGGCTTCCATCAACGTTTTTTATTTTTTTAACTGAGTGCAAGTAGCTGACTGCACAGCGGGTGCATGACTGCAGGCTCACCAAGTCTGTACACACTCCTGCCTTTAACCAGCGCCTGCACGTTGGTAACGCCTAAGTCTCTCCTCCTCCCGCTGACCCGTTTCTCAGCGTTTCCATGGTCAGACTCTGCCTGCCCCACTCCTCACCTGCTCCTCGTCCTGGGTCTTCAACTGCCTGAGTAGCCACCCAACCCGACACCTGACAGGTGTCTCTCCTTTATCCCCAAGTCAGCCAGCAAGTGTCATGGGTTCTTCCCCTTCACGTGCCTCGAATCTCTCTTGACCTCTGTGTCCACCGTGTCCTCACATAAAGTCATATCATTTCTCAGCTGAAACAATGAAACTGCTTCCCCTTTTGGTCCCTTCCCTGCACAGTGTATGTTCACAAGGTGGATTTTTTTTTTCCTTTGGCTGTGGTGCAAAGCATGCGGAATCTTAGCTCCCCACCACGAATCAAAGCCAGGCATGCCCCCAGCTGTGGAAGTGGAGTCCGAACCACTGGACCGCCAGGAAGTGCCAAGGCTGACATGTTTTAAATACATATCTAATCATGTGCTGGGGCTGCACAGGTCTTTTAAGCCAAAGACCACCCTCCCCAGGGTGGCTGTGAGGTCCACCGCGTGACCAACTACCCTCCAGCCACACTCCCACGGCCCCTAAACCAGAGCCCTGTGCAGCTGCTGGAGTTCCCCAACCACGTTGGCCCAGCCCCTCTCGTTTCTCCGTGCCTTTGCACATCCTGCTCGCTTTCCTGGGAACAGGAAATTCTTTTATTCCTTCCTCACATTAACCCTTTCTCAACCTTCAAGACTCAGGTCCTTCAGAAAGCTTTCTTGTCTTCCCCCTTCCAGCCCCCATAGCCTCTTGCCCTATGTCTCTCACAGCACCTACATCATAAGTGCCTGTTACTTACCTACCCGCCCCACACTCCACGCCCCCCAACGCCCTGCCCCAGACTGTGAGCTCCTTGAAGTCTGGGTCTGTGTCTCTTCTCTCTGTATTTCCAGCACCTTCCACAGTGCCTGCCAATAGTGCCTCAATCAACATTTGTTGAACGGCAAGGACAGAGCAGCTTGATAATAAGAGATGTATCTGGTTGACTCTTTTTATTCATGTTTTTTTGTTTGTTTTTAGCACTCCATATTGCAGAAGGAAATTTCTATGCATGAGAAAATTCCTTTGTTTAGTAAATCACACAAAAATCCAACAGAAGTTGTGAAAATTCCGAAAGACAACATGGTCGTTTTGGAAAAGACAAAAAGATAAAAAAAGGTATAACCTAAAGCAGTAACATTATTATACAAAATGTGTATTCTGAATCCAAAAACCAATGTGAGAGCTTAATGAAAAATCCTAAACAGGGTCTGTGATACACACATAGCATCTCTATGCTGCTGTTGCTGCTGCTATGTCGCTTCAGTCGTGTCCGACTCTGTGCGACCCCATAGACGGCAGCCCACTAGGCTCCTCTGTCCCTGGGATTCTCCAGGCAAGAACACTGGAGTGGGTTGCCATTTCCTTCTCCATATATGCTCCATTATAGCATCTCTATAAATGCATCCAAAATTTTTAAAGCTTTTTCCCCAGCTTTACTGATTTATAATTGACATGTAATTGGTTGATTGTTATATAAAGTAAAATACCATATTATTCAATGAACAAAATAATAAGCAACAGCCTTAATGTTTTATTGAAACATTCCAAAGTGTTCTTCAAGTGGCCATTTCTTCCAAGGGCTTAACACAAGCTCCAACACAGTGAAGGTCTTTTGCTAGGTGACAGGGCTAAGAGTCCTCTACAGAACTTGCATTAAATGGTGGCCAGCATTTGACACAAGAATCACTGTTGAAAGCAGCATACCCCAGGGGAGCAAAGCTTGTGATAGAATCTAGATCGCTATCGGTTCAAGATCAAATTTCCTGAGTAAGGCCGATGGTGCGCACATCCTGTGTGGTTGATTAAAGATTTGTTTTTGGATAGCAGATGACAAGGATCACAGTCTATGCGAAGGCTGAGCAGCCTATTAAAGAGATGAAGCCTGCTCCATCTCTATGCAAACGTGGGTCACAGCCTCCTCTACATAAATCCTACACCCCAGGGAGGCTGCAGCTCTCCTTTCTCCGGATCCACCATGCATCTTCCCACACCTCTGCCATTTTCTCCACCTGGAATGCCCTCCCCCTCTATTCCTTCCCAACAATACCCTGTCCATATGCCCAGGCCCAAGTCATTGAAACAGAGATAACAATCTCCCTGTTATCCCTTTCTTCCACAGTGAACTTTAGGCTGGACACTTGGCCACTTGGCTATAGACTACATTTCCCAGCCTCCTTTGTAAGTAGATGTGGCCAAAGGCCAAGTTCTGGCCAACAGGATAGATGAGCCACTCTGGAGCTGTGTCTCAAAGCATCTCTGCGTTCCTCCACCATCTCTCTGCCCTTGCCATGAGGAGGGAAATCGATGCGGCCATGACCAAGCGTCAACCCTGCAGCTAAAGACAGTAGATGATGGTGGAGCAAAGAAAATGAAACGGGATAGAGCACAACTGGCCCCTGAATGACCCTGCAAGGTTGAGCCATCCCACCAGCCTGGTGCCACCTGCATCTGCACTGCTATGGGACAGGGAAACGAAATCGTATCTGAAGATGGACCTGAGACAGACTACTGTTTTGGGATCTCTGCGCTATAGCTGATTTATCCACCATCTCCTCTAGAAAGGCCTCCCTGAGAGCTCTCTGAAGTCCTGCCATGACTTTGGTGGGAACACTCATACAGCATCATCCATGTGCCATTACAGCCACCTCCGTGCTATTTGTCACTCGTGAACTGGAAGATTCTGGAGGGCAAAGGCCACACCGACTTCATCTTTGATGTCCCCAGAGCAATCAGCACAGTGTCCTTACACGGAAGCTGTGTTTGTTGAAGAAGTGAGTGAATACACAGGGCTGCCCACTCGGGCGCTGATTTTAGAAAAGAAACAAAGATAGCAGCGGTGGAGTTGGCATACAACGCACTTCAAAAGAAACCAGAAAGAACTCGGCTGACAAATAAGAGGCCTGCGGTGCCAAGCTGGGAATAGTAATTCTCCAAAAATAAATGTATTGTGGTAACGAAGCCTGAAGAGACCGCGCTGCAAAAACACAGACGGTCACCGCAGCCCTGGAGCAGGCCCTCCCTTCCGTCCAGTGACCGCGCTGCCCTCCGGAAACTGAGGTAGGCCTGGCCCCATGTGCTCCAGACCTAAACAACCACTTCTGCAAACCGGGCCCCTCCCGCTGGGCACCAGATGTGGTACCGAGTGAGAGAGGTGCCAACACTGTCCTCCCGGACCATGGCAGTGTAGGAAGGGGAGAGGGTTTCCAGGCCATCAGGAAAACAGTCGTGAGGGTATGAGGTCTGGGGGGCCAGACTGCTGAATGTGAATCCCAAATCAGCCACTTACCAGCTGTGCAACCTTGGACAGGTAGCCTAACCTCTCTGTGCCTCCATATTTCCTCACCTGTGACACAGAGAGGGTAACAGCAGCTCCTTCCCAGGTTGCTGCAGGACTGAGTGAGCTCACACACGAAGGCACCCAGCACAGGGCCTGCCACACCGGCCACGGCAGGTGCTCATCAGCATCGCCTTGCCTTTGGCCGTCACCCTCAGAGGGAGCTCGCAGCACAGGACCCTTTGTGCAGCAGGCAGAGCAACCCAGAGTGCCTGATTTCCAGACTAAAGGCACTGAGGGGATTACGTAACCTGCCAGGGGTCACTAGGAATAGAAGCAGGACCCCAGCTGCCCCTCTGGCTGCCCAACTCTAAATCATGTGCTAACAGGGAACTCTGCGGCCTCCACGTGGGGACTTCTGCTGCTTCCAGAAGGGTTCCTGGGCCTCAGGGGGGAGCAGCCTCCGGGGCTATGAGCTGAGGGGAGAGGGTCACTCCCTCCTGTCTGAGGGGCCTCTCTGGAGTCCAGGTGAGGAGCTGGACCTCTCTGCCTGCCACCCACCGCCCAGCAGCCTGCTGACCCACCCAGGGGCCCCGGGGAGCTGAGCCTTCTCTGCAGGCTGCGTGGGGGCGGGGAGGCCCCAGGAAGAAGTTTGGGTGTTTGCTGATAAAAATAGATGGAGCTATGTGAGGGGACCAGAAAGTCTCAGATGACACTGTGAGCGAATCTGTAGAAAGGAAAGGGTGAATGAGGAAGCACAAGATGAGAAAACAGAAGAAAAAAAATGTGCTCGGGCCGTTTCGGAGCACAGGTGCTTCCTGTGCAGTCCTGGCTGAGCCTCTTAGCCGAGGTGACCCAAATAAAGCCAGACTCAGTATGTGTGTGTTGGGGGGAGCGGGGAGCGGACAGGTGGCATCGATGCGGACACAGCAGGCGACAGAAAGAGAGGAAGGGTCAAGGAGCCGCACGGAGACAAGAAAGGACGGGAGGAGCGGGGAGAGGAGACGGGCGTCACAAAAGAGGCTGAAGCAGGAGAAAAGAGGGCCTAGAGCCACGCCATGGCTCACTCGGAGCGCTTCCCTCAGCAGCTGAACAGAACGAGGCTTCTCCCGGAGAGGGCGCGCTCTTTCAGGAACGTGCTGGAAGGTTCCAGTTGCTGGGCGCTGACCAGTACCCCATCACGGCCGCCCTCTCGTCCGACTCCGTGCACCAGGCAGGAGGAGCCCGGGGGTCCGGCGTGGCCCGCGGACGGCCTCTGAGAAGAGGCCACGCACGTTCCCCGCCCCAGCTTGGAGGGTCGTGTGACGGCCAAGGTCCAGAAACCCGCAGGCCCAGGGTCAAGGCCCGGCCGTGGTGGAGAGGCCCAGCGGCCGCTCCGTCTCCAGGGACCGCCCTCCCGCCCCGCGGACGGAGCAAGCACAAAAGTGACCTGAGACCACAGCTCCGGGGAGCCCCGTCTGGCCCTGGAGAGGCGGCGGGTGCGCTCCACGGCAGCCCTGCCTGGGGTTGTCCAGCGCCCGCGCCCCACACCTCGGCTGCGAGCCCACCAGGCCTCCTGGGGCTTGGCACCTCCACGCTCGACCCTGTGCACTTCCTTCCAGATCAGGCAAGACTCCAGGCCACGTTCCTCCACCGCCCTTGTCTCCACTTCCCAAGAAACACGAGCCAAACACCCTCCTTGGGAGACAAACTCCTGACATCTGCTTTCAGATTCGGATTTCAGGCTCCAGGCCCTTCCTGCCCCCACATCTGACCCTGGAGCACGGTCAGTAGGAAGGGCCTGGGGTTCCCTGCACCCCAGCAACTCAGCCCACAGCCTGGCCTCAGGGCCACCCAGACCCAATTCCAAGTCGTGTTAGATATGTGGTCCCAGCTGGTCTGCCACATAGCAGGTGCCCAGTGAGGATTCCCGGACGTATGGCTTTCACTGTCTGATTCCTGGAACCTCTTTCAGGGACTACCCTGGCAGTCCAGTGGTTAAGACTTTGCCTTCCAGTGTAGGGGGTACGGGTTCAATCCTTGGTTGGGGAACTAAGATCCTACATGCCTCACAGCCAAAACACCAAAATATAATACAGAAGCTATATTGTAACAAATTCAATAAATACGTTAAAAACGGTCCACATCAAAAAACCTCTCAGACCGACGCTGGTGCAGCTCGGCCTCCTCCTCAGTTTCTGCTGCAGGCACAGGGGCCACAGGAACCCCTTCTTGGTCCCCCAGACGGCAGAGGTCAGAGGACTGCAGACCCTGAGGTGTTTCTGAGCCATCCCCCAAAGCGGGTGTATCAGTTTCCTGTGGCTGCCGTATTGTCGCCATCAACTGGGTCTCTTCAACCACAGAAATTTATTCTCTTGTGGTTCTGGAAACCAGAATTCTGAACGCAGTATCCCTGGGCTGAAATCAAGGAATGGGGAGACTGGCTCTCCCTCCAGGGACTCTAAGGAAGGAAAGACTCAGTTCCTTGCCTCTTCCAGCTTCCAGTGGCAATCACGGGCTTGTGGCGGCAGCAATCCAATCTCTCACCTCCGCGGTCACATCGCCTCCTCTTCTCTGTCAAATCTCCCTCTGCCTCCCTCTTCAAAGGACACATGTGATAGTGTTTGGAGCCCACCTGGATAATCCAAGATAATCTTCCTGCCTTGAGATCCTTAACCACATCTGGGCTCAATTTAACTTAATCGCAACTGGATTATGACAGTGTGTGTCAGTATGTGCTCAGTCATGTCCAACTCTTTGTGACCCCGTGGACTGTAGCCCACCAGGCTCCTCTGCCTACGGGATTTTCCCGGCAAGAATGCTGGAGTAGGTTGCCATTTCCTTCTCCAGGGGATCTTCCCGACCCAGGGATGGACCCTGCATCTCCTGCATTGGCAGGTGGATTCTTTACCACTGGTGCCACCTGGGAAGTGACATTCACAAGGTGAATATAAGGAAGGTGACATTCACAAGTTGTGAGGATGAAGACCTACATATATTGGAGGAGAGGGGGCATTATTCATTTGAACATACCTGGCAATGCAAGAACTCTGGATGCAGGAAGACCTAACGCTTCCCCATCCGTAAATCCACACCCTCCTCCCACCCCCACTCCAGCCACCTTGGAGAATCAGCCTCACTTGAGTGACTGAAGATGGAGATGGTGACACAGAAGCAGCAGCACTGGGCTGAGTCCTGGCCTGGAGTGTCACCTTGCCCCTTGCTAGAGCTGTGACTTGAACAAGCTGCTTCATTGATCCAAACATGTACTGAATGTCTTCTGTGTGCCAGGCACTGTGATAGGCCTGAGTTCCCTTCAAAATGGAGGAAATGGTGTGTTTAGTACTATGCTGATGTATGGACAGTGTCTGGAATTCATGGTAAGCACTCAATAAATTCTAGAATGCTCTGTGGTGACCTACATGGGAAGGAAATCCAAAACAAGAGGGGATACATGTGTATCCATAGCTGATTCACTTTGCTGTACAGCAGAAACTAACACAATATTGTAAAGCAAATATACTCCAACAAAAATTAATTTAAAAATAAATAAATTCTAGCTATTACTGTTTTCTGTAGTACGTATTCAGTAGGGGGGATTTATTTTTAACACCCAGCTCACGTAAGCATGGAAAAACCAGGGAAAAAGAGAACTGCGGAGGACAACAGAAAAAAAAGTTCCTCCATACCTTGTTTGATTTGCACAATTCTGTGTGAGTTGGGTGATCATTTATTTACCAAGGAAAAAGTAAAGCTCAGAAAGTTGAGATCCAGCACATACAGTTGATGCTCACCACATATCCGTGTATATCCCCCAATTCCCCGGCTCCCCTTGCATCTAGACCAGCCATGTGATGCTCACCACATATCCGTGTATATCCCCCAATTTCCCAGCTCCCCTTGTAGCTAGACTGCCCATGTGACCACTTCTGTCCAGTGGACTGAGAACAAAAGTGACAGGTGTCATTAGCAGGATAAAGCAGAGAAAGTGCCCGCAAACATCCCCTCAGCCCTCCCTTCACCTGCCACGGTTCCCACAGAGTTCTCATGCCAAGACAGTATAACCATAATGGTGAAACAACACAGACCCCCGAGGCACTGCTGGACAGCTGGCTGATCCATAGAGGACTTCACACAGCAAGTGAAAGAACAAAGACAAAATATACAACTTGTGTGTGTTGAGCCGCTGAGGCTTGATGTTTGTTTGTGAACACAGCATAGCCTGTCCCTGACTTACTAAAAATCCTGGTCTTCTGACGGGGTGTTTCTCCACCAACCTTCCTCAACCAAGCTTCTGAAAGGGGCTGCCCACACTAATAGTCTTTACTTCTACACCTGCCGCTTACTTTTACCCTCTGGTCAGCCTCTGCCCATTTGTCTACTGAATTTGCCCTGTGACCACCAGACTGTCAAAGCCAAAAGACAGTATTCTTTTTTTTTTTTTTTTAATAACGAATTTCTGAGGAGTATGATTCTGCTGAAATATTTTCCTCCCTTGGTTACTCTAATAGAAAGTAACAGAAAACCTAATCCAAGCTGGCTAAAACAAACACAATTCATTACATCACATAGGAAAAGGCTCGGTGGAAAAGTAGATTCCAGAGATGGCTGAGAGTAGATCACCAGTGTCACCAAAGATTCCAGTTCTTTCCTTTTCTCCTCTCCACCAGCTTTGGCATGTGGACTTGCTCCTTGGGCTGGGTTTCCTTAAGATCACAAGATAGTTGCAAACTATTCCTGGTATCCCTACAGACTGGACAAAATCCAGAGCTCAAACAGAATCTCATCCTTGCCTCTGTCTTTAGAATAGGAAACCTTTCCCAGAAACCCTTTAGAACTCTTCCTCTCCTGTTTCATTGGTCAGGATGGGTCACATGTCCATTCCTAAACCAATCACTGACAAGGGGAATTAGGGTTACCACCACTGGCTTCCACTGTCTAGATCCACTCTCCAGAATGGAAGGGCCCACATACTTATGTCAAGGAGGACAGAGGGACAGACCTTTCTTAGTGTCCTCTCCTGGATTCTCTTCCTCTGAAGGTGTCTTGGGTTTTCACTTCCCTGAGGGTTTTATGCCCAGATTTTTCTGGTCCTACTCCACAGCCTCTCCCCAGCAGTCTCATTCATCCCTACTGTTTAAATTTTCATATATATATATATATATACATATATATATATACACACATACACACACACTGGAGAAGGCAATGGCACCCCACTCCAGTACTCTTGCCTGGAGAATCCCATGGACAGGGGAGCCTGGTAGGCTGCAGTCCATGGGGTCACTAAGAGTTGGACATGACTGAGCGACTTCACTTTCACTTTTCTCTTTCATGCATTGGAGAAGGAAATGGCAACCCACTCCAGTGCTCTTGCCTGTTGAATCCCAGGGACGGGGGAGCCTGGTGGGCTGCCGTCCATGGGGTCGCACAGAGTCGGACATGACTAAAGCGACTTAGCAGCAGCAGCAGCAGCACACACAAAGACACATATATATCCAGGAGTACAAATCTAACCTCCTGCTCTGAATCCTCCCTTGAGCTCTGGACTCAAATATAAAAACCATTTGCTACACAAGAATCCTCAAACTCATTGTGTCTAAAACAGAACTGATTTAGACCTTCTCACCCCAACTTCCTCAAAGTTGTTGTTCTTGGGTCTAAGGTTCAAGCTGGTGGCATCACCTTCCACTCTCCACTGCTCCTTCCACCCTCCACTGCTCCTTCCACCACACTGGATTAATCCTCACACCCCAGGTCTCCAGCCTGAAACCACAGATCCATTCCCCTCCCCATCCTCACAGCTGCTGCCTGGGTTCAGGACTCATGTTGCTTTCCTGGCGCATCCGATAGTCTCCTGTCTGGCCTCCTTGCTCCAGCCTGGCGGCCCTCAGTCCACTTAGCACTGCCTACAGAGCAATGCCATTGTGCCCCTTCTAATCCCCACCCCCAGCTTCTGAACACACCTGCTGCACCTTCCAAGGGCACATCCTGCCCCTGCCGCTCTTTCGTCTGCATCCCAACAACACCATCCTTCCACCTGATGCCACCACTCTGGGCCTTTGCAGTTTCTGTCCCCACTGCCTAGAACACCCAGCAAACTTCTGTTCTTCCTTTAGCCCAGAAAGCCCTCTCTGATTCATGCCTGATAAAGTTAACCAGTGCCTCCTCTGTGTAACAGCTTCTTTCAATGATCCAATAAGCGTGGGCTGCCAGCTTACTGTGTGCCAGGCACTGGGGTAAAATGAGACAGACACACCCTGTGGGAGGAAGAGGAAAAGGAAACAAAGCTAAGAGATGTCAACAGGAATTAGAAGCATGAACAGGAGTGCCTCGGGGAAGAATTCCATGGGCACCTAAAAGATAAGTACAAGCTCCCCAGATAAAGGGCAGAATGAGGTTTGGGCAGAGGGATTAGCACATGGCAAGGCCTAGCAGTGATAAAGTGAAGTCACTCAGTTGTGTCTGACTTTGTGACCCCATGGACTGTAGCCTACCAGGCTCCTCCGTCCATGGGATTTTCCAGGCAATAGTACTGGAGTGGGTTGCCATTTCCTTCTCCAGGGGATCATCCCGACCCAGGGATCGAACCAGCGTCTCCTGCATTGCAGACAGACCCTTTACCCTCTGAGCCATCAGGAAAGTCCTAGCAGTGGTAAGGAACAAGCTCAAGTCTAAACCTTTTACTGGCTTCTCTCGCTGGATCTCCCACACCTGGCTCACCTGAGGGTCTTCCCTGCCAGGAAGAGTCCCTAGAGGGCAGGCTCCAGGATGGACTCACCCCCTCCTCTCTCTGCTATGGGACGTGGCACCCAGGAGGAGCTCAGGGTGTTTGGGAAGAACGGAGAGACAAGGATGAATTGACAGAGGTGTTGCATGTAAACTGGCTGCCATTGTGTGCAGACAAGCTTATTCCCAGGGAAGAGGCTGGGAGTGGAAGCCCTCTTTGTACCCACCCTCATGTCCACACCCACATGTGCCAGGAGACCCCTAGCCACACAGGCAGCAGGAAAGATGCTCCCATTGCCCCTCGGGAACAGTGCTGTTTGTGTCCCCTCGAAATTCACACGTGGACACCTGATCCCCAACTCGATATCCGCAAGGCGATGCCTTTGGAGATGGGCCTTTGAGAGGTGACTAGGCTCAGATGAGGTCATGAGAGTGAAGCCCTCATGAGTGGCATTAGTGCCCTTATAGAAAGAGACACCAGAGAGGATCTCTCTCCACCATGTGAAGACACAGCAAGGAGATAGTCTGCAAACCAGTGTCCAGTGAAAGGGAAAAAAAAGCATAAAAGCTGTGAGTCAGGTGTTTTGAGGGATTTTACTGAGCATTATGGGCTTCCCTGGTGGCTGCAATGTGGGAGACCTGGGTTTCACCCCTGGGTTGGAAAGATCCCATGGAGAAGGGCATGGCAAGCCACTGATATCCTTACCTGGGTAATCCCCATGGGCAGAGGAGCCTGGCGGGCTACACTCCACGCAGCTGCAAAAAGTCGGACATGACTGAGCGACGAGGCGCACGCTCACTGAGCAGGGCAGCCCAGGAAGCAGCCTCTCGGAGAGCTCTGAGGATCTGCCCCAGAGGCAGGAGAGCAGCCAGGCTGCGAATGACCCTGGGGACTAGGAAAGACAGGCAGCCAAGCACACATCTTGGAAAAAGATGGCTGCTCATCACAGAGAACGCATGTGTGAAGTTAATGATTTTAGTGCTTTTCTAGTATGGGACGACTCAAGAATCCACGGCCTTTGAAATTCTCCCTTAGAAATGCATCTTATCTATCTAAAGGCCTGTTGATCTGAAACACAGAGCGCCTCACCCTGTTTTTTTTCCATCCTGAGTTCCCCTCCGGGCGCACTGTCCTGAGTGGCTGCAGTGGGCTGTAATTTAACCCTCTGTATAATGGGATGACGAGCAACACTGTTTTTTGTTTCCACCAGGAAGAGAGCCCTCACCAGAACCTGACCATGCAGGCAACCTGGACCCCAGAACTGTGAGAACTGCATTTCTATTGTTTAAACCACGCGTTCTGTGTATTTTGTTAGAGCAGCCACCTCCTGGCATAACCGTTGAGGCTCTTCTCCTCAGCAAAAGGAGGTGAGATTCTGCCCCCCAGCAAGGACAGGGCAGGAGGGGAGGATGCAGACAGCCTTCCAACCTCACCCCCTTCCTCAGGTCCACTGTGGCCCCCATATTTGAGTCCACCGGGAACCTGGTCCCCACTCTCTGCATGGCCTAAGCCGGTCCTTCGCTGGTCCTGGAATAAATAAAACACAGGGGACACAGTTCAGACAGAAGTAGAGCTGTGTGCCACCTGCTCTTTTAAGAGGGCTACAGATACAGACAGAATAAACCTGGGCTTCCAGACCCAGACGGGGTCCTCGAGCCAGTTCTAACCCCGCAGAGGCCTGGGGAGCAGCGCTAGAAAGATCCTTATTTTTCAGCCTTTTTCACCCCATGCCACTTTAGCACAGCAGAGGGAGGCCCAGGGATGCTGTCCTGTCTGTGAAAACTCGGTGATGCAGGGCAAAAAGCCACCTAAGGCCAGCTGATTCTCCACTCAAGACTTGGCCAGGCACCCTACAACAGCTCTCAGTGTCTTCTGGGGCTGAATCTGGTCAAAGGGAGCTACGCACGAATGGAGGGAGACTTTGCTGGGACTCATCAGAGGCATGGAGAAGGCAATGGCAACCCACTCCAGTACTCTTGCCTAGAAAATCCCATGGACAGAGGAGCCTGGTAGGCTGCAGTCCATGGGGTTGCTAGGAGTCAGACACGACTGAGCGGCTTCACTTTCACTTTTCACTTTCATTCACTGGAGAAGGAAATGGCAACCCACTCCAGTATTCTTGCCTGGAGGATCCCAGGGACGGGGGAGCCTGGTGGGCTGCCATCTATGGGGTCGCACAGAGTCGGACACGACTAAAGCAACTTAGCAGCAGTAGCAGCAGCATCAGAGGCAACACTCCATCTGGGAGGACAGCCCAACTAGGAGGACACCTGCCTGCTGGGAGGAAGATGTGCCTCGTGCCCACCCCACCCCTCACCCAGCTCCTCCCCAGCTGGATGTTAGGACAGACCTGGGCAGAGCTATCCTGGAATCACGCTCTGTTTGAGTCTCATTTTTCTTTGGGGACTCAGCATGGGAAGCCCAGCCACAGCAACAGTAAGACCAGTGAACATTTAGAGAAAATCCACAGAGTAGAGAATAAAAGACTTCAATGACACAGGTCCCTAAGCCATAGGTTGAAACACTATTCAGAAGCATTGAGGGGCAGGGCATCCAGTAGGAAGGCAACTGGAAGGCGAGTGAGCAGGGATAAACCCGCTAAATCCAGCCAACCAACCCCTGTCTATTTTCTTCAGCTCAGTTCAGTTCAGTCACTCAGTCGTGTCTGACTCTTCGTGACCCCGTGGACTGCAGCACGCCAGGCTTCCCTGTCCTTCACCAACTCCCTGAGCTTGCTCAAACTCATGTCCATCGAGTCAGTGATGCCATCCAACCATCTCATCCTCTGCCATCCCCTTCTTCTCCTGCCTTCAGTCTTTCCCAGCATCAGGGTCTTTTCCATGAGCCAATTCTTCACATCAGGTGGCCAGAGTATTGGAGTTTAAGCCTCAACATCAGTCCTTCCAATGAATATTAAGGACTGATTTCCTTTAGGATGGACTGGTTGGATCTCCTTGCAGTCCAAGGAACTCTCAAGAGTCTTCTCCAACACCACAGTTCAAAAGTATCAATTCTTCAGCACTATTTTCTTACAGCCTTTCTTTTTCATCATCTCTTTGGGGACAGAGGGTAGCAGCAGAATCTGCAGGTCCTGGGGATCAGAAAAAGCAAAACTCGCCGCAACTTTGAGCCTGACAGCTTGGTGCAGCTTCTTCCTTATCTGACCTTTCTTTATCTGGCATCTGACCTTTCCAAGTGATCACTACACCCTTGTCTGCCACTTCCCCTGCCCCTCACTTACCAGGCTGTGGGCGTGCAAGGGAAGGATGACTGATCTCAATCAGAAAAAGATGGAGTTCCCCACAGAGACACCCCAGAGGAAGGGATGCCTTTCCCGAACCTGTCATGCCACCTGAGATTCAGGTTGAGAACCTGCTCTGGGGAGGCGAGTGTGGGTCTGCTGAAAGCACAGACTCTGAGGGTGACAGGTGGTGGTTACACCTGGTTCTCACCTGTTCATAGTAATATAACCCCCAAATGTGGGCATGAGGGCTCCCCCATGAGCCAGAGACCTCTGTGACACTTTCCCTGAATTCGTAGTGTTCAGGGACGTATGCATCCTTCCCTGCCCCACAACCACACTGCTCAGTGAGGGCCTGCTCAGCCTTGGGTGGGTTTCTATCCCCTTGGTGAGCATGGTAGGCTGAACCATGGCCCCCAGAAGATTTCCACTTTCTACACCTAGAACTTGTGAGTGCCACCTTATACAGAGAAAAAAGGAGGCAGGAGAATTTTGCTGGTGTCATTAAGGGTCTTGAGGTGGGGAGATTACACTGGTTGTCCTCGTGGGCCCCACATGCAATCACACGAGTCCTTATAAGAGGGAGACTTGACGCACACAGAAGAGAAGGCAATGTGACCGCAGGGGCAGACATTGGAGGGACGCGGCCACAACCGAAGAAGGCTGCAGAGGTCAGAAGAAACAGGAATGGATTCTCCCCTAGAACCCCCGAGAGTCTTATCTCTGCTGACACCTTGGTTTTGTTACCAAGTCCAAGCTTGCTCTGCTCGCTGCACGACAGACAAATGAATCCGAGAGACAGGTGTGGAGGCCAGGAAAACGACTTCATTAGGAAAATCAGCTGACCAAGGTGGTGGCAGACTAGCGCCTCAAAGCAACCATCTTGTTGGGATCTGGATGCCAGGTTCTTTTATAGAGCCAAAGAGAGGGAAGAAGGAGGAATTCAAGTCAAAAGGCAGACTAGAGAGGGAGAGGCAGTGAGGAAGTAAAGAGGGTCTTCAGTCTTGCAAAATATCTTCAGGAAGAGCCAGCCTTTGGAAAGGGGTGTGTTACTCTCTTCTTTTTTTGTAGCCATTCATAGGTGGGCTCGTATTTTCTTTGGCTCCAAAATCACTGCAGATGATGACTGCAGCCATGAAATTAAAAGACGCTTGCTCCTTGGAAGAAAAGCTATGACCAACCTAGACAGCATATTAAAAAGCAGAGACATTACTTTGCCAACAAAGGTCCGTCTAGTCAAGGCTATGGTTTTTCCAGTAGTCATGTATGGATGTGAGAATTGGACCATAAAGAAAGCTGAGCACCCAAGAATTGATGCTTTTGAACTGTGGTGTTGGAGAAGACTCTTGAGAGTCCCTTGAACTGCAAGGAGATCAAACCAGTCAGTCCTAAAGGAAATCAATCCTGAATATTCTTTGGAAGGACTGATGCTAAAGCTGAAACTCCAATCCTTTGGCCACCTGACTCTTTTGAAAAGACCCTGATGCTGGGAAAGACTGAAGGTGGGAGGAGAAGCGGACAACAGAGGATGAGATGGTTGGATGGCATCACTAATGGACTCAATGGACATGAGTTTGAGTAAACTCCGGATAGGAGGCCTGGCGTGCTGCAGTCCATGGGATCGCAGAGGGTCAGATACGACTGAGCGACTGAACGACAGGTGGTCAGTGACAGATTATCTCTCTGTGAGGTGAACAAAAGTTCTTTAGTTTCCAGCCAAGCAGAGGGGCAGCGTCCTCTGAGCCATATTAAGTACGATTACAATAACAAAAGAAACAAAAAGCAAGTCAAAGGAACAGTTCCAACGTGGAGTCAGAATTGTCTTCCTCCCTGCAAGGAATTCAGCCCAGTGATACTGACTGTGCCCTTAACGGCCACCAGAACTGTAGGAGGACAAATTTCTGTTGTTTCTGTTGTTTTAAGCCACACAGTGTCTGGCAACTTTTACAGGAGCCACAGGAAATAAATAGAGTGAGTGACCTCATAGCATTCATTCCTCTGATTCACTGGACAAGCATCTGCCACGTGCCCACACTATGCCAGGCACTGCTGTTGGTGCTGAGATGCACGGGACAGAGCAGGCCTTGCCCCACGGAGTTGCAGTCCAGCTGCGTGATGAGGGCCCAAGGGTGTGGAGATGACTATCTGAAAGGGCTTGTTCCAAATAATTATGGATGGGATCACAGAGGAGGAGAAGGAGAGAATGGTCATTTGAACGGATCCTTTGTAATAGCAGCTTTTAGAAAACCACATAGACCGCCATAAAAGAGCTGCACCTACCGCACAAATTACATGCAAATACTCTTGTGAGCACAGATGTGCTCTTCAGGGAAACAAAGGTCTCTGGATCCAAGCCATACCCCAGAAGGCCTTCTGTGCCCTCCTGCAGGCCAGCTCCGGTCGGCCCCTGCACCTCTGCCCTTCAGGGATCACAGGTTCCAGCAGAGGGGGCAGGGCCTCAGCCCTCACAGGCCTGTAGAAATTACCTAACCCAGCAATAGGGTCCTGAAAGAGTGGCTTTTCAATGTTAATGTAGACACTGGCACCATGTAATTTACACCAAACCTGAGGATAAGGTCATGACTCCGGGCTCACTTTAGATGAGTCAAAACACACTGGGCCCAGAAGACTCCAGGCTTTCCCACATGTAAGCTGGTCACATCCGCAGCTGGTGACCTCATGTAACCACCCGGCCATTGAACCCCATCTCCAAAGCCGGCTAAGCTCCTAGCATCACCCAAGCATGACTGGGTAACCTGATTCTGCAAAATACCTGCTGATCATCTTGGCCACAGGACCCACTCTGTCTGAACAGCCCGGAAGGAAGCATGGGGGCAGACCAGGGCAGGGAGGAGGCCAGGACGGTCCACAGTCTGCCCCACCACCAGGGCCCCCCACTTCTGTGGTTTAACAGTAATCCTCCTTTCCACCTCTTCTGAGAATTAACACGCTCAACATTTGCAAATACAATCTGGAAAGTGGTGGGTGTGGAGCCAAGTCTAAGTGATGTTTTTAATCATTGCCATTATTCAGTTGCCTCTGGAAACAATGAACTCTACATTGTCTTTGTTCAGTTCGGTTCAGTTCAGTCTCTCAGTCGTGTCCGACTCTTTGCGACCCCATGAATCGCAGCACGCCAGGCCTCCCTGTCCATCACCATCTCCCGGAGTTCACTCAGACTCACGTCCATCGAGTCAGTGATGCCATCCAGTGATCTCATCCTCTGTCGTCCCCTTCTCCTCCTGCCCCCAATCCCTCCCAGCATCAGAGTCTCTTCCAATGAGTCAACTCTTCGCATGAGGTGGCCAAAGTACTGGAGTTTCAGCTTTAGCATCATTCCTTCCAAAGAAATCCCAGGGCTGATCTCCTTCAGAATGGACTCGTTGGATCTCCTTGCAGTCCAAGGGACTCTCAAGAGTCTTCTCCAACACCGCAGTTCAAAAGCATCAATTCTTCGGCACTCAGCCTTCTTCACAGTCCAACTTTCACATCCATACATGACCACAGGAAAAACCATAGCCTTGACTAGACGGACCTTAGTCGGCAAAGTAATATCTCTGCTTTTGAATATGCTATCTAGGTTGGTCATAACTTTTCTTCAAACAAAATCTTCCTCTAAACCAGGTTTCAGTAGCTACAACTATGTGTGTTGGCTAATTCCCACACCACCCCCACACTCATTTGCCTCCCAGATGGCTGCTCCGAGGCTGTTTCCAGAGCAGAACCTTCCACAAAGGCAGGTCTGACCTGTGTCCTCAGCTCCTACAAGGCATGACTAAAATTCTTAAACTATCCTGACTGATAAGCATTTCCCTGTGGCCTTGGACCACACTGGATAGTCTAATACTGTGATTTATGGTGGGGACTTGGGCCACATGGAGACGCTCAACCTCCAGAGGGCTGGAGATGAAAGGTCAGCCAAGCCAGTGGTCCACTCTGGCTACCTGACTGAGCCTAAATGAAAATTCTGGAGAACAGGGCTCAGGTGGGCTTCCCTGTCTGGCAATGTCCCAGGTGCACTGCCACACATCATTGCCAGGAGAAGTCGGTGCTGTCCAGGCCTCCACCGGGAGAGGACAGCTGGGAGATCCCCTCATGGAAATTTCTGCCACAGGTGTTTCTTCCCTTGGCTGAGTCATGGTAATAAACTGTAGCTAAAACAGCTCAGTTAAATTCTGTAAGTTCTTCTAGTAATGTATCAAAATTGAAAGTGGTCTCAGCAACAGTGATGGACCACAGAGATTATCACACTAAGTGAAGTAAGTCAGACAGAGAAAGACAAATATCATATGATGTCACTTACATGTGGAATCTAAATTATACAAATTAACTTGTTTACAAGACAGAAATAAACTCGGGCATGAGTGCCCAGTAGGCACAGTTGTCTGACTCTTTGCGACCCCATGGACCATAGCCTTCCAGGCTTCTGCGTCCATGGGATTATCCTGGCAAGAATACTGGAGTGGGTTGACATTTCCTTCTCAAGGGATCTTCTCAACCCAGGGATCAAACACACCATCTCCTGCAGGGCAACTGCCTCCTATGTGAGCAGCTGGATTCTTTACCACCAAGCCACCTGGGAAGCCCAGACCTAGAAAACAAACGTGTGGTCACCAAAGGGAAGGTGGGGGAAGAGATAAATTTGGAATTTGGGATTAACAGATACACACTACTATATAAAATAAACAAGGGCCTATTGTATAGTGCAGAGAACTATATTTAATATTTTGCATAATGTAAAGGAATAGGAAAATGAATACATGTATATATCTATAACTGTATCACTTTGCTGTACACCTGAACATTATAAATTAACTATATTTCAATAGAAAAACAAAAACAAAAAACTGAGGGTGGTCTTGGGGACCCCACCTCTTGCATTTGGCATCAGAAGTGAGAGTGGTCTTGGGGACTGCCTCTGCACTCTATAAATTGTTAACATTTTCATACCCTGGATGCCTTCAGTGGTCAGTCTGGTGAAGCCTGTTGACTTTATCCAGGATAATGTTCTTAACAGCATAATATAAAATATAAAGTAGTTTTTTAAAAACCCACTTACACTGACATGTAAGTATCAAAAGATGTGCTTCTTTATTAGCACATTTAATGACAAGTTCTAACAGCAGATTTACTATCTAGTTTTGTAGTATCAAGCATAGCCAATATTTTATGTGGACTGCTGTTGGTGTCAAAATCACAGGTGTTGTTACTACTAGTGTATGTTGTTGCCTAGATTCATCACTGGAGGAGATTCATTTCAGTTAGAGGTTAGTAAGAATAAGCAGTCTAATTCTTTTCCTATCCAAGGTCACAAACTCCATGAATTCGACCCACAGACCATCAAGGGGTCCAAGGGCCCTGGATTAAGAGGCCCAATCAAGGGCTTGGGAGATATCACACTTCACAGCTGTGTAAGGCCTGCCGCTCTCAATATTATTATTACCTATAACAGCTAATATTCAGTGCTTGCTCTGTGCTAGGCATAGAAAGGTGAAAGTGTCTCACAAATCCGAACCATTATTTTTATATTATATCAGTGAATTTAATGGTTGATTAACAAGTGTCAGGAAGCACTTAACAGGAGGCTCCCTGTGTGCTGTTTTGGATCTGTCAGGAATTCTCTGTTCCTTATTAATTCCTGAATATTCAGGAATTAAAAGGAGAGGCAAGCCTCTCCCGGTAGCTGAGGAATCCAGGCATTTCCTTCCTTAGTTTTTCTATACAGTGATAAGTACCCTCTTCCTTTTTATGAACCATATGGTAAAAGTGATTATTTACAACCCTCTCTCTAATATGGATCGCCTATGTTTTGTACGTCTGGAATTTTAATCTTTATCTTTGCTGAGAATAACTACAGTATATATGCCCACTCCATGTTGATTAAACACCTTTGCTCCATCAGAGCTTTGGCCCCTGTGTCTTGCTTTCTCTCTCTCTCTCTCTCTCCTTCACTCTCTCAGACTATTTCTTTGGAGCGCAGAGGCTCTCTGAGTTCACTTTCCTGCCCGGGCTTCTAAGACCCTCTGGAGAAGGCGCTCTGCGCCTTCACCCCATCAAGAGGGTGCCTGAGGCCTCCATGAACAGAGCAAGCCCCATGCAGGGACTTTATTGGCTTTCTGCGTAAACCAAGGAATATCAGCCTCTTTCTCTCTCCTTTACTTTCTCATCGGTCGACTCCAGACCACCAGGTTCCAGTCCATTAAAGGACCTCAACACAGAAGGAAGTGGCAACCCACTCCAGTATTCTTGCCCTGGAGAATCCCATGTACGGAGGAGCCTGGTAGGCTACAGTCCACGGGGTCACAAAGAGTTGGACACAAACGAGCAACTGCACTTTCACTTTAAGAAAACCACAGGTACTGCTTTTGGTGAGTTCGACATGGCCAGGCTCATGCCATGTGCTTCCAGGGGATTCTTCACTTAGGCCTCCCGACAACCTCATGAGGTGAGTCTGCTCTGCTCCCCATTTACGGACAAGGTGAGTGCGTCTCAATTTAATCAACTATTCAAATCATGGTGCCAGTAATTAGTAGAACAAGGATTTTAAACCCAGATCTCTTTGACTTAAGACAAAGCACAGCTCCCCCAAATCGGCAGAATGGCACTCTGCAAACAGAGAGGCCTGCAAAGTGCCACCAGGCGACATGCCCACAATGTCCACTTGTGCTCTGGCAGAAAGACAGACCACTGAGGGGAAATAGAGACAGTTCAGTTCAGTTCAGTTCAGTCGCTCAGTCATGTCCGACTCTTTGCGACCCCATGAATCGCAGCATGCCAGGCCTCCCTGTCCATTACCAACTCCCGGAGTTCACCCAGACTCACGTCCATCGAGTCAGTGATGCCATCCAGCCGTCTCATCCTCAGTTGTCCCCTTCTCCTCCTGCCCTCAATCCCTCCCAGCATCAGTCTTTTCCAATGAGTCATCTCTTTGCATGAGGCGGCCAAAGTACTGGAGCTTCTCAGCACCAAGTCCTGCATGGATTAACAAGCCAATGATTGCCGAGGCTGTGACGCAGTTCCTGTGATAATCATTAGTGTCTAGATTCCAGAACCACGGGGATCACCGAAGACAGCTGCCTCGTGAAGGGTCTCCCTGGTTTCCCTGAGAATGCCCTTGCTCTGCACCCAGAGAAACCTGCAGGTGCCCCACAGAGCATCAGCACCCTCTGTACTGGGCCCTGTGGGCACCACTTTCTCCCAAGAGAAAAATCTCGGAGTTCCTATGTGTCAGGAACTCTAAGTCTACAGAGCAGCTTCCAGCAGGAAAGCCCATGGCAGAGTCCAGCAAGGGGCTACCGAGCCCTGGAGTGCTGCCTCCTGCTTGGCGGGGCTCAGAGGGGAGACGGAGACCTTCTCGGGGACCAGCAAGTCTGCAGTGTCGGTAGCGGCGGCCGTTCTCACCCGGAGGGAGCCGGGCCGGGTCCACTGGGCTCCCCGCCCAAGCCCTGTGGGCAGCCAGGTGGGAGAGTCTGGGCAGACTGGAGGGCGGGCCCGTGGTGAGCTCAGCTCGCCCAAACCACATTAGCATCACCTGTCAGTTGACATAAACAGCCACCCTCCCTACTTCTACCCATGGGAAAGGCAAATTTTCAGAAACCTCATGTCAGCCTCTCCCAACACTTTCAAACATTTTGTGTGGAACATGTCACAGTATGTAATAACCTCACACAGGTAACATTTCTTTTACTCTTATATGAGGTCTGAGAGCCGTAAAGGGCAGATCATACAGCCATTTGGTAAATGAGGCAAGAGGTTCTAGAAGTAAAGTCACTCAGTCCTGTCTGACTCTTTGTAACCCACCAGGCTCCTCTGTCCATGGGATTTTCCAGGCAAGAGTACTGGACTGGGTTGTCATTTCCTTTTCCAGGAGATCTTCCCGACCCAGGGATTGAACCCGGATCTCCCAAATTGTAGGCAGACACTTTACCATCTGAGCCACCAGCGTGTGAAAAGCCACCACCACGCAGTAAATAAAATGACAGAAAAAAACCAGGTCTGAGTGGGAAGCCCCAGCTCCTTCCACTGCCTCACACTGGCTCCCACTGAGCTGATAACACACCTGCAGCCCTTCATCCTGACGAGGTTCCTGGGGTACCTCGAAGCAAAGGCAGCATTAGACAAGGATCTCTGGGTGCTCACAGCCTCCCCCAGCCTGCTGCTCCTGCACTTTGCAAGCCCTCCCCCAGGCCCCATCTCCCACTCCTACCTCCCTGGCAAGCACTGCTGGAGCCAACAACAAGTTAGGCCATTAGACACTCGCCAACATGTGGTCAGCCTTCACCGACCACGGGTAGGGCAGGGAGCAGCTGAAATGAGAGGGTTAGACAATCCTGTCTACACAGGGATCATAAATGTATAATCCTCTGCACTTACCTCCAGTTTTTTTGTACAGAAAGCATTTCACAAATAGGTCAGGCTTAGGGTGAGTCAGACAGAAGCCATCCTATCTGCTTAGGTCAAGAAAACCCAGGTGGAGAGAATGTTCTAAGCCGTTCCCTGCAGACAACACAGTCATTGCGTGGAATTCGAGTGAGAGGCCTGCTTGGGGGGATTTTCACAGGGCCTGTCTGGAAAACTCTAGGCACACACCTTTCAGTCTCACTGTATTTTCCTTTTTGGTGATGGAGTTTGGGCCTGGTTCCCCAAAGCAGCTCAGGCCCAGTCCCGAGAGATGGCCAGGCCACAAAAGGTCGTTCAGTTCACACACGGTCCTCCTAATTCCTGAGGTCCTCTCTGGAATTTCTGCCCTTTTCCTCACCCTCTCCCCTCACTGTGGTGCCGGGGCATCCTTCCTGGCCCAGAAAAAAAGCAATTTAGTAAAATGATGGCAGGCTAAGATGTCACGTTTCCCAAGAGAGGTGATAGCAGCTCGGCAGAGGAGAGCGTGATGGTTGGGTAAAAGAGGGCGCTGGGTTACTGCCTGGACGGATTGTGTAATTGTACGTCACCTTTTCTTTTTTCTCCCCCTTGCCTTTCAAACCTTTTTGCACTTGGTTTTCTCTTCCCATCCTGGGACAATATCTTGGGAAGGTCCCCAAATGCTCTGGTCACTTTCAGATATTAACCAGTGATTCTGATTTTCAGACATTAAATATTCGAGGCCAATCTAAGTGAAAACCTTCATCTCAGCCAGCTCAAGGCTCATTCCCTCTTCTCCTTCGGCCCCACACCTGACGCAGACACCTGCCCTGGGGAGGGTCCGGGGCTCTTCCGCCTCACTTTCTATGCCTTCCATATTCACTACCTACTTCGCATCTGCAGGTGTGGAGCCCTGAAGAGAGATGAGAAGCAGAGGGGGCAAGTGTCCTGCTAGCTAATGGATTTTCTACTCCTCTCTGGCCAGAATTAGCAAATAAAAAAAACAGGACGCCCAGTTAAACCTGACTGTCAAATAAACAATGCTTAACTTCTTGGCATAAAAATGTGGCCTGCCATGTTTGGGCAGCCTGTGTTTCCTCTGGCAGAGATACGCTGGCTGCCGAATGCCTCCAAGTCATAGAAGGTGAACTTGTTCCCCATCGCTGCCCTAACAAACTGCCACCAACTTAGAGGCTTAAAGTAACAGACAATGATTCTCTCACAGTTCTTGAGATTTGAAGTCTGAAATGGACTGCGTTCCTTCTGGAGGCTCCAAGGGAGAATCCCTCTCCTGGCCTCTCTCAGCTTTTAGGACCTATCTGCCTTTCTTGGCGCGTGGCCCTCTCCACCATCTTCCAAGCCAGCACCATCTTCTCTCTGACTTCTGTCCTCATCCCTCTCTTAAAATGACTCTTGTGATTAGATCAGGCTTGCCTGGCTAATCAGGATAATTTTCCCATTTCAAGATCCTTAATCACATCTGCAAAGTCCTTTTTGTAATTAAGGTAATATAACCACAGGTTCTGGAGATTACGGCATATCTTTGCCAATCGTCTACAGGCAGGCTTTTCCCCTATTCTTCAAGGGGGCCATTGGTGGGTTCTTGAAGACCCCTTGCTGGGGATCCCCAGCACTGCCCCATTCTCTGACCCAGGAGACATGGGTGATGCCCCCTCCAGCTAACTTTCTACAAACATCCCTTAGCTCCTGCTTGAAAGTTCAGCACACAGAGGCACTTTTTTTCACTGGGGTGTCCCTTCCTGAGCAGGTGGAAATCTTGGGTGGGAAGCTTTCAAGACCCATGAGTCTAGGTATCTCCCAGGGTATCAGTCAGGTCAACTTGGACCCCAAGGAAACATTCCAGCCACGGCCCAACAAATTCTGGAAGTGAACACCATATTCAAGAAATAGTTTAATGAAGCCACCTGAGGTGGTATGTTTTCCTCATTAAAGAAATCCTCAGATGTCTGAGCAATCTTTCGATTTTCTTAGATCTAGGCTGGAGGTGGGTGATGTCCCAAGACCAGAGGTTGCCGAACCGGTTTGGATACTTCTTAGCAAATTCTTCATGAATGGTCTAGCATCTCTCTTTAAAATGTGTGTGTTGGTAGAAGTGGGGAGTGGGGAGCAGGAGGCAAGGGGGAGGGTCATCTATTATTCTAGACTTGAGATTTTAGCCAATATCCCCAGACCACTGGAAAAGTCTAGCCCATCCTTCTGGACGAAGAAAAAGATGATCCCGAAAATAAATTTGCAGTGAAGTGTGGAGTCACCTGTCTCAGAAGTATTAACAGAGGAGAGAGCAATGATTGACTCGAAAGCATGCATCACTGATGGAAAACTGCCTCACATCAGTGATATACCTCCCCAAGAAGCCCGTCCCGCACCCAGTGCTGCCTACCTGAGTCCAGCATCCACATTCTGCAGGGGGACGGGGCCTAAGACACGCCTTGAGGCAGGAGATAGAGGGGCCGCAGGCTGAGCAGCTGGAGTTCCCCTCTGTGGACAGATACTCCAAAACGGCAGGAGCAGGAGACAGCTGAGCCCTGCTCAGATAAGAGATAAAAGACTACATCTTCCTCATTCTCGAAGTCAAGGAAACCTCCTTGACGACATGTGCACAGAAAGGCTCCTTGGAAGTCAAAAAAAGGGAGGTGACGTCACCCCATAGTAAGTGATGTCACCTACCTACCCACAGGCCTCCTCACTGGATTCATCTTGGCTAAGAGATGCACACACAAACATGGGAGGCTCTGGAGATAAACCAAATATGGACTCAGAGCCAGGCAAAGCAAGGTGATTGGCCCAAGGAAACCCAGAATAAACGCCCCGTATGTGATTCATAGGGCTTCCCTGGTGGCTCAGAGGTTAAAGCGTCTGCCTCCAATGTAGGAGACCTGGGTTCGATCCCTGGGTTGGGAAGATCCCCTGGAGAAGGAAATGGTAACCCACTCCAGTATTCTTACCTGGAGAATCCCGTGGACGGAGAAGCCTGGTAGGCTACATACAGTCCACGGGGTTGCAAAGAGTCGGACACGACTGAGCGACTTCACTTCACTATGTGATTCAAATTACCGCGAGAGCGCAACTCTCTCTCTGAGCCCGCCCGTGTGTCTATTCACATGTCCCCCTTTCTCCTCCTAATACATTACTTGTTTCACTCCTTTCCATCCCTCTGTTGAAATTCATTTCTACACAGCTGATGGGCCAGGGCCTTGCCACTGGCCTCTGGTCTAGTGGCTAAGATTCAGCGCTGTCTCTGCCGCAGCCTGACTTCACTCCCCAGCTGGGAATCTAAATCCTGCTTCAAGCCACTGCAGGCCGAGATCAACCTGAGTTGGCAGGAAGAGCCCACGATGACCCATGGGACAGCAGCTGGAATGGTGCTGAGAGGGCCACAGGCAGGGCTGGCATGCCTACCCTGCAGGTCTGGAGTGGCCGGCTGTCTGTGGAAGGGCGCTGAGGCTGCCCTGAATTTGGTGAGAAAAGGGATCTCAACCAGCATCCACCTCTGCCATGGACACAGGATCCGAGCAGTGGCTTGGAACGCTCTGAGAGCCGGGAGGTGCCTGCTGAGTCGGTTGCAGGCAACCGCCTGCTGCTGTGTGACATCGGGGTTCTTGCTTAACCTGTGAACCCCCATCTCTATAAACTGATGGAAAGCTATCTACGATCTAGGATTCTTATGAATAGTAAACGAAGTAGTGTGTGCAGAGCACCTGGGGCCCAATATATACTATGTCTCTCCTCTTCTCACCTTCTAAGGTGTCCTCATGTCAGACACCTTTTCTTTGTGTCTGTATCAGTGGGTTTACCATTCAGTCCCTCCTTCATGCAGATGCAGATCCATCTGGGACTAAGTACAGAAGCATCCTCCAGAGGTGACCCATCCTGGGTGTGGCAAAATTTCTCTGGCATTGACTTTCGGGTGTGCCTCTGGTTGGAATTCTGCAGGGACAGGTTTTCAGTTTATAAAGATCAGGTGGTTTTGCTGTGAGCCTGTGAGCTGATTTCACCCACTACACACTACACACACACACACACACACACACACACACACACACACACGCCACACACACACACACACACACACACACACACACACCACACACACACACACACATACCCCTTACTGGAGGTCAGGGAGAGGGGAGCAGAGCAGAACTCTGCCACCACCCCACCTCCCACCCAGGACAGCTGCATAAAGCAAGGTGTCATGGAAATCTTTCCCGTTTACTTCAGAGAAACCATCTCAACCCAAGTTCAGAGTGGCCCTTCCCTCCTCGTATCAACACCAGGTGCTGGACTAAGCACTTTAACTGCATCTTATGTCTCACAGCAAGCCTGTGAGACTGGCGGTTTATCACATCTAACTCTCAGAGAAGGAACAGGACACAAAGAAGCTCTAACATGAGCCAACAGCATCTGCACCAGAGCTGACCCCGGTCTACACAGCAGGGCCTCCGCTCTCCCCGCAGGTGAGACCCGCTCTGCCCGCCCCCTGCAAGTCATCTGACACCATACAAGTGTCGGAGAAGCTTCCCCCTCCAAGAGCACTGGCAGCCGCACCTTCCCTCCACCCCAAGTACCCCCCAAAGGCAGGAGGAAAGCCCACCGCACTGATCTGCTCATAGAGTCTCCCAACTCTGGCGGGCAGGTCATCCCTCTCCCCACCTTCCAAAGAGCCCAGAAAAGAATCTCTGCTGCAGGGGAGAGAATCTTCTGCCATCAGGGGAGCCAGAGCAGAGCTGATTCATGGACAGGTGTGAGCAGAGCCTGGGGAAGGCGTGGGGATGGGAGGCTGGTGAGCAAGAAGCGGCTTCTCCCGGCTTCTCCCCTGCCCTGCCCTGCCTGTGACCCGGCTCCTCCTCTGAGGAACCAGCGGGAGGGGACAGACACCACCTTCAGCTCCAGAAAGAGATCAGATGCCGTTCTTCTGGAGCTCCCAGTCCAAAAGGAGGCTCCAGAGACTCAATGGCCACCCTCACACCAACAGCTCATATTTGAGCAGCCTGTGACCTTTTTTTAGGCCATTTCATGATACAAGTCCACAGTTTTGATTAACCAGCTGCTACCCCTCTGTCTTTATGCGTCTCCCCTACCAGCCCAGCAAGGCTTTGTTGATTGAATCCCTTGGTGGGAATTCATGAGAGCCTCCCAGGGGCCTGGGAGGTAGTCAGGGCTACAAATCTAGGCTTCCAGATGGTAGGAAGGGAACTGACATTCGTTAGGGATAGGGTGCTAGGCTTAGCAAATGAAAGCATAGGGTTCCCAATTAAATTTGAACTTCAGCTAAACAGCAAGTAAGTTGTTCAGTATAAGGGTGTCTTATGGGTATTTGGGATATACCTACCCTAAGGGCAACCCACTCCAGTATTCTTGCCTGGAAAATCCCATGGACAGTGGAACCTGGTAGTCTATAGTTCATGGAGTCACAAAGAGTTGGACACGACTGAGCGACTTCACTTTATCCTTAACAAATTCTTCTGTATATCTCAAATTCAGATTTACCCAGCATCCTGTATTTTGTTGAATAACCCTAGCTGGAGGCCCGGTATACACCAGATGTCATCTCTACCTTCTCTCATTTGAGCCTCATACAGTCCTGGGAAGGAGCGATTAGTAAGTTATATTGACCTCACTGTACGGATAACAAAAAGGATTCTCAGGGAGATAACCTGATTTGCTAATATACCTCAGTCCAGAAAAAGGGGGTAAAGACTAGAGCCTTGAGTCCCTGACCTGCCAGGGCAAGGCTGCTTCCTCTACCCTACAATTTAGGAGGCCGGGGGTTGCAGAGCAGAGAAGGGCTTGGGGGATTCCACATCATTATGGTCAGAGACAATGGATTCTTGAGGAGACTCAATTCTCAGAGCATAGTCCAGGCACCTGGGCCAAGTCCACCAGGTCTCCTGGGGGCAACACCACGCAGGTGGGCAGGATGGGCCTGCGGCACCTGCCAGCACAGTTCACAATTAGTGCCTTTGCACCCAAGTCTTTTAGGGTCACGTGTGGAATGCCTGCATGCTACAGGCATAACGACCCAATACTAACAACACTGACAACAATAACTGCCGTAATATGCACCAGGGGCCTCCCTGGTGGCTCAGATGGTAAAGAATCTACCTACAATGCAGGAGACCTGGGTTTGTTCCCTGGGTCAGGAGGATCCCCTGGAGAAGGGAATGGGAACCCACTCCAGTATTCTTGCCTGGAGAATTCCAAGGACAGAGGAGCCTGGTGGGCTACAGTCCATGGGGTCACAAAGAGTCGGACACAATATGTACCAGGCACTGTGATAACTCTTTATATCCATTACTCCTTTTAATCCTCCCACCACCAAAGAAACAATAATTGTATTACTATTACTGACAACCACCAACTGTTGCGTGTTACTGCGTCCAAGGCCATACAGGGACTTTGTGTTATCACCCCATTTAATACAAATAACAACCCTATAGTTATCCACATTTCAGATGAGGATCAGAGAAGTTAAGGGCCAAGATCACACACATAGCTGTCAGAATTCAAACCCAGATTTAACCTGAAGCCCGTGTACTTTCCACTGCCTGACACCAGCCCTCTTACCAAGGGAGCTTGTCCATGTGGAAGGTCCCCAGACAGAACACAATGCTAGTTGCAGCCAGCTCTTCCACACTCCTCCTCCACCCAGATAAAGGAATCCATCCATCCTAGAATAAAAACTTCAAAACAAAGTCTGGGCCCTATAATGCCTCTGGCTGATCAATTATCCTTGGGAGTGCCTCTGTGATCCCCACAGTTCCTGGCCTCTTCCTCCATAAACCTGCTTTAGAGAGTGCCTATTGTGGTCTGGTTTGTACCTTTCTGTTGAGATCAATTTCACCTCCATGCCCTTTGACCTAATTCAATTAATGAACTAAACATTATGACTGAGTTACCCATCAGGTTCCTAAAAATGAGAAGCCAAAGTGTCAGTCTTCCCAAATTAATTTATGGCTTCATTAATCCCATTCAAAAATCAAACAGGACTTTTTGGTAAAACCTCACAAATTTGGAAAAACGAATGGCCAGGGAAAACCAGGGCTTCCCTGGTGGCTCAGATGGTAAAGAATCCTCCTGCAATGTGGGAGACCTGGGTTCAATCCCTGGGTTGAGAAGATCCCCTGGGGGAGGGAACGGCTAACCACCCCAGTATTCTTGCCTGGAGAATCCCCATGGACAGAGGAGCCTGGCGGGCTACCGTCCATCGGGTCCCAAAGAGTTGGACATGACTGAGTGACTTTCACTTTCTTCTCTTAGGGAAAACCAAAAAAAATTTTTAAGGGAAAAATAGTAATAATTGGGGACTGGTTCATCTTCATTTTAGCACTCTTTATTAAAATATCAAGTACATGCAAGTTATAAGCAAACATATTAGCACGGACAAATTAAGAATCCAGAAACAAACTTTATACAAAGAACCTGACAAAGGACACACCTCAAATAAAAGGCTAATGGATAGATTACTTTTAAAAGATTCTGAGAAATAATACAGTGGAAAAAGGACAGTCTTTTCAACAGATAGTGTTGGAATAACCAGACATCCACATGAAAAGGAAAAAATCTAGACAAAGATCTTACATTCTTCACAACTCAAAACAAATCAAAAATGCAAAACTATAAAATTCCTAGAAGATAACAGGAGAAAATCTAGGTGACCTTGGGAACAGCAATGATTTTTTAGACACAACACCACTGGCACAGCTCATGAAATATCTGATGATAATTTGGACTTCACGAAAATTAAAAATCATACAATGAAAATGACACTGTCAAGATAGTGAAAAGACAAGCCACAGCCTGGAACAAAATGCTCGCAAAAGACATATTTAATGAAGGACTGGGAATCTAAAATACACAAAGAACTCTTAAACCTCAACAACGAGAAAATGAGCAACTTGATTTAAAAATTGGCTAAAGCTCTGAACAGACACTTTATCAAAGAAGATAGAAGATATACAGAAAGCAAGTAAGAATATTAAAAGATGCTCAAAAAAAAAAAAAGAAAAAAGCTCAACAACAACAAAAGGATGGGGAGACTTCCCTTGTGGTCCAGGGGCTAAGACTCCGGGTTCCCAATGCAGGGGGCCCAAATTTGATTCCTGATCAGAGACCTCACATGCTGCAACAAAGACCCAGCACAGCCAAATATATATATATATATATATATATATATATATATATATACACACACACACGCTGCTAAGTTGCGTCAGTCGGGTCTGACTCTGTGCGAGCCCATATATATATGAAAGATGCTCAACACCATATGCCATTAGGGAAATGCAAGTGAAAACAGCAATGAGATGCCACTATACACCTAACAGAATGACTGGAAACCAGAACACTGACAGCACCAAAGGCTGACAAGGATGTAGGGCAATGAGAACGCTCTTCCCTTCTGATGGGACTGCAAATAACTACAGTCCTTTTGGAAGGCCGTTTGATGGTTTCTTACAAAACTAGACATACTCTCACCTTAAGATCCAGCAGTTTCACTGCTTGGTATTTACCCGAATGAGGTAAAAACTTATGTCACTACAAAAACCTGCACGTGGATATTACAGCAGCTTCTTTATAATTGCCAAAACTTGGAAGCAACCAAGATTTTTCTGCAGGAGAATGGATAAATAAACTGGTATATAATGGCCAATACAATGAAATATTATTCAACACTAAAAAAAAAAAAAAAAAAACACACACAACAAAAAGCTACCAAGACCTGAAAAAAATATAGAGGAAAGTTAAATGCACATTGCTAAGTGAAAGAAGCCAATGTGAGACGGCTGCAAATGAGATGATTCCAGCCTCAGTATAGGATTCCAGGCGTATGATGACACCTTGGAAAAGGAAAAGCTATGGAGACAATAAAAAGATCCGTGGTTGCCAGGGGTTGGGGATGGGGAGGGGTGAATAGGTGGAGTGCAGAGGATTTTCAGAGCAGTGAAACCACTGTGCAGGATGCTATAAAGGTGGACACGTGTCATTACACATTTGTCAAAACCCGTAGAACCTACAACACCAAAAATGAACCCTAATATAAACTATCAGAGAAGGCACTGGCACCCCACTCCAGTACTCTTGCCTGGAAAATCCCATGGACGGAGGAGCCTCGTAGGCTGCAGTCCATGGGATCGCTAAGAGTCGGACAAGACTGAGCGACTTCCCTTTCACTTTTCACTTTCATGCCTTGGAGAAGGAAATGGCAACCCACTCCTGTGTTCTTGCCTGGAGAATCCCAGAGACAGCGGACCCCCGTCTATGGGCTTGCCCAGAGTCTGACACGACTGAAGCGATTTAGCAGCAGCAGCAGCAATATAAACTATAGACTTTGGATTATAATGTTGTATCAATGTAGGTTCACCGATTATAACAAATGTACAACTCTGGTAGGGGATTTTGATAGTGAAGGAGGCTGCAGGTAGTGGGGTGAGGGGGGAAATAAGGAAACTGTATTTTCTGCTCAGTTTTGTTGTAAATCCAAAACTGCTCTAAAATATAGTCAATTTTTTTTCTTAAAGTCATGGGGAAATGGAAACTCAGAAAAATATTTAGAACACCATGTCATTTCACACTGAAAAAATTTTTAAGTTAAAATGTAAAAAAAATAATTGATACCAAGTATAAGAAAATATGGTTACTTCATCTTATACCTGGATAGGTAAAGACTACATAAGCATAACATCAGCAAAAAAAATTATAAAGGAAATGATCAATTAATTTAACTACTAAGAAGGCTGAGCGCCAAAGAATTGATGCTTTTGAACTGTGGTGTTGGAGAAGACTCTTGAGAGTTCCTTGGACAGCAAGGAGACCAAGCCAGTCAATCCTAAAGGAAATCAATCTTGAATATTCATTGGAAGGACTGATGCTGAAGCTGAAACTCCAATATTTTGGCTACCTGATGCAAATAACTGATTCATTGGAAAAGACCCCGATGCTGGGAAAGATTGAAGGCAGGAGGAGAAGGGGACGACAGAGGATGAGATGGTTGGATAGCATCACTGACTCAATGGACAAGAGTTTGAGCAAGCTCTGGGAGATGGTGAAGGACAAGGAAGCCTGGTGTGCTGCAGTCCATGGGGTTGGAAAGAGTCAGATACAACTGAGCAACTGAACAACAACAATTAAGCAACTTAAAGTGAAAGAAAGTGAAAGTGTTAGTCGCTCAGCTATGTCCGACTCTCTGCGACCCCATGGACTGTAGCCCTCCAGGCTCCTCTGTCCATGGAATTCTCCAGACAAGAATACTGAATGGGTTGCCATTGCCTTCTCCAGGGGATCTTCCTGACTCGGGCATTGAATCCAGGTCTCTTGCATTCCAGGCAGATTCTTTAATGTCTGAGCCACCAGGGAAATCCAAACAACTTAAAACTCAAAACTCTTACTATTAACTCATATTTAAAAAATATTACTATGACAAAATGTTACTATATTTGTAATAGTTAAAAGTTAAGCAGCAGTACTTCAACAGAAAAATGCATATATGACTAAAGAATTTACAAAAGTATCTTCTTTAGTGACTAATCTGTAAAAAATGAAATTCAAATAAAAATAGCAATGGAATATCATTTACTCCCATTAATTTGGCAAATATTATCCAGAGTAATAATACTCAATATTGATAAGGGTGTGATAAACAAACTATTCAAATCATTTCTCAGAAATGATTTAACAATACATATCTAGGGCTTTAAAAATGTTCATAGCTTTGATCTAGTAATTTCACTCCAAGAAAATAATCTGAAATATGAACAAACATTGTGCACAAAATAGTTCATCACAGCACTATTTATAATACTGAAAATTTAGAAAAAATGTAAATGCCTAACAATAGAGGAGCCTGGTGGGCTGCAGTCCATGGGGTCGCAAAGAATCAGACACGACTGAGCGACTTCACTTTCACTTTTCTCTTTCATGCATTGGAGAAGGAAATGGCAGCCCACTCCAGTGTTCTTGCCTGGAGAATCCCAGGGACGGGGGAGCCTGGTGGGCTGCCGTCTATGGGGTAGCACAGAGTCGGACATGACTGAAGCGACTTAGCAGCAGCAGCAGCAACAATAGAGGAACTGTTATTATTTTACAATGATTAAAAATATTTATGAATAGTTTTCCCCCAAGAAAAACTGTTATTTTGATGATAAAAATAGTCTGTGTTCATCATAATTCCAAACACTAAAAATGATAAGCAAAAAAACAACAACTATGCCAAATTCTATCGTCAACAGGCAATCACTACTAATAGTCTAACAAATTATCTTACAGACGTCTTACTAGGCATATAATTTTACAAAATGGAATCATGATACCATTTTTTTCAAATGCTTATTCCACTGAGTCTCTAACAGACATTTTTACATAATAATAAATACAGACATATAATGGGGCCATTAATTTGAATGGCCATATTGTATTCCAGAATACAGCTAATTTCCTACTGGTGGACATTTCCTACATTTTTTGCTATTACAAAAACGTAGGAAATATCACAAGGAGCACACTCATGCCATCACCGTTACACATATGTCCAATATCTCCTTAGACACAATCAGAAACCAGCCTTAAAGAATATGCCCGTCCTAATAATAACACATACTGTCAAGCTCCCCTCCAGAAAGTCTGAACCAGTTACACCCCCAGCAAGAGTTTCAAAAGCCCCTGCCCCACCACCTGATACTGTCCCTCTTTGCAGTTGCCACCAGTCACCACAAACAAGGACTATCATTATTGCTTTAATTAGTATTCTTTTAATTATGAGTGAGAATGAACACATTTTCATATATTTACTTCTCATTTGCTTTTAATCTTTTTGTGAACTGCTGTTTATATCCTTTGCTCATTTTTAAAGGCCTTGCCTTATTAATATGAATTTGTAAATGTCCTTTGAATCTTAGAGATATTGACTCATTATCATAATTGCTGCAAACATATTTCCTTCGTTTGTCATTTGTTTTTCAACTTTATTATTCTTAATCTGCAAACTGTTTTATTTCATTGTATGTACCTGAATCTATAAAATATTCTTCTATCATTTCCCTTTGGTATCTTACCTTCTGCATTTCAGGACAATAAAAATAGTTACCCATATTTTAGTATTTTATGGTTGATTTTTAATCTTTGAATTTTTAGTATTTACAATTTATTTTGGTATAAAAATTGAAGTAAGGATCAAGATTTATGGTGTTTCTGCTAGGTAGCTGTCAAGGGTTTGAAACACCACCTTTATCATATACATATAAACATTGTCCTAGTTTGTTAGGGCTGCCATAACAAGCGGCAGACTGAATGGCTTAAACAAGAGAAATTTCTTTTCTTTTTTTTTTTTAACACCAAAAACACCTTGTATTGGAGTACAGCCGATGAACAGTGTTGTGGTACTTCCAGGTGAACAGCGGAGGGACGCAGCCGTAAATATCCATGTGTCCATTCTCCCCCAAACCCCCATCCCATTCAGGATGGCACGTAACAAGAAACCCATTCTCTTATAGTTCTAAAGCCAGAAGTCTGAGACCGAGGCGCCAGCAGCGCTGACCTCTCCTGAGTCCTCTCCCCTCGGCTTTGGACAGCGGTCTTCCTGCATTTTCACACGGTCTCCTGTGCACAAGGTCTGTGTCCCAATCTGCTCTTACACTGACACCAATCATATCGGGTTAAAGTCAACCTAACAGCTTCATATTAACTCAATGGCCTCTTTAAAGACACTCCAGTATCTCAAATCCATCACATCCTGAGATCCTGGGGGTTAGGACTTTTACTTATGGATGCTGGGGGGACATAACTCAGCCCACAGCACACACACACACTCCGGACTGCGCTTTCTTGTTTCATTGATCTGTCTGTTCCAGGATTGATATCATACACTTAGTTGCTATAGCCTTATAATACCTCTAACCCACTCCAGTATTCTTGCCTGGAGAATCCCCATGGACAGAATATCCTGGTGGGCTACATTCCACGGGTTCACAAAGAGTCAGACATGGCTGAGTGACTCAGCACAGGACAGCACAGCACCTTTTAGTACTAAGTGGGCAAGTACCTCCTCGTGACTTGCCTTTTCCAGAATTATCCTGGCCATTTTCTTATTGTTCCTCTCCCACTATGCGTTTCAGAATTCATTTGGAATCACCTGGGATTTTTATAGAGATTACATAGGATTTACAGATTGGCTTAAGAATGTGCGTCTTTCCATGTGTCCTAACCTTATTTCTCTCAGCAGAGTTTTGTACACATTTTATTCTGTTTTGTTTGGGGTTTACTTACATGTATTCCTAGGTATTTCATTTTCTTGATACTTTTGTAAGTAGAATATCTTTTCCATTACATTTTCTAATTGGTTGATGCTGAAATATAAGAAACCATTCATTTTATATATATTTAACTTATACTTGTAAACTACAGGGAATGCTATTACTTCCAAAAGCTTTTTAATGATTCTCTTGGTAAATAACCATATCTTCAAATGAAGACAGTTTTGCCTTCTTCTCTCCAATATTTAGACTTGTTTCATTGTCTTGCTCACTATATTGACATGCACTTTTAAACAAGGAGAAAAGGGTGCCATTTATTTTCCTTTGACTCTAATAGAACTGTGTCCAATCAAGGGTATCACTGTTAATTTCAGATTTGTAAAAATCATGTGAATTTTCATGACTTTTCAGTATCAAAATGATCATATGAAGTGCTCACATAAGACTGAGTAGCAGATTTCCTAATATTCTTTATCTCTGCATTCCTGAAATGAAATTCACTTGCTCACGCTACATTTCTTCAAGCAGACTGATGGATCTTATACCCAATATTTTATGATAGTTTCCATCAATGTTTATAAATAAGACTGAAATACAAAATGTCTGTGTTCCCCATGTGCTATCATTTCTACCTAGTACAATTAAAGTCTGTGCTATGATTTTTGTTTGGGAAAACGCATATTCTTTGTTTGTCTATATGTACAGGGCAGAAAACAAAGGTAACAACATGGTGGGGTAATAATGGTAACACTGGTTACCTTAAGGGGGAATTATTACAGTGTTTTCCTTCACTTTTCTATAACAATTGAGCATCATATTTATAACAAGATGTTTTAAATATATGCCACTAAAAAAGAGCGAGTGAAAGTGTATTAGCAGTTATCTCTGGAAGGGGGAATGAAACATGATTTTTATCTTCTCTGTCCTGCTATGAATCTGTCTATCCATCAGTATTTCCCCTTTCTGTCCATGCCCTGACCCTGCTGATTAAAAAATACAAATATACACAGTTACATTATTACTTTTTTTTAAGAAACTACGATGAACTTAGGACTTCTCAAATTATAGTAAACCAATGCAAATAGATGTAAACTCTCCTCAGGATAAAATGAATAGGAAATTACATGGCTATTAAGCAGGGTCTAATTAGAGAAGGCTCTCAGCTATGACTATCCTATTTTGGTAACTGGAGTCAGGTATGAGCTACAGCTCTGCTTATATGAAAGCAGATGATTTGTCTGGGATCTCAGCAAAACGAGGAAGTTTTGCTCCTTTAGGAAGTTAGCATCTTAGCTTGAGTGGTACAAGAGGGACTTTAAACAGCCTACAGCCTCACAAACCAAACCTTCAGTCTCACACAAGGCACCAGCGCATGGCTATTGGCATCCTTCTTCCAAATAAGCCTAAGCACTCCACCCACTTTGACTAGTGTTCTTAAACTGTCTTTTAAAAAAATGTCTGGGGATGTCCCTCGTGGTCCAGTGATTAAGACTAGACCTTCCAATGCAGGGGGTATGGGTCTGATCCCTGGTGAGGAAGTTAAGATTTCCACATGCTCACAGCCAAAAAAAAAAAAACACCCACCACCCACAAAACATAAACAATATTGTTACAAAAACATGGTCCACATAAAACATCACTGGGATTTATGAGGGAAGATGCCCCACTCTGTCCGCCCCGTGGCCGCCTCGGGCCGTTGCGCCTTCCCAGCTGAGGTCCCGACACTGCAGCACAGACAGACAGAAGCCCGTGGGCGCTCTGAGTCACGAAGCACGGGACAGTGGTTACACAGCAAGAGATAACTAGATGCTTACTCTAGGTTATTGGAAAACAAGCTATCTTGCAACTGCTCAGGATAAAGGATTCCCCACAGCACTGCAGAACTTCCACAGGGACCACGAGAGCCAGATAAGCCACAAGGCCACACGCATTCTGCTAAACAGCCGCACCCCGGGAAGCAGGGGTTCAGCTCTGACTCCTTACGTAAGAGCCCAACAATGGGTCCCCATTCATCATCGGGCTTCTCAGAGATCAGTGGTGAAGGCACAAATCTGGTGAAAGTTTTCAAAAAATAAAAGAAAAGATTTACATCATCCTGCCAAAAAAAAAAAAGATCAGAGTTGTGAGTCTTGGAAAAGTTTCATATTGCCTTCATGCAGTGGTCAGGTTAGCCCTCGACTGAAGGCAAGAGCGGGGCCTGGACCAGTGGGGGCTCCGGCTCCTGAGGACACTTCATCGGCCCACCAGTGGCTACCCTGACTGTTAAAGGAGAAAAATTAATCATTCAATCAACAGCGGAATTCAGTTTCCAAGCAGTTACCTTACATGTATGCCCATCTCCCGCCTTCCAAGTGCTTTTGTAAACCTTGCTTCGTTTGATCCGAAGGACTGCTTACAACAGAGATGGCAGATACCATCGTTCCTGATAAAAACAGCTTCCATTCCATGCATGACTGCTGTGTGCCCAGTACTGGCCCAAGAACGTCAAAACCCTTGTATCATTTATCCTTACAACAACCCTCTGAGCTTAGAACAACTGGTTTTTGTTTTGCAGGTTTGTTTTTTGCTTTGGGGGTTTTATTTATTTATTTATGTATGGCTGTGCTGGGTCTTCGTTGCTGCCCACCGGCTTTTCCTAGTTGCAGAGACCAGGGGCTACTTTTTAGTCGCAATGCTCGGGCTTCTCGTCGTGGCGGCTTCTCGATGCAGACCACAGGCTCTAGGCATGCAGGTTCAGTGTCTTTGAGCAGGGGCTCAGCAGCCCTGTGGCGTGTGGAATCTTCTAGATTCCTAGGGTGCCAACCCACGTCCCCTGCTTTGGCAAGTCAGACTCTAAACCACGGGACCACCAGGGAAGTCCCAGCCAGGAACAGTTGTCATCCCCAGTTTACAGCTAAGAGAACAAAGGACTTGAAGAAGTTAAGGAAATGCAAATTCAGTTAAACACTTATGTCCCCAGTTTCTGAAGGAAGGAATTGAGGCCTTAGTAAAGTTGAGTGACTCTGCAAGGTCACAAGGTTTGTAACAGTACAGACTGACTCTCAACCACAGGTCCACCTGATTTCAAAGACCACGATCTTAACCGTTGGCCGCCCACTCTCCTGGGGTCATCGTTAAGTTACCATGGGGATGGGAAGCCTCCGGTCAGCAGTCAGCGTGGCAGAAGAAGCCTCACCATTCCTGTGTAGGCACCATGCCGCTTCCCAGTTAGAACCATCACTGCCGATTCTGAGACTTTGGGGGAGAGTTTTTACATTTTTTCCTGTGAAAAGTTTCCCTTGGGAAAAGTCAAAGCTATCACCTTCCCCCACCAAAACGGTCTGACTCCAAGGGGCCCGTTGCTGCTTCCTCAGTGAGGCTGCCTGACTTCATGAGTGGATTTAAGAACAGCGCCCCCCCAGAGGCCAAACCAGCGGTGCAAAGTGCCAGGGGTGCTGGCATGTGGCTGAGAGAACCCGTGGGAGCAACCCAGGCCAAGCTGTGGCCAGTAAGCCCCAAAACGAGGCTGCAGCAGCGGGGAGCCGTGCCCCGGCCTCACCCCCTGAACGGGGAGGCTTTGCTTGCCGTCCTTCCAGCTGGCTGGTGGGGGCCGGCTGCCTGAGTCACACAGAAGGGGCTCAGTGGCCTGGGCTTACCACGTTCCCCCCTCAGATGTGTCCAGAAATGCCTCCACCTACAGCTTGCAAGGAACCCTGGGCCAGATGTTCTGGAAGGCCTCCCAAAGCCAGAGTCAGCATTTCTTTCTTCCGCAGGCTCAAATGGATGACAGACAACAGTGACACCAACGTGGAATGCGCTAAGCTGGGATGAAAGACAGGAAGCAGCTCAGCGGGGACAGATCTCGTGATAATGGCAACTCAAGGATAAAACAAGCCCACCCCCAGGGGTCCGCCACTCCTACTCCAGCTGTGACCGCCGTGCAAAGGGAGGTGGGCCAGAGCCCCTGGAAGAGCATGTGCACTCTTGGTTGGCCAGGCTTTGGGACCAGGGACCCAAGACGCAACTTCACCACTCTGTTGTGGCAAGTGGATCTGTATCTGAAGGACTTTGATCATCCCTTTTTCTCCCCAGGCAGGAACTGAGGGTAGAGGGACCTTAGAGGGGTCACCTGGGCACCCAGAGCAGGGGAAGACACAACAGGTGAACACGGTCCAGCCCCAAGTCTTTCTGGTATTTCATCTCCTCCTCTGAGGGCTAAGTCAGTATATTTGTTTCAGCAACAGGCCTAAAGTTACATTTGCGTAAATAAAGTGGGACCAAGCTACTGCAGTTGGAGAAGGAAACGGCACCCCACTCCAGTCCTCTTGCCTGGAAAATCCCATGACGGAGGAGCCTGGTAGGCTGCAGTCCATAGGGTCACGAAGAGTCGGACACGACTGAAGTGAGTTAGCAGCAGCAGCAGCAGCAGCAAGCTACTGCAGGGGAAAAAATATCTCAAGCTTTTCTAGAACAAAAAAGAAGTTTGAACTTGCTTCTGGCAGTAAACCTACAGGAGAGAAACTCTCCACACTCAGTCCTCCTACCCAAGAGTGCTGGTGGGGCCATGGCCAGGTTAAGATCCCAAAACAGATCCCTTCAACCTTGGCTATGTGTTAACTTAACCAGGGGAGCTTTAATAAATTTTGATATCCAAGCTCACTATTGGAAAGTGACTATTAAACCTCAATCTCAGGGGTAAGGCCTCAGCATTGGTTATTTTTAGAGAAGCCTCCCTTCCCCATCCTCCCCCCTTCCTTGTGTGCAGCCAGGGTTAAGAACTGCTGGCCTGAAGGCTAAGAAGGAAGAGGCCTCAGCAACCTGCAGTGCCTGCAGCAGCCACTATAATGTTCAGACACAAAATACGTCAGCAGCATCCCCAGGCTACAGACCCCAACTTATGAAATCATGCCCAGGGGTATGGTTAGTTTCGTGTTGTTTTCCTCTCCATCCACCCCTCTAAGGCTACTCCAAGAGTGCACAAGCAGTGCTGGTAGATGTCTGTTGCTTTTGGAAACAAACATCTCCATGTCTCTTTGTGGGCAGTGCTACTGTCCATCAGGGTCCTCAGCTCCTGGCTGAGGAAGCGGCATGCTTGCGAGCTCAGTCACCTAGTCGTGTCTGACTCTGTGACCCCATGGACTGTAACCCGCCGGGCTCCTCTGTCCATGGGATTCTCCAGGCAAGAATACTGGAGTGGGTTGCCATGCCCTCCTCCAGGGGATCCTCCCAACACAGAAATCAAACTCGCGGCTCTTGCGTCTCCTGAACTGGCAGGAGGGTTCTTTACCATTGCATCACCTGGGAAGCCCCAAGTGAGGGGCAGATGACCCAAAGTAAGATGATCCAGCCCTCTCTCCCCAAAATCTGACTCTTGGGTGGGGTAACAAAGGAGCAGAAAATGGCTGGAGCTGAGTTGTGCTGGTATTAGCCTCGGAATAACTAAGAGTGTCCTGGTGTTGTCTTGCTGCCTAAGACCCAGACTTTTCTTCAAGTCTGTGAGCTGCCCCCAGAATCTAACAAGTGCCTATTTGCTTTAGTTAGCCAGAACTGGCTTCTATTGCTCACAATCAAAGAACCCTAATTGACAACTTCATTGATCAGAGCAGGTGAGGTTATGCTCGATAAAGCTCCATGCCATCCCAGTCCACAGGGGCCCTGCTCTGTCACCCCATCCCTAGCACCCCGGCTGATGGGGAGCCATCCCTGGAATACTGCCAGTCACTATGACAGAGTTTCCCTCAGAGGATCTCACACTGTCTATTAGACACTGGCCTTGGGTGACACATGCCAGGGCCCATGGCTCAGTAGCCAGAACCAATCAGAATTCCCACGGCTCCACCCAGCAACTAAGTGGAATCCCATAGTGCAAACAGCACTAATGGTCTTTAGCTCCTCTAATCCAACAGCTCAAAAATAGACAATCTGCCAAATTATTATTTCAGTACATTTTTCAGGTCTAGCTTGGAGAACCGACCATGATTCAAAACAATGTTCCCATGAGAAATTAGGTGCCAAGTTCTAAGTAGCTGACTTGTAGAAGAAGGTGGATTCTTGACTGGAAAATCCCATGGACAGAGAGGCCTGGCAGACTACAGTCTACGGAGTCCCAAAAGAGTCAAACACATCTTAGCCACTGTCAGGAAGCACTTAACAGGAGGCTCCCTGTGTGCTGTTTTGGATCTGTCAGGAATTCTCTGTTCCTTATTAATTCCTGAATATTCAGGAATTAAGAGGAGAGGCAAGCCTCTCCCGGGGGCTGAGGAATCCAGGCATTTCCTTCATTAGTTTTTCTATACGGTGATAAGTACCCTCTTCCTTTTTATGAACCATATGGTAAAAGTGACTATTTACAACCCTCTCTCTTTCATATGGATGACTTCATGTTTCCTTGTAAGTTTTGATTTTATCTCTGCTGAAAATAGCTATCTTGTAAGACAATATAAATACCTACACAATGTTAAATAAAACACATTTTTGCTCCATCAGAGCTTTGGTCCCCATGTCTTGCTTTCTCTCTCTCTCTCTCCCTCACTCTCTCAGGCTATTTCTTTGGAGCGCAGAGGCTCTCTGAGTTCATTTTCTTGCCCGGGCTTCTAAGACCCTCTCAAGAAGGCGCTCTGCACCTTCACCCCATCGAGAGGGTGCCTGAGGCCTCCATGAACAGAGCAAGCCCCGTGTCAGGGACTTTATTGGCTTTCTGCATAAACCAAGGAAGATCAGCCTCTTTCTCTCTCCTTTACTTTCTTATCGGTCGACTCTGGACCACCAGGTTCCGGTCCATTAAAGGACCTCAACAAGCCACTAACCAACAACAACAACAAAAGGTGGAACACAATCTGCTGGTAAGTTTGGCTTCCTGCTTCTCGGGTTGCTCAGTGCTAAAGCAGGAGACTTGGGTTCGATCCCTGGCTCAGGAAGACACCCTGGAGAAGGAAATGGCAACCCACTCTGGTATTCTTGCTTGGGAAATCCATGGACAGAGGAGCCTGGCAGGCTACAGACCATGAGGTTGCAAAGAGTCTCACACACTAAGCGACTAGGCATAGCACAGCACAGCACAGCAATCAACAGCAGTGGCAACAATATTTACATAATTATTTAAGAAACAAGACCCCAGAATTTGGTAGACTGGACTGGATTACTCAACCATAGCCATGACAAACAGGGCCGGCTAATTCATTTGTGGGACCCACTTGTGGGTTCCCATGTTCAGCACCAAAGAATTGATGCTTTTGAACTGTGCTGTTGGAGAAGACTCTTGAGAGTCCCTTGGACTGCAAGGAGATCCAACCAGTCCATCCTAAAGGAGATCAGTCCTGGGTGTTCACTGGAAGGACTGATGTTGAAGCTGAAACTCCAATATTTTGGCCACCTCATGTGAAGAACTGACATTTGAAAAGACCCTGATGCTGGGAAAGATTGAGGGCAGGAGGAGAAGGGGATGACAGAAGATGAGATGGTTGGATGGCATCACCAACTGAATGGACATGAGTTTGGGTAAACTAGGGGAGTTGATGATGCACAGGGAGGCCTGGAGTGCTGTGGTTCATGGGGTCACAAAGAGTCAGACACGACTGAGTGACTGAACTGAACTGTGCTTGTTCAAATAGCAAGAGAAAGTGTCATTAAGTGTACTAAAATATAAAGCTTTTTCCTTTCTTCCCTGGATGTTTTATTTGCTAGTTAATGTTATCAGAAAAGGTAAGGTAAACTTTTAAAGTATCAGCATGAATTTTATTGTTTACAGTGTGCAAAGCCTGTTTTAAATGCAAACACAGGCGCCTTGGACAAAACCCCCATTTCAGAGTTGGTACCGGCATAGGTCTTGTGTGCGTCACAGAACTGTGGCAATGCTGCAGGTCACTCACCCAACTAATCTTAATTTTCCTTCTTTAATACGGAGCAGAGTGCCGGCCCGGCCACCGTCATCTGACTGTCAAGTAAGGAGCGGTGGCATGGAGGGCTCTGTCTCCATTTCCTTCCACAGTGTCGTTGTCAGAGAAACCAGTCGGCTCACCAGGAGACGAACAGGACTGAGACAGGATAACCAGCGTGTTCCTTGCCCTCTTTCTGCTTTCCAAGCAGGTTCTGATGCAGACGGCTTCTCAGGCGGTGGGAGCCTCTGCAGGCCCCGGCAGAGATGGGTCACGCTCACCCCGCCGCGGCTCGCCTCTCACCCAGCGTGCATGCGTGGCGCGCCGGTCCCCAGGCGCCCGGGACCCTGCGGAAACGTGCGGCAGGCTCTCGCAGGGCACGGGCGCGCTCCGTGCTCCCTTTGGACTTCCCTACAAAGCAGACGTTCAAGGAAAAAAATTATTAGCAATTTTGAAAACGGTGACGGCAGAGCGTCAAAGCAGAGGCCCCTTCTGAACACGGGTCCCTGCAATGGCACAGCGCACGCCCAGGGAGCCTGCCCTGTGACGCCACCGCCTTCCGCCTTCGCTCTGCCATGAAACCGGCGAGGCCCGTGTTCAGCGATTCTGAGCCAGTATCCTAACAGCTACGAAGAGGGCCTGAACGGTAGGGCCTGCCGCTATTCTTTTCAGGCCACAGATGTTTACTGAGCAGCTATTATGTGCCAGGCACTGTTTTAGGTGATGGAGATAAGACAGTAAACGCAAAGGAAAAGCCCTGACCTCAAGAAGCTGACTTCCAGCGGGAGAGACAACAAACACAATGTGTAAACAAAATCAAATAGTCTGTTGGATGGTAGCTAAGGAAGGAAAAAATTAACCAGGGAAGGGGCAGGAAGGATGGGATTGAGGGTGTGGATACTTAACATTTTACAGCCGTTTACTGCGGTAGTGAAGAACAGAGAAAATATTACAGGAGAAAGCTGATGGGGAATTGGCAGGTGCTGGCAGTCACAGACAGGAAAGGTTTTCTGAGGAGGCGCTGGGCTGTGCTCACGCAGACCCCATCCCCAAACCCCCACCTGCCCCACCCAGCCTTGGGCAGGAAACCTGCACAGGGAGCTTCCTGCCACCTCCAGCCAAGCTGGTCTAGTCTGTGCAAGTGTGAAATGAGGTTCATTAAAAGACTGTTTCCCTGAATGCAACAGCTGGACAGAGGATGAGCTCTTATAGCCTCAAGAAAGTTTCAGTTCAGTTCAGTTCAGGCGCTCAGTCGTGTCTGACTCTTTGCAACCCCATGAATCGCAGCACACCAGGCCTCCCTGTCCATCACCAACTCCCAGAGTTCACTCAGATTCACGTCCATCGAGTCAGTGATGCCATCCAGCCATCTCATCCTCTGTCGTCCCCTTCTCCTCCTGCCCCTAATCCCCCCCAGCATCAGGGTCTTTTCCAATGAGTCAACTCTTCGCATGAGGTGGCCAAAGTACTGGAGTTTCAGCTTCAGCATCATTCCCTCCAAAGAAATCCCAGGGCTGATCTCCTTCAGAATGGACTGGTTGGATCTCCTTGTAGTCCAAGGGACTCTCAAGAGTCTTCTCCAACACCACAGTTCAAAAGCATCAATTCTTCGGCGCTCAGCTTTCTTCACAGTCCAACTCTCACATCCATACATGACCACAGGAAAAACCATAGCCTTGACGAGACGGACCTTAGTCGGCAAAGTAATGTCTCTGCTTTTGAATATGCTATTTAGGTTGGTCATAACTTTTCTTCCAAGGAGTAAGCGTCTTTTAATTTCATGGCTGCAATCATCATCTGCAGTGATTTTGGAGCCCAAAAAAATAAAGTCTGACACTGTTTCCATTGTTTCCCCATCTATTTCCTATGAAGTGATGGGACCAGATGCCATGACCTTTGTTTTCTGAATGTTAAGCTTTAAGCCAACTTTTTCACTCTCCTCTTTCACTTTCATCAAGAGGCTTCTTAGTTCCTCTTCACTTTCTGCCAGAAGGGTGGTGTCATCTGCATATCTGAGGTTATTGATATCTCTCCCGGCAATCTTGATTCCAGCTTGTGTTTCTTCCAGTCTAGCATTTCTCATGATGTACTCTGCACAGAACTTAAATAAGCAGGGTGACAATATCCAGCCTTGATGTACTCCTTTTCCTATTTGGAACCAGTCTGTTGTTCCATGTCCAGTTCTAACTGTTGCTTCCTGACCTGCATACAGATTTCTCAAGAGGCAGGTTAGGTGGTCTGGTATTCCCATCTCTTTCAGAATTTTCCAGTTTATTGTGGTCCACACAGTCGAAGGCTTTGGCATAGTCAATAAAGCAGAAATTAATGTTTTTCTGGAACTCTCTTGCTTTTTCCATGATCCAGCAGATGTTGGCAATTTGATCTTTGGTTCCTCTGCCTTTTCTAAAACCAGCTTGAACATCTGGAAGTTCACGGTTCATGTATTGCTGAAGCCTGGCTTGGATAATTTTGAGTATTACTTTACTAGCATGTGAGATGAGTGCAATTGTGCAGTAGTTTGAGCATTCTTTGACACTGCCTTTCTTTGGAATTGGAATGAAAACTGACCTTTTCCAGTCCTGTGGCCACTGCTGAGTTTTCCAAATTTGCTGGCATATTGAGGGCAGCACTTTCACAGCATCATCTTTCAGGATTTGAAATAGCTCAACTGGACTTCCATCATTTCCACTAGCTTTGTTCATAGTGATGCTTTCTAAGGCCCACTTGACTTCACATTCCAGGATGTCTGGCTCTAGATGAGTGATCAAACCATCATGATTATCTGGGTCATGAAGATCTTTTTTGTACAGTTCTTCTGTGTATTTTTGCCACCTCTTCTTAATATCTTCTGCTTCTGTTAGGTCCATACCATTTCTGTCCTTTATAGAGCCCATCTTTGCATGAAGTTTTCCCTTGGTATCTCTAATTTTCTTGAAGAGATCTCTAGTCTTTCCCATTCTGTTGTTTTCCTCTATTTCTTTACATTGATCACTGAAGAAGGCTTTCTTATCTCTTCTTGCTATTCTCTGGAACTCTGCATTCAGATGCTTATATCTTTCCTTTTCTCCTTTGCTTTTCGCCTCTCTTCTTTTCACAGCTATTTGTAAGGCCTCCCCAGACAGCCATTCTGCTTTTTTGCATTTCTTTTCCATGGGGATGGTCTTGATCCCTGTCTCCTGTACAATGTCACAAACCTCATTCCATAGTTCGTCAGGCACTCTATCTATCAGATCTAGGCCCTTAAATCTATTTCTCACTTCCACTGTATAATCATAAGGGAAAGTTTAGTAGCCTACATTTAAATCAGGTTTTCAGTCAAAGCTTTCACATTTATGGTTAAATGAGCCGGTTGATTAGGCGCCATAACTTAGGCCAAAAGTGGAGGGGATTCCCCACCCCCAGCCTGTAAATCAGATGTCCAATTTGTCTAAGTGAAAGCGAGAGGGTGAAGTATATTCCCCCAGGGTTTTACTATGCCAGCTGAACCCAGACCAACACCAGGCCTTCCACAACACTGTACTTGTAAGCCTCTTTTTGAACATCTCCAGAAACCATTCAGTTTCCTCTCCAAGAGAATTGCTTCCTAACTTCTGATCACTTTAAAAATGAATTTGTAATGCATTTCTTGACAACTATAATATTTGACAATAGGCATTAAGAGGGCTTCCCTGATAGCTCAGTTGGTAAAGAGTCTGCAATGTAGGAGACCCCAGTTCGATTCCTGGGTTGGGAAGATCCACCAGAGAAGGGATAGGCTACCCACTCCAATATTCTTGGGCTTCCCTTGTGGCTCAGCTGGTAAATAATCTGCCTGCAATGTGGGAGACCTGGGTTCGATCCCTGGGTTGGGAAGATCCCCTGGAGAAAGGAAAGGCTACCCACTCCAGTATTCTGGCCTGGAGAATGCCATGGACAGTCCATGGGGGTCACAAAGAGTCAGACATGACTGAGTGAGTTCGGACTTTAAGATGGAAAGCTTTAGGAAAATATGAAGATATTCTCTTTATCCCTCACTTGTATGATGTTTGTCTCCCTCTTTTAGTAAATCAACAAAGATAATCAGGAGGCTCTCGGGACCTTGTTCTTGAGTCATTTTCACATCTCAGGTTCAAATTCCACTTCTATTAATTTTTAAGATGTCGATTGGTTTGGGGAGAAGAACTTATCACTTCTAAAACATGGTGACTGTGTAAAAAAATGTCAGCATCAAATATGCTAACCGTCTAGACACAGGGCCACATGTCCCCTTTTTAATTTGGGCAGAGTTTAATGTGAAAGTTAATGTCTAGCCAGATCTTCCTGCCTGGTTTTCCAAGCATGTCCGCACAGGCTGGCAAGGGGAGCGGAGTGCGTAGCCTGGTTGAGGAAACAGTAACAGGAGGCCGGGATGCTCCCCAGCCAGCCTGGTTGGCTTTGTGCTCTCAGGCAGAATGAAGAGAGGGACGCTCCTTACCCAGTCACCACTCCCAAGCGGAACTCAGTCTGAATGGCCTCTGGCGGTATTATTTGCGGGCGGATTCTGCCCGCGCCCCCTTGGCGCTACACAGTGGCATCTCTGAAGCTGGCTTTGTCTCCCACCCATTGTTGGGTTTGGGCTGCGTTTCTGCATTTCAAGGCCCTTAAAGAACCTTACGAAGTAGAAGAGAAAAGAAAGGGGGCAGTCAGACAGGATACACTGGTTGTACTATTCTTACCATCCATCCAATTCCAAGAAGCTCCTGCATCTTGAATGGATAATAAAAGGCTGGTGTGCAGCTGGGCCCCATTGGCCCGCTACCCTTCCCTTAAATGCCGGATGAGGGAGGCTTTAGGATGCCTCAGTGAACACAGAAATGACTACCTTAAGAAACAATCTATACTTACAAGTATTCTAGTTAAAAAAAATAAAAGGTCAATGTGGGTCCATCAGCTGTAACAAAGATACCATCCTGGAGCTGGATGTTGAAGGTGGGAGAGAATGTGTATGGCGGGGAGAAGGGGGCATATAGGAAATCACTGTACTTTCTCTCAATGTTTCTCTGAACCTAAAACACTCCAAAACATAAAATCCACTAAAAACTAAAAGCCATGAGGCAATCTATTTATTTAAAATAGTTTTCTTTGCCAAACCTTATTCACATATACTGTGGGAATGAAACAAAGTGAAATTTAAATGAACAATAAAAATATTCTTTATCATTAGGCAGCAGACATTTGCGTGTTATTTAAAATACAAGTAGTAAATTAAAACACTGATCATCTCGTGCTTAACTATTCATTAAACATCTGCTGAACGATGAACTTCTTAAAAACAACTCTGTCCAGAAAGTGCTATTATTATCCCTACTTCCCACAAGAGGAAATAGGTTGAAGCAGGTTAAGAAAATTGTGTCCTGTCACACAGCCAGTAAATGAGCAGCTGGGAAATTAGCATACTGAAGAGAGGGAAAAATAAAGGAGAGGGCATTCACCCAATATTCTTTTGCCTAAAAAGACATAAATTAAGCACATTTTAAAAATTTAATTGAAAAAAAGAACCTTATCCTTACATCTAAAAGATAAGCTGTAATTAATAAGTTTGGAGGAGCAGAGAGATAAGGAAAAGAAGAGGGATATAGAAAATGAATACCATTTTTAGTGGTTTTGTTGTTCAGTCCCTCAATCGTGTCTGACTGTTTGCAACGCCATAGACTGCAGCACTCCAGGCTTCCCCGTCCATCACCAGCTCCCGGAACTTGCTCAAACTCTTGTCGGTCAAATCGGTGATGCCATCCAACCATTTCATCCTCTGTTGTCCCCCTCTCCTCCTGCCTTCAGTCTTTCCCAGCCTCAGGGTCTTTTCTAATTTTCAGGGGAGAGAGAGTTAAAAGAATTCTACCGGGGCGGGGGATGCGGAAGGTCAGGGAGGGAAGCTAAGTTTGGAGACAAAAAGTGAAGAGGGGAAAGGGAGAACATGAGAGGAGAGAGGAAGAAATGTATTAAAGAGTGGGACAATTTAATTTCTGTGACTGTCATGTTGGAATGTATTGGTTTCCACAAAATGATAGTCTACGGTGGCATCACATGGGCAAATATGCTTTCAAATGAGTCAGAGTCCATTGTATGATTTAGTTAAAGACTTTTAAATAGTTTTCCATCTTTGTTGCCTGTAGATGCTGCTGCCTCTCTAGGACCTGAGGCTGCTGTTCCTTGTTCCTCAGGGTCAGACCCCCGAGGCCTCCATGGGGGAACATCTCACGATTCACTGTCTGAAATATGTGTTTGGGGTACACCATGCCCCACTGAGTGCAACCCAGGGACTTCATCTAGTGCTTAAAGGAAGAAGCAGCCAATGCCAGGGGAAACTGAGCCTGTTTGTCTTGACTGAGAGCCTGTGAGCCAGTCTATTCCTAAAGGATTTTCAGAAGAAGCCTTAACTTTGCTGGACATTTGCCTCAAGGGCTAGTGTAGAAATTAACCCCATGCACAGACACACTCGAGGGGCCACTGTCTCTCTACACCCTGCCCACCTGCACCCAAACCCCAGAACCATCCAGGTAGGGGAGGTGAGCCGTTAGGAGAGGCCGCTCCCCAGTATCAACGATGAGTCCTCTCCTGCGCTCTGTCCTCTTCATTAAAACATTCATTGTAAATGAATGACGCCTCTTCAGGTCAGCATTTTTTAAATCAAGGTTACACTGGTGCCTGAATGATTGATCCTGACTGGCAAACGGCTATCACGAAACTAGGAAGCTGAGATTTCCATGGGCCTCCAGCTCACTGCTCTAGGCGATCTTGGGCAAGTCCTCACCGGGGCCCAAATTCCTCAGCTTGACAGAGTAAGTCAGATGACCTGACCCTTCCAGCCACAAACTTCCATTATCCTGCTCACCTGCCGCCTCAGAGCAGGGGCAAAACTGGAGTTTAAAAGAATCGATCTTGAATTCTGGCCAACGCATGAGCCCACCCAAGACTGACCAGTTTACACTTACGCGTCGAAATGCACATTTCCATGTGCCTTTATATCTCACATACCATATGCAGGCTAAGGAAGTCATATCTCACAAACAGGAGCGAGCGAGATAAAACAGTTTTTATCACTGCATGGGACTCCCAGGGAACATCCAAGGATAAGCTGATGATAAGGAGTTAGAATAATCCGTCCTTTACCTAAAATATGACTGAACTGCTCAATTTCTATAGACTCTGTTATTATTTTTAAAAGGGCAAAAAAAATTAAAGTGATGAGTTAATATTTAATTATTGAGCAGTCACAAAGAAACCCAGGGGATACTGAGAATGCTTAAACATCCAAATGGTGGACCACTCTGAAACTGTCACATCTAATAACCAACTCGTAATGCATCTGACAGAATGTGGTCCACTGGAGAAGGGAATGGCAAAGCACTTCAGTATTCTTGCCTTGAGAACCCCATGAACAGTATGAAAAGGCGAAATGATAGGATACTGAAAGAGGAACTCCCCAGGTCAGTAGGTGCCCAATATACTACTGGAGATCAGTGGAGAAATAACTCCATGAAGAATGAAGGGATGGAGCCAAAGCAAAAACAATACCCAGGTGTGGATGTGACTGGTGATAGAAGCGAGGTCCGATGCTGTAAAGAGCAATACTGCATAGGAACCTGGAATGTTAGATCCATGCTGCTGCTGCTACTAAGTCACTTCAGTCATGTCCAACTCTGTGCGACCCCATAGACAGCAGCCCACTAAGCTCCCCCGTCCCTGGGATTCTCCAGAATCAAGGCAAATTGGAAGTGGTTAAACAGGAGACAGCAAGAGTGAAAGTCAACATTCTAGGAATCAGGAAACTAAAATGGACTGGAATGGGTGAATTTAACTCAGACAACCATTACATCTACTACTGCGGGCAGGAATCCCTTAGAAGAAACGGAGTAGCAGCCATCATGGTCAACAAGAGTCCGAAATGCAGTACTTGGATGCAATCTCAAAAATGACAGAATGATCTCTGTTCATTTCCAATGCAAACCATTCAGTATTACGGTAATCCAAGTCTATGCCCCAACCAGTAACGCTGAAAAAGCTGAAGTTCAATGGTTCTATGAAGACCTACAAGACCTTCTAGAACTAACACCCAAAAAAGATGTCCTTTTCATTATAGGGGACTGAAATGCAAAAGTAGGAAGTCAGGAAACACCTAGAGTAACAGGCAAATTTGGACTTGGAGTACGGAATGAAGCAGGACAAAGGCTATTTAATAGAGTTTTGCCAAGAGAATGCACTGGTCATAGCAAACACCCTCTTCCAACAACACAAGAGAAGACTCTACACATGGACATCACCAAATGGTCAACACTGAAATCAGACTAATTATATTCTTTGCAGCCAAAGATGGAGAGGCTCTATACAGTCAGCAAAAACAAGACCGGGAGCTGACTATGGCTCAGATCATGAACTCCTTATTGCCAAATTCAGACTTAAATTGAAGAAAGTAGGGAAAACCACCAGACCATTCAGGTATGACCTAAATCAAATCCCTTATGATTATACACTGGAAGTGAGAAATAGATTTAAGGGACTAGATCTGATAGATAAGAGTGCCTGATGAACTATGGACTGAGGTTCGTGACATTGTACAGGAGACAGGAATCAAGACAATCCTCATGGAAAAGAAACGCAAAAAAGCAAAATGGCTGTCTGGGAAGGGCTTACAAATAGCTGTGAAAAGAAGAGAGGTGAAAAACAAAGAAGAAAAGGAAAGATATAAGCATCTGAATGCAGAGTTCCAAAGGACAGCAAGGAGAGATAAGAAAGTCTTTCTCAGCTATGAATGCAAAGAAATAGAGGAAAACAACAGAATGGGAAAGACTAGAGATCTCTTCAAGAAAATTAGAAATACCAAGGGAACATTTCATGCAAAGATGGGCTCGATAAAGGACAGAAATGGTATGGACCTAACAGAAGCAGAAGATATTAAGAGGTGGCAAAAATACACAGAAGAACTGTACAAAAAAGATCTTCATGACCCAGATAATCATGATGGTGTGATCACTCACCTAGAGCCAGACATCCTGGAATGTGAAGTCAAGTGGGCCTTAGAAAGCATCACTACAAACAAAGCTAGTGGAGGTGATGGAAGTCCAGTTGAGCTATTTCAAATCCTGAAAGATGATGCTGTGAAAGTGCTGCACTCAATATGCCAGCAAATTTGGAAAACTCAGCAGTGGCCACAGGACTGGAAAAGGTCAGTTTTCATTCCAATTCCAAAGAAAGGCAATGCCAAAGAATGCTCAAACTACCGCACAATTGCACTCATCTCACACGCTAGTAAAGTAATGCTCAAAATTCTCAAGCCAGACTTTAGCAATACATGAACCGTGAACTTCCTGATGTTCAAGCTGGTGTTAGAAAAGGCAGAGGAACCAGAGACCAAATTGCCAACATCTACTGGATCATGGAAAAAGCAAGAGAGTTCCAGAAAAACATTAATTTCTGCTTTATTGACTATGCCAAAGCCTTTGACTATGTGTATCACAATAAATTGTGGAAAATTCTGAAAGAGATGGGAATACTAGACCACCTGACCTGCCTCTTGAGAAATCTGTATGCAGGTCAGGAAGCAACAGTTAGAATTGGACATGGAACAACAGACTGGTTCCAAATAGGAAAAGGGGTACATCAAGGCTGTATATTGTCACCCTGCTTATTTACCTTATATGCAGAGTACATCATGAGAAACGCTGGACTGGAAGAAACACAAGCTGGAATCAAGATTGCTGGGAGAAATATCAATCACCTCAGATATGCAGATGACACCACCCTTCTGGCAGAAAGTGAAGAGGAACTAAGAAGCCTCTTGATGAAAGTGAAAGAGGAGAGTGAAAAAGTTGGCTTAAAGCTCAACATTCAGAAAACGAAGATCATGGCATCTGGTCCCATCACTTCATAGGAAATAGATGGGGAAACAATGGAAACAGTGTCAGACTTAATTTTGGGGGGCTCCAAAATCACTGCAGATGGTGATTGCAGCCATGAAATTAAAAGACGCTTACTCCTTGGAAGGAAAGTTATGACCAACCTAAATAGCATATTCAAAAGCAGAGACATTACTTTGCCAGCAAAGGTCCACCTAGTCAAGGCTATGGTTTTTCCAGTGGTCATGTATGGATGTGAGAGTTGGACTATGAAGAAAGCTGAGTGCCAAAGAATTGATGCTTTTGAACTGTGGTGTTGGAGAAGACTCTTTGAGAGTCCCTGGCACTGCAAGGAGAGCCAACCAGTCCACCCTAAAGGAAATCAGTCCTGGGTGTTCATTAGAAAGACTGATGCTGAAGCTGAAACTCCAATACTTTGGCCACCTCATGTGAAGAGTTGACCATTGGAAAAGACCCTGATGCTGGGAGGGATTGGGGGCATAAGAAGAAGGGGATGACAGAGGATGAGATGGCTGGATGGCATCATAGACTCGATGGACATGAGTCTGGGTGAACTCCGGGAGTTGGTGATGGACAAGGAGGCCTGGCGTGCTGCAATTCATGGGGTCGCAAAGAGTCAGACACGACTGAGTGACTGAACTGAACTGAACTGAATGCATCTATCTCTGTTGCACTTCAGAGCCTCAAATCCTACCTTGGGTCCATACTTTCTTCCTTTTCTCTAGTCTGTCCTTGTTTTTCTGAATTACTTATTCCCAGGATTTTTAATTAAAGAAGTCCAGGCATGAATAAATTAATAATATCAGTGTCTCCTTTGAGGACTGTCACGTGGTGAAGCCACAGCAACACCAACGATGTGCATATAGTAGGTGTCTAAGTGAGTTCAGGGTCTTAGATTAAATTGTTAATACAAGAGATTTATCACAGTTGATCAGTTCAGTCAGTTCAGTCTCTCAGTTGTGTCCTACTCTTTGCGACCCCATGGACTGTAGCACGCCAGGCCTCTTGTCCATCACCAACTCCCGGAGTTCACCCAAACTCATGTCCATCGAGTCTATGATGCCATCCAGCCATCTCATCCTCTGTCGTCCCCTTCTCCTCCCCACCTTCAATCTTTCCCAGCATCAGGGTCTTTTCAAATGAGTCAGCTCTTCACATCAGGTGGCCTAAGTGTTGGAGTTTCAGCTTCAACCTTAGTCTTCCAATGACTATTCAGGACCGATTTCCTTTAGGATGGACTGGTTGGATCTCCTTGCTGTCCAAGGGACTCTCAACAGTCTTTTCCAACACCGCAGTTGATAATCACCATTTATAAAAAGGAAAGATAACAAACAGTGCCTACATCTACTTGCTTATGCTGGGTCCTAAAAAAGCAAAATGAACAAATGATCTGTTCCTTAGTGTTCATGTTACTATTTACCTCTTCCTCTTACAGGGTGGGGTCAGTGCAACAAGGGTCAAGAACCTCCATGTTCTGAAAGTCTCCTCTCTCTCTCTGCCTTCTCTCTCCTCCTCCCTCCTCATTATGTCCAGTCCCACTGAGCTATTTAATCATGGTCCCTGGAACATGAAGTGCCCTCTTCTCTATACCTCTGAACATGCCCTTCCCTCTGTCAAAAACTCTTCCTTTCCCGTCCAAGGAAGGCTGTCTCCCTCCAGAAAGACCTAAGGCCCCCTGCCATTTCCTAGGGGACTTCTGGGTTCATCCTTTGGACCACCTGCAGCCAGCCAGTCCCTCCAAGCACCAGGTTTTTATCATCTTTGGTCAACAGCCAAAATGGGAGTCCCTTTGTCATCTCTTCAAGTCAGTTCAGTCATTCAGTCATGTCCAACTCTTTGTGACCCCATGGACTGTCCATCACCAACTCCCAGAGTTTACTCAAACTCATGTCCACCAAGTTGGTGATGCCATCCAAACATCTCATCCTCTGTCATCCCCTTCTCCTCCCACCTCCATCTTTCCCAGCATCAGGGTCTTGTCCAATGAGTCAGCTCTTCACATCAGGTGGCCAAAGGATTGGAGTTAGCTTCAACATCAGTCCTGATGTTGAAGGATGTTCAGGACTGATTTCCTTTAGGATAGACTGGTTGGATCTCCTTGCAATCCAAGGGACTCTCAAGAGTCTTCTCCAACACTACAGTTCAAAAGCATCAATTCTCCGGTGCTCAGCTTTCTTTATAGTCCAACTCTCGCATCCATACATGACCACTGGATCTCTTAGACCCACTCTAACCTCCAAAGAGCTCAGTTTCCTTGTCCTTGATCACCTCCTATGCCTGCTCCCTTCTCTCTGCAATCTTTCCCCAAGAGCCCTCTGGAACTTCATTCATGATAAACTCTCTCTTGCCCACAACCACGTCACAGTGGGTCTCCCCTTCACCTCTTCGGGCTAAACGAGTCCCAGCTCATCAATGCAAGGCCACCACTCCTCCCCTGTCACTTTTCCAAGGCGATGCCATTCATCCGGACTGGACCCAAGAGCGGGAGGAGAACCACACTGTCAGCTCCCAGTGACAGCTCACCCACTCATGCTGATGCGGAACTAGCCTGTATACTGTCCTCTGTCAATGTCAGATGCCAACCCGCATCATCCTTCGCCCTCATTCAAGGAGCCTTTGGCACCTGGCTCAATCTTTCTGTCCACCCCTAGTCCTGCCCTTGTCCTGAGTAGCTTCAATCTTAGTTCTTTGCTCTCAAGAGAATCCGCTCCACAGCACTTAGGCCGCCCTTCCCGTGGCCACCCCTGGACCTTGCCATCACCCTGAACTGTTCTGCCTATGACATCTTAAATCCGATAGCTTACTGTGATCAAAAGACACCATTTTTCACTCCAGCCATCATCATCACATCTGTATTTTATTTCAGCAAGACCTTCTGTATCTTGACTCCTCTGCTGTCTCCTTCTCTATCAACCCCCACCTGGTTTTACTTCCTCCCTGTCAAATCCCTCCCTTCCCAGTTTCCCTAGCAAACCCAGACTCCATGACACATCACATCACTGTTTTACAGACATCCTCACTCTCCTCTCTTGGCTTTAGGAACACTTAAGTTCCCTCCCTTAATTTCAATATGTCTTTCTCCTTTCCCTTAAGTGTCAGTTTTCTTGAATGCCTATTGGATTCTTCCCACTCTCCCCTGATAATCTCATGTACACTGCTTGCCTATTTCTGGCAATTAATTTTTTTGTCTAAGATTCCAAGTCATTTGCTTTGCAGTTTCTTTTCACAAGGAGACTATACAAAATTGGCCTGTATGCAGGTCAAGAAGCAACAGTTAGAACCCAACATGGAACAACAGACTGGTTCCAAATTGGGAAAGGAGTACATCAAGGCTGTATATTGTCACCCTGATTATTTAACTTACATGCAGAGTACATCATGTGAAATGCCAGGCTGGATGAAGCACAAGCTGGAATTAAGATTTCCAGGAGAAATATCAATAACCTCAGATATGCAGATGACACCATTCTTATGGCAGAAAGTGAAGAGGAACTAAAGAGCTTCTTGATGAAGGTGAAAGAGGAGAGTGAAAAGCTGGCTTAAAACTCAACATTCAAAAAACAAAGATCATGGCATCTGGTCTCATCACTTCATGGCAAATAGATGGGGAAACAATGAAAACAGTGACAGACTTTATTTTCTTGGGCTCCAAAATCACTGCTGATGGTCACATGAAATTAAAAGACACTTACTCCTTGAAAGAAAAGCTATGGCAAACCTAGAAAGCATATTAAAAAGCAGAGACATTACCTGGCCAACAAAGGTCCATATAGTCAAAGCTATGGTTTTTCCAGTAGTCATATGGTTTTTCCAATAATCGAGATTATTCCATGCTTGTGCCAAATATTTTAAAATATTATATAGTTTCTTTTATTGAAATATATTATATCCAGATTTTGTTTATGAAGTTTACTTGTAAGGAAATCAATTCTATTGGGTCAGTTCTCAACTTTCTTTTTCGCCTTTAGAAACAAGAGTGACACCAAGTTTTAAAACTCCTATTTTTCAAACTCAGATCACTGCAATATTTTGTGAAAAATTTATAAGATCTTGAACTTTTCTTCAGCCATAGAGCCTTCAATGGAAACTGACTAAAACTTTGAAACCTGGGAAAAGATGGTATTTTTTACCATACATCTCTATACATGCATGCTCAGTCACTCATTCATGTCCAACTCTTTGGGACCCCATGGGCTGTAACCCACCAGGCCCCTCTGTCCGTGGAATGGGTTGCCATTTTCTACCCCAGGGGATCTTCCCAACTCAGGGACCAAAACCCGAATCTCTTGCATCTTTGGCAGAAACGTGAAAATCAAGAAAGGCTCTTGCTCAGCAAAGGCGGGGCACAGACGGTGAAGGAGCACAGACGGTGAAGGAGCACAGACTCCTTTCCCAGGGCAGCCCCACGTGGGCTGGTCCTGGTGCTGGAGCACAAGCTGGGCTGCCCCCCTGCCAGCACACCCTCAGAGCCAACTGCTTGGGCTGGAGCAGGCGGCCTGGTGTTCCCGGGCACACTCAGGAGACATCCTCCCAGGAGAGGATGCTCCAGGGCAGACATACTGCACTCAGTTCAACGGGCAGGGATGTTGAGGGCTTACTATGTATCAGGCACGGTGTGAGACACTGGGCATGAAAGGCTGAACAAGGCCGCCTTCTGCCCTTAGCTGGTCCCAAACGAGCCCAAGAAACAGGCAGTTGAGTCACAATTGAGCTGGGTTTCCTCCAAACCTCCAGAGCCAGGAAGCAAACCCCAATCTTCCCTTCCAAAGCTCACTGTTCTAAGAACTGGCGAAGGCTTGGAAAGAGCTGCACTCTTTAGGCACACAATGTCCTAATTAGTGGCTATCCTCCAAGGCCAAACAGAGCAGCCTAGGAGCAGACTTCAAAGCCACTCATCTGACGACAGACCAGGACACAGAATGACTCGAAATGAGAATAAGCCCTGGCTGAGCTACGTCTTGCTAGCATTCCAATTACCACCGCTGCTGGCATGCCCGATCTATTCACTCAGAAGAGCTTTCTTCTCTTTGTCATCCCACAGCGAGATAAACTGTTCTTCTGTAGACCCCAAAGGGAAATATTAACAAAATCAATAATTAAAAGGTGTGTAAATTTGACCCTGAAAAATACCATTTTGCTTGAATTCAGGAAGAGAGCTTTTAAAAGCTAGAAACCTGTGAAACTGAGTCATTATATCCCAAAATATGCTTTATTATACCAAGTGAAACACAAACTGGTCTTTAGAAAAATCCAGATATTCTAAAAATATCATCTTTTAAACTCATTGTCCTTGCCCCCCAGCAGTTTGTGCTGCTTTTTCTATTTCTTGATGATGTATTGCTCTGTATAATTATTTTCATTTAATTAGCAACATTACCTTTATACATGTGATTCATGTAATTTTCTGAAATTATATCACGGTTTACCATCTTGGCTCACATGTAAATATAGAATTGTGTATGAGTAGCCACTTATTTTTTATATCAAAGAAATACATTTTCAAATAACTTCTGGAGAATTGTATGCTTCAAACCCATTCCTCTGGTTCCTTTCACTAAAGCTCTCTTAATTCAATATGTTCCATTCATAGATTCCTCACTGTAATCCTCCTTCAAGCATGTTCTCGGTTTAGGGTCACAGCACTGTTAAAAACACGTTGATTACTAAACTGCTGCTGCTAAGTCACTTCAGTCGTGTCCAACTCTGTGCGACCCCATAGACGGCAGCCTACCAGGCTCCCTCGTCCTTGGGATTCTCCAGGCAAGAACACTGGAGTGGGTTGCCATTTCCTTCTCCAATGCATGAAAGTGAAAGTGAAGTCGTGTCTGACTCTGTGCGACCCCATGGACTGCAGCCCACCAGGCTCTGGGATTTTCCAGGCAAGAGTACTGGCGTGGGGTGCCATTGCCTTCTCCGGATTACTAAACTAAAGCCCATTAAACTAAAGCCCTGAACATTTGTTGTTCAGTCATTCAGTTGTGTCTGACTCCTTGCAACCCCATGGACTGCAGCACACCAGGCCTCCCTGCCCTTCACCATCTATCAGAGCTTCCTCAAACTCATGTCCATCGAGTTGGTGATGCCATCCAAGCATCTCATCCTCTGTCATCCCCTTCTCCTCCCGCCTTCAATCTTTTCCAGCATCAGGGTCTTTTTTAATGAGTCAGCTCTTCGCATCAGGTGGCCAAAGTATTGGAACTTCAGCTTCAACCCTGAACATAACTTCACAATTTTCCAATCATCATTAAATAAGAACTGGAAACCAGGTGGGTTATCTTGGGCAACATACAAATGTCAGCTGACTTGGTTTAAAGCCAGGGTTTGCAAATCCCCCAGGGTCTTAGCAAGGTGGCGGGAGGGCAAGCCAAGGGCTGGACTGCTTCTTGGCTCCACACCTCCGTCAGCCAGAGCAGCTCAGAGTTATCTGTACATGCCATCGGGTGAGTTGATTCAGATATCCCCCTGCTCACTTGCTTGCTTTCACCACCACCCCACCTTTCTTCTTTTTCTAGGTGTATCATGTGCATAGGTCCTTCCCTTCTCCTTCTGAGCATTCGGTCCTAAGCCACTGGGTGAACCACAGGAAGGGAGGGGTCTGTACAGAGGAGCCTGGTGGGGGTAGGGGGTCAGAGCCAGAGAGGAGAGTGCATTGGAGAGGGCGGTGATGGGGTGAGGAGGGTAGGCAGCCTGGTGCACTGAGTCAAAGCCCAGAGCAGGCAAGATGTCCACATGCGGGAAGCTGGAGTCTGGCATAGGTGGGTCGGTTGGAGCCAGAGTTCCTCATCCAAGCACAGTGAGGAGGAAGGGCGTTCACACAGGGTAAGGCTTCAGGCCTGGTGTCAAAGCGGGATGGAGGGCGCTCGGTCGGGAGTGGGAGTGACCCACAGAGGGAGTCAGAGCCCACGCAGAGTCAAGTATCCCCGTGTGTGGATGGCTCAGAACGGGATGGCTAGCCAGGGTGAGGAGGGCATCCTCACAGGTCCCCTGAAAAAAAGCAGGTCACCGAAGACCACATAATGACCTGATTTGTGAAATGTCTACGTAAGGCAAATCGATACACAGAAAAGTAGATCAGTGGTAGTCAGGGGTTGGGGAGATTGGGGAGTAAAAGGGGAGTGATCACTAATGTGTGCAGGGCAACTTCTGAAGTGATGAAAATGTTCTGGAAACGGTGGTGATGGTTTTAAGATTTTAACAAAAACCACTGAACTGTGTAACGTCAGCTTAATTTTTTAATAGTATGCTTTAAATGGATGAACTCTATGGTAAGTGAATTATATCTCAATAAAGCTAAAATTAGAGTAAAGCACATTATTTCCTCAAAACATTAAGCTGACTGGAGTAAGTCTGATTAAAGCAATACTGACTACAGTACTCCTTTTTTCTTGATAAACTGTTAGCTAATACCATCAAAGCTTTACAGCAATCATTTCAACTAATGTGAATAACCAAATATAACAATGGTTTGGATGGTGAAGACAACATAGCATTAGCAATGTCATCAATCAACTTCCACTACCTATTACTACTCAATTAAAAGGATAACATTATCAAGCCAAGCAATTCTGTTGCCAATTTGTTTTTGCCAAACACATTTAGAGTGGATGCAAAGAGCAATACTGTTGGTTAAAAGGCTTAAAAATTCTACTTTCTAGGGTTGAAATTTGGTATATTAAGTATATTGTTGCGAAAAAATTTTCTTACTTCAGATGCCAAAGTAATTTTTAAGAAATTTTATGTTTTTAAGAGAATGCCATTAAAAATAACCATTATAGAAATGACCCTTAAGTTTAAAATATAACAGATACTTAATAAATATTGTTGTTCAGTCACAAAGTCACATCAGACTCTTTGCAGCTCCATGGACTGCAGCACACCAGGATTCTCTGTCCTTCACCATTTTTCAGAGTTTGCTTAAACTCATGCCCATTGAGTCGGTGATGCCATCCAACCATCTCATCCTCTGTCGTCCCCTTCTCCTGCCTTCAATCTTTCCCAGCATCAGGGTCTTTTCTAATGAGTTGGTTCTTTACTTCAGGTGGCCAAAGTACTGGAGCTTCAGCTTCAACAATGAATAGTCAGGGTTGATTTCCTTTAGGATTGACTGGTTGGATCTCCTTGCAGTCCAAGGACTCTGAAGTGTCTTCTCCAGCATCACAGTTCAAAAGCATCAATTCTTTGGTGCTCAGTCTTCTTTATGGTCCAACTCACATCCATACATGACTACTGGTAAAACTATAGCTTTGACTATATGCACCTTTGTTGGTAATGTGATGTCTCTGCTTTCTAAATGCTGTTTAGGTTTGTCATAGCTTTTCTTCCAAGGAGCAAGTATCTTTTAATTTCATGACTGCAGTCACCATCTGCAGTCATTTTGGAGCCCCAGAAAATAAAATCTGTCACTGTTTCCCCATCTATTTGCCAGGAAGTGATGAGACCAGATGCTGTGATCTTAGTTTTTTGAATGCTGAGTTTCAAGTCAGAGTTTTCACTCTTTTTTCACCCTTATCAAGAAGCTCTTTAGTTCCTCTTTGCTTTCTGCTATTAGAGTGGTGACATCTGCTTATCTGAGGTGGTTATTTCTCCCAACAATCTTGATTCTACCTTGAGCCTCATCCAGCCCAGCATTTCACATGATGTACTCTGTATAAGTTAAATAAACAGAGTGACAATATCGTCTTGATATACTCCTTTCTCAGTTTTGAACCAGTCCTTTGTTCCAGGTCCAGTTCTAACTGTTGCTTCTTGACCTGAATACAGATTTCTCAGGAGGCAGGTAAGGTGGTCTCGTATTCCCATTTCTTTAAGAATTTTCCACAATTGGTTGTGACCCCGAGTCAAGGCTTCAGCGTAGTCAATGAAGCAGAAGTAGACATTTTTCTCAAATTCCCTTGCTTTTTCTATGATCCAACAAATGTTGGCAATTCGATCCCTGGTTCTACTGCCTTTTCTAAATCCAGCTTGTACATCTGTAAGTTCTAGGTTCATGTACTGCTTAAGCCTAGCTTGAAGGATTCTGAGCATTACCTTGCTAGGATGTGAAATGAGTAAAACTGTGTGGCATTGTCCTTCCTTGGACTGGAATGAAAACTAAATTTTTCCAGTCCAGTGGCCACTGTTGAGTTTTCCAAATTTGCCGGCAAATTGAGTGCAGCACTTTACCAGTGTCACCTGTTAGGATTTGAAATAGCTCAGTTGGAATTCCACCATCTCCACTAGCTTCATTAGTAGTAATGCTTCTTAAGGCCCACTTGATTTCACACTCCAGGATGTTCAGCTCTAGGTGAGTGACCACACCTTTGTGGTCACCTGGGTCATTAATATTTTTGTGTAGTTCTGTACATTTTAGGCACCTCTTCTTAATCTCTTCTGCTTCTATTAGGTCCTTGCTGGTTTTATCTTTTATTGTGCCCATCTTTGCATGAAATATTACCATAGTATCTCCAGTTCTTTTGGAGAGATATCTAGTCTTTCCCATTCTATTATTTTTCCTCTATTTCTTTGCACTGTTCACTTAAGACTTTCTTATCTCTTCTTGCTGTTTTCCGGAATTCTGCATTCAGTTGGGTGTTCCCTTTCTCCTTTGCCTTTCACGTCTTTTTCTTTCCTCAGCTTTTTTTTTAAGATGGTTTTGGCCACTGACTACTGTACAATGTTACGAACTTTTATCCATAGTTCTTCAGGCACTCTACCAGATCTAATCCCTTGAATCTATTCATCACCTCCACTGTATAATCATAAGGGATTTGATTTAGTTTGTGGTATTCATTTAACATTTAACATTTAATACATGTTGAATGACTAATTTAGCTTTTAAATAAAAACTTTATAGTCACTATCAATAAACACAATTTCATGTATTTTCATCCTAGTCATTACTATTCAATTTTATTTATCTTCTACAATGTACAGTAATCCAGTGGATTTGTAGATAACTAATACTTTACTGTGTAAGGAAAAAACATATATTTGAGAACAAGTTAGCATATCCAAGAGAAAGAAGACTGCAGCTCAAGTGCTGGAATCTTTCAGGAATAATGGTACAGTTCAAAACTACCTGTTTATAAGAATTTCAGCATAAAAGACATATAAACATTTGACTTTGTACAAAACTGGCCATTTTATGTACTTGACCCAAAGGCATGAACTCCTGTATTAAGGTGTATTCAATTTAACATTTTTCTTTGGCATCTATGGGATTTTGTTTCCTTTATGCCAGTTATCAATTTCATTAATGTACTGGGGATCCAGTATAGTCCAAGTAAGTTTCATTAAAGCGAACAGGATGAGAAATTGGGACCAAAATGATTTCAGGTTTATAAGTAAAATTCTTAAGTTTTACCAAAAACACAGAAAAAAATCTGGAAGCAAACAGTCTAGATTCTATTTGCAGGTAAATTCCATGAAAAAGAGGCAATTTCTGTTCACTGCTTTACTCCTAGTGCCTAGAATAAACAATGCCTGAACCACAGAACAGTGGTCCCCACCCTTTTTGGCACCAGGGATGGACCGGTGTTGTGGAAGACCATTTTTCCACAGATCAGGGTACAGGGTGGGGTGGGGACACGGTTTCTGTATGATTCAAAAGTATTACACTGACTGTGTACTTTATTTCTATTATTATTATATCAGCTGCAGCTTAGATCATCAGGTATTAGATCCCAGAGGCTGGAGACCCCTGACATAGAAGACACTCACAGCTCTTGAAATGAGGTAAAATATGCATAACATCTGGAGAAGGCAGTGGCACCCCACTCCAGTACTCTTGCCTGGAAAATCCATGGACAGAGGAGCCTGGTAGGCTGCAGTCCATGGGGTTGCTAAGAGTTGGACACGACTGAGCGACTTCACTTTCACTTTTCTCTTTCATGCACTGGAGAAAGAAATGGCAACCCACTCCAGTGTTCTTGCCTGGAGAATCCCAGGGATGGCAGAGCCTGGTGGGCTGCCGTCTATGGGGTTGCACAGAGTCGGACACGACTGAAGCGACTTAGCAGCAGACTTAGCATGCATAACATCTCCGTTAACTTTAGCAAGGGATAAAAAATCTTCAAGTTACAACACGCACAGAACAGAAGATAAAGTTGTAAAATACTTTTTATTGTAAAAACAGAGTCAATAGAGGTTGACAACATAAATGTTATCTCAGAACATTTCCCCTTGGTTCTTGAATTTGCTAGGTTCCTATGTACCACCAAGTCTCCATTAGCACATGTCAGGTTTTATGGTTCTTTTCAGATATGTTTATTGACTATGTGTAAATATTGCTTAGAAACAAAAGTCTGTATGATATTAAAACAAACAAAATACCTGCTGTGCTGTGCCTTTCTTTCACATTTCCTACAGGGAGACCTATCGCAGGTGCTTTCACAATTTAAAAGTTAAGTTAGTGCCTTAACCAAACCAAAGAATCCCCTGTCACAAATGATTAAATCAACCTCTCATGACATTTGCCATACATCCAGATTTAAAGATTTTAAAACAAAAGAATTTAGAATTTAAAACAAACTTCAGGCTGATTTTTCGTATTTGAAAGATTATTTGCAGCATACAAATGGAAAGAGTAGTGCAAAACGCATCAAGTTTTATATGATAAATATACTTTCAACCTAATGGCTGCCTCAAAAGCAAAGAGTGAAAAATTATCCCTTCTCAAAAGCAATCTAGACGGACTCAATAAAGTTCACAATTTAGAAAGATCAATTGCTACTCTATTCCCACAGATTGCAAAATGATTTCAGAAACATATTAAAACATACAATTGTTTTACAAAAATAGAAATATTGTTTGGGACTTTACAAAATTTTATAAAATATAACACTATATTTGTAAATTCAAGATAGTTTCACACTGAAATAGAAAATACTTCCACAGATATGAAGTTTATCAAACTTAACTGGTCTGTACTGACCATCCTCCTATATTATTTCTTCCAAATCTTTATCTGTGCTCTAGCATGAGATTTTTTTAAAGAGATTGTTTATATTTCAAGAAATTGTATAAGATTTTTCATTCTAGAAACAATGTTAAAGGAGATGAATTTATATCCTAAAAATATGTCAGCAGATATAATGCAATGACCATCTGTCCTTGGCAAATTTCAAACCAATCTAAGAATGACAATTATAATTTGGTACCTATAAAAAGTAAAAATAATCACAACAATAATGTTTTATGAAAAAATATTCATACAGAATGAAGGACCTCAAAATTTAGTTACTTGTAGCTGTCAAATGAGAAGTATTTCCTAATTATATCCATCTATAACATTCATTTGATTACCTCAGAAAGCACCAGTGTACTTTTAAAACAAAACTAAAAAGTGAGAAGGTAGGGGCTTATTTCATGCAACAGTGCTATTATGATAAGGCACCACCTGGTATATGAAAAAGTCAAAATATTTCCAAAACATGTTACTGGTATCTTAACCTTTAGATAGGATGGTTAGAAAAAAGCTAATGACATAATTCACTAACCATATCTTACTCCTTTCTCCATCATTCTTTGCTTTTAGTTTTTCCATATAACAGAACATATAATCAACAACAATGCAACACATGATATGTTAAACACGTCTTCCCAACCATCCAAGAAAGCAGTCTAGAATTAAAACAAGAAACCAAACATTTGTCTGATATATTTGCAATAGTCTATCCCTGTAGAAGAACAGGGAGCTAGGGGAGGTGAGGAGAGGTTGCAGGGGGAGGGGGATGATAACAGGACCTATTTTCTATAGAGTATACTGAGGCACATAGGTTGAAAGTTTCTCAGGCAAATTCATGGCAAGAGCAAAATTGAGAGAAAGCTCAGAATTTTACATTCCCCCAGAGCTGATTTCTCAGATAGTCACACCCGATTAAATATTTCAAAATATGCCCTTAGTCACTGCTATCATCATCATCATCGTCGTCAGACACATCATTTAAAGGAGGCTGCAATGACTGACTGTAAGAGTCCGATCTAGCAGGCTGGCACGCGGCCACGTCCCCGGTAGAAAGCAGGTCATAGCAGAAGTCACAAATCCGCACAGGCTTAGAGGACTGGCTGGGAAGAAGAAATCTCTTTTCAGAGCAGGGCCCACAGACAACAAAACCACATTTGCGGCAATGGTGACGACGATTAACAGGTGTGAATTTTGCTTTCTGACAACGCATACATACAGTTGCCTCAGAGTCAGGAACCCAGACGGCAGCATGTTCATTACTGGGTGTCTTCCCACTTTTGGAGAGTAAATCAGTGACACACTTATTTATATGATTCATCCATTCTGATTTCTCAGTGGCAGTGGCAGCATAAACTGCAAATGATTTTGTTGGTGTCTTGATCAGCCATCCATTTCTCAAGTCTCCCTCATCTTTGATGGAATCAATTGTGACATTTTCCAGGGGAATAATATGTTGTTTGTTATATTTTTTCTTCTGGATGACAATATTGCCATATACAAGAATATCATTAAATAAGAAAAACTGCCTTGCTTTGGGCTTTTTTCTGCACAACTTAGTCAATACGCCTTCACCAATAAGAACACGTCCAGGTATAGTTAACGGTTGGCCAGCTGCTCCAAAACAGTTTTCTACTATATTTATACGTCTAGTATTTGCTTCACTGTTTGCCAAGCGATCCACCATCTTTTGCTAATAGCCTTAAAAAAGAGAGAGAGAGAAATTAGCACATAAAAATTATAAGTGCATATAGTTTTTTAAAATGGCAGCCATGAAATTAAAAGACGCTTACTCCTTGGAAGGAAAGTTATGACCAACCTAGACAGCATATTCAAAAGCAGAGACATTACTTTGCCAACAAAGGTCCGTCTAGTCAAGGCTATGGTTTTTCCAGTGGTCATGTATGGATGTGAGAGTTGGACTGTGAAGAAAGCTAAGCACTGAAATATTGATGCTTTTGAACCGTGGTGCTGGAGAAAACTCTTGAGAGTCCCTTGGACTGCAAGGAGATCCAACCAGTCCATTCTGAAGGAGATCAGCCCTGGGTGTTCTTTGGAAGGAATGATGTTAAGGCTGAAACTCTGATACTTTGGTCACCTCATGCGAAGAGCTGACTCATTGGAAAAGACCCTGATGCTGGGAGGGACTGGGGGCAGGAGGAAAAGGGGACGACAGAGGATGAGATGGCTGGATGGCATCATCAACTCGATGGACATAAGTTTGAGTGAACTCTGGGAGTTGGTAATGGACAGGGAGGCCTGGCGTGCTGCGATTCACGGGGTCACAAAGAGTTGGACACGACTGAGCGACTGAACTGAACTGAAATTTAATCTAATAAATCATTGCTTTTACCCCAAAGCAAAGTTCTCCAATTGTTTCTAAAATAATCACTAAGCACACCAAAAGAGCTATTATCTCTCAATTTTTATAATCATCAAAAACACTTATTAACCATCTCTATATAGTACCATACTGGTTAAGAAGGTATTTATAAAAGAATAAACTTCTCACAGACATAAAACAACAAATAATTAGAAAACTAATATAAGTCAACAGTTCCATAAAATTTAATCTCAGAGGTATTCTGAACAAGAGGGTCAAATATTATATTAATATAAACTAAGAGAAATGACTAATTTTTCCAGTAAGCTCTTACCACTGAGCTAAAGCCTCAGTTCTCTCACCTGGATTACCAGAATGGTTTCCCAACACATCTCACTGCCTGAGGTCTTGCCCCTTAAATCAATCTTCAGCAATAATTTCACAAATGCAAATCTGATCATGCCATTACTCAAAATTACTCCCCTTAACTTATAAAATGCAGAATCTCTAGTATGGCATTTAAAGCCCTTCATTACCTGGTTCTTGGTTATCTTCCCAGACTCATCCTAAGTCACTCTTTACCTCAAATCCTATGTTCTAAGAAAACCCAGTCACTGGCGGCCCACTCCAGCCGCCCGTATCTTCTCTCACGCTGCTGCACCCTGTACTAGTCACTGCCCCCAGCTCACTCTCTGGAGAAGGACACGGCAACCCACTCCAGTGTTCATGCCTGGAGAATCCCAGGGACGGGGGAGCCTAGCAGGCTGCCGTCTATGGGATAGCACAGAGTCAGACACGACTGAAGTGACTTAGCAGCAGCAGCAGCAGCTAACTCTTATTATCCTTCAAAACTCAGTTTAGATTTCATACCTACTCCAGGAAGCCTTCCTTAAACTCAGTTAGACTAAACACCTTCCTCTGTGCTCTTCATATTCTCTGTACCTTCTGGACTCACTCTTGTGGAAGGACTGAAATGTGTCTTCTCCACAGGCTCCAATGGAAACTAAAAGGCAGAGACCATCCGATGTTCACCTTTGAAACTCACATCACCTGGCACAGCAAAAGCACTTAAAAATGTTGACAAGAACATCTTAGCAATATGCAAAACCCACATTAATCTAATTTTAAATGAGCACAGATTTAAGCTCTAGATCTAATTTTCCCCCCAATCTTGGGTCCTTATAAAGCCCTGCCTTCCACAAGGGTGGACTCTGCCCCTGAAAGTTATTCCCAAGAATTAATGACAATGTATGGCTCCAAACTGTGCTGGCCTCTCTAATTAGGGCAAATCTAACAGCCAATTAAAAGTCTACTGTCCTACACACAAGTGCATCACAGAAGAGGAAATAAAAAACACTAAACAGACAAAGAGGCTCAATTCCATTTATAATTAAGTAAGCAAATAAAACATTAGGATATATTTTCATTCAGCAGATTAACAAAATTTTTTAAAATTTCTTAGGAAGCAGTACCATCAAGGATATAGGGAAACAGCTACCCTCATACACTATAGAAAACATGTGTACCTGTAGGTCCAGGTGCTGAAAAGAAAACTGACTTAAGTGCATAAAGATGTGTACAAGGATATTCAATGCAGCACTATAACAGAAAAAAAAAAAAGGAAAAGCTCCAATGTTTAAAAAAAGGAATTGGTTGAACAATTAATATGCTAAATATCTGTTAAGAATATGACATCTAAATACAGCGATATGGGAAAATGTTCAAGATATTTAGGAGGGGAAAGCTGAACATAATGACCTCCTTTTTGTTTCAAATATATACCAAATTTCATCAAATCTAAGATCCAATTGATTTTTAAGGTAACAGTCTCATTTTATGTGCTTTGAGAATGAAAAATGCTGCCAATTAAATCATAGTAAACTCTTGATTATAAGACATCCCAATTTTAAAGACACAAAATATAGTAAAACCTGTTCATCTTTAGATTCAATGAAATATGACATAAGCACATAATCATAGACAGTAGTTAAGTATGTAAAATTATAAAACTATATATTATAATATCCACAATGGTTATTTAGCTCTGGAAAGTACAATTATGGATAACTTTTCATAATTTACATTATACTCAAACACTCAACGAGTGTTTGTTAGGCACTGATTTAGATATAAGAGAAAAAAAATCTAAATAACACAGGCAAAGTCCCCACTCTTCAAGGCTTACCTCCTAGCTGGGGAGGAGGTAAACAGGAAAAAACAAAAACAAAAATCAAGAAAATTTGTGCTGTGGTTTTCACATTTATTATTTTCCTATTATACCTGTCTCAAACTCCTGTGAAATAACTAGAGAAGTTTTTCGCTCCCAAAGAAGCATCTAGTAATATTAGCTGAAATGTGAGCTGAAGGAGAATGTGAGCCCAAGCAAGAGCTGAACACTTCACACGCATTACTATACTTCCTACCCAGATCAACTTTATAATAGAATATGCACTATTAGCTCCACTTTACAGATGAGCAAACGGACATAAAGGAGTTAAGCACTATGCTCATGGCTGTCACAGAACCGGGGCTCAAAGCTGATTCCTCCGTGCTATAACCAATATATTACGGCACCCTAATTATTCCTTAAGGCTCCACTGACTCTACAAGAACTAAGAAAGTCACTGCTAGCCGCTGGACCCTCATGGTAAACCCTAAACATACTGAGAATAAAGAATACTAACTTGAGAAAATAACCTCAAAGGATAGGTCATCATCATTTATTTGGCCAGTCTTCTGATTTTGCAATGTATGAAGCCTGAATCTCTGTTCATAAATCTTTTCCCCTGTTTAAGAATTATGCAACAGAAGTGCAGTTTAGGGCATTAACTGTTACTTGGCTAGAACAAATAGCTTTCAAAGTTTGACAACGACACTGATATGAAATGTATTTCATACTGCAGTGTTACAAACATATATAATTCAACTATGTAGGATGTATTCTGCTGCTGTTGCTAAGATGCATCAGTCGTGTCCGACTCTGTGCGACCCCATAGATGGCAGCCCACCAGGCTCCTCTGTCCCTGGGATTCTCCAGGCAAGAACACTGGAGTGGGTTGCCATTTCCTTCTCCAATGCATGAAAGTGAAAAGTGAAAGTGAAGTCACTCAGTTGTGTCCAACTCTTTGCGACCCCATGGACTGCAGCCCACCAGGCTCCTCCGTCCATGGGACTTTCCAGGCAAGAGTACTGGGGAGGGGTGCCAATGCCTTCTCCGGATGTATTCTAGCATCTTCATTTATTTTAATGACAGCTGTAGCCCATCTGATTGACTTCCATAGTGGACTGTGGCCTATTAACACATTTGAAAAACAATGAGCACAAAGAACTTAAGACCTTTGTCCTCCCCTTCCCTTATCCCTGTCAGTCCTGAAATATTTTCTGACAAGAAAAGGGGAAGCACTGAGCTTGAAAACCCAGGAATACACACACACACACACACACACACACACGAGAAGGCACACACACACACACACACGAGAAGGCACACACACACGAGAAGACACACACACACACGAGAAGGCACACACACACACACGAGAAGACACACACACACGAGAAGGCACACACACACACACACACACACACACGAGAAGGCACACACACACACACACACGAGAAGGCACACACACACACACACACACACACACGAGAAGGCACACACACACACACACACACACACGAGAAGGCACACACACACACACGAGAAGGCACACACACACACACACACGAGAAGGCACACACACACACACACACACGAGAAGGCACACACACACACACACACACACACGAGAAGGCACACCACACACACACACACACACACGAGAAGGCACACACACACACACACACACACACGAGAAGGCACACACACACACACACACACGAGAAGGCACACACACACACACACACACGAGAAGGCACACACACACACACACACACACACACACGAGAAGGCACACACACACGAGAAGGCACACACACACACACGAGAAGACACACACACACGAGAAGGCACACACACACACACGAGAAGGCACACACACACACACACACACGAGAAGGCACACACACACACACACGAGAAGGCACACACACACACACACGAGAAGGCACACACACACACACACACACACACACACACACACACACACACACACACACACACACACACACACACACACACACACACACACACACACACACACACACACACACACACACACACACACACACACACACACACACACACACACACACACACACGAGAAGGCTGGCCGGGCACAACAGGGAGGGACTGAGAGGATGCGAGACTATCAAACGGGAAATCAAAATACTACCTTTTGCTGGATAATTGCTAGATACCCCAAAGCAGGTTCTCAATAAACTGGATTTATAAAGCATTACCCTTTGGTCTAGGCCCAAACAGGACCTCTACCTTCTCCCAGAGTCCAAATTCAAGTCTACCACCTGAGGTGCCCCAAACATTAAGAATCCTCAGAGAGTTCTGTGAGGGTATCAGAATACAAGAATACTGACGCTAGCCAAAGAGCGAGCCCTTTGCATATCTGCAGGAAAGGAAGACAACTATTAATATACAATGTGGCCCAACCGAACTTCTGTCTACTTTTCTTCGGCAGGATTACCAGTGAATACAGTAAGAGCTAGAAGAATAAATCTTCTGGCAGAGAAGGCTTATTCAGGATAGATTCCAAGAAGAAAAATTACTGGGTCAAAAGGCACCAATGTTCAGAGCGCAGGCTGCCTTTTACAGGATTTCCATTCTGAACGGCAGTACCAATTTACCACGTAGCACAGTGACTGTACCCGACCCATCTTGTCTCACACAGAATATTTTCCTTTAAAAATTTCAGCAGGGTAGATTTTTTTAAATGTAGATTTTTTATTCATTTCTTATACTTTTATTTATTATGTTTATCCATTCAAAAACTGTTTACTGAATACTTCCTAAATGCCGGATATTATTCTTTTCCTCTCAGAGCTCAGAGTCTAGTAGAGAAGAAAGACAGTAAGTAAATGAACCGGTGATTCTAAGAGTGAAGTGCAATGAAGGAAATCAACAGTGTGCCAAGATCTAGGGAAAAAACTCATTTATTCAATAATTGAAAGACTTCCCTGAGGTGGTGCTACACACTGGGTCTTAAAGGATGAGGAGTCAGCTTTACAAAGGAACTAATACTGTGAACAAAGGTCCTAAAACAGGAAAGAAGAGAACTTTCAATTTAATTGAATGTTTTATTTTATAGCTACCTAGTGAGGCCAGCCATTTTCTAATATGTTTACTCATCTGTATTCCTACGTTCATATATTTAATTATTAATCTGTATATTATACATAAAGGCTATTAACCCATTTACCTCAATGCTTTTCCTAGTATATTATTCTGCAATTTTGTTTATGGTGTTAGACATAGAGGGAGTTTTTAAGTAGTTATACTTACATATATTTTCCTTTGTGATTTTTTTCCCCATTACTCCTAAACTTTTCTTATCCAGATACCGGGTGTTCCTATTTAGTATCCTGTTTTATGACATGAATTTTACATTTAATGCTTTTATACACCTGAAATTTATTCTGGCATAGGTAAAAAACCCTTTTTTCTTTTCAAATATTCACATTCTAAAGATGCTAACTGCTCTGGAATCATCAAATGCTGTGTGACCTCAGGTTTCCGCACTTATAAATGGCAATATTAATAGCTAGGTCAGGAGAGGATTAAAGGAGATGTGTAAATAATGTTCAAAGCAAGTAGTCAACATGTGGTAGCTATTATTTATTGGTACTAATTATCTAATCTACTGATTCATGATGTTCCATCATATTAAATTTTTATACAGTATTATAACACTACTTCAGGGCTGTCTGGTCTAATCCTTTACTCTGTTTTTAATTCCTTTGTCAGTAACATGCACCTGGTAAAATCAGCCTACAGTATTTCCCATGACTTAACATTTTACATGTTTTAGCTAACCTCCTCTGCTTATTCGTCCAGATGACATCTACTCAGAACAGTGGTTCCCAACTTAGCTGCCTGAAACCACAGGGAAGCTCTAACCTTTAGAACACCAGAAAGAACAGTCATCTCAATGTACCATCTGGATCCAAAATATTCTTTTCATTTACTTTGACTATATTAAGTCATTTACAACTAACTTACAGCAATATGAACAAAGGGATAGTAAAAAATAATAACTTCAAGAACACAAGAACAATCTTTTAAAAATTTAAACATAGCAAATTTCTTATTCCATGTTTCTGTTATTGAATGCATACAGATGTAAACAATCTGTATGTTTGCAAAGGATGAAAGACGTATCCTTTAAATGCAGCTAACTGCTCATAAGTTATCAAGCATGAATCTATAATATTTCCATTTGCTTTTAGGAATATTGTTTACTAATTAATTGTGAGTCTGAGAAATCGTCAAGAAAATCATCAGTTGAAGACCTGCAGTCTGAGATTTCACTAATAATGCTTTACCATCCTCATCAAGTCTAAGTGTAGCCTTTTCTTTCCACTTATCTTCTGACTTGTCTAATCACTCTGAAATGTATAGTTTTGTCCTTTTATTGTCATTATATGGAAAATGTAAAATGAAAAATCTATATTCACAAATATGTCAAAAGAAAGCTTAAAATAAACAGAAAAGACTAAGAAGGGCATCTCCAAACTGCTCTTGTATCTTTTTGAAAAATGATGCAATACTTTGGTTAATGTAATAATAAAACTGAAAAATGGTGCAATGGTGGTGATATATTTTATCACTGTATCATCCTTCTAGGCAATTACTTCTATGTTCTTTTGGGGGGGGGGGTGCTGTTAATAATTCCTAATAGTAAAATGCTTCAAGATAAAGGAAAAATAAGATCACTAAAATCCTGTACTGTATCTTAGATTTATACATGTCTAATAAGCCCATATGGTAATCACAAGCTATGTTATTTGGTAAGTAAAATTTCTTTTTGTTTTGAAAATCTCTAAGAAATAATAAAATATATAAATATCAATCATTACAAATAATTAGAACTGATTAAAACAGAAATTCAAAAACCAAAATTGAAACCAATAGACTGTGATGATAACCTTTTATGGTTAAGAAACATGGTTATCTAGATCTCTCCCCAAGATGTTCTGATTTTATTAGTCTAAGGTATGTGGGGTATGGCCTACACTGATATCCTTTAAAATTCCCCAGGCAATTAATTCTACTGTGCAGCCAAGGTTTAGAACCATGTTAAATTACAATAATTAAATGAAAAAAATAAACAGACCAAATCCACTGAAATTTTGATGAATTCATATTTTAGTCATAAATTAACTTGGAATAAATTAACACCTTTATAATTTCAAATGTTCCTAACAGGTTGATACTATCTCTTCCCAAGGTTTTAAATCTTGGGTTAATGGGCCCAGTAATCTTGTAGGTTTCGTATCACAAGATTATCATGTTACTTACTTACATAGATTCCCAGGTACTTCATACTTTGGTTGCTATTTTGAATCTAATCTCTGTTCCACATTGTATTTTTTAATTCATTATTAGAAAAGTACTGATATTTCTGTTAGTTTCTTCCCATATCCAGCCACTGCAGGGACCTCTACATTCTAGCCCATTCTGGTATCCTGGCCTGGAGAATTCCAGGGACCGAGGAACCTGGCGGGCTGCAGCCCACGGGCCGCAGAGGAGGACACGCCTGAGCGTGGCGCAGCACGCGTTCTAACAGTTCTCCGCATGGCTTCCCTTGTCTTCTTTCCCAGCAAATGGTGTCTGGCAGCCTTAATTCATAGTGTAAAACAGGAAAAGCATACCGAAAACAAAACAAAGAAATCCTCTTAACCTTTAAGAAGTCAGCTTTATACACCAATTGTAAAAAATTAAACCATCCAAAGTTTCAAAAAAAGTTTTCTTGTGGACAAGAACTGTATTTTAATTGTCCAAGTTTCACTCTAGTCTTTTGCTAACCTTTTTTCTAAAGTTAATATGTTCTTCAATGGAGTGTCTACCACCTGTTAAAAATGTAATACTAGATGAGGCAAAAACTCTCTTAAAAGGAAGAATACTAGTTACAACTGAGAAGCGAGTCCAACTGTCACAGAATACTATGGCCCAGTTCTTCTTACTGAAAACCAATACTTCGTATCTCACTCTTGCAGGTGAGTTTAAAACAAAAAATCATCTAATTTCTTACTTGAATCCAAGACATCTTATGTCAGTGAGAATGAGTACTCATTCAACTGCGCACTGTACCAGAAGAAACAATAAACTATGAACCAAAAGACCTGGATTCTAATCTCAGCTCAGGCACTAAATAAGAGATTTCATACAAGCTACCACTCTACACCCACCCACACCAGCCACCACCTTGAATAAAATAATCTGCAAAGCCCTTTCTGTCTTTATAATAGATAAATCATACTCCTGGTTTACTACAAGACTGTTGTTTTTGTTTTTAGTCACTAAGTCATGCCCAACTCTTCTGCGACCCTATGAACTGTAGCTCACCAGGCTCTCTGTCCATCGGATTTCCCAGGCAAGAATACTGGAGTGGGTCACCATTTCCTTTTTCAGGAGATGTTCCCAATATAGGGATTGAACCCACAACTCCTGCATTGGCAGGCAGATTCTTTACCACTGAGCCACCAGGGAAGCTCACTACAAGCCTTACTTGCCTACAAATTAATTTTCAATCAAATTTTTGACTGTGTCTTAACATCAGCCAACATTTTAAAATCTGTGTTACTGCTGAATTCAGACTACAGCAAATGTAGAAGGAAACGAAGACACAAACAGGAAAGCAGGGAGGAAAAAGATATTTTTAAAAAGCAGCAACTATCAGAGGTACATCCTCCTTGGGCAAATGTGTAAGTGTTACAGCAGACTATCCCTCTCCTAATACACAATTATTCTACACACCTAAGCAAAGGACAAAAAGGTTTTACTTTCAAAAGTTATATCAATTCTTACCTATATCAATTTACCTATATATAAATTCTTACCTAGAATTTCCTGAGTAATAATATCAATATTAATAAAAAATAAATTATTATTAATAATCAGGAAATTCTAGGTAAGACAATCAATAAAAAACTAGGATAATAAAGCAAGAAACAGTTGAACATGTGGCAAATTAAATATGGGATTTTAATAAAATGTACTTAATCTATCAATAAGAAAAGACAAAGTTTTTCCCTCCCCTTTCCACTAGGATGCCATTTTTTTTTTTTAATCCATGGTTTTCCATTATACTTTGCTACCTTCAGAAATAAATATTCCATTCATGTGGACTTTACTATGCACCTGGGGAAAGCCACTGAAGACACAAGAAACCTAAAATATATGGTAATAAGTATTAAATATGCTCAAAATAATTATTCAAACACTAACAGGAAGTGAAAAGTAAAGCTATGACTAATTTAATGTCTCTGTAAAGGCAGTTTCAAATAGGTTAGGCATGACAGAAAAACTCACCATGGTATATAAAGAACAACTAAGCCACAGTTGAAGATTTTCTAAAATTAATTTAGAAAACCAGAAGGGTCACACTATGAATTTTAAAAAACGGTCTTTAAAGAGGGGAAGAATACGAACTCAAGCTGAAACAAGTCTAGTCTTTAATTTGCATTTAAACCACATCACACAAGACAACATTAATATTCTTTAACTATAGCTGTGACCAGGTAACTCTCTATTCAACAACTAAAGGTTCCCTGGCCAACTAAATCAAATCCCAAATCCTTAATCTAGTATGTAAAGCCCTTCAGTTAAGCCTCAGCCTGCCTATCTTTTCAGTTTTGCCTTTTTCTGTATGTTCTCTTATAATCAAATCAGACTACCAGTTATTCCCAGGACACGCTCTGGGCTTCCTCCCCTTCACCTGCTACTCTGAACCCTTATCAGTCAGTTCAGTAACCTCACTGCCACGTGGTGTTTCACCTGTACCATTTTATGGCACTTACACCTTATTAAATTTTATAAAAATGTCTATGTCTGCTTATTTTCAACAGATTTGGAGGTTCCTGAAAAAAAAGAACATCATTTCCTACAACTTTGTATTCCCAACAGCGCCTACAAAATTGATTGCATATACATACCAGCAATGTGCACTGAGCAGTTGAAAGTGGCAGCAACTTCTCAATCTTGGGTTTTATAAAAATCAAAGACATCACTTTTGACATTCATAGTACTAATTTTCACACAAAACAGGAACCACACCCCACACATCAAATGCTTCACTAGGCCCACAGATTTTAAATTTACAGCAAATGTTCTGGTCTATATAACTGTAGTATCTAATTATGAATTCTGAGTGTTGAGCATAGCAGATCCTGTTTTTAAAGTCTCAATCTCATGATAATATATAAAAATGATTTCTTCTCTTGCCAAAAAGCACAGCTGTTTAGTTAGCAAATAAAAAATGATGATGTATGCATATTTTCATCAACAAATTTCAGATTAAAAAACTGCATCATTTCAGAAAGTATTTGTACAAGGGCAGCTGTACAGTGCTGACAGCTGTTAAATCATTGTATAATATTTGAAAAATAAAGCCAGTACCCATTATAGCCCTAACAGTAGTTACAATCTCATTAATTCAAGACTTTATGCTTTGTATTAAAGGGATAAAAGAATGAACCAGACACTGGGAATTAAGACATGTTTCCAAAAAGTTTCAATAAAAAACACAATGAAATAAATACTATAATTTTAAAAAGTGGTAAGGAAGAATGTAGCAGGTGAACACTTGAAACAGGTTGTGGAAAAAAAAGTTAAACTTCAAAAGACAAAAAAAATGATAAGGCATAAAGCCCTACAAGTAAAAATGTGTTGTAAAAAAGTTACATGTACTCCACTCCTTGCTTTTAAAATCAGAAGAACTGTAAGGACTCCTAATTTTTAAAATGAAGTGTTTCCCCCACCTCCCCTGGAAAAAAAAAGTTACGTGTACAGCTGCAGAAGAGGCAGTATAAGAGTTATTTAGCAGAAGAAGTTACTTAGTGGAAAAATAGTGGAGAAAAACAGGGGAGAGATCTTGTTGATTCCTGTGGGTTCTTTTCAAAGCCTTACAATGAGTGGCCTGATCTGATCTGGATTCTTCTAAGATAACTGTGGAAACAATGAAAGATTTCAGAAAGGAGAGACTGAAAGCAGGACCCAGCTGAAAAATTACTACAAAAGGGGAAAGTTGAGGCGAGTCTGAAGTTTGCAACAGGAAAAGAAAAAACTGATAAGGTTCAGGACTGCCATAACTAATTAGATGTGGAGGAGTAAAACTGAAGTTAAATCCCTGGGTTCGTAGTGTAAGCAGTATGGAAGCTAGTAAAATCAGCAATTTTCAATTAATTTCAAGTAAAAAAAAAATTTACTGATCACTTTGTACAAAGGTTGAAGTACTCAAAACTCACAATTTTTGTGAGGAAAAGTAGTCACCAAGCTTACATACACAGATATATGTAATTCATGTGTTATACATCAGGGTATGTTTCCAAAGGAAAGAGGATGGGAGACACTGATAAGGAAGGAAACAAAACAAGAAAGTGTTTGGTACGCATACCATGTGCTATGAACGGAGGAATATGATTACCTCAAATCTGTGCATGCAAAGTCTAAAGGAGCAGAGGAAAAACAAACCAAAACATAAAATTTTTTTAATTAGAAAAATAAAAAGAGTGATGAAACCTCAGGGCAAAGATTATGGTTGGGAGGTAACTTTGATCAGAGGGAATATTTAGAAACAACTCTTAAATGACTAGAAATTCAAGCTAGGCCTTAGAGCGAAAGTCAAACTATTTACGAGAGAGAGAGAGATAAAGAAGATGATGGTGTTCAAATACAATAAGGAAATAACTGAGCCCAGGCTGGAGGAAGCAGGGTCTGGGGAATGTATAGCGGTAAAGTAGAAATCTGGCAAGATAGTGAAGAGCCAAAATACAAAGGAAACCAAGCATCAGACTGACCAGCTTAGACTTTACTATATAGGCAATGGGAAGACGAAGGTTTTTAACTAGGAAAATATTAGTAAGCACACAGAGGCAGAACACATGATGAGACTACGCAATACTGAAGGCAAAAAAAAAAAAAAAAAAGCAAGGGTATATTACAATATTCTCTTAACGAAAGGTAACAAGTCTAAGCCACAAATTTGACATCAGAAATAAAAAGGGGAAGATGGAAAAAAGAGAGATTACTGAGGTAAGGCAGAAAGGCTTTAGCTACCAAGTGAATGTGTTTGAAACTGAATGTAAGATAACTTCAAAGGTTTAAGTATAATCCATTGGGCAGATCAGATGCTAGCTTTGTTCCAGGAGGGAGAAGAAATCATTCTGGGACATACTTATCTTGAAGTACCTTCAGGGTATCTATCAGACAAACATCTATCACACAACAGAAACACCAAGAAAAGCAGGAAGCTCCAGGACATAAAGGGATTTAAGAGTCATCTGTGAAGAGATGACTGTTGCTGCTATGAATGAGAGGAGAGGACAGGGGACTAACCTTTGGGGAATGCCTAGTTTAAAAAGCAGGAGAAGCAAGAGAAGAAAGAAGGAGACAAGAGAGCACAAAGCACCTTTTCAACATGCTCTCACATGTCCTACAAGTCTCAGAGACTAAATAAACTCATTGTGCCAAAAGGCCACAATAAGCACTGGGAAACGTGGGGAAAAAAATCAAGGACTAAAGGTAAGATATAGTAGTATTTCAGAAAGCAGAGGTTTTGACCCTGGAATTTTTAACCACAGAAGTTTATCCTGAAAAATAAAACTCTTGGGGGTGGTAGTAGGGGGCTGTAAAACAAGTCTTCCCTGTGGCATCAACTCTAATAGCAATAAACAGAACCTAAATTTCTAGCCCTAGAAAGGAATGGCTAAATATAACATTTAAAAAACCAAATATAAGGACTTCCCTGGCGGTTCAGTGGCTAAGAATCCAAACTAAGATACCACATGGAGCAACAAAGCCTGGCCACTGTAACTACGGAGCCTGCGCTGCCACAATGAAGTTCCCTGCATGCCACAACTGAGACTTCATGCAGCCAATTTTTTTTAAAAAGCCAAATATCATAAAAGAAAACATTTTACTACATTTTAAACATTTTAAACTTCAACACTGAGGGAGGGGAGAATTAAAGTTAAAGAAAAACTGTTGCACAATGTGGCAAAGGACCACATTTTTAATATATAAAGGGCTCCCATAAATCAATGAGATAAAAGGAAAATGTTCCCCCCCCCCCAAAATGGGTAAGATACAAATGGCAATTTCCAAAGGAACAAATGAAGTGAAAAGCAAAAGTCACTCAGTCATGTCCAACTCTTTGGGACCCCATGGACTATAGAGAGCATGGAATTCTCCAGGCCAGAATACTGGAGTGGGTGGTCTTGCCCTTCTTCAGGGGATCTTCCCAACTTAGGGACTGAACCCAGGTCTCCCGCATTGCAGGCAGATTCTTTACCAAATGAGCTATCAGGGAACAAATGAAAACAACCAGTAAATGAAAACATTGGCTCTCAGTGCTAATCAATGAAATAAAAATTTAAATGATGTATTATTCACCTAAGATGTGGAGAAAATGAGCATGCACAGTCTTGAGAGTATACTGGAATAGCCTTTCAAAATGCCATTTTTGGCAATGTAAGCACTTTAAAAAGTTTCCACCATTCTACTTCCAAGAATATACGCAAAAAATAATTAGACCAGTGTACAAAGTTGTTCACATGAAGATATTCACTCTAGCTTTGTTTATAATGCTGAAAAGTCAGAAAAAACCTAAACGTTCAACAAAAAAAATTACGGCAAATCCATACAATGATTTTTAGATAGCACTTCAGAGAAAACAGATTAATATTTAAAGTGGAAAACTGTTAAATACGGCAGTTTATGAAATAAAAGCTTCTAAAGTGTTGGAGAAGACTCTTGAGAGTCCCTTGGACTGCAAGGAGATCCAACCAGTCCATTCTGAAGGAGATCAGCCCTGGGATTTCTTTGGAAGGAATGATGCTGAAGCTGAAACTCCAGTACTTTGGCCACCTCATGCAAAGAGTTGACTCATTGGAAAAGACTCTGATGCTGGGAGGGATTGGGGGCAGGAGGAGAAGGGGACGACCGAGGAGGAGATGGCTGGATGGCATCACGGACTTGATGGACGTGAGTCTGAGTGAACTCGGGGAGTTGGTGATGGACAGGGAGGCCTGGTGTGCTGCGATTCATGAGGTCGCAAAGAGTCGGACATGACTGAGCGACTGAACTGAACTGAAACAGCACATACAATATAACTCTTCTTCTTTAAATTCTGGAAAGACACCCACCAAAGATTCAGTACTACTGGTTATCTCTAAGTATTGATACTAGGGTGAAATATTTTGATACTGCCTAATTATTTTATATTGAACATATTCTCATAAACAAAGAAATGGGTTTTAAATTAACAAAATACAAAGAATATCTAGAAAAATGAACACAAAATTATGGGTATAATTAGGGGCTTCCTAGGTGGCTCAGTAGGTAAAGAATCCACCTGCCAATGCAGAAGAATACAAGAAGTTTTTTTTCTTCAACTACTGTTTAAACAAAACAAGTACAAAGCATTAAATGGAATCTAAAGAAAAAAGATGAAAGAGTTGATGCAAAGAAGAAAACAGAAAATTCACATCATAAAATCCATAGAAGGAAGCAAGGTTATCTGTTAACAGTCAAGTGTTTCAAGACTGGGTTTAGCAACCTGAGTTAGGAGTGAAAAGGCAATAAAGAAAATGAGTCAACTTTGGGATGAAAAAAAATTAGAAATGAACTAACACACAGGCAGCTGGAAAACAAATATTTAACAGTCATGATAGATGTGCTTTTTTCGGGGGTGCTAGGCAGGGACTGAAGAAAAAGTCAAAGGTGATATTTACAAGTTGAAAATTGACCAATAATATAAGGTCAAGGAGAGGAGGACTGTGTGGTACTAGTGGGTTCATAGTACATGAACTACAGAATTCAAGATTGGGAAAAAGGAAGAAACTAACAGCCTGGGAAGGACTGCAGGTGACCATGAGGACAAAAACTTGGTTCACTGGATAGGATGGAAAAATACAAAGACAGGCTCTGGAATGACAATCTCTGGTCACAGTTTGAGACCTGAGGTCTAAATGATGACAAGGTTGAAGAACACAGTCATTCATGTAGGTCATTAATGTAAAATGGAGATAAAGGTCCCTGGACTTAGTGAACTGTAGCTCTGAATGTGGCCTTTCTGGCCTGAAATAAAGGTAACTATTACTTTAATCTCTGTGCACTGCACTTTCTTCCAAATTCATTCTTTCTAACCTGACAGGAATTTGGCTGGTACTTAACCTCTCTCTGCACTTTATTCAACCACAAAATGAACAGAGTAAGGAGATGAGAGACTGAATTAAATGAATGGTTCTCAACCCTGACTGCACATTAAAACAAAGAGACAAAAAAGAAAAAAAGTGGCAAAGCTACCTATACTTTGATTCCAAAGCCAGTAATTGTAATTAATTTGTTGAAGGGTGGGATTCAAGCATCAAGTATTTTTAAGAAGCTACTCGGGGAATTCTAATGTGCGGCCAAAGTTGAGAACTGAACTAGGTATTTCTAAAGGCTCCTTCCCTATAACTCACTGCCACTGTGCTCATTTGCTGATTAACCTACTGAACATCCTGCACCAAGCACTTCCACAAACATCTTAGTAAACACTGGGAGGCCAATGTTTCTGTGTCCATTTTACAAATAAGTTCAATGAAGGTTAAATAAATGAAGTGACCTGTTCAAGATACAAGAGTCACAAGCTAGAATGGAGCCCAGCTAGAATTGAGGTTTGGTTTGATTTTGTTCCAATCCACCCTACATGTAACTTGCTTTCTCTAGCACTCACAGCAACTACTTGAATGCCTTCTGTTCTCTTCCCAGGTCCCCCTCTCCTCCCACCCCCAAGCAAAGCACAAAGTTTGTGATTTATGGGTTGAATGGAGAGAAAATTATGGGAACAAGGAATTAACCCCAAATTTTACAGTAATTTCATTACAGAATTACAGAACACCACCTAGGGAGGGTTTGCAATTTAAAACAGCACTGTGAGAGTGTATCTACGGAGTACATTTTATTCACTTAAGCCAACATACACCTTGCTATTAAGCACGCAGCTGGTGTACAAAGCTGGTTCCAAAGATAAATTCATAAACAGAAAAGCAATGTTTACATTTTCCAATAAGCAAGATGTTCTAAAACAAAATTCTAAGACAATTCTAGCAAAACAATAAGTGACAAGAGAAATTAGGGTGTTCCATCAAATAACTTAAATGTATAAACATGAGCTTCAAATTTTTAAGGCATTAACTATTTCTACCCAGTGCAAACACTAAATACAGTTGCACTTTAAAAGTATGATTACTATCTTTTCGCTGATCCACTGCTGCTGCTTCTTTGATTATATCTACTTGGAAATTTCATAAATATTCAAGTTCTGTACCCCTGGCCCAAAATTAGTTGAGTTACTAAGATAAAATCTCAAAAAAAAAAGGGGGGGGGGCAATTAGAAAAGACCTAACTACTTTCACTCTTGGAAATGCAACTTAAAAAGAAATTCATGAAGTATATTTACCAAAAGTGTATGTGTATTCATCCATTCAAGCCTTTTCTGAGCATCATGTTCTCAGCACCCTGAGGATGAAGAGGCCAGTCAGAGCTCATGTAACGCTTGCCGTTGAGGAAGTGCCATGGCAGAAAAATGTAATATTTACTGGGATGCATCTGGATAGATAAGTGACTTATTCTTGGGGAGAAAAGGGAGTGGGATAAGGAGAACTGTGCAAAAAAGTTTTCAAGAGCATAGGCTGAGTATTTTTAAGAGGAAAAATCTCAGTACATAAAACCTTGGAAATGAGGGAAATTCCTAGGAAATACACACACACTCACTAAGGAACTAAATTAAAATCAGAAAGAGAAGCTAGGACAGAGAAAACAAAATGGACAGAAACTGCTCCACGGGAATGAGTTAAGTATCCTGCAAAGTTATGTTATAAGAAAAATGAGAAGGCTTCAGTTATAAGACCTCAGTTAAATACCAAGTTGTTCGCTAGATTTGTGACATTAGTTAAATCACCTCTATTCTGGGTAACTTTTCATCCAGAAAAACATATGTATAATGGCAATCACCTGACAATAAAAAAACAAAACAAAAACTAAGAATATCAGCAATCAAATCTGAGCAGAGGTTCTATTTTTACCTACAAATTAAGAAGGGAAATTCTCCAAAACATGTTGAAGTATTTATCTTGTTTGTGATTAAGAATGCTCTCAATACAATTAACAGAAATTTGGAAGCCCAGATGCCTTTATTAAAACTAGTAATTGACATTCATTTACTGGGCTGATTCAAGCTGAATCTTTTTTGATGCCTTGGTCAGTGCACCAGTTTTATTTTTTGAGGCGATTACATGTGCTTTCCAAATAAGTAACTTAATACCATTCACCTCCAATGCTGTGAGGACCCGAAGAGATTAAAAACAGAAGCCTTCGTTAATACTGAATTAACCCGAGGACCCCATGAGCTACCGGAGTACAGAAAAATGTAAATGCTCAGAACACGGTAGGCACGCACCTTTATAGAACCAAACGGAGGGGGAAAACTTCACAATGTCAAGATCACTTCACCTTATTCTTAAGGGAACAACACATGCCCTTTCTCTCAGTGAACGGTCCTGGCTTTCTTTGCTGAATTTCTTCAGTAACGCACTAAAAAATCAACAAATCGAGTCTATGAATTACAGAGAAGGGCTTGGTTGTCTGTAACCTTCATACTGCCCGTTCTTTTCACCGCACACTCCCAAGTTACTATTACAACGTAGTAAGAGCGCACGGGGTATTCAAGTCGCATGAACAGCAAGCTGTCGGCCTCCCAACAAATATGTTAAAGAAAAACTTTGGCATACGACTTTAAAAGACTCCAAATAAGTAAGGCGTCAGACTCAGCCCTTCTATCAGGGCAAATCGTGCGGTGCCATTTTTTTTTTTTTCTTTTTTGCCTCAAATCCCATAAAAAGACGCTGCTCAAGTTACAAGGTCCCTGATGCCCAGACCCTTCAAACTTTCTGGACAGAAAGACGCTGGCACCCCAAGACGCCAGTGGCGACGACGGACACCCGTCTTCACGCCCTCACAACTTCTCGCCGGACCTCGGGGTCCCCCTCCCCGCGGGCCGGACAAGCACCCGCGCGGCCCTCCCTGCGGCCCGCGAGCCCTCCGGCGGGCGGCCGCGGCCCCTTAGGGAGCGGGGAGCCGCCCGGGAGCGCCCCGTTTCTCACAGACCCCAACATGGCGTCGGCCGCCGCCGCCGCCGCCGCCGCCGCCGCCCGAGACGACGACACCTCCCCGCGCCGCCGACGGCCCGGGGACCGCGGGGGGGAAGCGCAGGGAAAGTTTCGCTTCTCTTCTCCCGGCCCTCCGGGGGGCCGCCCGACGACCAAGCCCGGGGTTCACCTACCCAGCCGGGCGCGGACGGCCGCAGCGGCGAAGGTCCGACTTCTCCTCTTCCCGGGCGCCGCGCGCGGACTCTCCTTGCCTCCCGCCCCAGCTTCGCAGGGTGTGCAGCCAGCGGCCCCGCGCAGCCGGCGCGATCCGGACGCGGCGGGCGGGCGGGCGTCGCAGACGCTCGCAGGTGACCCTCCCGCCCCTCCAGTCGAAGCCCACAACGGCCGCCGGGGCTGGCCTCTCCCCTGCGCGCGCGCGCAGAAGCGCGCCGCCACCCACACGCCGGGCGCGGGCGCGGGCGCGGGCGCGATCACACCCCCAGCGCTCGCTCCCCACCCTTTCTGGCCTGCTCCCTCGCCCCGCCCGGGCCGTCCCGCGCGCCGGGCCCGAGGGGGCGGGGCCAGCGCGGAGGCCACACCCGCCTGGGAGGCTGGGGCTCGGGATTGGCTCCTCTGCTCGGAGTTGAGGGCGCGCGCCCTGACGTGGATTGGCTACACGTGCGACGTCTTTTACCTGGGCTGCCGCGCGCAGGCGAGCCCTCCGAAAGGACGGTTCACCTCCTAGCGAAGTGCTTAACGACGCTATAAAAATGGAAGGAGGGCTGGGCCCCTTTCCTCTCACCCCGAACGGGCCTCTGCGGGGAATTCAGGAACTTTCCGCGACCGGGAAATGAAAGCTTTGGATTTAGCTGCCCAAGGCGTCCGGCTAGACGTGTTTGCTACATCTTCTTAGCGCGCCCGTTCCTGCCCCCTCACGTGTTCCACTTGCTTGCCCTAAAAATCCTACCGCTTGAAACACAGGAAACGACGGCAGCAAAACATACCCCGCATACTCCGCACAGCCTTTTAAGTGATGCGTTTATTCCCTGACTTAGAATTCTGGTCTTTCCCAAAATTTTCTGATACCACAAACGTACTTCACACACCTGGAAACAGTGATGGTATATAAGGTTGAACGTGCCCTTCATTTATACCACAGCTAAGTGTGCTGGTGGGTCCGTGGAGACGTAAAAGATGCCTAAGGTAGATAAGGACTGTGGGCCTGATGAGGGATGGGGAAGACTGCATAGTCACTTCAAACAAAAAGTGAACAGGCAGAAATTAGATTTGAGTAAATTTTATCTTTCCCGTTGATCTATTACAACAAGATTTTGAAAAAATACCTCTTTTTCTTTTATATGTTTTCTTTTTCTGTTTTCTTCATTTTTTTTTGTTTTTTCTTTTCTTTGAAATAGTAACTTTTTTTTTTACCTTTGATTGTAGCCATCAGAACCCACACCACATGAAAGAGCACCCACCTGGGGAACATAAAGCAGGTCTTAGTTTCAACCAACTTTCTTTTGGTCTGGGATTTGTCCTCCCCAGATCTTCCACCTGCCGTCCTGTTCTGTTTGAATATGTCAGAAACAAAATTTAAAAAAAAAAAATTGGTGGCTAAAACAAAACTGGCAAGGATGAATTTTTAAAATAGGAAAATAGGAAATCACCATCACAGAAACCTTTACAAGTGTTAGCCGTAGTTATCTGTAGACAAATACAAATGTTCCTTTCAACCATCACCATACCCCAACTTCATTTTGCCTCATTCCTCCTCTGCATACAGAACAGCCTCTGTCAGTGGAAAGAAGGATGGATTTACCTCCAAGATTCCTTTAAAGTTTGAGATTAGGAATTGCTATGTCAGATCAGTTGTCTAAGGTCTAAAGTGACAGGAAACATTTTTGATCACTCACCTATTAGTAAAAATGTTTGCCCTCTCTCACCTCCCAATATATTTATTTATCTTACCATAAATGTCATGGGGACTTCCCTCCTGGCTAAGTGGTAGACTCTGTCTGTCAATACAGGAGATGTGGGTTTAATCCCTGGGTCAGAAAGATTCCCTGGAGAAGGAAATGGCAACCCACTCTAGTATTCTTGCCTGGGAAATTCCATGGTCAGGGGAGTCTGGTGGGCTACAGTCCACTGGGTTGCAAAAGTCACATGACTTTGTGAGTAAACAACAACAAAAGGCATGGACTTAGCAGCCAAAAGGACTACTCAAAGTTTGGCTTTGTCACCAGCTACACAGTATGAAAAGGCAAAAAGATATGACATAGGAAGATGAGCCCCCCCTTCCAGATTGGTAGGTGCCCAATATGCTACTGGGCAAGAGTGGAGAAATAGCTCCAGAAAGAGTGAAGAGGCGGGCCAAAGCAGAAATGAGGCTCAGATGCGGATGTGTCTGGTGGTGAAAGCAAGGTCCGATGTTGTAGAAAACACTATTACATAGGAACCTGGAATGTTAGGTCCATGAATCAAGGTAAGTTGGATGTGGTCAAGCAGGAGATGGCAAGAGTGAACATCAATATTTTAGGAATCAGTGAATTAAAATAGATGGGAATGAGCAGATTTAATTCAGATGAGCATTATATCTACCACTGTGGGCAGGAATCCCTTAGAAGAAATGGAATAGCCCTCATAGTTAACAAAAAGAGTCCAAAATGCAGTACTTCAAGAAGCAACAGTTAGAACCGGACATGGAATGAACTGGTTCCAAATTGGGAAAGGAGTATGTCAAGGCTGTATATTGTCACCCTGCTTATTTAACTTATATGCAGAGAGTACATCATGTGAAATGACAAGCTGGATGACTCACAAGTTGGAATCAAGATTGCCAGGAGAAATACCAACAACCTCAGATATGCAGATGTCACCATTCTAATGCCAGAAAGAAAGCAAAGAGGAACTAAAGAGCCTCCTGATGAGGGTGAAAGAGGAGAGTGGAAAAGCTAGTTTAAAACTCAACATTCAAAAAACCAAGATCATGGCATCCAATCCCATCACTTCACAGCAAATGGGAAAAAAATGGAAACAGTGACAGATGCTATCCTCTTGGACTCCAGAATCACTGCAGACAGTGACTGAAGCTTAATAAAATTAAGACCCTTGCTCTTTGGAAGAAAAGCTATGACAAACCTAGACAGCATATTAAAAAGCAGAGACATCACTTTACCAACAAAGTTCCATCTAGTCAAAGCGATGGTTTTTCCAGTAGTCATGTATGGATGTGACAGTTGTACCATAAAGAAGGCTGAGCACCGAAGAATTGATGTTTTCAAACTGTGGTGCTGGAGAACTCTTGAGAGTCCCTTGGACTGCAAGGAGATCCAACCAGTCCATCTTAAAGGAAATTAATCCTGAATATTCATTGGAAGGACTGATGCTAAAGCTGAAGTTCCAATACTTTGGCCACTTGACTCGAAGAGCCAACTCATTGGAGAAGATCCTGATTTTGGGAAAGATTGAGGGCAGAAGGAGAAGGAGATGGCGAGGATGAGATGTTTGAATGATATCACCAACTCAATGGACATGAGTTTGAGCAAACTCCAGGAGATGGTGAAGGACAGGGAAGCCTGGCATGCTGCAGTACATGGGGTCACAGAGTCAGACACTAACAGGGACTGAACAACAACCTGTGTCCTTGGCCACACCCAAATTTTGCCTTAGTTTCTTCATTTGTAACATTAGGATATTTAAATTATCTACCTCACAGCATCATATGAAGATATTGAGTTAATATTTGTACAGCATAGTACCTGGTACATGGGAAGGGCTATAAATGTAAATTATATATAATTAATTATGTATAAAATAATATATATAATATATGCACACATTGAGGGGCTTCTCTGGTGGCTCAGACAGTAAAGAATTTGCCTGCAATGCAGGAGACCTGAGTTCAATCCCTGGGTCTAGAAGATTCCCTGGAGAAGGGAATGGCTACTGACTCCAGTTTTCTTGCCTGAAGAATTCCATGGAAGAGCCTGGCAGGCTACAGTCTACGGGGTTGAAAAGAGTCTGACACGACTGAGCGACTAACGCTTTAGCCAAGTGTAGTTATTTAAATTAAAATGTTCATTCCTGGGGGGATTTCCCTGGTGATACAGTGAATAAGAATCCACTTTCCAATGCAGGAGACACAGGTTGGATCCCTGATCTGGGAAGATTTCCTTTGCCTTGAAGTAACTCAAGCCCATGCATGGCAACTACCAAGCCCACACTCTAGAGCCCTGTAATGTCAACTACTGAAGCCCATGCCCCAGGAGTCTGTGCTCTGCAAAACGAGAAGCCACTGCAATGATAAGTCCTGGCACCGCAACCAACAGTAGCCCCTGCTCACCATAGCTAAAGAAAGCCCGAGTGCAGCGACAGAAGAACCTAGTGAACCAAAAAGAAATAAAAAATTAAGTTCCTGGGACTTCCCTGGCAGTCCAATGGTTGCGACTCCGCCTTCCAATGCAGGAAGCTTGGGTTCAATCCCTAATTGGGGAACTAAGATCTGCATGCTGCACAACATGGCCGAAAAAGAAAGAAGTAAATAAGACCACTTCGTTAAAAAGTTAATTCCTCCGTCATATCAGCCACATTTCAAGTGCTTAAAGGTCACATAACTACTGAACAGTGCAGAAATATTTCCATCACTACAGAGACTCCTATTGGATAACACTGACAAAGCTGAAAAAAGCAAGCAACTCAGGCAGTATGATCAACTCTTGATTTGAACTTGTAACTGGGGCACCCTGTTCAAATCGAGTGATCAGATCTCTCTCTGAGCCTCACATCTCTATAAAATGAAAATAAAAATAGGAACTACCTTATGGATTGCCACCCAGAGAAAATGAGATAAGAGTGTGTAAAGTCTTTGGCAGAGTACCTAAGAGGAACTTGGAAATGCTAGTAAAATTTGAGTTTAACCCAATTCTACAAGCCTGAAAGGCAAAGATATTATCCTTGACTCTAAGTTTTTCAAGGATATGTATTTTGGAAAAGACAAGTGTTTGGTTAACTTTTAGTTGAAAACAGAACATTCAGAGGACGATGACAAATACCTGACTTTTAATTACTACTGGATTTTTTTCTTTTTTCTTTTTTTGGTAAAGAATCTGCCTGCCATGTGGGAGACCTGGGTTTGATCCCTTGGTTGGGAAGATCCCCTGGAGAAGGGAAAGGCTACCCACCCCATATTCTGGCCTGGAGAATTCCATGGACTGTATAGTTCATGGGGTCGCAGAGAGTCGGACATGACTGAGCGACTTTCACCTTCACGTCTTTCTTTTTTACTTTTTAAAAATTATTTGGCTGCACTCGGTCTTTGCTGCTGTGAGGGCTGTTCTCTGGCTGCGGCGAGCAGGGGCTACTCTTCGTTGCGGTGCCGGGCTTCTCACTGCGGTGTCTCCTCTTGTGGAGCACGGGCTCCAGGCGCACGGGCTTCAGTAGTCGCAGCATGTGGGCTCAGTAGTTGTGGCACGCGGGGACTCGTTTCTCCGCAGCATGTGGGATCCTCCCAGACCGGGGATTAAACCCATGTCCCCTGCGTCGGCAGGTGGGTTCTTTACCACTGAGCCACCCGGAAAGCCTGCTACTGGATTTCTTTGTTCTTGCTGGTCTTTTCCCAGTGGTACCCATATCAGTAATGGCACCGCCACCCACAAACCTGATGAGTCGTCACTACACCATCCCCTTTCCCATCTTCTCTAACCAATCCTTTTGCCTCCAAAATATTGTAGGATCTGCTTCCAAAACACTTTATCTGATCTCTTCCCCTCTCTTTGTGTCCCCTCTGCACAGAGAGCATACAGGCTGTATCAAGCCCCGCCCAGGTGGCCATATACTGGGTACAGGTTGTAGTAGTGGAACAGCCTTATGGAAGAGCACCTTTCCCTCTGAGGCAGTGTAAATTTTATATTCATCATCTATATCCTCTGGCAGCTGTCAGTAAAGTGTCTTCTTCTAATAAAAGTATTTTACCGAAGTTTTTCAACAAGATGAAAATGTCTTGAGAAGTAGGTACCTCTTCTAATTTGCCCAAAGGTGCCACATGGGGTATAACATTTCTCTTTCCCTTAGGACAAAATGCCAGCTCATCACCGGGTCCTACAAGGCCTAGCACAACCCAGCCTCTACTAGTCTGTCTGTCTTAAAACGATGCCCCACTCCACCAAATTCCAGTGATGTTGACCTTCTGTTGTTTTGAAAATAGATCTTGTTCTGTGGGGTCCACTGCCTCAGCCATTTCTCTATCTCAGTTCAGTCTCAGTTCAGTTCAGTCACTCAATCATGTCTGACTCTTTGCAACCCCATGGACTGCAGCACGCCAGGCCTCCCTGTCCATCACCAACTCCCCGAGTTTGCTCAAACTCATGTCCATTGAGTCGGTGATGCCATCCAGCCATCTCATCCTCTGTCGTCCCCTTCCCTTTCTGCCTTCAATCTTTCCCAGCATCAGGGCCTTTTCAAATGAGTCAGCTCTTCGCATCAGGTGGCCAAAGGATTGGAGTTTCAGCTTCAGCCTCAGTCCTTCCAGCGAACATTTCTCTACCTAGACAGTCCCACCCAACCCTTCCCACAGCTGCGGCCTCTGTTTTCTGTCAGGCCTCTGAGCCCTGAGAGAGCGCCCTGTGCGCTTCCCTCTGAGTACCCGGGGGTCTGTCTGGGAACTGTAAGCTCCTAAAGGCAGGGCGCTCACTGTCTTGCTGTCCTTCTGTCCCCGGGTCCTAACAGGACAAGAGGTCAGCGGTTGTTCATTTTAGCAACGTTGCCACCCCTTTCTACACTCTGCTGTGCAGATGGGGAGAAAACCTAGAACTCCGTTTTCCCCAAGGACTTTTCCCTGAATGGTTCCAGGTTGAAATCCGCCATTGGAGACACATACGTGAGATCTGAAAGGCAGAAGAAAAGGAGAAATCATTTCTCTCCAGTATAGCTTCAGGCAGCTCAAATAACAGGGGACTGTTTTCCTAGACTCGTGGAAAAATATGAGACAAACCTGAAAAAAAAAATGGCCATTCTATTTTCTAAAGTCGGGGGAAGGGGCCGAATTCTGAAAAAGGGCAGTAGAAATGTTCCAGATTAAAAGAGGCAAAAGAGATGTAACAACTAAATGCAATACAGTCAGCCCTCTAGATCTGCAGATGCCAAATCTGAGCATACAGGGGTCTGACTATTATGCCATTTTATACAAGGGACTTGAGCACCTGCAGATTTCAGTATGTGCACACAGCATGGCGGGGGAGGGAGGGCTTCCTGGAACCAATGCCCCCTGCGGATAAGGAGATATGACTGTATCTGACCATGTGCTGGGTCCTGAACTGATACTGAAAGGGGAGAATGCTACAGAGGATATCATTGGGTCAACGGACAAAATTGGAATATGAACAGAAAACTAGGTAAAAAGTGTTATATCAGAGTTAAATTTATTATTCTGGGCTAAGAATAATAACTAGAGAATATCCCTACTTTTAGGATATACACACTGAAATATTTAGGGGTAAAGGACTATGATATGTATAACCTATCTGCAAATAATTCAGAAAAAAATTAATATATATAACTTAGAGGTTAAATATAAAAGAGAGAAATCACCTATGTAAGTGATAAAGTAAATGGAGTAAAATATTAGCAGGTGAATTTGTGTAGAGTATATGAATATATAGGTATGATTTCTATTCTTGCAAAATGTAAATTTGAAGTTATTCCCCCAAAAAACAATAGTTAAAATATCTATATGATGAAGTATTAAATAAACTAAACCAGTGCATTCTGAAGGAGATCAACCCTGGGATTTCTTTGGAAGGAATGATGCTAAAGCTGAAACTCCAGTACTTTGGCCACCTCATGCGAAGAGCTGACTCATTGGAAAAGACTCGGATGCTGGGAGGGATTGGGGGCAGGAGGAGAAGGGGACGACCAAGGATGAGATGGCTGGATGGCATCACAGACTCGATGGACATGAGTCTGAGTGAACTCCGGGAGTTGGTGATGGACAGGGAGGCCTGGCGTGCTGCAATTCATGGGGTCTCAGAGAGTCGGACACGACTGACCGACTGAACTGAACTGAACTAAAACTGATTAATGCAAGCCAAACTAGAATAATTGTCTTAAATATCCAATCTCAAAATAGGCCTAGACTGACAGCTCCAATTAAAAAAACAATGCATTTTATACATTTTTTTCTATTAGTAATTCACCAGTGAACAAAAAGTAAATTTACTTTCCTTGAAGAAGACAAGGAAAGAAGACATAGCTCCTTGGCTATGGGAAAATGACCTGTCATGCACAAGGTGACTTACAAAGTAAAACACTTAACTTTTTAATTAAAAACCCAGATAAAATACTTAACTATCTTTGGTAGGATTATGCATGATTCTTTTCTTCTTCTCTGTAATTTACCAATCTTCTATAATAAGTACATATTGTTTTATTTTTGTAAAAAACACTCAAGGCATAGTCGTCATGGGTAAGTATTTGAATGAAGTATGAATCATATTCAAAAACTCGTACACAAAAAGACACAATGGCTGCTTTCTTTGATAGAAAAATTCCTAAATGATTTACATATTACCTTCTCTGCCCGTGGTGGCAAATTATATAACGAATGCCTTATTTCTCAACATTAACATCTGTAAATGGCAAATAAAACATTAACTTCAACACGCAGTTATCGAGTAAGCTTACCATTTATAGAACTAGCTCAAAATAAGTATAGAACGTGCGAAGTTGGAACAAAAAATTCATCTGAAAGTTTAAATCCGTATATTATCAAGGGAATCTACTTTAAAGAGCAATATATTTTTTCTAGAATACTTGTATAAATAGGTGGTTCGTAGTTTACTTGAACATAGTTTACAATAAGTTTATATAAAGAGAAAAAATTTAAGCATGATTCATTAAAAATTCATTTTCAAATAAAAATTAAAACTTTTACAATTTGGAGCTAGATAGACCTGGGTTCAGATTCTGATACTGCGACACATTAACTAAATAACCTTGTGTAAATGGCTTAACTGTTCTGTACCTCAATTTTCTTATTAGTAAAATTTATAAAATGTGAAAAATAATCCCTGCTCCCTAGAACTATAAAGATTAGGGGTAATGTGAGTAAAGCACTTAGCAAATAACAGGTGCCCAGTACACTGTGAATGTGGTGTTAATAGCTGTAGTAGTAAATGTTTTCCCTTTTTTTTTTTTGGACATTACCACATGGCTTGTTGGATTTTAGTGCCCCAACCAGGGATGGAACCCAGGCCCTTGGCAGTGAGAGCACTGAGGACAACAACGGAATTTCCAAGTTGTTGTTATTGAAATTATTAACAGAGTCAAAATGTTACCACTTACATGAAAAGGCAGGAAGTAGTATATTAAACCTTGATATGTCTGATTCACAGATCCCTGGCCAATACATGCAAAGAGACCTCCTCCATATTTGTGCCTCTCTGTACGCTTACAACTGAGAACAAACAAGGAAAGTTCACAAGCAGCATACATCTTATGTGACAAGTGGTCATTCAGCTGCAATCACCAGACTGTGCTTCTCATCTGGTCTCCCTCTGACTCTGTGAAGTCGCCCCCAACACTCTTCCGCAGCCTCTACTGCCCATGCCACCCACAGGTTTCTTTACTTCTTAGCTGAAGTCCAGCCACCAGGCCTGGTAGGCACCAGGACAGGCAGGACAGACAGAACAGGTTCTGGAAGAGAGGCAAGGTGGCTGGACCAAGAGGAAAGGTCCAAACTCCTTGCAGCACAGTTGTCTTGCTCCACTGCAACTGGGCCTCAGCACACACAATCAGTGCCCGTTTCGTTATGACTCACGCATAAGGAAGTAAAACTGAGTGCCAAGGCAGCCAAGAAGCAGGGAACAGAGCAAGAGATACAGGCTCACAGCAGGACTTGGTGCAGAGGTCAAAACTCCTAAGGGTTGGAAAGGATGTTTTGATCTGGAAAACGCTGCAGAGCTTTTTGGTGATAATGCAAAGTTATGAATGGCCTCATCCCATCACACAGTACCTTCTTCTCACTTCCTCCAAGTGCTGAACTTTTTTCCACTTACTTTTCTTCCATAGCATCTCTAGCATACCTTTTTCTTTTCTCCCAGCCTCTACTTTTCTGTAGGAGGATCCTGATACAGTCTCCTTTCCCAGAGATGGAGTACTGTCTATGTACACATGCGTGCTTAATTACTACAGTCGTGTCCGACTCTTTGTGACCCCATGGATTGTAGCTCACCAGGCTTCTCTGCCCATGGGATTCTCCAGGCAAGAATACTGGAGTGGGTTGCCATGCCCTCCTCCAAGGGATTTTCCCAACCTAGGGCTAGAACCCACATCTCTTAAGTCTCCTGCCTGGGTAGGCAGGTTCTTTACCACTAGCGCCACCTGGTCTATGTATAAGATAGTGCTAAGACGTGTCTGACTCTTGCGATCCCATGAACTGTAGCCTTCCAGGCTCCTCTGTCCATGGGATTCTCCAGGCAACAATACTGGGATGGGTGCCATTTCCTTCTCCAGGGGAACTTCTCTACCAAGGAAGTGAACCCAGGTCTCCTGCATTGCAGTTAGATGCTTTACCAACTGAGCTACGTGGGTAGCCATGTCTATGTATAGAAATACAAATATGTTCATCATCGTGGATTTGAAGACCAAAATAATCCACAGACATCTTCCACTTGAGGAAATGGTCCAGGTGGGAAGTGAATTAGCCTTATTTATTTAAATGGCAATTCACTCATTTACTCAAAAACCACTCTGGACTGCTATAAGCGAGGAATTGTTCTTAGAGTGGAAAATGGCATAGAGTATATAGGGAAGACAAACAAGGACCATGTACGTTCCAGTAAGGGGAGAAAAGACAGGTAATAAACATGATAATTGCAGACAGTGATAGAATGCAATAAAAGAAATACACGTGGGAAGTACCATGACATCACCCAAGACTATTTACGGTGTTGTTGTTGTTGTTGTTAAGTCACTAAGTTGTGTCTGACTCTTTTGCAACCCCATGAACTGTAGCCCGCCAGGTTCCTCTGTCTATGGGATTTCTAAGGCAGGAATACTGGATTGGGTTACCATTTCCTCCTCCAAGGGATCTTCCCAACCTAGGGATTGAACCCATGTCTCCTCCATTGGCAGACAGATTCTTTACCACTGAGCCCCCAGGGAAACCCAGTGAGGGATACTTTAACCTCATAATATTTATCAACCCCACCACCATTACTCTTCCTTGCAAAGGACAATTGGTAGCATCTTAATATTATGTAAGTCACTGTGCAAATACATCTTTAAGACAAGTTTCTTAGACGAAAGCCATCACCAACTCCTCCCACCATCACATACTCTCAACCAGATTAGTGCCCCTAAACTAATCTTCTATAAAAATTTTGGAACCATCACAGAGATTTTAATGGAAAATAATTGGCTCTTTTAGAAAGGATGATTCATTCAGCCTCGCTAAGGAGATGACAATTGCATTGAAGAATGAGAAAGAGGTAGCTCTTGAAAGAGCTAGGAAAAAGATCAGTGTGGCAAATGCATCTGTGTGCTCAGTCATGTCCGACTCTTTGCAACCCCAAGGACGGTAGCCTGCCAGGCTCCTCTGTCTATGGGATTTCCCAGGCAAGAATACTTGAGCAGGTTGCCATCTCCTCCTCCAGGGGATCTTCCCAACCCGGGGATAGAACCTGTCTCCCGAGTCTCCTGCACTGGCAGACAGGTTCTTTACAACTAGCGCCACCTGGGAAGCCCAGTATAGTTCAGGGAGAAGCAGATGTATCCAGCTTAGTGAGGCAGACAAAGGCCGTAAGAGTTCTTACCTGAACCAGAAGGGGGTGAACTGAAGGGGGATAAGCAGGAGAGTATGTTGTTGTTGTTTAGTTGCAAAGTCATGTCTGACTCTTTTGGTACCCCATGGACAGTAGCTATATATTACAATGTGAGGAAGACACTAAATTTGTTTATATGGCATGATAACTATATAAAATTAGGGACAGAAGACAATAAGGAAATTTATGAAAGATTGTTGTTCTACTTTAATCTTTTTAATATTTCCTGCAATTCCTATTCTTTTAATCAGCTTTATTGCTGTTGTTTAGTCACTAAGTCATGTACGACTCTTTGCAACCCCATGGACTGCAGCACACCAGGCTTCCCTGTCCTTCACTATGTCCCAGAGTTTGCTCAAACTCACGTCCATTGAGTCAGTGATGCCATCCAACCATCTCATTCTCTGCCATCCTCTTCTCCTGCCCTCAATCTTTCCCAGCATCAGGCTCTTCTCCAAAGAGTCGGCTCTTCATATCAAGTGGACAATTTTGGAACTTCAGCTTCAGCACCAGTCCTTCCAATGAATATTCAGGGTTGATTTCCTTTAGGATTGAACTGGTTTGATCTTCTTGCTATCAAAGGGAGTCTCAAGAGTCTTTTTTCAGCACCACAGTTTGAAAGCATCAATTGTTCGGCGCTCAGCCTTCTTCATGGTCTAATTCTGACATATGTACTGTAAAAACCTTAGCTTTGACTATATGCACCTTTATCAGCAAAGTGGTGTCTCTGCTTTATTCTTTTTTTATATTTATTTATTTGGCTGCTTTTTATTTATTAAATGGGCTTTCTTTGCAGCATGTGGGATCTAGTTCCCTGACCAGGGATCAGACCCAAGTCCCCTTCCTGGGAGCTTGGCATCTTACCCACTGGACCACCAGGGAAGTCCCAGTATCTCTGATTTTTAATACATTGTCTAGGTTCATCATACTTTCCTTCTAAGGAGCAAGTGTCTTTTAATTTCATTGCTGCAGTCAACATCCACAGTGATTTTGGAGCCCAGGAAAAGAAAATCTGCCAGTTTCCATTTTTTTCCCATCTATTTGCCAGAAATAATGGAACTGGGTGCCATGATCTTGGTTTTTTTAATGTTGAGTTTTAAACTAGCTTTCTCCAGAAAAACATCTATTTCTTCTTTATTGACTATGCCAAAATGTTTGACTGTGTGGATCACAACAAACTGGAAAATTCTTAAAGAGATGAGAATAACAGACCACCTGACCTGCCTCTTGAGAAATCTGTATGCAGGTCAAGAAGCAACAGTAGAACAGACTGGTTCCAAACTGGGAAAGGAGTACATCAAGGCTATGTATTGTCACCTTGCTTATCTAACTTATATGCAGAGTATATTATGAGAAATGCTGGGCTGGATGAAACACAAACTGGAATCAAGATTGCCAGGAGAAATATCAACAACCTCAAATATACAGATGACACCACCTTTATGGCTGAAAGTGAAGAAGAACTAAAGAGTCTCTTGATGAAAGTGAAAGAGGAGAGTGGAAAAAGTTGGCTTAAAACTCAACATTCAGAAAACTAAGATCATGGCATCTGGTCCCATCACTTCATGCCAAATAGATGAGGAAACAGTAGAAACAGTGAGAAACTTTATTTTGGGCGGCTCCATAATCACTGCAGATGGTGACTGCAGTCATGAAATTAAAAGACGCTTGCTCCTTGGAAGAAAATTTATGACCAACCTAGACAGCATATTAAAAGGCAGAGACATTACTTTGCCAACAAAGGTCTGTCTAGTCAAAGATATGGTTTTTCCAGTGGTCATGTATGGATGTGAAAGTTGTACCATAAAGAAGGCTGAGCACCAAAGAATTGATGCTTTTGAACTGTGGTGTTGGAGAAGACACTTGAGAGTCCCTTGGACTACAAGGAGATCCAACCAGTCCATCCTAAAGGAAATCAATCCTGAATATTCATTGGAAGGACTGATGCTGAAACTGAAGCTCCAATATTTTGGCCACCTGATGTGAAAAGCTGACTCATTTGAAAAGACCCTGAGGCTGGGAAAGATTGAAGGTGGGAGGAGAAGGGGACGACAGAGGATGAGGTGTTGGATGGCATCACTGACTCAACGGACATGAGTGTGAGTAAACTCCAGGAGTTGTTGATGGATAGAGAGGCCTGGAGTGCCGCAGTCCATGGGGTCGCAGAGTCAGACATGACTGAGAAACTAAACTGAACTGAACTGAACTTGCACTTTCCTCTTTCACCTTCATCAAGAGGCTCTTTAGTTCCTCTTTGCTTTCTGCCATTAAAACAGTGACATCTGCATATCTAAGGTTATTAATATTTCTCCTGGCAATCTTGATTCCAGCTTGTGATTCATCCAGTCCAGCATTTTGCATGATGTACTCTGCATGTAAGTTAAATAATCAGGGTGACAATATACAGCCTTAACACACTCCTTTCCCAATTTGGAACCAATCCATTGTTCTACGTCCAGTTCTAACTATTGCTTCTTGACCTGCATACAGATGGGGAAACAGTGGAAACAATAAAAGATTTTATTTTCTTGGGCTCCAAAATCACTGCAGAGAGCGACTGCAGCCATGAAATCAAAAGACACTTGTTTCTTGGAAGGAAAGCTATGACAAACCTAGACAGCAGTGTATTAAAAAGCAGAGACATCACCTCGTCAACAGAGGTGCATGTAGTCAAAGCTTCCCTGGTGGATCAGATGGTAAAGAATCTGCCCGCAATGCGGGAGACCCAGGTTCAATCCCTGGGTTGGGAAGATCCCCTGAGGAAGGAAATGGCAACCCACTCTAGTATCCTTGCCTAACCCACTCTAGTTTCCTTGCCTGGAGAATTCCATGGACAAAACAGTTTGGCAGACTACAGTCTAAGGGGTCACAAAGAATCAGATAGGACTGTGCAACTAACACTTTCACTTTCATAGTTTTTCCAGTAGTCATGTGTGGATGTAAGAGTTGGACCCTAAAGAAAGTTGAGCACTGAAGAACTGATACTTTCAAACTGTGGTGCTAGAGAAGATTCTTGAGAGTCCCTTGGACAAGGAGATCAAACCAGTCAGTCCTGAAGAAAATGAACCCTGAATATTCATTGGAAGGACTGATATTGACGCTATATATCCAACACTTTGGCTAACTGATGCAGAGAGCCAACTCTTTGGAAAAGACCCTGATATTGGGAAAGACTGAGGGCAGAAGAAGGGGGCAACAGAGAATGAGATGGTTGGATGGTATCACCAACTCAATGGACATGAGTTTAAGCAAACTCTGGGAGATAGTGAAGGACAGGGAAGCCTGGCGTGCTGCAGTCCATGGAGTTGCCAAGAGTCAGACAAGACTTAGTGACTGAACAGCAACAGAAGAATGAAGCCCAGGAATTTTATTTGATAACTGAAAAAAGGATGTACTTTCTCCTGGAAACGTGAACAAGGAATCCCATAACCTCAGGACTTTTGGTATCTATCGTAGGACCATGAAGGAAGTCTCCCTAGGACACAGATCACAGAGTGGAAGCCAGACAGAGAGAGGAAGAGAAATGAGACCTTGATACTGACAAGCCTTATCTACAGCCTGAACCACCTCTGGCCTCTTTAGGTGAGTTAATGAGTTCCCTTCATTGTTTAGGTCAGTGAAGCTGGGTTTTCTGTTGCTTTCAACCAAAAGACTCCTAATTAATAATACCAACACAATGACCCAGCCACCTCGAGTGAAAAATACACATATGTTTTACTTCAAAATATAGTTAAACTGAACTCAAAATGCATAGAGCATAATCACCATAAAAAGAACAACCCAGCTGGCAGTTGAGCAAAATCACCATCTACAGAATCTAGAAAACATTTTCACAATTGAGAACACTCCAGATTTCCAGCTGCTGAGGAGTATCATTCCTCAAGGGTTGACTGGTTGGCATCTGCCGGGACAAATGACCATGGGAAGCTCTCTGCACTCCAAGCTTTTCTTAATCGGGTTGGACACCACTGAGAAGAAACCTTGGTGTCTTGTGAAAACCTCATGCAAGGTCTGGCCACCCCTGAACGGAGAGCAGGCCGACAGAAAAACTCCTGTGGAGTCAGAAGCTTCTAACTTCTTGCCGTGTGGTTTGAATGGGGAAGTCTGAGTATGTGCTATGCAGCTCCAAACAGTATGACTGAATCAACCTAGAGCCTTCAAGGTAACATAAAAAGGGGAAATGGAGAAACGTTTCTAAATCCACGGAGTCATATTCTCCCTTTCATTCATATTTCTAATTCTCCTGTCCTCTTACCACATTGGAGCAAGTGGAGAAGCCTCCGAGATAGGATGATGTAACAACATAAAAATTGTCAAGGGAGAACTTCCAGAGATTATAGAGTGAATGAAACACATGGTTTGTGGTCTTCCTCGTCATACAAACCCATCTTCTCTTGGGGCACCATATTTTCTTTTTTTCCTCTCTACTTCTTGGTGTTGACAAATACTAAGACATTAAAAGAAGAACTTTCTAGGCTTCTGTGGTAATGATGGATAAAGCAGATCCATTCACTGTAAAAAAAATTTTTTTAAGACTTAGCAGTTTGCAAGATGGGCACATGACGTGATAGGTCCTTCAAATGCAAGCTTATCTTGATATACGCTTTTGCTTACTGCAAATCTCAGAAGGGCATTTATATTAACTTTTGGGTAATTTCAGATCTAAGTTGAGGCCCTAGTGTCAAGGTTAGTTTTATAAGTCTCCATGAACTATCAAAGAAAGCCATATCTGCCCTTTTTGTTGTCACTGGTATTTTGATCTCACAGCAAGAAAAGAATGTAGGTGAAGGTAAGAGCATAATCCTCACTTGTAAACATGAAATGAAAGAAGGCGATTCTAGAACAGTGGAGGAAAATATACACAGAAAGTGGGCAAGATGACTCATAAGTACAGGCACTGAAATAGCTCAGCTTTTGTATGTGGTATGACATGTCCGCCAACAACTAACTAATGTAACAGAATACTGAATCACTTGGGACTAGATTTATTTAACAGCTCCTGTCAAGTGCACCTACATATGTAGTTCCTGCCGCTGACTTTCAGCAAAAATGGCTGTCAGTCTGATGGGGCAGGAGGGAGGTCACCCACTGGTCGATGCCCTTGCTTTAATGAGGTCCCCCTCACTTTGCCTTCCACCTACCTGTCTGGCGAGCACCGGGCATTCAGAGGCGGAGCCCCAGGGTCCCTGCTGAGGCTGAGGGCGGCCTCCCGGACTTTCCTTCCGTCTCTCCTGCACACCGGGCCCTTCCCTCTTTCTAGCCAGCCCCGCATGTTTCATCTCTGGCTCCATTTGGCTCCTTCGAGGCGGAGGATCCACATCTGCTTGTCTCACCCAGTCTCTGCCCCTTGCTCACAGAAGCACATGCGTCCTTCCCAAGTCAAAGCTTCACGGAGGACTGGTTCAAGGAGCAGACAGGGAAAAACAGCAAGTGTGGGGACGCCTCACAGCTCAGGAAAATTTCCCAGGGCCTCACCTCTGCAGCCCTGGCTCCCCCAGACATCCCTTGGCCTCTGCACACCCTGAGTCCTCGGCACTGACCAGTGCCAGGAGGACAGAGCTCACCTCTCTCTGATGTGGGGCAGGGGACGGGTGAGAGCCCCACATTCCTGCCCCCTCTCCCCCAGGGCCGACGCATTCCTGGGCCTGCAGTTCCAGTCAGGACTGAATGATGGAATCAACTGGTGTCCCCTCTGACATCATTTTCTGAAGTTGAAAATTCACTTTTCTGAGGTGTCCTCAGACCAAGGACACATCTTTCTATGTACTCCCTACTCCATAGCAAAACAACTCTCTGCAGGCCTTTGCTCACACAGCTCACAGTAGAGCACAGAGTCGGGCGGTCTGTCTTCAGACCTTACTCTGTCACTGGTTTGTTCCCTGCGTGGTCTCAGGCACACCATGGAACCCCTTTAAGCCTCAGTTTCCTTGCCCATGGAACTGTAGTAAGGTCTCAAAGAGATAGTCCACATAGCACTGATTTTGGAACACGATTATAAAGAAAGCTGAGTGCCGAAGAATTGATGCTTTTGAACTGCGGTGTTGGAGAAGACTCTTGAGAGTCCCTTGAACTGCAAGGAGATCCAACCAGTCCATCCTAAAGATCAGTCCTGGGTGTTCATTGGAAGGACTGATGCTGAAGCTAACACTCCAATACTCGGGCCACCTGATGTGAAGAGCTGACTCATTTGAAAAGACCCTGATGCTGGGAAAGATTGAGGGCAGGAGGAGAAGGGGGCGACAGAGGATGAGATGGCTGGATGGCATCATGGACTCGATGGACATGAGTTTGGGTGGACTCCGGGAGTTGGTGATGGACAAGGAGGCCTGGCGTGCTATGGTTCATGGGACTGCAAAGAGTTAGACACGACTGAGCGACTGAACTGAAGAATTAACACCAGCAAGGAGCTCTACTCAGTGCTCTAAATGGGAAGGACATCTTTTAAAGGGGGTGGGGGAGGGGGGATATATGTATACAAACAACTGGTTCACTTTGCTGCACAGCAGAAACTAGCACAACATTGTAAAGAAACCATCCTTCAATAAAAATAAAAACAAAAAGAATTAACACCAGAACTCTTGCCAATATCTGGTGGCCACACTCCCACACGTAAAGGAATAATGCCTGGCATGGCAGGGGCCTCCTGGATTTTGCTCCATCACTGCAGCTGGTTACTGTTCTGACCAGTTGGCACCTTGGCAACCATCCACCAGTTGGCAACCATCCACGGTTGCCAAACATTTTCAATCTTCATGCCGGTTGTACTGTGAGTACTGAAAGCTTAGTCACCTAGAGAAGTATGTGCTAATGGGTCTTTAATGTGTGGGCAAGGCAAGACAGGAATATCAAGCAGAAGGGATGGGAGGAGAGGGGAGGGAGCAGATGGTAAGGTGGCTTTTGTCTGCACCGTGATAGGCAAACAGGATCTTAAGGGCTTGCAGCCTGATAGAGAAGCTCAGGAAGACTGTTGTATTACCTTCTGTGGCTACCATAATGAATGACCGTGAACTGGGCTTAAAATAAAAGATATTTATTCTCTTACAGTTTGGGAAGTCAGAAGTCCAAACTGCCTCTGCAAGTCGTGGCAGGGCCATGCTCCCTCTGAAGATTCTAGAAGCGCATCCTTTCTTGCCTCTTCCAACCTCCGGTGGCTACAAGCGTTCCTTGGCTTGTGGTAGCATCACACCAATCTCTGCCTTCCTCTTCACATGGCTTTGCTTGGTGATTTTCTATGTCTCAAATCTCCCTTGGCCTTTCTCTTGGAAGGACATCTGTCACTGGAGTTAAACCAAGATGATCTCATTTTAAGAGCCTTAATTATATCTGCAAAGACCTTTTCTCAAGATAAGTCCAATTCACAGGTTCTGGGGGTGAAAACTTAAACATATCTTTGGGGGGGGGCACTATTCTCTACTATCACCCCACTGAAATTATACACAAAAGTAGAAGCCTTTGCACAAAGATGGCACTTAATAAACACTGTAGCTGATACATATCTTCATTGTGGTTGATAATTTTCAGAAGACTGTAATTCTATGACATGGAAGAGTGTGAGGTGGGAGCCTTGGTGCCTACCCAGGAATGCTCCCCAGAAGCATGCTGCTTTGCTCTAGCAGGGAATCTGTCTCCTCATCTTTTCCAGCTTCTAGAAGCCACCCGCATTCCTTGGATCCTGGCCTCACATCACTCCCTCCTCCACTTACCATCACATCTTCTCTCTCTCACTCTGACCTTCCTGCTTCCCTTTGATAAGGGTTCTTATGATTTATTGGGTCCACCCAGATAGTCCAGGATAATCACCCTATCACAAAAGCCTTCATTTAATCTTATCTTCAAAGCTTCTTTTCTGTACAGTTGGGTTCCAGGGATTAGCATGTGAACATTTTGGAGGGTTATTGTTCTGTTGACCAGAGTTGGGAACTTGGGTTTCATTCTAAGAGCAATAGGACCCAGTGGATTTCAAGGAAGGGACTGAAACCAGCAGAACTGGTCTGTGATACAAGCAGATACTGAATAGCAGAGACAAACAGACTAGCCATTGCCAGAGGGTTTTAAAGTTTAGAAGCAACTTATACAACACATTTAAACTTATAAGCTAGCTGGCCATGTGTAGGAAAACTGGTTTGGGTCTTTCTTAATCAATCTTTGGAAGTTTTTGTGAAGCCCCGGGTCCCAGGATGCCTTTGGTTATTATTATAGGTGGACAGCTGGACAAGGTGGACCAGATGACTATTTGGGTCAAGATTCTATGCCCATGACGAGTAGGCCAGGTGTATGTGTGCCTGGGGTAATGCTGTTTTAGTAGACAAGAGTTCCTATACAAGTGTTGTCCCGTAGAGAAAGATACTGGAACCAATTCAGGAACAGGAAATGGTCAAACAGCCATAGGAAGGAATGCTGTGAAACTTTCGGAAATCCAGAAATGTGGATCACGTTGATTCCCAGAAATGCTTTATTAACACTAAGTACAAAGGGTACACAGAACTGTTTATATGGATTACATGTGTGTTTAAGGGATATGTAAATCACTAAAAATTTTAGTAAAGGTTTAACTTCTCTCTAAAGTTTGGGAGGTTCATTCCAACACATCTGGGCTTCTGGCAACAGCTTCCTGTCTCTGATCTTGCTCAGAATTGCTCAGAATGCCTTCCAGAGGCTCCTTTAGAGTCGGCTTTCCCTGCTCCTCTCTTCACTGGTTTCTGATCCCGTTCCTCCCTGCTTCCACTGTCTTTACAACCTCCATTCTACCTTGTTTAGATGACCTGTTAGGATAAAGCTCCTGAGCCCACTGGCTGGTCCAGAAGTCCTGGCTCGCCCTTCACAGATACAGGTGAGCAGGCTCCCTGCCCGTGTCACTCAAAGTCAGACCAGCCAGGCCAGCCAGCAGGTTTCAACTCCAAGTAGGGATCAGAGAGATGAGATAATACTTCCTTTCCAGAAACACATTGCCTGGAAAAGTTACAAGTTATTTACCAACTAGTATAAGAAAAATTGTGCTCAGTGAGAAATTTTTCATAGCAACACAAATCTTAGAGCTGACACTGAATATTGAGATCCAGAAAGGATATTATCCAATGACACCTTGATGAGGAAAATGAAACATCAAGAAGCCAAAAATGTCGTTCAGGAGACAGGACAACAATATGGTTGTGATGTACAGTTGTCCATTGCATCAAACCATAGAGCCTGGCACTGGGGAGCAGGGCAGAATAGTGTAAAGATTCAAAAACGCAAACATCCTGAACTCAGATTTTCTGAGCTCAAGCTCCAGCTCTGTCACTGATGCTTTTGAACAAGGGATTTAACCACTCTTTGTCTTAGTTTCTATACCTTCTCAGTCTAGATAATAATAGTACCTTACTTTATTGGGTTGTTTTGAAGATTAAATGAGTAAATATATAAAAGCACTCAGAACAGTACCTGGAATGTAGCAAGAACTCAGTGTGTGTTAGCCATTATTATTTTTACTGAAATACATCCAACACTGTATATCCCTGACATGGAAAACTGCTTAGACAACCTATCTGGCTTCTCAAATAAGTGGTGCCCATGAACCAAAGCTCACAGAGCATTGCAATTTTATCTACTGATATAAGCTCCACGAAGGCATCTTGATGGTAGCTGACTGAAGCATGTTCTGTCTGGTACATGCTTTGTTGGTGCAGCAAGATGCTAATGAGATCACAGGGCAGAAAAGCGAAGTCTCCAACCATCTCTCAAGCATATGCCACTGGCCCGAAGGACATCTGGTCACCATTACTGGGTATTATTGGACTATTGACCTCCTTATTGGGGAAATTACACAGCCATAGTCAACATATGTTAGGTCTTTAGGATCCCATTTCTGAGTACATAAGAATGCATTTTACCACCACCCAGGGGATTGGATAAGGATAATTCAAAGAAAATAGGAAAAGAATTCATATAAGAACATGTTGATACACAACTTTGAATTGCTTGCAACTGAGACAAAATATCACATAAAAGGAGCCAGAGACACACAAACATGCATAATCTTGGATAAGTCACTTTTCATTTTACCAGTCTGTTTCCTTACTAATAAAGAGATGGAGGTGTAGATGGTGACCTAGATCAGCCTACTGGAAGACCAAATGATTTCTTATGTGAAACACCCAGAATCTCACATAGCACATTATTAGAAAGACTATCTTAGAGGATCTGTAATAAGAAGTATCCCATTAACTCTGCCCCCTGAAACTTCTAATCCAATTCTGAGAATATAAAGAAGTACTATGCTGTAGAGAAAAAAAAACAACCATAAGAAATTAACATGTAATATAGTATTATTAACTAAAGTACAGATATTGTTCAAATTTCACAAAATTTTTTGCTAGTGTCCATTATCCTTTATTCAAAATTCCACATTGTATTTAGCTGCATTGAGCAGCTTCAGCTACATGCAACAAATTCTGTAATTTTCTTTTCATTTTTATTCTGTTACAAATATTTTCTGGTTTTACTTATTATGGCTTCTTAGATATAACCATTATGTAAAAGTGGACATTTAACTGCCAAATACGTGGGGTTTTTTTAAGTAGCTTTGATATTAACTTCTCATTTAAATGCTTTCTTCTCTGCAATCACCCTCTGTGTTTTTTCAGTCTTTTAACTTTATTGAGGCTTTCAATGGCTAAGTCAAAGATCTCTCTTGGTAAATGACACATTGCATTTGAAAATATGTGGGAAAAAAAATTAAAAAAAGAAAAAAATAAATAAATAAATAAATAAATAAATAAAAATAAATTTAAAAAATAAATAAATAAATAAATAAATAAATAAGAAAATATGTGGGTTATTTTCAAATATCTTTTGATAATGATTTCTAACATAATTCCAAAGTGATAAGAGAACAGACTCTGTATGATTTCAATACCTTTAGACCATGAAATTTTTGTACCATTTTTTTATGTCCCTGGATATGTCCCAGTATCTCCTAGTTTATAGCCTAAGAGAACTTGAATAGAATTTGTATCCTACTGTTGTGTGAAAATTGTAGAAATCTTAATAATGTTGAATTGGTTCATGGTGTTTTCAGGTCTGCCAAATGCTTATACTTTTCGTATATTCACTGTATTAATTTTTGAGAGTCTGATACTGGAACTTCAACAAAAATCTTAATTTACCTACTTAAAAATAATTGTAGTATATAGTGGAACTATATGCAACTTTGTTCTGTATTTTCCAAGTCTCCTATAACAATGTTATCATAAATGCTTTTATAGTTTAGCATAATATCAAAATGTTTTCATAATTTAAAAAGAAGAAAGAGAAAAAAAGAGAAAGCAAGAAAACAATTCAATTTATAATTGCATTAAAAAGAATAACATACCCAGAAATAAACTTAATCAAGGAGGTGAAAGACCTAAACCCCGAAAACTGTAAAACACTGATGAAGGAAATTGAAGATGATACAAAGAAATGAAAAGATAGCCTGTGTTTTTGGATTGGAAGAGTTAACATTGTTAAAAATGTCCATACAACTCAAAGCAATCCACAAATTCAATGCAGTCCCTATTAAAACACCAATGGCATTTTTCACAGAACTAGAAAAAAGTAATTCTAAAATTTATATGGAATTGCAAAAGTCCCTGAATAGCCAAAACTATTTTGAGAAAGAGGAACAAAGTTAGAAGTATCATGTTGCCTGATTTCAGACTATACCACAATATTACCGTAATCAAAACAGGATAGTACAGTCACAAAAACAGGCACACAGATGAAGGTAACAGAATGGCCCAGAAACAAACCCAAGCATATATGGTCAATTAATCCATGACAAAGGTGGCAAAAATATACACTGGGGAAAGGACAGTGTCTTCAGTAAAGGGTGTTAGGAAACTGGACAGCTACATGCAAAAGAATCTAAATGAACTACTTTCTTACACCATATGCAAAAATAAAATGAATTAAAGACTTAACAGTAAAATCTGAAACCACAAAACTCCTAGAAGAAAACATTGGCAGTACACCATCTGACATCAATCTTGGTAATTTTTTTTCAGCTCTGGTCTCCTTAGGCTGGTGAAACAAAACCAAAGATAAACAAATGAGACTGTATCAAACTAAAGAGCTTTTGTACAGCAAAGGAAAACATCAACAAAATGAAAAAGTCCACCTACTGAATGAGAAAAGATATTTGCAAACAATATATCTGATAAGAAGTTAATATCCAAAATATATAAAGAACTCATACAACCCAACATTAAAAAAAAAAATCAACATGATTAAAAAATAGACAGAGGACCTGAATAAACACTTGTCCAAAGAAGACATAGAGATGGCCAACTCATTCAGTTCAGTTCAGTCGCTCAGTCGTGTCCGACTCTTTGCGACCCCATGAATCGCAGCACGCCAGGCCTCCCTGTCCATCACCATCTCCCGGAGTTCACTCAGACTCACGTCCATCAAGTCAGTGATGCCATCCAGCCATCTCATCCTCTGTCATCCCCTTCTCCTCCTGCCCCCAATCCCTCCCAGCATCAGACTCTTTTCCAATGAGTCAACTCTTTGCATGAGGTGGCCAAAGTACTGGAGTTTCAGCTTTAGCATCATTCCTTCCAAAGAAATCCCAGGGTTGATCTCCTTCAGAATGGACTGGTTGGATCTCTTTGCAATCCAAGGGACTCTCAAGAGTCTTCTCCAACATCACAGTTCAAAAGCATCAATTCTTCGGTGCTCAGCCTTCTTCACAGTCCAACTCTCACATCCATACATGACTACTGGAAAAACCATAGCCTTGACTAGATGGACCTTAGTCGGCAAAGTAATGTCTCTGCTTTTGAATATACTATCTAGGTTGGTCATAACTTTTCTTCCAAGGAGTAAGCGTCTTTTAATTTCATGACTGCAATCACCATCTGCAGTGATTTTGGAGCCCCCAAAAATAAAGTCTGACACTGTTTCCACTGTTTCCCCATCTATTTCCCAGGAAGTGATGGGACCAGATGCCATGATCTTCGTTTTCTGAATGTTGAGCTTTAAGCCAACTTTTTCACTCTCCTCTTTCACTTTCATCAAGAGGCTTTTGAGTTCCTCTTCACTTTCTGCCAGAAGGGTGGTGTCATCTGCATATCTGAGGTTATTGATATTTCTCCCGGCAATCTTGATTCCAGCTTGTGTTTCTTCCAGTCCAGCGTTTCTCATGATGTACTCTGCACAGAAGTTAAATAAGCAGGGTGACAATATACAGCCTTGACATACTCCTTTTCCTATTTGGAACCAGTCTGTTTGTTGTTCCATGCCCAGTTCTAACTGTTGCTTCCTGACCTGCATACAGATTTCTCAAGAGGCAGGTCAGGTGGTCTGGTATTCCTGTCTCTTGAAGAATTTTCCACAGTTTATTGTGATCCACACAGTCAAAGGCTTTGGCATAGTCAATAAAGCAGAAATAGATGTTTTTCTGGAACTCTCTTGCTTTTTCCATGATCCAGCCATAAAGCAACTCAAAACCACAGTGACACAACACCTCACACCTGTCACAATGGCCATCATCAGAGAGACAAGAAATAACAAGTGTCGGCAAGGATGTGGAGAAAAGGAAGCCCCTGTGCACTGCTGGTGGGAGCGTAAATTGCTGACAGATGGGAACTGACTTCTTGTGGTGATCGTTTAGGAATATATAGGAATATGAATCATTATGTTGTACATACATCTGAAATAATGCAGTATTACAAGTCTGTTATACTTCAGTTTTTAAAAAAAGAAAGAAATACAGCTGTCAGGGTGATATGAAGAGGATCTGATAGCAACTGAACACACAATAGGGTAACTTACAGGAGGGGGAAGACTAAGGACAAGAAATGTGAATCCTTTATAATGGGTATATACGCAATGCCTTTTGTTTCAGATGAGACATTACCTTTTTAATAGTGGACTGTAAGCATAACTGCTCTTTGCTTTACAGGGAGACACTATCTGTATCTTCCAAGGCTCTTCACTACATAAACTTCCCTAGATGAAGCTAAGAAAGATAATCCAGAATAAAAGGAAGTCAGTATCTCTGCTTGCAAGCCATGCAGAAACAAGAAAGATATGTGGAGAATTATCTCCCATTACTAGGTTGGGAAGATCCCCTGGAGAAGGAAATGGCAATCTACTCCAGCACCCTTGCCTGGAAAATCCCATGGACGGAGGAGCCTGATAGGGGTCCCTGGGGTCACAAAGAGTCGGACACGACTGAGCAATTTCACTTTCACAGTGGAGGCAATAGCCCACAGGGCTGTAAAGAGTTGGACACAACTGAAGCCACTTAGCCTGCCCAGTGGGGGCTCAGTGGTAAAGAATCCGCCTGCCAATGCAGGAGACACAGGTTCCATCCCTGAATCAGGAAGATCTCCTAGAGTAGGAAATGGCAATACACTCCAATATTCTTGCCTTGAAAACTCCATAGACAGAGGAGCTTGGCAGGCTATGGAGTCACAAAAAGTCAGACACGACTGAGTGAATGAGCACACACATGGTTCTTACTAGCAAATTCTACTTCCTAACCTTTTTGTATAAATACCCTGATGCTGGGAAAGATTGAAGGCAGGAGGAGAAGGGGATGACAAAGGATGAGATGGTTGGATGGCATCACCGACTCAATGGACATGAGTTTGAGTAAGCTCCAGGAATTGGTGATGGACAGGGAAGCCTGGTGTGCTACAGTCTGTGGGGTCGCAAAGAGTCAGACACGACTGAGCGACTGAACTAAACTATGAAGACCATAGGGCTTTATTGTGTGTGCTATGATCTGATGTTCATAAATGTAAAAGTGGACATTCTAAAATCTTTTCTGCATGGTGATTATAATAGACCACTGCAGCAATGCTTAAATGCAAAGGTAAGACACCTATTGTCATTTTATTCTTTTGAGAGTTTTAGAAATAGACCAGTCTTTGCCTGGACCTTTCTAGGCTGTACTTGGTAAGTATTTACCAGCTCCACCTAAAAGAGTACAGATAGGTGTCCACCTGGTTGAACCAGGCTACCTGGAATGACAGGGCAGGCATCAATCAGGTACACTTCCTCGTGAACAGCTTTCCCCAGCACCATGGGAATAAATTTCCAGTAAGTTGCAGGGCAAGATTTCCAGCAAGTTCCATTGAAATAGCACGACAGTGGCTTGTTCCTCCATCAGAGAGACACAGCTGTGCCCTTTCCAACAAGGTCTGGATCCAACTGTAGTTAGGGAGATAGAAATGCTTTGATCTTTCTCAGGTGCTCTGTCAGCCCTGGGGCAGGACTGCTCCATAAACCCACTCTCCCTGCATTCTTTAGGACTCTAGTTTTCCCTAGCCAATCTAATGTTTAACATATCCGGCTATAGCTAATAATTCTTTTTTTCACTTTTTTTATAATTCTTATTGAGATGCAGTTGGTTTACAATGCTGTGTCAATTTCAGATGACAGAAAAGTGAAAAATTCTGTAGACTGAACTTTAACCTGTTCAAATGACCTTGTGGCTTCTCTCTCCTGGTGGAACCTGAATGACACAGTTTAGGGGGTGGGGGGGCGGGGCAGGGATCAGGCCCTGATGACACTGGCTGGGCTAGAAGGCCTGCTCTTCCTCTGGACTTTTCAGTTATGTAGGCCAATGCTTTTTTTTCCCTTAATGGATCCATGTTGAACTGGGTTTTCTGCCTCTAGCAAATTAAAGAATCTCAATTACATAAGCCACAAAAGAAGGAACAATTAAAGGAACAAGAAATGTTTATCTAGGAAAAAAGTCACCTTCCTAGCAGGCAGTATGAGAACCATTTACATTTCCATTGTGTGAAACAATTTGCATATTATGATCAGTTTGAATTATATGACCATAATATAATTTGTTACCTGATGACCACATGACTGAGCGACTAACACTAACTAACATAATTTGTCATCTGATGACCAAATTAGAACCAATGGGTAGAAGTTACAGAGAGACAAAATCTCAATTCACCATGATTGCGTAAGGGAAACTTTTCAGCAATTCAGGATTCACGGGGAATGAACTGCCTTGTCCTTTGGGGGGGCTCTGTCCCTGGAGGGGTTGGGGTACAAGAGGTGGGTGAGTCACTGTCAGGTATGCTATGGAAGGGATGCTTGCTTTGGGTAAAATATGCAACTAAACGACCTGTAAAGTCTTTCCCAAGTCTGCTGCTGCTGCTGCTAAGTCGCTTCAGTCGTGTCCAACTCTGTGTGACCCCAGAGACGCCAGCCCACCAGGCTCCCCCGTCCCTGGGATTCTCCAGGCAAGAACACTGGAGTGGGTTGCCATTTCCTTCTCCCAAATCTAAGATTCTACTATTAGACTGTGGAAATTCCTTAGCCCAAATGCCATTAGTCAGTCCCAGTTAAGAGAAAAACCAGACAAGGGCAACATTGTGCATTATGTGAACCACTTGGGATTGGAACTTCGGGTACTGCCAGATGTTATCATAAGATGCAAAGAAAATGGACTAAGTCACCAGATAGGGGTGTTTAAATAGATTTCTTTGCCCTGCTCAGAACACAATGTATTGCATGAAAAACAGGAAAGCAATTACTGTAAATAAAATCATTCTAAAAATAAACATATTAAAACCTTGGTTTTAATTTGGTTTGAGCATATTTACCTGATTCAGATTGCTTGAATGAGACGGTAAATGAAAAGCACTCCAAGATCCGGCTTCACCCAAGGTATGGAACATTAAGCTGGGAGGCAGCCAACATTGATACTATTCCTGCTTTTTATAGTGACCTTGGGGCAAGAGGGAAGGGAAGAGAAATAAGAAAAAGAACTTGATTTTGCTGAGGTTTGGCTTGTCCAAGTACAAGAATCAACAAAACAGTAGTCACACCTACATCACAGAGTGTGTGAAAGTTAAACAGGAAATGCCTGCAAAAATAGAAAACAAAGCGTTTGTCTATGAACATAATAGATATTTTGAGTCAGAATCTTGCAATGCAGAGGTTTCTGGGAATAAATTACACTGAAAGCTGCATTATTCAGCCAATATTTCCCAACACCTTCTGAATTAATATAACTTCTAAAGTTATCTCAATCAAAACTAGCCAGTTCTAGCATGTAGGACAAGTTGGTTTAACATATACCTAAAAAAAGAAAGAAAGAAAGTGAAACTAAAACATACCAAAAAAGATCAGAAACACAGTGTACTCAAAGACATAATATATTCAGGAAGTCAGAGGCAACGTTGCATCTGACTATATACGGAATAGTCCTCTAGACCAAACATTTCAGCAAATCAGATCATTTCCTTTTCACTATCGACCTTTTTTTTTTCCCTTTTCTTTAAGAGGAAAAAAAGAATTTCAACCACAGTTCCATTACAGGTTTTATGGAGCAAAACTTGCTTTCAATTTTAATTACTTAATTTGTCCTTCTATTTACTATTGTTTCTTCTATGTATTCTTTGCATGCAGACCGCATCCTGAGCAGGAAATCATTTTAAAACCTAATTCTTACGGATATCCTCATTTCAAGGACATTTTATTTATTTACACAGACTGAGGGAAGGCAGGAATTGATTAGGAGCCAGGAAAGGTAGGGACCGCCCCTGGACTGAGCCTTTACAATTTGACTTCCCTGATCAATTAAAATCAATTTCTAGATCAGGTGAACCCATCTATGTTTAGTTCACTCCAAAGCCTCGTGTATGGCTTAAGGGTTGTTATCTGCAGCCCAAACCAACACAGCAGAGCCTCAACACACTCTGTCCTCGAGGGAAAGGGTTCGGGACAGCACAGTTGCAGAGATTCTCCTGAAGCCTGGAGCAATGAAAGGGGTACCAGAGGAAGCATTAGAGGCCAAACTTCCACTAATAGTTTATTTAATAGGCACTTACAGACGCTCTAGTATAGGTAATGCTTTAGAGGCGAGAAGACAGAGATCAAGTGGCCAGGAATGAAGAGAATAGGTGGGGTGTGCCTCTAGCAAATCCCAGTGAGAAGGCTTGGGCTCTGTAACCTGAGGTGAAGAGACAGAAGGGGCAGAGCACCCAAGAGGCTGGTCTTACTAGAGGAGCTCCCGTCTCTGTTTAGTGCAGGGAAAGTACTAGGAAGTCTTCCTAGGCCACACCGTGCATAAACCAGGGAAGTTTTGGCCAGGCAGTGGAAGGGAAGGCGTGCAGAGAATGTAAAGGCAATCACCGTGAGCACGGTCATCTTTGTCAGCAAACACGGAAACCCAGGAGAACTGGTCGGGGCTGGCGGGGTCCCATAGGAACACGCTTTGAGAGGGAAGCCACTTTCAGGGGAAATGGGTCTCTCTGGATTAGAAAGTTGCCCTCATAACGTTGGCAGTATTATGGCATCGACATATGAAGAGAAGCCTCAAGGTGTGAGGTCACCGCGTTGGGGATGGCTCGAGCTGCAGTTTAACATCAGCACTGGCCTGTTGTCATATGCTCGAACAAGACATTAAACATGAGCATGTATCTTCTAAAATTCAAGGACAGAGACATGATACTCCTTTCTTAGCACACGGTCATAAGGAAGGGCTTGCTGGGAAATGAGGCCTTGGGAGTAAATAGGATTTTAGGATTCAGGGATTCTACCCTACCTTCTCAGTGGTAAAGAACCCGCCCATCAATGCAGGAGCTGCAGGTTCGATCCCTGGGTTGGGAAGATCCCCTAGAGAAAGAAATAGCAACCCACTCCAGTATTCTTGCCTGGGATATCCCATGGACAGAGGAGCCCGGGGGGCTACGGTCCAAGGGGTTGCAAATGCATTGGACGTGACTGAGCAACAAAACAACAACAATCCCCTCCTTCACCACAACTAGAAGTTTGGCTCTTTCCTTCTGGTGGGTGAGGATGGGGGGTGCACTCCAGTCCCAAAGAAGGGCATGACCAGGTCCAGGTACCACGTAGCCCAGTGCCTGACACACAGAATTCACAGCACACAGAACTCATGTTAACACCTGAACAGATGAGCCAAGAGTTGAAGGGGA